>NC_135889.1:115757234-116473722 GCF_964194155.1 Cetorhinus maximus | reverse complement strand
CCCCACCCCCACACAACCACCTCCCACACACACCACCACCCCCCCACACCCCCACCCGCCCCCACAAACACCCCCCCCACACACACCCCCACCCCCCACACAACCACCTCCCCACACACACCACCACCCCCCTACACCCCCACCCCCCCCCACACACCCCCACCCCCCACACACACCTCCACCCCCCCACACACACACACCCCCACCCCCCACCCCCCCCACACACACACCCCCACCCCCCCCACACACACCCCCAACACCCCCACACACACCCACCCCCCCCCACACACACCCCCACCCCCCACACAACCACCTCCCCACACACACCACCACCCCCCTACACCCCCACCCCCCCACACACACCCCCACCCCCCCACACACACCTACACCCCCCACACACACACACCCCCACCCCCCCCACACACACACCCCCACCCCCCCCCACACACACACCTCCACCCCCCCCCCACACACACACACACACACACACACACCTCCCCGCACACACCCCCACCTCCCCACACACACCCCTACACCCCCACACACACCCCCACCCCCCCACACACACACCTCCACCCCCCCCACCCACACACACCCCCACCCCCCCCACACACACACCCCCACCTCACACACACACCTCCACCCCCCACACACACACCCCCACCCCCCCCACACACACACCCCCACCTCACACACACACCCCCACTCCCCCCACACACACACCCCCACCCCCCCACACACACCCCCACCCCCCCCACACACACCCCCACCCCCCCCCACACACACCCCCACCTCACACACACACCCCCACTCCCCCCACACACACACCCCCACCCCCCCCACACACACACACCCCCACCCCCCCACACACACACACCCACCCCCCCACACACACACCCCCACCCCCCCCACACACACACACCCCCACCCCCCCACACACACACACCCCCACCCCCCCCACACACACACCCCCACCTCACACAGACACCCCCACTCCCCCCCCCACACACACACCCCACCACCCCCACCCACACACCCCAACCCCCCACACACACACCCCCACCCCCCACCACACACACACACCCACACTCCCCCCACACACACACCCCCACCCCCCCACACAAACACCCACACCCCCCCCACACAAACACCCCCACCCCCCCCACACACACCCCCACCCCCCCCACACACACACCCCCACCCCCCCCACACACACCCACCCCCCCAACACACACACCCCCACCCCCCCCCACACACATCCCCCCCCCACACACACCCTCACCACCCCCCCACACACACACCCCTCCCCCACACACACCCTCCACCCTAAGCACAAGCATAAATGACCACGATGGGAAATCCGACATCACCACCTCGTTGTGCAATATTACGGAAGGTCAGTGGGTGTGGAAATCGGGAGCCTGCCCGTCATTTTTAAATAACCAACTAAGAAACTGTTAAGCACCCAATTTTCCATTGCCCAGGCGACTTTACAGGCATCGGAAGGGAAAAGCATGGGATGGGAGTGCTTTAGGGCAGGAATGAGGAGGTGACACAAGCAGGACAGGCCTTGCTAGGGGACCATGGCTGCATGTGCGACCCCGCCTGCTGATCTAAGTAGCGGCTGTTTGTTTTTTGACTTCATTTATTGAGCTTTGAGCCTGACATGAGAAGCGGAGAGAGATTGGGAGAGCAGGGAGCCTTTGGACTTGGAGCCGTGGCTGACTCCCGATTCATGGCAAAACCCCTCTCCAGCCTGATGACTGAACCTAGACTTACGATTGGACAGGGAACTCCCACGTGGTCCATCTCTGACACTTCCCTTCCCTTCCTTGACCTCTCTGTCTCAATTTCTGGTGATCGACTGTCCACCAATATCCATTGCAAGCCTACCGACTCCCACAGCTACCTCGACTACAGCTCCTCACACCCCGCTTCCTGTAAGGACTCCATCCCATTCTCTCAGTTACTTCGCCTCCGTCGCATCTGTTCTGATGACACTACCTTCAAAAACAGTTCCTCTGACATGTCCTCCTTCTTCCCTAGCCAAGGTTTTCCACCCACGGTCGTTGACAGGGCTCTCAACCGTGTCCGGCCCATCTCCCGCGCATCCGCCCTCACGCCTTCTCCTCCTTCCCAGAAACATGATAGGGTCCCCCTTGTCCTCACTTATCACCCCACCAGCCTCCGCATTCAAAGGATCATCCTCCGCCATTTCCGCCAACTCCAGCATGATGCCACCACCAAACACATCTTCCCTTCACCCCCCCGGTGGCATTCCGTAGGGATCGTTCCCTCCGGGACACCCTGGTCCACTCCTCCATCACCCCCTACTCCTCAACCCCCACCTATGGCACCTCCCCATGCCCACGCAAAAGATGCAACACCTGCCCCTTCACTTCCTCTCTCCTCACCGTCCAAGGGCCCAAACACTCCTTTCAAGTGAAGCAGCATTTCACTTGCATTTCCCCTAACTTAGTCTACTGCATTCGTTGCTCCCAATGCGGTCTCCTCTACATTGGAGAGACCAAACGTAAACTGGGCGACCGCTTTGCAGAACACCTGCGGTCTGTCCGCAAGAAAGACCCAAACCTCCCTGTCGCTTGCCATTTTAACACTCCACCCTGCTCTCTTGCCCACATGTCTGTCCTTGGCTTGCTGCATTGTTCCAGTGAAGCTCAACACAAACTGGAGGAACAGCACCTCATCTTCCGACTAGGCACTTTACAGCCTTCCGGGCTGAATATTGAATTCAACAACTTTAGATCTTGGACTCCCTCCTCCATCCCCACCCCGTTTCTTCCCCCTCCCTTTTGTTTTTTCCAATAATTTATATAGATTTTTCTTTTCCCACCTATTTCCATTATTTTTAAATCTATACCTGTAATGCCCTGTCAGTCTTTCCACCCCACCCCCACTAGAGCTGTACCTTGAGTGTCCTGCCATCCATTCTTAATTAGCACATTCTCTTAGATAATATCACCATCTTCAACACCTCTTTGTTCCTTTGTCTGTGACATCTTTTGATTATCTGCTCCTATCACTGCTTGCTTGTCCCTAAAACCACCCCACCCCCCAACTTCTCTCCCCCCACCCCACCCCCCACCTTAAACCAGCTTATATTTCACCCCTCTCCTAATATTACTCAGTTCTGCTGAAGGGTCATGAGGACTCGAAACGTCGACTCTTTTATTCTCCGCCGATGCTGCCAGACCTGCTGAGTTTTTCCAGGTAATTCTGTTTTTGTTTCCCCTTCGCACCGTCAGTTTGCTGCTTTAACGCCAGCAGGCAGCCGCTCATTAGAACATAGGGCTTAGGGCAGGAGTAGGCCATTCAGCCCTTCTAGCCTGCTCAGTCTTTCAATAAGATCATGGCCGACGTGGTTGCGATCTCAACACTCCACTTTGCCGACTGCGCCCACCCTCCCGCCACCCCCACCCTCACCCCATAACCCTCGACTCCCTTGTCTATCAAAAATCTGCCTAGCGCTTGATTCACTGAGCTGAGACGGCCCGGGGCGGGGGGTGGGGCGTGGTGGGGTTGGGGAGTGGTGGTCTTTTCTGTTCCTCCTCCCTCACCCCGCCGGCACACATTAAAATCAGGCTCCATCCCCACCTGCTTCCCCATGCGGGCAAAGAGAAAGAGCCTTTCAGCATCTATCCTGCCGGGCCCTCTCTGAATCCTGTGTGTCTGATGACTTTGGGGAAAGTGTGTCATCCATTAACAGCACTTACTGACAGGCTGCAGCAGCCCCCCACCCTGCCCCACCAGGAGCTCCAGCAAGCAGGGCAGCACAGCAGAACAATGGACACAGGAACCACACTCAGGAACCTTGACAGATAATTATTGAGCAACAACATAAAAAGTTTGTGAAGGTGAATCGGGAACCTTGTGCCCAAGTGACAGGTAAATTGGTTTCATTTGCAGGCATCAGAGCCCAGAGCCTCCATCCAAGATTAATTCAGTTTGAAAGCCTGTATTAAATATACCTTCCTGCAGATGACCCCTGCAAATGTGATTTACTGGCAATTTTAATCTCCGTGCACAAGAGGGAATATGAAAGAATATCCAGGAGTTCGAAGCAATATGAAAGCAATTTTGAACTAAGGGATTATAAAAAAAAAAGAGTCACCAAAGGGTTTTTCTGCCTTACTCGAAACTCAAACACAGCTCCTGAGACTGACACCGGTCTATGCATAGCCCAGCGACAGGAGAATCCTCTTCATGTTTCATTTCTTTTTTTTTTGTGCAATGCTTGCCAGTCACTCGCTTCTTAAAAATTCGTCCTCAGGACGCGCAAGGTATTGGTCATCCCCCCCCACCCCTACCACAGTTGTCCTTGAGGCGGTGACACTGGACCTTCCCCTGGAACGGCCTCCCCTGCAGCAGTTTTGTAACAACCCCACTACCCAGCTTCGGGGGGGGGAAGTTAAGGGCCAGAATTTTATGTTCCGTGGGCGGGCGGGCTCGTGCCCGACCCGAAACGGGCGTTAAAATCGCGCGGGGCGACGTCGGGCGAGTGTTGATCCGGACGTGGTCGCGCACTCGCGCGATATTTCGCTCCAGCGGGGGCGCGCGCAGAAGTCAGAAGGGTCGCCCGCCGACAATTAAACGGGCAATTCAGCTCATCTAATGGCGCAATGGAGCGTGATTTTCTCGCGGCCGGTCCAACCTTACGGTCGGCGGATGGGCCAATCGGCCGGGCGGGCATCACATTTTTTGATGAAACCTGCCCCCCCACCCGAGGCCGGGATGAAATCTCCGTTTTACAAAAATCAAACGTAAAGAGATATCTGGGGAGGGGTGTTTTTATGAGGTGTGCTTGCGGGCGCTCGGTGGTGCTGCCTGGGACATTTTCGCAGCACTATTTTTTTTGTGCTTTCTTCGATTATTTGGAGGTCCGCAGCTCCCTGAGGCATCCGTCTGCCTTCGGGGAGCTCTCTCTCGAAGCCGCTGACTCGCACCCGCGGTGATGTCGTCACCCACCCTCTCCCTGCCCCCCCACCCCCCCCGGCAGCGCTGAGCTTTCCAGCACGCCTTTCACCGTTAAGGAGCCGATCGCAGTCGAGGGACCCGTTTCTTGTCCGCTCCGAGGGCCCGATTGTGCGCGCCCGATGAGGGAATAACTCAGGCCTAAGAGTCGGCCACGCCGATAAGGGATTGCAGTCACCTGCCCAGACTGGGTAAAGATGCCATGCCTGCCTTCCATGGGTTTTTTTAACGTAACAATCCAACAGCTTCCTGGTTCACTTTGCCGATAGGGAACAAGGGGGACTGTGAGGTTAAGATATCGGGACTGCTGGCCTGTTGTGCTCTGTGCACACAATACCAAATCCCGTTCCCATTAGTCTAATTGGCAGCAGGATCGAGAACCATGGGACGTCGACTTAAGGTGATTGGCAAAAGAAGCAACGGTGACAAGAGCAAAAGGCTTCTTACGCAGCGAGTTGTTAGGAGCTGGAATGCACCGCCTGAGAGTACGGTGGGGGCAGATTCAATTGTGGTATTCAAAAGACAATTGGATCATTATTTGAAGAGAAAAGAAAATTGCGGGGGGAGTGGGACTATCTAAGCTACTCTTCCCGGGACACAGCACGGACACAATGGGCCAAATGGCCTCCTTTTCTGAGCTGGAGCCGCGCTATGATCCCACAATATCAATGTTCCGAAGTTGAATTTGGATTTTCAAATGGCCAACACACCTTCTACAGGATCACTAGTCCAGGTAAGGTAGCCCACTGCACTGCCCCTGGTTCACAACCGCCTGCGGCCCAGTCGTTAGGTGCTAAACCAGCCGTCTAGGAAGGTTCCCACATTCGAGCCTGAGTTTCTGCTGAATTAGTTGCTCACAGCTGGGGTGGCAGGAGAGGCTGCCTGCCATCATGAGCCTCCTCGCCCCAGGCCGGGGATGATTAAATGCAGCCAGGTTTCCTGTTTCTAATTGCTATCCAGAGATTAGCATCGGGAAGTGGGATCACTTATGTCAAGTGAGACCAGGTGGAGCTGCGATACCCCCTCACAACGTTCGCTGTCTAGACTCAGACATGAATTACACCCTTTCCTCCGGTACAGCGCTGATAATGAAATTCAGGTTAATTTTTAACGGTTCGGGGTGATTACTCCCACCATTCAGAAAACTAACCCTTAAGAAAGTTCTCAGACTTTTTAAAAAAAACTTGCGGCTGCATACAGGATTGCAATTGGATACGGCTTCACACTCCTGTCTAAGTGCAGTTCAGGTGCCACTTTGCTCTTTGCACTCATGTAACTGTCCTAAATAGTCCAATGGAGTAGGTGTCAGTAAAATGCAACAGTCTGTTCAATGCTGCAGAATAAATTATTCTGGCTCTGTTGGAGAGTATGATGGGCGGAATGTTCCAGTAAACCCGAAGCATCACCTTTGAGGGGCGATCGTCACAAATGTCCACTTATGTTCCCCTCCAATCACTCTCCAATCGGGAGCTCCTGATCATTTCATTCCCAGCATCACCTCGCTCCCTGTTACAATGGGTTTCATTGCTACTCATGGTACCAGTTACAAGGGGTTTCAGTTACTTGGGGAGGCCGGAGAATCTGGAATCATTCTCCTAGGGCAGAGGAGGTTAAAGAGAAATTTAATAGAGGTGTTTAAAATCTTGAGGCATTCCGATAGAGTAGCCAGGGAGAAGTTGCTTCTACCGGCAGGAGTTTGAGTATGCAAGGAGACAGATTTAAAGTAATTGGCAAAAAGTGCCAGAGGGGAGATGAGGAGAATTTTTTTTTATTACGCACAGCAAGTAGCTGTGATCTGGGATGTGCTGTCTGAAAGATGGAAATAGATTTAATAGTAACTTTCAAAAGGGAAATGAATATATAGTTGAAAAGGAAAAAATTTGCAGGGCTATGGGGAAAGGGCCGGGGGGGGTTAGGTCTAATCGGATAATCTAACCTTTCAAAGGGCCAGCACAGGCACGATGGGCTGAAGGGACCTCCTTCCGTGCTGTGCCATTATGTGATTCTAACAGGGCGCTAGGACACTGCACGTAGGGTGGCATCTAGGTTTTTTAAAACTAAACAACTCTTCTGTGCCCGATTCATCAAATACTGTGCCTCCTACTGCCAACACAGGATGGCTGTCGATACCTGTCCAGACGTGCGCAGATGCCAATGACATCACTTGCAGGAGACAAGGTGCCGGGTGGATCTTATCCGGATCCTGAAGCTGTTCACCCAGTTTCTGCAACCACCTCCCCCCACCCCCCACGGCCGTCGGGCAGTCCGGGTGCGACCTCCCCGCAGTTTCCGGGGAATCGGGATGGGGAGGGAGGGAGGGATGGAGGGAGGGAGGGAGGGAGGGGAGGCTTCTGATCCGCCCAGTGACGGCCGCAATTCCTTTTGCAGCTCTTGTTCCCGGTGACAGATTCGGATTGAGGGCAAGAGGGCCCGGAGCGGGAAATTCAGAAACTGTGGGGGTGGGGGAGGGGGGAGGGGCGCGATTGCAGACATTATAAAGAGACTGCCTTCCTTCAGCAAAAGGCGTTAACTTGGGGCAGGATTTTGACCTCGTCGGGCGGGCGCGCGCCCCACCCAAACGAGGGTAAAATGACGCGTGATGATGTCGTTGGGCGTGCTGCGGACTCTTGTGCCTGCCCGCCAACCGAAATATCACTCGAGTGTGCGATGATGTCGGGCTCGCACACTCAGAGTGATATTTCGGTTGGCGGGCAGGCACGAGAGTCCGCAGCACGCCCAATGACAAGTTACAGGCCTATTAAGGCCATTAAAGTGCCAATTAAACATAACTTTTCGCTGCCCGTCCAACATTACGGTGGGCGGGCGAAAAGACTGAGCAGCCTTTGCACTTTTTAGGAAGCCTCATCCACGGGCGGGATGAGGTTTCCGACAGCAAATTAAAAATAAAAGGAAAATTTAAACTTTTCTTTAATAGCATGTCCCTGCTCATGTGACAGGAGGGGACATGTTTTTTTTAACATTCTTACCTTCTTTATTTTTTGATATTTTTATATCTTCAGCTTCCTGAGACAACACTGTGTCAAAATCAGTACAGGGACATGGTCATGTAGTTTCTGTGTTACTACGCTAGTAATCCCGAGGCTTGGACTAATGACCCAGTGAGATGAGCTCAAATCCTATCAGCTAAGGAATTTAAATTCAATTAATGAAATTAATCTGGAGTTAAACAGCTAGAATCTTTAAGAGCCATCTGGTCTACAAATGTCCTTTAGGAGAAGTAAATCGAACATGCTAACCCATTCTGGTCTCCATATAAACTCAAGACTCACAGCAATGTGTTTGTTTCTGAAATTCCTAGCAAGTCACTCAGTTTTATTTAATGTAGCTCACCGCTACCTTCTTAAGGGTAGTAAGGGTTATGCAATAAATGCAGGCTTTGTTAGCGATGCTCGCATCTCATTAATTAATAATAAAATAAGGCGCACCTCCTTTTTTTGGTATGTGGTTTATTGTACCCCGGATACTGCCATTCATACTGTTGCACTACCCTCTGGCCTGTACCTTTTGTAAGTACAATAAGCAGGGCACGGATTGTGTGGTTTCTGGTGGTGATCTCAAAGAGAGCTACCCACGACGATCTAACAAACCCTTTTGGTGTTGATTTCCCCTTTTCCAAGGCTAGTTTGAACCTGGGGCAAGTGAAAGGGATCTCCAGGCATCCATCGACAGTGATGTCATCAATAAGCAAGATAAGCAGCCAATCGTGTTGAAGCACTTTCAGAGACAGCAAGCCAGGAAGTAAAATGTATTGACTATCCTCCGCTTTTAGTTAAAATCTTTGAGGGAGAAAAATAAGTGATTGAGACATACACAAGACAGCATAATAGCAAAATTCAAAGTTGACAAACATCAGATTAGTTTTTCAGGGCCAGTGAGGCTGTTTAGTGGTAATTATGAACTTAATACATCCTTAAAAATTCTGTCACACCTCATTCAACAAGGTATGACATTTTCAAGGGTTTTTTTAAGCAAGACTGATAGTGTAAACAGGCAAGTTCTAGTCAGCTCAGTAATTTCTAATTGATTACAGTCTAGGGGGACTTCAATGTGCATCCTCTGGAGAAGTGTGGAATCACTGATAGCAACTTCTGAATTTTCAAGTTTAACTGAGCATATGCAGACATCAGAAGTTGCAGTTCGTTTCCAAGGAATAATTTTTTTTATTTGTTCACGGGATGTGGGCTTCACAGGCTAGGCCAGTATTTATTGCCCATTCCTAGTTGCCCTTGAGGAGGTGGTGGTGAACTGCCTTCTTGAACCACTGCAATCCATGTGGTGTAGGTACACCCACAGTGTTGTTAGGAAGGGAGTTCCAGGATTTTGACCCAGCGACAGTGAAGGAACAGCGATATATTTCCAAGTCAGGATGGTGAGTGACTTGGAGGGGAACTTCCAGGTGGTGGTGTTCCCATCTATCTGCTACCCTTGTCCTTCTAGGTGGTAGTGGTCATGGGTTTGGAAGGTGCTGTCTAAGGGGCCTTGGTGAATTCCTGCAGTGCATCTTGTAGATGGTACACACTGCTGCTACTGTGCGTCGGTGGTGGAGGGACTGAATGTTTGTGGATGTGGTGCCAATCAAGTGGACTTCTTGTCCTGGATGATGTCGAGCTTCTTGAGTGTTGTTGGAGCTGCACTCATCCAGGGAAGTGGGGAGTATTCCATCACACTCCTGACTTGTGCCTTGGAGATGGTGGACAATAATGACAATGAACATTTGTGGTTTTGCCGTATTATTACTACCAGGTCTGGATCTAAGGATTTCTAATGTACTCTCACTGATACTCTATGACGTGCAATCCTTCTTTAGACTCGTTTTACATGTCATTGGCTATTTATCAACAATAACTACCAAACACTGAAGAATATACGTCAATAACAAAGAGGGGCTGTATTCAAGTTGTTTGGTTTACTTCTGCTCAGAACACTGGAACATGTGAACTGGAGGAAGCCATTGTAGATCTGCCACCTAGATCCATATAGCCACAAGAAATAGAAGCAGGAGTAAACCAATTGTTATGACCCAGCAGTTGGTAAAGGCTGAGTTGTTTTAATTCCCAGAGGGAAACTTGAACAACTGTCATAACCTATAATTTCAATTGGTATGTTTGAGATGCAGCCCTGAATTCAGAAATAAAACCACCAAAGCTCAAGAGGTTCTTTATATAAACTAAATTAAACATTTATTAATTTAACAAGAAATTAAACACATACACAATTACAAATTACTACCATAATAACATTTAAACAAATCCCCGAATTAATCACTCCCAGGTAAGCCTTCACCAAGGCAACAATAACCCATAGACTTTAAACAGGCAAAGCACGGTTGACCTTACAAATTCAAAATGAGGTCCCTGCTCCGCCATTCAATATGATTATGTCTGATCTTGGGCTTCGACTCCACTTTCCGTCCACTCCCCATATCCCTTGATCCCCGGAGAGACCAAATCTGACTATCCCAGCCTTAAATGTATTCAGTGATGGAGGATCCATAACCCCCTGGGGTGGAGAATTCCAAAGATTCACAACCCTTTGAGTGAAGTAATTTCTCCTCATCTCAGTCCTAAATGATCGGCCTCTTATCCTGAAACTGTGCCCCCGTGTTTTAGATTCCCCAACCAGTGGAAACAATCTCCCAGTGTCTACCATATTAAGCCCCTTCAGAATTTTGCATGTTTCAATGAGATTGCCTCTCATTCCTTTAAACTCCAGAGAATATAAGCCCAATTTACTCAGCCTCTCATCATAGGACAACCCCCTCATCCCAGGAACCAATCTAGTGAACCTTCGCTGTACCGCCTCCAATGCAAATATGTCCTTTCTTCAATGTGGAGACCAGAACTGCACATAGTACTCCAGATAAACTTGCCTTTGTATCCCTTAATACCTTTGGCTGACAAAAATCTATTAGTGTTGGATTTACTATTAACTATTGACCTAGCATCAATTGTCATTCATGGAACAGGATTCCAAGTGTAAAAGTGTTTCCTAACTTCACTCCTGAAATATTTGTCTCCAATTTGTTTGATTCTATCCCCTAGTCCTAAACTCTCCAACTAGCGGAAATTATTTCTCTCTCTCTCTCTCTCTTTCATACCTGTTACCCCGAATACCTTGGAAATTTTGATCAAATCTCAGCTTAATCTTCTAAATTCTAGGGAACGCAACTTGAATTTGTTTAATAATAACAAAGTGCTGGAAACACTCAGCAGGCCTGACAACATCTGTGCGGAGAGAAACAGAATGGACATTCTCAGTCCAACATGACTCTTCTTCAGCACTGAACTCTTTCATTTGTTTAATCTCGCCTTGTAATTAAATGGAGTGCAGGTATCATTCTGGTAAATCCCTGCTGTACTTCCTCCAAAGAGTGAACTTCTTTTTAAACCATATTAGGGACTAGCGTTTATAATTTCCGCAGCTAGCCTGATTTTTTCCTCTCCTGGCTCCTGCTTCGGTGCAGTCCGAGGGGAAACCAGGCTTCTCCACCCCTCCTAAATGAGCCCGGACAATAATTGTTGTGTGGGTTACCACTCAATGGGAAGCATTGGAACCAATCCTGATCCTATCCACACATTAGCCTTTGCCAAGGAAATATCACTGGGCAGCAGTCAGGAGTGGGGAACCTGGCTGATTTTTCTCTCTTTCTCCCCTGTCTAACTCATTTCCCACTCTGCTGTCTTGGCTGAGACCAGCTTGCTCGATACAGGCCCAGGTGTCGAACCTCCTCCTGTCCTGATCCAATGTGGTTTACTTATTGAGCCAACGAGGAATCTCTATGTTTACCGTTTATATTTCTTAAAACAGAATGTGCAGGGCGACAGGAAAAGGGTAGGGAGATTGGGGCTAATTGGATACCTCTTTCAAAGTGTCGGCACTGATATGATGGGCAGAATGGCCCCTGTGTGCTGTACCATTCTCTGATATCATGAGGATACACTACCTCACATTTATCAATATCGAGTGCTACCTACCTCTTATCTGTTCCTTGCTGGATAGCAGGAAGTCCCTTTGAATTATATTCCTTTACTGTAGGATATTTCTACTCAGTGCAGCATCTGCAGTAGACATAAAACATTCTGTTCATAACATTTTTGTCGAGTTTCTAAGTGAAACTTAGCGAAAACAACGTTTCAAGGATTTATTGCTGTTGACTTTACCAACAGACTTGCCCGGCCTGAGCTGCTCATGTTTATTTTTTGACGGTTCTCAGCTTGCCACTGTGCAGCCAATTTTCGAGGCAATTCACCTCTTGACCATGGATTAAACAAGCCTTCAACCTTTGCTTTAAGTCTTTTTGAGGTAGGTCCTATCAAATACCTTCCGAAAGTCACTGTGTACCATTATCAACTTCATCTCAATGATGTCCTTAAAAAAAAATAAATTCCAATAGCTTGACTGGGAATAATCTCTCCTGGCCTGGTCCCATGCTGGTTTTCCCCTTTATTACTTTCGATCCCTCTAGATTTTTTCTGAATTTCTTCTCTTATAATAGACTTCCAGTATCTCAGCATCTTGCCCATGACTGATGTCAACCTCAACCGGCCCACAATTTGCAGGTTCACATATTTTTTGCCCTGTCTTGAAAATTGGAATCTTGCGAGCTGGGTCTTAGCCTCCTGTTGCTTCCCCAGGATTTGTAGAGAATTGACAAAATCTCAGACAGCATTTTGCCCTCTGCCTCCCCTAGTGCCACTCTCAACTCTTTAATTATTCTTGGATGCCTTTCATCAAGATCAGTTATTTTGTGAATCATCGCTGTCTTGGGTTTCTTAATGACCTTGATTTCCATAACCTTCTCTGATAAGTCCCTTGTTAGTCTGATTACTGGAATATGGTACCACAGCACTGAATGCTTATTTAAACGTACAGCTGCACCATTCTGTTTGGTCACTTGTTTCCAGCTCTTATCTTTAAGAGGGCCCCTACCTGCATTGAACACAGCAAACGTAATCTTGTAATCACTTCCAGACAGGATAAATATCAGTCGAGAAATGATTGTTTCACCTCTGAGACAGAAGGTCATGGGTTCAATTCTCAGTCTAGGGCTTGAGCATGTAAAAAAAAATTGAGGCTAACAATTCACTACAATGCTCAGGGAGTGCTGTACAGTCAGAGGTGCTGTCTTTTGGATGAGAGGGTACAACCGTTTGCCCTCTCAGGTGAATGTAAAAGACCTCATGGCTGCTATTTTGAAGTCCGGTGTCCTGGCCAATATCTGCCCCTCAATCAACTTCAGAAAAAACAGATTATCTTGTCGTTATCACATTGCTGTTTGTGGAAACTTGCTGTCACAAATTGTCTGCCCCGTTTCCTACATTACAATAGTGCCTACACATCAAAACTACTTCAAGGAGAGGTGGTGGAGTGATGGCAATGTCACTATGGCATGGATGTTATGGCACAGTCAATGGTAAATGCTGAGTTGTTCAAACCACAGATGGAAACTTGAGACAACTGCCACAATTATTTTTGCAATTTGTATGTTTCAAGATGCGCGCTTTGAATTCAGTAGTAATAAGACCACCTAGCCTTTAGGTTTTTACAAAACTAGATTAAAGATTTATTAATAAGAGAAACGATGTTAAGCACATACATATGTCTACAAATTACTACTATAATAACTTCTAAATCCCCTAATTAAGCTGGCTCCCAGTTACACCTCCGTTAAGGCAACAGTAAGACACGTAGGCAAGAATTTTCCCGTCGGCGAGCGGGGGCAGGGACCGCTCGCCGACACGTAAAATGATGCGGAAAGACATCGGGCGGAACTCCCAACTTCAGCCCGCGTCATTTACATTTTTGGGTTGGTGGGGGCGCAGCCGAGTCAGCTGTGTGCCCGCCGACCTGTCAACGGCCAATTGAGGCCATTCAAAAAGCAATTAAAGCAATTAGTGGACATGCCCGTCCAACCTTAAGGTTGGCGGGCAGGTCGGGAGCACTGGCGGCCACCTGAAAAAGCATGGAACCTCCACGGGCGGGATGAGGTTTCATGACTGAATTTAAAAATTAACATTAACTTTTACTTAAAGTTATGTCCATGTCCCAACTCATATGACATTGTCACATGGGGGGGACATGGAAAGTTAATGACATTTTCGAAAGAAGAACTTTTTCATTTTGGGATCCGATCTCCCTGAGGCAGCACTTAGTCTCAGGGAGATCGGAGCACTCCTTCACACGCATGCGCGATGAGGCACACTTCCGCATTCGCCCACCCCGCCCGCAAAGGAAGCATACAGCGCTTCTGTGCGGACGTCATGCTGGGCGGGCCTTAATTGGCCCGCCCACAAAAAATGGTCAAGAGCCCCCGATCGAGGACGCTAATCAGAAGGCTTCCTGCCCACACCCGCTCCCATACTTCCCCATCCCCCTCGCCCCAACGGGGGGGAAAATTTTGCCCATAGATTTTAAAAGACCCAGGCAAAGAAACATGATACACTGAACAATCCAGTTCAAAGCGAGTTTTCTTAGCTTCAGTTCATTGCACACAGCAGCTTGAGGCGTGGATGCTGAAGACTTTTCACACTTGTTAGATCTTAAAACGCCTGCCTTTAAACACAGCCTTCTCTCCTTTATACATATTTTCCCCTTTGAATGCAAATTCCCATTGTTTCACTATGCCTTTGGACTTTACCTTCCTGATCATAAAAATTTATCATAGTGCCAATTTTATTAAAAATAAACACAGTTTCTGAACTTCACCTGGCTAGGTGACAGATTTCACCCCTCCTTTGAAAACAACCTAGTCTGGTTTATTTAGAAATGCAAATGTTCTTTTACATCTTACATTCTAAACTTCCCCCATGTTTACCTACTTAACATTTCAAACCTAGCTTAGCTCCTAATACATCAAAGCCTCCAGACCAGCTGCCTTTAATCCAATTAAGCCTCTCTCTCTCTCTCACACACACACACACACACACACACATACACACACAAACATGTATAGACACAGATACCACCATTTTACAATAAATTCCAATAACATTATTATATCTTTCTGACACTGGACTAGTACTCTAGAGGCCAAGTCCAAAGCTCTGGGGACATGAGTTCAAATCCCAACATGGCAGATGGTGGAATTTAAATTTGATTAAATCTGGAATTGAAAGCTAGCCTAAGTCATGGTGACCATGAGACTACCATTGATTGCTGCAAAAACCCATCTGGTTCCCTAATGCTCTTTAGGGAAAGAAATCTGCCGCCCTTATTTGGCCTGGCCTACTTGCAACTCGAGGTTCACTGCCCTCTGAAATGGCCTAGCAAGCCACTCAGTTCAAGGACAATTAGGGAAGGGCAACAAATAATGGCCTCGCCGTTGATGCCCACATCCCATGAAAAACATTGTAAAAAGCGATTCGGGACATCCGGTGAAAGGCGCTATATAAATGCAAGTCTTTTCTTTTCTTCATGGTATTATCTGGCAAACATTTGTCTCATTTGTGAGATGTTTGCCCTGTCCATTGTTGCATCAGGGGTGTTAAACCATTCATTTTAAATGAGTCCCGTTAAAATAGCACACAGAGGAATGCCAAACAAGTCCTTGATGACATTCATCATTCGTTTTCACCATAACCTTAGTGGGGCCATTGGCATCATCTTGCTCCTTCTCTGGCTTTCTTCAAACCTCCCTCTGTCCATGCCTGAATGTTACCCACCCATTCGATTTTTCTTCTTCCTTTTCTGTTTTTACCCTCAACTTCTCCTTCACTTGTTGCATGTCAACACTTGATAGCGTGAGAATGCTAATTACAGTCATTTCGAAAGAAAATATTGGGGCATTATGGTATCCCCACCGGTGGGTTTGCAGCCAGGTGTTCATAAAATTCCCCAGGTGGCCTTCCCGCCACCCACCAGCCAGCCACTATCTTAGGTGGGGCGGCGAGGCCTAGGGTCTGCTCCCCAAGTTGAGCCTTGACTGAATCTTGAGGTTGGCAGGGGGAATTCAGGGTCGGTGGCTGGGGTTTGAGGGGGGGGGGGAGGCACCCGGCAAGGTCACCCTACTTGGACCTCAGGCGGGAAGTGGAAGGGGGGGGCCCCTCTTAAGGGCCCCTCTTTCCACACCGGGTGTCCCCACCAAGGTTTGTCCTCTGTTGGTGCTCTCTTCTCATCAAGGCCTCTTCATCAGGACCCCTACACCCTACTCCCCCAGGCCTCACCTCTCTTCCCCGCCCTTACCTGGTCCTGGACTCCGGGACTTAGAATCTGGGGACTGCTTGTAATCCCAGTCTTGGCTACTGTCGTGCTGGTGCCATTGGTGCTACTGGGCCTACATACCTGCTGGCCAATCAGATTGGCTGGCAGCTGTCTGAGGTAAGACTTCCTCCCGCGTGAGGTACGGACGTCCCATCTCCAGCCCACTCACACCCCTCAGAGTGTTAAATGCCTATGGGGCTACTGGGATTGGTGGGGATGAGTTCCCCACTGACTCTTTGGGTGGCGGGGCAGGAAACTGTCCCCTCCATCTGAAAAATCCTGCCCTTGCATTTACATAGTGCTTTTCACAACCTCAACGTCCCTGTTGTAATGTAGGAAGGCACCAGCCAATCGGTGCACAGCAGTTTCCTGATAACGCTCTTCTTCAAATCGTGGGATCTTTTGCCCACCTGGGCAAGCAGACTGGTTCTTGATTTAACATTGCATGAGAGAAACAGCATCTGTGGCAGTGCAGCACTCCTTCAGTACCTCACTGAGGTCTCATCCAAGATGACATGCTAAAGTTCCTAGAGTGGGGCTTGAACCCACAACCTACTGACTCAGAGGAGAGGGCATTATCCACTGAGGCATGGCTGATACCCGATGAAAACCACACATTACAGAAAATGATTCAACTGCAAAACATTCAGCGCCCTTAAAATGAATGGTGAAAATCTCAGGGAAAGACTATTAGATCTAACGAGTATATTTGCCCTTTATTGATCTCACTCCTGCTTTGCCCATCTCACCGAGTCAAAATCCTGGAACTCCCTCCCTAACAGCACTGTGGGTGTACCTACACCACATGGGCTGCAGCGGTTCGAGAAGGCAGCTCACCACCACCTTCTCAAGGAAAACTAGGGATGGGCAATAAATGCTGACCCAGCCAGCGAAGCCCACATCCCGTGAATGAATAATAAAAAAAAACTATATACCTTCTTTCTAGAGATATATCCATTGCTTACTCCAATGATCTTCTTGGATAATTTATCCCATAACCCCATCGCCCTTTGGTTCAAAGAAGGTCTCCCTGACTACTTCATGTTTGTAACCTTCTGATTTATTTTTAGGAGCTGATGCATCTGAACAGAAAGAATGTTGTTTTCAAAATGTTTGTGTAGGAGTTTCCTTTGGCCTCAAAATGCACATTAAAAAGAAGGGTAGAAGGTGACGTGATAAATGTGGAGCACCGTGCCTACAATCAGTGCTTTTGCGGCTGGAGGTTCATTAAAAGCAACCTTCTACAAGGAATGATTAGCCTTTGCCCAATGCAATTGGCATGCTGAGCAGCTATAATATGAATAATTACGCCCGAATCAAAAATCCAATATTATGTGAAGTGGTACGTTACATTGGAATTCTGTCCTTGGATGAAAATTATAATTCAATTGGCTAAGGGCAGCTGGATCCATAATTTATTACAAAGTGCAAATTCTTAATGCTCTTTGTGTGAAAACTTTGCAAATTTCTGGCAATTATTTTACAAGAGGAAAGGTTTACTATCCATAACTAACACAACTGTACGCACTTAGGAAGAGAATAAATTTACAAACAGGCTGTTTGCTTAATACAAATAGACACATTTCATGATACCAGCCCTCGAGTATTCCTTGAAACTACTGACATGTGATTAAGTTCTTTAAAGTAGAACAGCTGCTGATGCATAATTATCCTCTTTTAAATCGGAGCCATTACCAACTTAATCAGATTGTGTGTGTGTGTGTGGGAGCTACATTAGGAAGTTGTGCCGAAAGTGAAAAAAACTCAAATCGCAGAAGTTTCAGTGCCATTGGTGAGAGAGCAGGAAACAGACACAAAGCCCAGAAAAAAAAGATACAAAGCAATTGTGGCTTTGTAAGGTGCTGGTTAGAATCCCTAAAGAAGCAAGGGCAATCCATCTAAATAGCGCGTAGTCCAACCTCAGGAGGTCCTGCTGAATGTGGCTGTCACCGTGTGCACAGCAAGCTCCCACAAACAGCAATGTGATAATCACTGAATTGTTACTGCGCAGGAGGTGGCTATTTGGCCCAGCGAGTCTGCGTCGGCTCTCCCTAGGTACAATTTATCTAGCGCCATTCCCCCCACCCCACCTCCTCCCTGTAACCCTGTACTTTTTTCCTTTCCAGTTAACAATCCAATTGAATGCCTTCATTGAATCTGCCCCCACCACATTCTCAGGCAGTCCATTCCACATCCCAGCCACTCACTGCTTGGAAAAGTTTTTACTCGTGTCGCCATTGCTTCTTTTCCAATTAAACTTGGAAAAAAAAATGACCAGGTCATTTGATCTTTAAGTGATGTTGGTTAATGGATAAATATTGGCCGCAAAATTGGCATGAAACTCCCCTGCTCTTCTCTAGAGGAGAGAAAGCTAATGGGTGAACTAACAGATTAAAATCTTTAAAATTCTGAAAGTGCTCAGTAGGGTAGCTGGATGTGCAGAAAAGGGTTTCTTGAAGTGGGAGGAGGCTGGTGTGGAGCGGAAACTCTGGCATTGACCATTTGGGGCGAATGGCCTATTTCGGTGCTGTAGGTTCTATGCAGTTCTCCAACATAGAGCCATGGGATCTTTCAAGTCCACAAGAGCGGGCAAAAGCAGTTCACCCTCTCATCCAAAAGGCAGCATCTCCAAAAGTGTGGCACTCCAACAGTACTGCTCTGGGAATGGCAGTCTAGATTACGTGCTCAAGCCTGGAGTGGGCCTTGAGCACGTAAACCTCTGCCTCAGTGACAGGACTGTTACCAACTGAGCCACAGCTGACAGAGTACCGAGAAAGAAAGCACTCTGTGAATGTTAGTTGTGGGCAGAATCAGATCTTTGTCTGTCATCCTCCAAATGCAAGGAGCCAGCCAGCACTCACCGAGGGGTCAGAATGAATATTTAGCATCTCTCCCAATGCTCACTTACTGGGACGTCAATAGATTTGAAAATCAGGAGAGATGTATGACGGACGGCTGATTCTATATTGTCTGTTCTCCATTATCCCTCAAAGTCAAAGTTACCCCCATTGTCTCAGCTCACGCGTGAAGAGTAGGTAAAAGATAGAAAGAAAGATGTGCGTTTATCTAGCGCCTCTCATGACCACCAGACATCTCAAAAAGCCTTACAGCCAATAAAACACTTTTGAAGTGTAGTCGCTGTTGTAATGTAGTAAATGGTTCGGGATAGAATTAGCAGTCACATGGAGAAACGTGGGTTGATTAGGAAGAGCCAGCATGGATTTCTAAAGGGGAAATCATGTTCAACTAAGTTGTTGGAGTTTTTTGAAGAGGTATCAGAGAGGGTTGATGAGGGTAATGCTGTTGATGTGATCTATATGGACTTTCGAAAGGACTTCAATACAGTGCCACACAACAGACTTGTGAGAAAAGGTATAGCTCATGAAATAAAAGGAACAGTAGCAACATGGATACAAAATTGGCTGAGTAATAGGAAACAGAGAGTAATGGTTAATGGGTATTTTTCGGGCTGGAGGAAGGTTTGTAGTGGAGTTCCCCAGGGGTCAGTATTGGGACCCTTGCTTTTCCTGATATATAATAATGATCTAGATCTTGGTGTGCAAGGGGACAATTTCAAAGTTTGCAGACGATAAGAAACTTGGAAGCATTGTAAACTGTGAGGAGGACAGTATGGAACTTCAAAAGGTATAGACAAGTTGATGGAGTGGGCAGATAGGTGCCAGATGAAGTTCAATGCGTAGAAGTGTGAGGTGATGCATTTTGGTAGGGAGAACATGGAGATACCATTCTTAAGTGGGTGCAGGAGCAGAGGGACCTGGGTGTATATGTGTATAGATCATTGAAGGTGGCAGGACAGGTGGAGAGAGCAGTTAAAGCATATGGTATCCTGGGCTTTATTAATAGGGGCATAGAGTACAAGAGCAAGGAGGTTATGCTGAGCTTATATATGACACTCATTAGACCTTAGCTGGAATAGTGTGTACAGTTCTGGGCACCACACTATAGGAAGGATGTGAAGGCACTGGAGAGAGTGCAGAAGAGGTTTACAAGAATAGTTCTATGGATGAGAAACTTCAGTTCTGAAGTTAGATTGGAGAGGTTGGGACTGTTCTCCTTGGAGAGGAGAAGGCTAAGGGGAGATTTGATAGAGGTGTTCAGAATCCTGAGGGGGCTGGATAGAGTAGATAGGGAGAGGCTTTTCCGCTTATAAAAGGATCGAGAAGGGGGGGCAAAGATTTAAAGTGATTTCCAAAAAAACAAACGTGACGTGAGAAAAAAAGTTTTCACACAGCGAGTGGTTCAAGTCTGGAATGCGCTGCCTGGAAGTGTGGATGAGGCAGCTTCAATCGAGGCAGTCAAGAGGGCATTGGATGATTATTTAAATAGAAACAATGTGCAAGAGTACGAGGAAAAGGCAGGAGAATGGCACTAAGTCATGACGCTCATTCAGAGGGCTGGTGCAGACACGATGGGCTGAATGGCCTCCTTCTGCACCATAACAATTCTGTGATCCAGTCAATTTGCACAAGGAGCAGTGTGATAATGACCAGATAACTTGTTTGTGTGATGGGGGTTGATTAAGGGATAGATATTGGTCAGGGCACAAGGGATAACCCTGTACTCTTCTTCAAAACAGTACCTCAGGATCTTTTACATTACCCAAGGGTTAGGGTTAGGTGGGGCCTTGGCTTCATCCAAAACACACCATCTCCAACAGTGCAACAGTGACTCTGAGGTAAGAGTGCTACCCCTGCACCATAACTGACATTGCATTGGATACCCTTGTACACGAATCAAAGAAAATTAACATGCAGATACAGCAAACAATTAGGAAAGCAAACGGTATGTTAGCCTTCATTGCAAAGGAATTAATGCATAAATGTAAATAAGTGTGAGTACAATTATACAGGGCCTTGATGAGACTACACCTTGCGTACTGGGTACAGTTGGGTCTCCTTATCCGAGGAAGGATATATTTACCCTAGAGAGAGTGCTATAAGGGTTCACTAGGTTGACTCTTGGGATGAGGAGATTGGCCTCTGAGGAGCAACTGAGTAGACTAGGGCTATATTCCCTGGATTTTAGAAGGATGAGAGATGATATAATCGAAACAAGGGACTTCACAGGATTGATGTTTCACCAGCTCAGGAGTCTAGAACATGGGGCCACAGTCTCAGATTAAGGTGTCGGCCATTTAGAGTGAGATGAAGAGAAGTTTCTCCACTTTGAATGTTTGGAATTCTGTATCCCAGAGAGCTATGGATCGTATGAACACACGTACATACGAATGTGTGAATGAGGAGCAGGAAAAGCCTGCTCTGCCATTCAATAAGATCATGGATGATCTGATTGTAACTTCAACCCCACGTACCTGCTTACCCCCCGATAACCTTTCACCCCTTTGTTAATCAAGAATCTATCTAGCTCTGCTTTAAAAATATTCAAAGGCTCTGCTTCCACTGCCTTTTGAGGAAGAGAGTCCCAAAGACTCACAACCCTCTAAGAGAAAAAATTTCTCCTCATCTCTGTCTTAAATGAGCAACTCCTTATTTTTAAACAGTGACCCCTCGTTCTAGATTCTCCCACAAGAGGAAACATCATCTCCACATCCACCCTGTCAGGACCCCTCAGGATCTTAAAGGTTTCAATTAATTCCCCTCACAATAAATGATAACATTCTATTAGCTTTCCTAATTACCTGCTGTACCTGCATACTAATCTTTTGTGATTCATGCACTAGGACTGAATCTCCGAGCTCTGCAAACTCTCACCATTTAGATAATATGCTTCTTTTTTATTATTTCTGCCAAAATGGACAATTTCCTATTTGCCCACATTGTAGTCCATTTGTCAGATCTTTGTCCACTCACTTAACCTATCTATGTCACTTTGTAGCTTCTTTGTGTCCTCTTTATAATTTACTTTCCTACCTATCTTTGTGTCATTGGCAAATTTAGCTACCAATTCTTCGGTCCCTTCATCCAAGTTATTTATATAAACTGTAAAAAGATGAGGTCCCAGCACTGATCCCTGTGGCACACCACTCGTCACATCCTGCCAACCAGAATAAAACCCATTTATGCCAACTCTCTGCTTCCTTTTAGCCAGCCAATCTTCTATCTTTGCCAATATGTTACCCCCTACACAATGAGCTTTTATTTTCTGCAATAACCTTTGATGTGGCACCGAATCAAATGCCTTCTGGAAATCTAAGTACAGTACATCCACCGATTCCCCTTTATCCACAGCACATGTGACTCCTTCAAAGAACTCCAATCAATTGGATAAACATGATTTCCCTTTCACAAAACCATGTTGACTCTGGCTGATTGCCTTGAATTTTTTCTAAGCGCCCTGATATAACATCTTTAATAATAGCTTCTAACATTTTCCCAATGAGAAATGTTAGGCTAACATTTCCTGCTTCCTGTCTCCCTTTGTGAATAAAGGAGTTATATTTGCTATTTTCCAATCTAATGGAACCTTCCCCGATCTGGGGAATTTTGGAAAATTAAAACCAGTGCATCAACTATCTCACTAGCCACTTCTTTCAAGACCTTAGGGTGAAGTTTATCTGGACCTGGGGATTTGTCAGCCTGCAGCCCAAGCAATTGGTTCAATACCACTTCCCAGGTGATTGTAATTTTCCCAAGTTCCTCCATTCCATTTGCTGATTTACAGCTACTTCTGGGTTGTTACTTGTGTCCTTTATAGTGAAGACAGAAACAAAATTCCTGTTTAATTCATCCGCCATCTCCCTACTTTCCATTATCAATTCCCTAGATGCACTTTCTATAGGACCAACGTTCACCTTGTTAGCACTTTTCTTATTTAAATATCTATAGAAACTCTTACTATCTGTCTTTATATTACTAGCTAGCTTTCTCTAATTTTCCCCTCATTATTCTTTTTGCCATTCTTTGCTGTTCTTTAGGTTCTTTCCAATCTTCTGACCTACCAGCCGTCGGCCTAATTATATGCTTTCTCTTTAACATAACATTCATAACGTCATAACATTCAAGGCTATGGGCCAAGTGCTGGCAAGTGGGATTAGGTGGGTAGGTCAGGTGTTTCTCACGTGTCGGTGCAGACTCAATGGGCCGAAGGGCCTCTTCTGCACTCTGTGATTATGTAATTCTGTGATACTGTCTTTAACGTTTTTAGTTAACATGATGATGGGTGCCCCTTTGGAATTTTTCTTTCTCATAGGAATGTATATATTCTGTGTATTCTGAAATATCCCTTTAAATGTCTGTCACTGAACCTCTATTGGCCTATCCCTTAACCTCATTTGGTAGTTCACTGTCTTGAATATGCTCAGTCATTGAGCATATTCAAGACAGAAGTTGATAGATTTTTGGATACCAAGAGAATTACGGGATATGGGGATAGGGCAGGTAGGAGGAGTTGAGGTAAAAGATCAGCCAAGATCTTAATAAATGGTGAAGCAGTCTCGAAGGGCTGAATGGCCTACTCCTGCTCTTATTTCTTATGTGCTACCAGCTATAGACCCCACAGCAGCACCTGTTTAAAGCCTTCTGGGTAAGACATCAGTGTAAGGCCCATTATACCCTCTCAGATAGATGTGAATAATCCCTGGACCCTATTTCAAATAACAGGAGATTCATCAACACTTTTCCTTCAACCAACATCACTTAAAAGAAACAAGATCATCTGGTCATCATCATGCTGTTAGTGGGACATTATACTGTACGCAACTTTGCTGTCTCACTTCTTGCATTATGACAGTTCAATTACAAAAAGAGCCTTTAAGCTCTTTGGGAACATCCTGAGGGTGTGAAAGGCGCTATACAGATGTAAGTTTTAAAAAGTTCTTTCACTGGATGTGAGCGTTGCTGGCTAGGCCGGCATTATTGCTAATCCCCAGTTGCCCTAGAGAAGGTGGTGTTGAGGCCCCTCCTTGAACCGCTGCAGTGGTGTAGGTACATAGAATCAGAAAATAGGAGCAAGAGTAGGTCATTTGGCCCTTCGAGCCTGCTCCGCCATTCAATATGATCATGGTTGATCCCCTATCTCAACACCGTACTCCCGCTCTCTCCCATGACACCTTTAGAGTCTAGAAATCCATCTATTTTGCCTTCAGAGTCTAGAAATTTATTTCCTTCTCAAATATACTCAGTGACTTGGCCTCCACAACCTTCTGTGGTAGAGAATTCCACAGGTTCACCACCCTCTGAGAGAAGAAGTTTCTCCTCATCTCAGTCCTAAAAGGCCTACCCCGTATCCTGAGACTGTGACCCCCTTGTTCTAGAGCTGCCCCCCCCACTCCCTCTCCACCGCAGGGTTGTTATGAAGGGAGTTCGACCCAGCGACAGTGAAGGAACAGAGATATAGTTCCAAGTCAGGATGGTGTGTGACTTAGAGAGGAACTTGTGGGTGGTGGTGTTCCCATGCATCTGCTGCCCTTGTCCTTCTAGGTGGTAGAGCTCATGGGTTTGGAAGGTGCTATCAAAGGAGGGGAAGTAATTTGATGAAACCTTTCTGCAGAAGCTCCAGTGTACAGATTAATCTCTCTGAACCCAGCTCCTGACCTGCGCTCAGCTGAGGAAACGGCCGGGAGTGTGAGAGACACGGGATCTGATCTAATCCAACAGCGGTTCACAGAAATTCATTTTATGTTTGATTAATGATGGTTTGATATTCTTTTTCATAAGTGCAGATGTTTTCTGTCCTGAACTCCCAGAAGAACCGAATTGGTATAATTAGAGAAGAAGTGCTGCTAGGCTCCAATTAGATATGACTGCAGCCTGAAACAAAGGCAGACATGTAATTAAAGTGGAAAGAAAGTCAAAAGGGAGTGTGGCTTTGCTCAAAGAATTCGCTTTTTGTTTTAAAAGAAGCGGCCAATCACTGTTTTTAAAAAGAATGAAAGACTTGCATTTATAAAGCACCTTCCACAAACACAAGACACCCCAAAGCACTTCACAACCAACGAAGTACTTTGTGAAGTGTGAAATTAAAACAGAAAGCGCTGGGAAAAAAAAAACTCAGCAGGTCTGGCAGCATCTGTGGAGAGAGAAACAGGGTTAATGTTTTGAGCCCGTATAACCCTCCTTCACGAGGAGAATGAATAAAAAGAAAAGGAAGGCTTTTCAAAAAAAAATGACGCGTTCATTAGTGGTGGTGGTGGGGTGGGGTGTTGGGGTGGGGGGTGGCGGGGAAAGGAAGTTCCTATCTCAGCTGGCCCGTTCCCTGACGCTGGGGGAGGTGGAGGGAGGGAGGGAGTTTCCAATCCCTCGGTTCTGTTGAAGGGTCATGAGGACTCGAAACGTCAACTTTGCTCTTCTCTGCCGATGCTGCCAGACCTGCTGAGTTTTTCCAGGTATTTCTGTTTTTGTTTTGTCCTCATCCAAAGTCTCTCGTTGTGGGAGTGAGGCAGAGGTAGAGGGGGAGGGCATGTGCCAACTGTGAACGAGTTCATTCCGAAGGAAGGAGGGAGCTAAGCTTGGGGCCTGGTAGAATCGCTCCTTACCTACAAGGAGGGCTGTAAAGGCACCACCCTTTACCCCCAAAGCTGTCCTTGCTTCCCTTGAGTTGTCTGGCTTCCTCAAGTTGTGGGAAACAGCTCAGCAGGCCTGGGCTAAGCCTGTAAAGCAGGTTACATGTGAGGCTTACAGCCTAATTATACTGTTTAAATAGCCATCCCGCCTCCAGGAAGTGAATAGACTGCCCATCATTCATCAAACCCGGATGTGGGGGGGGGTTGGGGTCAGATTTGAGACTTTCAATGTTTTAACATCTCACCAGACTCTAACTCACCCATTTTTTGCAGGGTTGCCAACTGTACACAAGAACACAAGAAATAGGAGGAGGAGTAGGCCAAATGGCCCATCGAGCCTGCTCTGCCATTCAATACGGGTCATGGCTGATCTTGGACTTGAACTCCATTTTCCCCACACACTCTCCATATCCCTTAATTCCCTGAGAGAGCAAAAGTCTTTCGATTAAATGTATTCAATGATGGAGCATCCACAACCCTCATTAATTAGCCCTCTGTAATTAATTGTATTCTATGGAGGTTTCATCACATGACTTGCCCCCACTCTACAGCCATTGGTCGGCCAGCACATCCATCCTTGTGACATATCACTTTCCTACACCAACTGGAAAGCAAAAACACCCATTACCCAATTGGATGATGCTTGACTGTCAGACAAACAGTTTTTTTCCCCCCCCTCATTTTCAATATTTTTATATCTGGTGAAGAGAAACTTTCCAAGAAAATGACAAAAAAAAATCTTTTTTTATGTCCTGATGATTTGTCTCCAGGATTACACACAGCAGTGACCTGGAGATTGATCTTCAATTCCTGGAGACTCCAGGTGAGTCCTGGAGGGTTGGCAAAACCAATTTGGTGGTTAAGATTACCCCCACAGTCATTGTAGGGGACCTGTTGTTAAGGAAGTTGGATAGCTGTGTGAGCCACAAAGATAAAACCTACAGGATGAAAGGGAGCTGCACATATTGGGAAAATGGCTATAATGTTACTGATGGGATCAGGAACAAAGCTTGTGATGGCTGTCTTTGGAAGGGTTGCAAGCAGAGTCAGCATGGCTTCATGAAGGGGAAATCATGCCTAACAAATTTATTAGAATTCTTTGAGGGGGTAACAAGCAGGATAGATAAAGGGGAATCAGTAGATGAAATATATTTGGATTTCCAAAAGGAGTTCGACAAGGTACCGCACATAAGACTACTTAATAAGATAAGTGCCCATGGTGTTGGGGGTAGTATATTAGCATGGATAGAGGATTGGCTAACTAATAGAAGACAGAGAGTAAGGGGGGCATTTTCAGGATGGCAACCTATAATCAATAAGTGCCACAGGGATCAGTGCTGGGGCCACAATTATTTACAATATATATTAATGACTTGGATGAGGGAAGTGAATGTACTATCGCCAAGTTTGCGGATGGCACAAAAATAGGTGGGAAGGCAAGTGGTGAGGATGACACAAGGGGTCTACAGAGGGATATAGACAGGTTAAGTGAGTAGGCAAAAACATGGCAGTTGGAATATAATGTGGGAAAATGTGAGGTTATGCGCTTTGGCAGGAAGAATAGAGGAGCTGAATATTACTTAAATGGAGAAAGACTGAAGAAAGCTGCAGCACAGAGGGATTTGGGAGTCCTTGTGCATGAATCCCAAAAAGCTAACGTACAAGTTCAACAGGTAATAGGTAAGGCAAATGGAGTGTTGGCCTTTATTTCAAAGGGAATGGAGTATAAAAATAGAGAAGTCTTGCTAAATCTATACAAGGCACTAGTTAGACCACACCTAGAATACTGTGAACATTTTTGGTCCCCTTATCTAAGGAAAGATATACTGGCATTGGAGGCAGTCCTGAGAGGGTTCACTAGGTTGATCCTGGGTATGGAGGGATTTTCTTATGAGGAGAGGTTGAGTAGGTTGGGCCTATACTCATTGGAGTTTAGGAGAATGAGAGGCGACCTTATTGAAACATATAAGATTCTTAGGGGGCTTGACAGGGTAGATGTTGAGGTTGTTTCCCCCTGTGGGAGAGTCTAGGACCAGAGGGCATTATCTCAGAGTAAGGGGTCACCCATTTAAGACAGAGATGAGGAGGAATTTCTTCTCTCAGAGGGTAGTGAATCTTTGGAACTCTTTACCGCAGAGGGCTGTAGAGGCTGGGTCATTAAGTATATTCAAAGCTGAGATAGACAGATTTTTAATCAGTAAGGGAATCAAGGGTTATGGGAAAAGGCAGGAAAGTGGAGTTGAAGATTATCAGATCGACCATGATCTCACTGAATGGCGGAGCAGATTCGATGGGCCGAATTGCCTATTTCTGCTCCTATGTCTGATGGTCTTATGGTCGACAGAATAGGGAGAAATTATGCAGTGGCCCTCAACAGCATCTACGTGAGGATAAACTCAAAACTTAATGGGGTACGCAAAAGTAAAGTGGCCAGGCAAACTTTTCATGCTTGGCAAAGGAAATGAATTCATAAGGAAAATTGAAGATGCAAACAAAGGCAAAATCTCTCTCTCTCCCGCTTTCTTCAAAGGCTAGCAGCTCAGAAATAAGCCAAAGGACACGATGAAGAGATAGGGAGGGCATGCGAAAATAAGCAGGTTGTATTAAAATGGGATTACCAACAAATATTAAATTGGTGGCGGCCTGGAGTCAGAAGTAGTAAGTGCAACGGAAGATTGCTTTTGGGCTCAGTACCTCACTGAAATCACAAGTGGCAGATCGTAGCTCAGCTTAGTAATGATAAGTGACCTTGATAGTGTGCAGTAAATGGAAGTCATGGAACCTCTGGATGATAGTGACGCCAACCTGATTAAATTTGATGTGATTTGGGATTTGACACTGCCAACATCCAGTTATGCCATTTTAAAAGAGTCAGCTATAAGGGCATGGTGGAAGAGCTACATTTGATTGACTGGTGAAAATTGTTTTAAGACTTCAGTCGAGGATGAATGGAATATCTTCAAAGATATACTAAAGAGCATTGAGGGGACATACACTGAATCGCGTCGAACATGCAGCTCAGAAGCAGGCTTGTGGGTTTTTATCCTCGTAGCTCACACGGCTGTCCAACTGCCACAAAAAAAAAATGGAAACTCAAGCTGGACACGGGCGAGAAATTGGTGGAACTTGAATCTTGCTGAAAAGAGAGGTGTGTTCGTCCAAGCTTTTTGTCTTGCACTCATCAGAACAAACTTAAGAACACCAAATTGGTGGAAAGGAAGATACTGATTTGTTAGGGGACTGATGGTTGGTGGCAGAGGAGGAACAACTAAATGATGTACCTCAGGTTTGGCCAAGAGCTACCATTGTTAAGTCATGCATAGGATTATAGAATGATGCAGCACAAATAGAGGCCATTGGACCCATTGTGCCTGTGCCAGCTCTTTGGTAGAGCTACCCCACTGCCCTGCTATTTCCTCATAGCACTCTAAATGTTTTCTCAAGTGCCTATCCAATTCTCTTTTACTGTTCAATCTCCTTCCACCACTCTTTCAGGCAGATCATAACCAGGCATACCTAAAAATGAGGTGTCAACCTGGTGAAGCTATAACACAGGACTACTTGTGTGCCAAACAGCATAAGCAGCAAGTGATAGACAGAGCCAAGTGATCCCACACCCGACGGATCAGATATAAGCTCTGCATTCCAGCCACATCCGGTCGTGAATAGTGGTGGACAATCAAACAACTCACTGGAGGAGGCAGAATATCCCCATCCTCAATGATGGGGGAGCCCAGCGCAACAGTGCAAAAGATAAGACTGAAGCATTTCCAACAACCTTCAGCCAGAAGTGCTGAGTGGATAATCCATCTTGGCCTCCTCCAGAGGTCCCCAGCATCACAGAAACCAGCCTTGGGCCAATTCAAGTCACTCCACTTACTATCAAGAAATGGCTGAAGGCACTGGATAGTGCAAAGGCTATGAGCCCTGACAATATTCCAGCAGTGGTACTGAAGACTTGCACTCCGGAACTTGCCACACTCCTAGCCAAGTTGTTCCAGAACACCTACAACACTGGCATCTACCCAGCTATGTGGAAAATTGCCCAGGTATGTTCCATCCACAAAAAGCAGGACAAATCCAACCCGGCCAATTACCACCCCATCAGTCTACTCTCCATCATCAGTAAAGTAATAGAAGGGGTCATCAGCAATGCTATCAAGCGGCACTTGCTTAGCAAGAACCTGCTCACTGATGCCCAGTTTGGTACCAGCAGCATTACTCAGCTCCTGACCTCATTACAGCCTTGGTTCAAACATGGACAAAAGAGCTGAACTCCCAAGGTGAGGTGAAAGTGACTGCCCTTGATATCAAGGCAGCATTTGACCGAGTGTGGCATCAAGGAGACCTAGCAAAACTGGGAGTCAATGGGAATCAGGGGGAAAACTCTTGGCTAGTTGGAGTCCTACTTAACACAAAGGAAGATGGCTGTGGCTGTTGGAGGTCAATCATCTCAGCTCCAGGACATCACTGCAGGAGTTCCTCAGGGTAGTGTCCTCGGCCCAACCATCTTCAGCTGTTTCATCAATGGCCTTCCTTCCATCATAAGGTCAGAAGTGGGGATGTTCACTGATGATTTCTCAATGTTCAGCACCATTCACAACTCCTCAGATACTGAAGCAGTCCATGTCCAAAAGCAGCAAGACCTGGACAATATCCAGGCTTGGGCTGACAAGTGGCAAGTGACACTCACGTCACACAAGTGTCAGGCAATGACCATCTCCAAGAAGAGAGAATCCAACCATCGCCTCTTGACATTCAATGGCATTACCATCACTGAATCCCCCACCATCAACATCCTGGGGGTTACCATTGACCAGAAACTGAACTGGACTAGCCATATAAATACTGTGCAGGTCAGGAACCCTGTGGTGAGTAACTCACCTCCTGACTCCCCAAAGCCTGTCCACCATCTACAAGGCACAAGTCAGGAGTGTGATGGAATACTCCCCACTTGCCTGGATGAGTGCAGCTCCCACAACACCCAAGAAGCTCGACACCGTCTGAGACAAAACAGCCTGCTTGATTGGCAACACATCCACAAACATCCACTCCCTCCACCACCGACACACAGTAGCAGCAGTGTGTACCATCTACAAGGTGCACTGCAGGAATTCACCAAGGCTCCTTGGACAGCACTTTCCAAACCTACAACCACTATCATCTAGAAGGACAAGGGCAGCAGATAGATGGGAACACCACCACCTGGAAGTTCCCCTCTAAGCCACTCAGCATCCTGACTTGGAAACATATCGCCGTTCCTTCACTGTCGCTGGGTCAAAATCCTGGAGCCCCCTCCCTAACAGCACTGCGGGTGTACCTACACCACATGGACTGCAGCGGTTCAAGAAGGCAGCTCACCACCACCTTCTCAAGGGCCATTGGAGAAGGATAATAAATGCTGGCCTAGACAGCGAAGCCCACATCCCGTGAATGAATAAAAAAGAAGTAACAACTCAGTGTGCAAAAAAAGATGTTTCCTCACGTCGCCGCTAGGCCTTTTGGCGATGATCTTAAACCTGCGTCTGCTGGATTCCTGACCCTTCCACCGTTGTCATTACGAAGTTGGATTTATAAACGCAATGCAAATGAGTCAAGTGAGTGTCTGGAAATTGGTAGTCGTGTCCCGCAGGGTTTGGTTCTCAGGTCATTGTTGGTCACGATGTATACAAATGACTTGGATATCGGTCTAGAGGGAGTGGTGTCGACGTTTGCAGGTACTGAAATAAGAGGCACAGTGAATTTTGTTGGAAGATCAAAGCAAGCTGCGAAGAAATATTAATAAGATGGGGGAATAGACCACAAAGCTGCAAATGAAATTCAATGTCAGTGAGTGCAAGGTGTTGCATTTTGCGAAAAAAAAAAAGCAGAATTAATTATACTGTGAATTAAGTCGGCCTGGTGTGTATGTGTGGTGTGTGTGAAAGAGCAGAGAAATGGGCTACAGGTTCACAGGACATTGAAGGTAATGCCTCAGGTTAGGCTGTAAAAAAAACTAATGGAATTTTAAATTTTATCACAGGAAATATAGAGTATCAAAGGCAAGTGATAATGATGAACTGACATTAAACTTAAATAAAACATCAGTAACCATACTGTGTGCTATATTGGACTCCACTCTGGAAGATCCCACGCAGATCCACTCAAATGATGCCTGGCATGAAGAAGCATACCAGTATAAATATGAAGAAAAGACCCAGCGATGTGTTTTCTTTGTTGGAAAAACGTGTTACTGGGAAATTTAGAAGAATTTAAATTTAGCGAGCTCACTTCACAACTTCAGACGTTCCAAAGCCCCTACAGCAACTTTTGAGCAATAGTCACTGCCGCACTGTGGAAAACATGGCCACCAGTTTACACACAGCAATGGGATAAAGGCCAAGTCATCTGTTTTTAAAGCAATGAAAATGGTATTCGCGCAATCTGTTTTTGTGTATTGGCCTGGGGACGCTGGCGAGAATCCTCCTGCTCTTCGTTCAAATAATGCTGTGGGATCCATTTAGATCCACCTGACAGGGCTGACGAGGTCTCGGTTTAACCTTAACCAAAAGACAGCAGGGGCGGTGCAGCACTGGGAAGTCAGTCTAGGTCATAGGTTCAAATCGCTGGAGTAGCTCTTCAATCTACCTCCTTCTAACTGAAAGGCAGCTGTGTTATCCACCAAGTCACAAATGATTCTAAACAACAGATTGTATTTCTCTAGTGCCTCTGATGTAATAAAATGTCCCAAGGCACTTCACAATAGCATTACATGCCGAACTTGACACCAAGCCACATAAGGCTATATTACGATGGATGACTTGGTCAAGGAGGTGGGTTTTAAGGAGCTTCTTAAAGGAGGCAAGCGAGTTTAAGAGAGGGGATTAGGGCTCAGGCAGCTGAAACTCTAGGTACCAATAGTGGAGCGATGAAAATTGGGCATGATGAAGAGACCAGAATTAGAGGATCACAGATACCTTGGAGGATTGAGAGGCTGGCTGAGGTTACAGGGATCGGGAGAGGCCGTGGAAGGATTTGAAAACAAAAATGAGAATTTTGAAAAGAGGGATTGTTTAATTTGGAGTTAATATAGATCAGGGAGGACAGGAGCAATAGGTGGACAGGACTTGGTGCAAATTTGGACACAGTCAGCATGGATGACCTCGAGTCTATGGAGGGTAGAATGCAGGATACCAGACAAGGAGAGCATTGTAATAATCAAGTTTAGGGGTAACAAATGGATGAAGGTCGCAGTTGAGCTGGGGCAGGAGCAAAGGCGATGTTACGGAGGTGGAAATGGGAGGTCTTAGTGCCCCACGAATATGTGGTCAGAAGTTCATCTCCCAGTCAAATATGACACAAATTGCAAAACAGTGTAGTTCGCCTTCAGAGAGTTGCTAAACTAACACCTTAAACCTCATTGAAACAATCTCAAAATGCTTTGCACAATGACTTACTTTGGAAGCTCATTAATGTCATGTAAGTAAAATTGCCAACTGTTCAGTGCCAATAATATTGCACAAACAGTACAGAGAGATGAGAGGAAGTCAATCATGAGCATCTGGATGAACTGGAGGAGTATAGGACACAAGAAATCCTTTTAAAATTAAGGATCTGGTTGAATTAATGCTGTCTAAAGCTCTTAGCCGTGTACCATAGCTTTACGTTAACCACAGCAGGTCACCACCAGCAGACTGCAGCTCAGTATTAAATGTTCTTCAAACAATGGCTACCAGTTAACTGCAGAACAGCAGTCCAAGAAAAATATAAAACACTTCCTCTGGAATGAGGCACAAAGTCAACATTTTTTAACATATCGAATTCTGCTCATTGGGCACAGGAATCCAAAATTACAGCCCGTGGAAGCTCATGTCTGGCTGAAATTCATAAAGCTCCCGACTGTAAGATCAGGAATTAAAAAGAGTTTAGCCTACAATGAAGTGGAACATCGCTTTTCTTTAGGAGTTTGTATAATTCTGTTGTGACTGTCGCCACAAACAGAACCAAAATATTTTTTAAGCAGGCAGCAGGTTGTAGATTTTGAGAATAGCCCTCTAAGCAGACAGGCGCTAGGCAGATGCAGTCATTTTAAAATGCCTGGGAACATGCAACACTCTCAGGTCTACCATGAATTCTGACACTACCCCTATCTGCTATCAGATACCTGAGCTACCTGAACACTGAATTATACAGGCTTGTGTCCTCAGCAACCCTCCAATGTTATTATGTGGTCCAGCCGTTGCTCATCAATAACACTCTTGCCGCCTGTCCTGGGAGATGATGGACTGCACCCAGGGTGTACGTCATTTCTTGCATTGAACATGGTCTGTTGAGGCTGATTCATGAGGGGCAATCCCTTCCGCAGCTGGCAAGGATGAACAACAGAGATAAAAACAAAAAAACTGCGGATGCTGGAAATCCAAAACAAAAACAGAAACAGAAATACCTGGAAAAACTCAGCAGGTCTGGCAGCATCGGCGGAGAAGAGCACGGTTGACATTTCGAGTCCTCATGACCCTTCAACAGAACTAAGTAAAAATAGGAAAGGGGTGAAATATAAGCTGGTTTAAGAGGGGGGGGGGATTGTTGGGACAAGCAGCCAGTGATAGGAGGAGATAACCAAAAGATGTTACAGACAAAAGAACAAAGAGGTGTTGAAGGTGGTGATATTATCTAAAGGAATGTGCTAATTAAGAGTGGAGAGCAGGACAAGCAAGGTACAGATAGCTCTAGTGGGGGTGGGGTGAAATAAGACTAAAAGGGCATAAAAGGTACAGATAAATGATGGGTGGAAATACATTTAAAAATAATGGAAATAGGTGGGAAAAGAAAAATCTTTTTAAATTATTGGAAAAAACAAAAAGGAGGGGGAAGAAATGGAAATGGGGTGGGGATGGAGGACGGAGATCAAGATCTAAAATTGTTGAACTCAATATTCAGTCCGGGAGGCTGTAAAGTGCCTAGTTGGAAGATGAGGTGCTGTTCCTCCAGTTTCGTTGGCCCGAGGCCAAGTGATGTTTTATCCAGCCAGCCAGCTCTCTTTTCCACCATCTGGTCATTTCTTTTGCCCTCTGCTTTCTCCATGCCATTCCTGACTGTTTGTCTCCAGGCAGTCGGGTCAGCAGCGAGGGCTTCCCCTACATCAACTCCAATCCCGGTTATCTTGAGGTCTCGCTTGCAGACATCCTTGTACCACAGAGGTGGGCGACCTGCTGGCCTCCTGCCCATGGCAAGCCCACCATAAGGACATGTCCCTGGGGGTGTGGGCCCATCATCCATTTGGCTCACGTGACCCAGCCAATGGAATCGTCGCTGTCTCAAGAGGGCAAACACGCTGGGGGTCCCTGCCCGCTGGTGTACTTCCATATTCGGCACTCTGTCTTGCCAGGAGATGCCTGATATTTGTCTGAGGCTGTGGAGGTGAAAGCTGTTCAGTCGCCTTTCTCGGCTTGCATAAATGGTCCATGTCTCACTACAGTGAAAGCTGGCACTGAGGGCACAAGCCTGGTACGCATGGAGCTTTGTATTTTCTGGGTAGCTTGCTGTTGGCCCACACTTGACGTCTCAACTTTGACATGAAGGCTGCGGCCATGGTGACCCCTGCGCTGATTTCGGCATCAAAGGGGACAGCTTGCTGGGAATCGTCGATTTAAGGTGTGTGAAACGGTCGACGCCTGCCAGAGTGAGTGAGGTTGTCGGTGTTGGTGGATGACGGTGTCTCTACATCCTGGCCCATAACTTTGGTCCTCCTGACACGGATGGTCAGTCCAGGCTCCTCGCAGGCCTGGGAGAGCCGATCTCCAAGCTGCTGCGTGTGAGCTTCAGCACGGGGTGCCTGCCAGCGCGGCATCATCAGCAAACAGCAACTCATGGACTAGAGTATTGTGCACTTGGTTTTGGCGCGCAGTCTTGCCAAGTTGAACAGCTTGCCGTCAGCTCTGGCATCCAGGTAGACAACCTCATTTCAGTCACTGGAAGCATACAATGGCAGCTTGGAGAAAAATATGCCAAAAAGCTGGTGCCAGGATGTAGTCCTGCTTTACCCCCGCTGCTGACCTTGAAAAAGCTTCCAATGATGGTCTATTGTAGCTGACCAAACTGCACAGGTTCTCGTAGAAAGGAGATAGGAACACACGTACGAACATACAAACTAGGAGCAGGAGTAGGCCACTCAGCCCTTCAAGCCTGCTCCGCCATTCAATACGATCATGGCTGATCGCATTGTGGCCTCAATCCCACATTCCCGCCTACCCCCGATAACCTTTCACCCCTTCCCTTATCAAGAATCCATCTACCACTGCCTTAAAAATATTTAGCTTCTGCTGCCTTTTGAGGAAGAGAGTTCCAAAGACTCACTACCCTCAGGGCAAAATCTTTTCCTCATCTCTGTCCTAATTGGGCCCATTATTTTTAAACAGTGACCACTAATACTGGATTCTCCCACAAGTGGAAACACCCTCTCCACACCCTGTCAAGACCCCTCAGGACCTTACGTGTTTCAAGCAAGTCACCTCTTACTCTTCTAAACTCTAGCGGATACAAGCCTAGCCTGTCCAACCTTTCCTCATGCGACAACCCGCCCAATCCAGATATTAGTTTAGTAAACCTGCTCTGAACTGTTTCCAACGCATTTACATCCTTCCTTAAATAAAGAAACCAATACTGCACACAGTACTCCAAATGTGGTCTCACCAATGCCCTGTATAACTGAAGCATAACCTCCCTACTTTTGTATTCAATCCTCCTCACAATAAATGATAATATTCTATTAGCTTTTTTAATTACTTGCTGTACATGCATGCTAGCCTTTTGCAATTCATGCACTAGTCTGCATCGCATCGCAGAGCTCTGCAATCTCTCACCATTTAGGTAATATGCTTTTTTATTTTTCCTGCCAAAATTGACTTTCCCACATTATATTCCATTTGCCAGGTCTTTGCCCACCCACTTAACCTATCTATATCCCTTTCTAGCCTCCTTGTGTCCTCTTCATATCTTACTATCCTCCCTATCTTTGTGTCATCAGCAAATTTAGCAACCATACCTTTGGTCCTTTCATCTAAGTCATTTATATAAATTGTAAAAGGTTGAGGCCCAGCACAGATTCCTGAGGCACACCACTTATTACATCTTGCCATCCAGAAAAAGACCCATTTATGCCTACTCTCTGTTTCCTATTAGCTAGCCAATCTTCTATCCATGTCAATATGTTACCCCTTGAACCATGAGCTTTTATTTTTCACAATAACTTTTGATGTGGTACCTTATCAAATGCCTTCTGGAAATCTAACATCTACACCTAATTTACATCCACTAGTTCCCTTTTAGTCACAGCAAGTGTGACTCCTTCAAAGAACTCCAATAAATTTGTTAAACATGATTTCCCTTTTGCAAAACCATGTTGACTCTGCCTGGTTTTACCCTGAATTTTTCCAAGTCCCCTGCTATAATGTCTTTAATAAAAGCTTCTAACGTTTTGCCTATGACAGATGTTAAGCTAACTGGCTCTGTAGTTTCCTGCTTTCTGTTTCCCTCCCTTTTTGAATAAGGGAGAATAAGGAAGAGGTGATCTTATTGAAACATAAGATTCGGAGCGGGTTTGACAGGGTGGATGCTGAGAGGATGTTTCTCCTCATGGAGAAATCTAAAACTAGGGGGCACAGTTTAAAAACAAGGAGTCTCCCACTTAAGATGGAGATGAGGAATTTCTTCTCTCAGAGGGTCATTAGTGTTAGGAATTCTCTCCCGCAGCAAGCAGTGGAGGTTGGGTCATTGAATATATTCAAGGCTGAGTTAGACAGATTTTTGATTGACAAGGGGGTCAAGGGTTATGGGGACAGGCAGGAAAACGAAGTTAAGGCCACATCAGGTCAGCCATGATCTCATTGATTGGAGGAGCAGGTTCGATAGGCCAAATGGCCTAACTCCTGCTCCTAGTTTTATGCTTTTGTTGTTCTTTCTTTCGTGGGACGTGGGCATCACTGGCATTTGTTTCCCATCCCTAATAGTTCATGAACTGAGTCGCTTGACTCACCATTTCTTAGGGTAGTTAAGAACTGACAAGGGGCAGCTACATTGCTGTGGGTCTGGAGTCACATGTCGGCCAGACCAGGTGAGGATGGCAGATTGCCTTCACTCACGTACACTGGCGAACCAGGCAGGTCGTTACAACAATCGACAATTGTTTCATGATCACCATTACTGAGGCTAGCTTTCAATGACAGGTTTTAATTGAATTTAAATTCCACCAGCTGCCATGGTGGGATTTGAGCACAAGACGCTGAAGCACTAGCCTGGGCCTCTGGATTACTAATCCAGTGGTATTAATACTACGCCACCACTTCCTGTGCTCTTACGTTCTTTCAGCCCCGCTCCCCCCCAATGCCTCCTCGTGATCGTCACTCTTTAGGAAACATTACCCAAGTGTAAAAAGGACCATTCTGTATTAAACACAATGCAGAGGAGTAAAAATGCTGCTGTTTAACACATTCGGGCCCAAGTAGTAGGACATATTCCCATTTATCTCAACATATGGGCCTAAAACCAAGTGTCTATGATACTAGCACATGATACACTGTTGTGATATTCTTCAGTCTGTTATTTGGGCAGAGGCACGTTGATAGTTACATTAATCTATTATAACGAGTTAACAACCGTGTTAAAATGACAGTGGAAAACCGGCCTTATTGTGTTAAGCAAGGGCTACATACAGTAACTTGTAGGTTATACTTCTTGATGTTCTGCCAGAAGATTAATAATAGCTATTTGTAGCAATTAACTACAGCTTCTTAAAACATTTACAATGAATTACTAATATAAAAGCAAATTATTGCAGACGCTGGAAATCTGAAATGAAAACAAAAGAAATGCTCGAAAAAAACTCAGCAGGTCTGGAAGCATCTGTAGAGAGAGGAACAGAGTTAATGTTCCGAGTCCGTGTGACTCTTCTTCACAGCTGAAGAGAGGTAGAAATGTGATGGGTTTTATGCTGTCGAAAAGGGACAAGAGGGTGGGGGTGGGGGCGTGGTGGAGCAAAATAGAAAGTCAGGAATAGGTTGGAGGTCAGGAAAGATTAATGACAAAGATGTCATGGACAGAGGACAAAGGGAGTGGCAATGATAGTATTAAAGTCTAAAAGTCCAGGGTAGGTGTACATAGCAGCACAAAGGTGAGCTCTGTCTGAAAGCAAGATAGCAGAATGTGTTCATAGCAGGACAAGGGTCAACGCTTTTTGAAAACAAAACATGAGAACAAGATACAGATTGGCACTCGGGGTGGGGAAACCAGAGGACAGAGTTCATGGTCTGAAACTGTGGAACTCAATGTGAAGTCCGGAAGGCTGTACAGTGCCTAATTGGAAGGTGAGGCGCTGCTTCTCCAGCTTGCGTTGGGCTTCACTGGAACATTGCAGCAGGCTGAGGACAGAAGTGCAAGCAGGAGAGCAGGATGGCGATTTGAAATGGCAAGCGACCGGAAGGTTGGGGTCATGCTTGCAGACTGAGCAAAGGTGTTCCGCAAAGCGGTCACCCAGTCTGCCATTGTATCACAATGATGGGCAGGAAACAGATCAGCTGGTCCATCATGTTTTCCCCACATTCCTGATGCCTATAGTATCGTGACCAGGCATTTCCCACCTTCCTTGAACTCCCCCCCCGCCACCCTAACAGCCACTTAATCTCCTGGGAGGGGCAGAGAAAAAAAAAACAGGACCAATAAGGGGGAAAAAAAAAACCTTTGAAAATAGTTTTCTGGAATATTCGAAACCAGCCCAGATTCCATTCACGGTGTGTATGTTAAATGTTAATCCAATTACTTTATACAGGATGCAGTCTCTTCTGTGCCAGTTTGCATTTTAAAGCACGATGACTAAAAGAGGCGATTATTTGTTTACAATTTGCCTGCACTTAACTGAGCCTAGCGCGTCATTCTCCATATTTGACTCCTTGAACTGGCAAACCTGACCAGAATATTCAACAAAGGTATACTGTAGCCTGCCATTGACTAACTTGTGAGGTGTGGCAATGGTGAGGTGTGGTCAATGGGTAGTGCTCATGTCTCGGAGTCAGAAGGTGTAGGTTCAGGTCCCTCTCCAGAGCCTTGGAGCACAAAAATCTAGGCTGACCCTCGAGTGCAGTACTTGAAGAAGTGCTGCACTTGGTGGAGGCACCGAATTCCAGATGAGGCATTAAAAGGAGGCCCCGTCTGCCCTCTCAGGTGGATGTAAAAGGTCAACTTGGCCAGACCCTGGAAGAGGAGCAGGGCGGTTATCCCTCAACATCACAAAGGCAGAGAGCCTGGACATCATCACCTTGCTCTTGTGCGAGCTTGCAAATTAGCTGCTGCATTCCCAACATTACAAACAGCGGCGACACTTCAAATGTTACAAACGGTTGTAATTCTTCCTGTTCTAATTCATTCACATCCCAACTTCACCGACAAAGCAAAAGGCTTCTCTCACCCAGAAAGCAATTAGAATGCAGAACTGTCTGCTACACGGAGTAATTGAAGGAAACAGCACAGATGCATTTAAGGGGAAGCTGGATGAGGGAGAAAGCAGTAGAAGGGTATGTTGGTGGGGTGAGATGAAGAGAGGTGGGAAGGAGTCCATGTGGAGCATAAACGTTGGTATTTTGGTTAGAGCAGCCTGTTTGTGCTGTAAAGCAAATCTAATTCTAAATAAAACTTAGCAGCGGGTTTACAAAAAGAAAGGGCATTTTGAAATGAACTTTTAGCTAATGCATTCAGCAAGGAAGGAAAAGATGAACCAGTGAGAGGGCTTGATACATTGACTACAATAAACTGCTCCCTCAAACTCAAAGAACCACCTTAAAAAAAATCAGTGAAGTATTTTGTTCCTGATTAATTAAAACATGACCTGTTCATTTCACTAGTTATACATGGAAACAAAATTAGAAAATAGTTTGACAGTCAATTAAAAGGTCAGTACATTACAGCAATTTGCATCAATGTAGTAAAATGCTTCACAGCAGTTATGTCAAATAAAATTTGACAACCAAGGCACGTAATACAAATAGTTGTTGGGTGGTGCAGAACTTGAGTGTTGCAGAATAATAACAAAACACGCTATAGAAGCCTTTTGTCTTGCACTCATCAGGGCATATTCGCAAGAATGCCAATAGTAAAGGGAACAACAATTTATATTGCATGAGAAGAAAGTGCTGATTGATTGGCAAGTGGACTCTGATTGGTAGAGGTATTGCCATGGAAAATGCACCAAGGAACAGTTAACTGCCAAGTTTTTGTTCAAATTCAAACAGGGCAGGTCTGGCAAGATCAGCATTTGTGGCCCGTCCCTAATTGCCCTTGAATTGAGGCCAATTTGCTAGGCCATTTCAGAGGGCAGTTAAGAGTGTGGATCTGGAGTCACATGTCGGCCACACCAAACAAGAGCGGCAGATTTCCTTCCCTTGAGGTCATTAGTAACCAGATGGGTTTTTACAACAATGATAATTTCATGGTCACTATTACAGAGACTAGCTTTCAATTCCAGATTATTTATTAATTGAATTTAAATTCCATCAGCTGGTGTGGTGGGATTTGATCCCATGTCCCCAGAGCCTGGGACTATGGATTAACTAGCCCAGTGACATTATCATTACACCACCGTTTCCCCCTAGCGTGACAAATTAGAGACAATGGAAGAATTGAGAGGCATGGTGGTGAGGTAGAACTGGGTGGGCATAGTTTACGAGCAGAAACTGATGCAGTGTTTTCAAATGATGTTGTTGAGGGGCAGCGTTTAGAGGAGGAAAGGGAGGAAAGGCAAAGAGGTATGGGAGTGGAGAAGCCATTGCAGATGATTCACTAGTTACGATTGGATAGACAAAAATTAAAGATAAAAGCAAAATACTGCGGATGCTGGAAATCTGAAACAAAAACAGAAAATGCTGGAAAAACTCAGCAGGTCTAACAGCATCTGTGGAGAGATGGTGGTGGGAAAAAAGATTGAAAATAGGATAAAAGGTAGGGATAAAACAATGAATAAAAATGAAAATAAATTAAAAAAATAAAAATAAATGGATGAAAACTAAAAATGAAAAAATGAAAAAATAAAAATGAATGTTGAAAAAAAGGGATAAAAACAGGGGTGGGAATGGAGGAGAGAGTTCATGATCTGAAGTTGTTGAACTCAATGTTAAGTCTGGAAGGCTGTAAAGTGCCTAATCGGAAGATGAGGTGCTGTTCCTCCAGTTTGCGTTGAGCTTCACTGGAACATTGCAGCAAGCCAAGGACGGACATGTGGGCATGAGAGCAGGGTGGAGTGTTAAAATGGCAAGTGACAGGAATATTCATTTTCATTTTAAAATTTTTATCCACATTTTTATTTTTATTTTCATTTTTATTCATTGTTTCATCCCCACCTTTTATCCCATTTTCGATCTTTTTTCCCCACTACTGTCCTCTCCCCCACCCCAGCCTCCACAAGGGCCACCTGCTACCTGTTCATGTTGTTCTTTTCAGAATGCTTACCCTTGTCCTGCTATTATCACATTCTGCTTTCTTACCTTAATGCCACTATCAGCACCTCCTTTTGCCCTTCCCACCACCATTAACATCTCCTTTGTCCTTTTGTTTATGGCACCTTTATCGATCTCTCCTTTGCCCTCACCTATCGTTGACCTTCTATCCAGCTTCACCTGCTCCACCCCCTTAAACAGTATAAATTTCATCACGTTTTTACTTCCCTTTAGCTCTGAAGAAGGGTCATATGGACTCGAAATGTTAACCCTGTTTTTTTTTCTCTCCACAGATGCTGTTAGACCTGCTGAGTTTTTCCAGCATTTTCTGTTTTTGTTGGACAAACTTCAAACCGGTCAAGTGCAGTTGCACTCAGCTGGACAATGGAGAGGGGGCATTGGAAGAGAATGGTGTGGTCAACCATGTCGAAGGCTGCAGATAGATCAAGGAAAATGAGAAGGGACAGTTTCCTATGGTCACAGTTACATGGGACGCCATTAGTGACAGATAAGAACCATTTCAGTATTCTGGCAGGAGCGGTCTATAGGGATTCACACATGAAACTCCTGGAAAGACGGGTGTTCCATCCGGGAATCAGGAAGGAATATATGTAAATATATAAAAGCAGCCTGGCTACTTTATAAAATTATTTTTTCTGTTTTGCAAAATGGACACTTGCTAGACAGATAAAAATAGCTGCAGCTGATAACTTGCTTGTTTCTGGAATATTCTAACTTGCTGCAATGGACAAAGGCTACCTCATCACCCTGGAATGTGACTTGTATTGTATAAACATTCCAGCCAAGCCAACACAAAGGAGGCTTAGGCAATAAGTCTGCACCAGCCAGCTATATACAAAGGTAGGGCTATTGTAGCCTCCCTGTACATGGACGATGTCGCCGTCTTCTGCTCGCATCTGCTGTCGGTGCGCAGACTGATCCACATCTGCGACAAGTTCAAACTGGCCTCAGGAGCCAAGGTAAATCATGGGAAGAGTGAGGCCATGTTCTTTGGGAACTGGGCTGACCAATCCTTTGTCCCCTTCACCGTCAGGGATGATGGCCTGAAGGTGCTGGGGATATGGTTCGGAGGGACCGGGGTATGCGTTAGAAACTGGAAGGAGCGAGTGCCTATGGTGAAAAGAAAACTGGGCATGTGGGAGTGACGCTCCCTCTCCATTGTGGGTAAGAACCTGTCATCAGGTGTGAGGCACTCTCGCTGTTGCTATACGTGGCGCAGGTCTGACCCATTCCAGACTCTTGCGCGACGGCGATCACCTGAGCCATCTTTCACTTTATCTGGAGGTCAAAAATGGATCGTGTCCGCAGGGACGTGATGTACAAGCCTCGAGATAAAGGGGGAAAAAACGTGCCCAACATCGCCCTCATACTGATCGTCACCTTTGGTGTGCGGCTGCATCAAGCTGTGCATAGACCCTTGGTACGCAAGCACCAAGTGTCACTATGTGTTGAGGTTCTACCTGTCCCCGGTGTTGCGAAGGATGGGTCTGGCCACGCTGCTGCGGAACGCTCCAAGTAGTTGGACCGTGCCGTACCACCTGTCCCTCGTGGAAAAATATATGCAGAGAAACACCTTTGACCACAAGTCAATCAGGCAGTGGTCAGCATGTAACGTCTTAGAGGCCCTGCAGGAAAAGGAGAGGGTGGATCCTGTGGGATGGTTCCCCGAGCAGACTGTCTAAGTCATTTGGCAGAATGCCTCATCACCAGAACTTTCCAACAAGCACCAAGACGTAGCTTGGCTGGTGGTGAGAAAGGCCCTCCCCGTCAGATCCTTCCAACACGCCAGGAGCCTCACCCCCTCTGCACGTTGCCCTCGAGGTGGCTGTGGTGGGGACGAGACCGTTGTTCACCTCCTTGTGGATTGTGCCTTTGCAAAGGAGGTCTGGAGAGAGATGCAGTGGATTCTGTCGAGGTTCACCCCGAGCAGTTCTGTGACACAGGACTCTGTGCTGTACGGGCTGTTCCCAGGGACACACACAGAGACAAACATCAACTGCAGCTAGAGAATCATCAACTTGGTGAAAGACACTCTTTGGTCTGCCCGAAACTTGTTGGTCTTCCAGTGCAAAGAGTTGTCCCCGACCGAATGTTACAGACTGGCACATTCCAAGGTCCAGGACTACGTGCTGAGGGACGCACTAAAGCTTGGGGCAGCTGCTGCAAAGGGGAAAGGTCGCTGTCGAAGACCTTTCTGCCACAGAGCACCAAGGGGCTGGGAACTGTTGAGAGCCCCTTGGGCTGCACAGCTCAAAATGAATGTCTGCATTGAATTGTATTATAATTGTATTGAAGCACCTCAGAGTGCATCATGATATATGTTGATAACTCCAATACCATTGTCTGATTGTCTGCATTGACCATATTGAAATGATTGTAATATTCATTGATTGTATTGATACATCTTGTGATCCATGTGTAAAAGTTGAATCTGATTGAACTTTTGTGATGGTGATTTTGAAATGTTTTGGAATGTTCTTCCAGATATTTTATGAATAAAGTATATTTTTCAAAAAAAGATAGGGCTATTGTGACTCCTAATCTCCAATGCTCTGCTAATGGTCCCACCATTACCTGCTCCAAAACACAATGGGTTTCAACCAGGCATCTTGTTGGCTAAATAGCTCAACCTGAAACCACTGTCACATGACCAAGACTTAAGTTGTTTGAATTCCTTTAATTGCACAACTCTTGAATTTTATCATCAGTCCCTGTTTGACCTCAGCAGGGAAGCAGGACTCCACACAAGCAGCCTGCCTCTGTCTATCATTTTAACATCTAACTGGTAGCAGCAGAAAAAGTTCTGTCCAGGTCAAGTGCCTAGCCCTCATCTACACTGAACTAATGGAACATTGAAACTTCTGTATCTGTGCGTCCAAGACTAATTCAACTCTACCTGCCTTCTTCTATTGGGGAAGTCCTCGCTTCTGGATCACCCTGCAAAAGTTCAGCCTCATAACCTTAGTTTTTATCATGGTCTTTGCCCTGAACCCCTTCCTTTCCCTTATCCCTCTTTTATTGTATGAATGCGAGGTTGCAAAACTCCTTCCCGCGTTTTGTATGTGTGTAAAATGAACTACCCTCTTATTTTACCTTATCTTGAGTTTGCTTTGGGGTTACTAATAGAGGATTGGATAACGCCAAAACTGAAGGGTTGGGAGAAACACACCACCACCCATAAAGGGGGAAATCAGAAATCAGAAACACCTTTCTGTTCACAGGCAGGTAGTGAGAGGAGAAGTTAGGGCTGTTCCCCCTCCAGTCCATAACAATTTGGGTTTGGGAAGGGAGGACAAGTTGCAGGTCTTTGTGGAGGAAAGGGTGGTTGGAGTTGGACTGGTACTTTGCAAAAACAGTGGGGTCAAGGGTTGTTTTCCAGAAGGAAAGGGTGATGATGGCAGATTTGAAGGAAGGAACCATTAACAATATCAGCTAAATGGGAGCCAGGAGGGTCTCATGGAAAAGTGGAACTCAGGGAGGGCATGAAAGGTGATCAGTGAAACTCCAGATGCAAGTTCAGGACTAGGACAGGGAGGGAACTTAGACAGGAAGATTGGCCCAATGGGCTAGGAGAAAAGGGGGTAAGCAGCAGAGGCCACTGAATAGCTCATCTCAATCTTAGTGACAAAATAGTTCCTGAGTTCTTCACATCTATTGAAAATGAAGGCAAAGGCAAGGGAATGGGGTTTACGACTTAGAGCAGCTCCTTCAATATACAAGATAATGGACTGAGTATTGACACCACTGCATCAATGAGTTGGAAGTGGGGTATGATTTATGGACAGTCTATTTAAACAGTTTCCTGCACATTGCAGCAAACAGAACTCATGACTGAAACTCCAGGTAAAAGCAGGATTATTTCTCCACCAAACTGAAGTTAGTGGAAGACAGTTATTTTACACACACGACTTGCATGTCCCAGTCACTTAAAGCAGTAATTGACAGGGTAATTACTCTGAAGAAGTCATACGGACTCAAAACGTTAACTCTGTTTCTTTCTCCACAGATGCTGTTAGACCTGCTGAGTTTTTCCAGCATTTTCTGTTTTTGTTTCAGATTTCCAGCATCTGCGGTATTTTGCTTTTAATACTCAATCATCTCCATTCTGGCTGAGATTTGTGGTGTCGCTATCTTAAGGTAATTTACTTTGGTTGTTTGTAATAGGCAGGATACAGACCTCACTCAACCAGCCCATGCTTGCAAAACCCAAAAACAAAACCTCGATTAGATATGATTCCACAATTGGGCAACACTTGCTGAACAATCCTGCGTGTGCTAATAGCTACACAAGCATCCAATTTAAGATAATCAGTCGACTTTGTAATGACTTATTTACTCATGCTAGACGTGACATACACTCATACGCAGGGATCTGCTGTCTGCAAACAAATCTGTTCAAACTTTGTGTCTTTTTAAAATCTGGGAGCTTGGAGATCCTATTGTTCCCTGCTGCTTTCTCCGTGGCAATGCCTCAGCCAATCAGAACCAACTTGCCAATCAATCAGTACCCTTTTCTTGTTTAGCATAAATTGTTGTGATTGTTTAAAATTTGGCATTCTTGTTTGTTCTGATGGGTCCAAGGTGAAAACTTTCAACACATTTCTCTTTTCAGCAATATTAATGTTCTCAAATAATTCAGTTCATATCGGATAAATAATGATTCAGAAACACTATGCATTTGGTACAGCTGTGAAATGAGAAACTATTTCAGGTGTAGAAATGTCAAAACTTATAGGCACATTTGTTGCTAAAGTACCATCATTTGGTAAACTTGAAGCTGTGGTTAAAGCATCCTCACAAGCCTGTAACAAGTCACCTGCCATAGACATAGGATAATTCAGAAGAATTATTGGGAGCTTTTATGCAGTGGGAAATTGGGAATTTGTTGTTCCACTCAAAAAAGATTAACATGTCCTTTGGAAAGCATCAGGAAATATATCACTTTTCAAAACCTGCTTAAGGCACTGCTTTGATGGTGAAAAGCATCCACTTCCCTTTACTTGCATTGGCTCCTGGTCCACCAAAGCCTGAATTTTAAAGTTCTGATTCTCGTAGTTACTTTCCTCCATGGCATTATCCTAATTTCTGCAACCTCTTTAAGCAACAAAACCCTCCATGAACACGGCTTTCATTCAACTTTGGCTTTTTGAGCATCGCTCACTTCCTTTGCCCCACCACTGGCAGCCATCTCAGCCCAAAGCTCTGGAATTCCTTTCCCAAACTTCTTAGCCTCTCCAAGCACATTTAAGATGTTGTTTAAAACCTAACTCTTTGACTAAGCTTTGATTACCTGCCCTAACGTCTTCTCCTTTTGTTCAGTCTCAATTTTTTCCTGAATACGCTCCTGTGTAAAGTGCCTTGGGATGATTTACTACATTCAAGGTGCTAATTTTCTTTTTTATACATTAATATGTATATTCTTTTAAATAGAATATTAGTTGGATACGAGGTTGGAAGTACAGCAATGATTCATTCGTGCAACAAAATACTGGACTAAATTGGCACAAGGCCCCACCTATATTAATCCTCCCTGGTTTATGATCTAATTATACATCCCAAACGACCTGATCTAAAACATGAACAAAGATAATGTTTCACCTACCTGCTTTCTGTGCACTTGAGAAAATGTCAGTGATTGGCAAGGCTGGAATATTGAAGAGTGGAACAAGAGGTTTGGAACTGCAATTTGTGCATGCGATTCCTCGAATGGAAGTCTAGGGGGAAGCACCACCCCAAATTCACATTTAGGCATATCCAACCTACTGAAGAGGTTAATGATAAGGCAAAGACCAGGGGGATTTTACCCTGAATCACACGTCCTTAACAATGGAGCGGGGAGAAGGAAGTAGATTAATCTGCAAACCGGGTGACATCATGGTTAGGTTTGGGTATTATAATTACGGCTTCTACAATGTCCGCAAGTTTCTTCCAGTTTCCAAATATTTTATTTACATTTCTACACATTTTGAAAACTTTAACTATGATTTGTCCAGCAGAACACAAATACACAAACTGTATACTGTAATTCGCCAAGTTCAATTAAATATACATAACCTTGTGCAACAGTTAAAACCACTCATCTGTAAGTTATTTTACAAATATTACAACTTAGATGGTGTATATAAACCTGGTCGACAGCTGTACCAAACAGCAAATGTTAGAATATTTAATGCAACTTCATTTTCAAGACACAGGACCATAAAAACCTGCTAAAATTGTAATTTAGTGACCAATTACAAAATAGAAACATCCTTATGGAGGAAGAACAGAAATACAAAGTCTACTTCTGATAAAGTTTGTAAATTCTTGAACATTTGATTAGGAAAGGCTAGAATTTCATATTTACAATTTTTTTTTTTTTTTTTTTACAGTTCACAATCCGAAGATTCCCCAAATGCACATCCCATTACTGTGGAAGGGATTGACATCTCTGGTGGTATACATTCCATGCAAGACAAAACAGAGCTGCAGTAACCACCATATTTCTCCAGCTCACTCGAAACACCTGCAGTGAATTTAACGGCAAGGCAATGCCATCCAAAGTTTCTGCTCACCCTCTAGGCTTGGTGGCTGATTTCCCAGTTTTGCAATGAGTAACCAACATTCAGGAATATAACCCATTTTAGATTTGTCATCTTACACTCAAGGTAGCAGCACTACTTGACATTATTTCTCGAGGATTTGCCACTAATTTGCAGTACACATTCTAAACCGTAATCCGAACATCTAATTCTGCAAAAACACATTTTCAACCTTCTGTCCGATGTCAGTGTGCGGTTCCAAGCTGATGTCTTGTTGGATTAACTTTGATAGGAAAGAACTGCATACTCTGGGACACTCCGTGAGCTTTAATTCGACAAAACATTCAAGTTAAATTTGCTTCTACCATATTGCAACAGATGGGGGTTACTTTTTTTTTTAAAAATCGAGGTGGGGGGGGGGTGCAGGTGAGAGTAATAGAACACAATTATCAGGGCAATACTACAAGAAAACATTTTCTGCAAAAAAAATGGCAGTGTAAAAAAGAATTTGCAGATTCCTAGACATGGTATGAGTGCTCCATTGGTGGGAATGTGAAGAAGCTCGAGGATGATTATGGATCAGTTAAATGTTTTATAAACACCAAAGCCTGACATGACTGTAAGCACTCAATGCGTTTGCAAGTGAACGCAGAATCTCTATAGAAGGTGATGAGTGAACAAGAGTAGGCTGTCAGTCTGTGTATTAACGTGTCTCTTGGTATCAGTGCACCTGTGATGCCCTTGCATTTAGGCAATTCTTTCCATCACAATAGTTTAAGAACATCAAATGCTTGTGGTTATTCGTCAGTGACAACTACATCAGATTGTGCCAGGGGAAAAAAACCTAATGGAAAGCACAGTTGACTTAGGAAATAAAGATCCACATTATGTTTGGCGAGATGCACCAGTGAGGACTGGCTAGATACTGAAATCTCTCAGGAGATAATTATCAGTGTAAGCAGCATACAAAATCCTAACTACAATTCCAAGAGAAACTGTTAATTTGTATTCAGTCCATTATTAACATCTGCTATTGGCAGTTTCAGTGCAATGTAATCTGCAGTAACCACCTGTCTGCACTGCCTCTCTAATAGGCAGGTCAAGACGGTATAATAGTTCAGACTTGAACCTGTTTTGGCAAGTTCCCACTGGTGCTTCTTATACCCAAGGAAGCACGTGATATCACCAATATGTATTTCATCAACTTTCCTTGCTCAATCTTATCAAATCTCATTCCTTCACTATTAGCCTGTTCAGCTTGTAGATTGGTACTAATCACAATGAGATTGAGCGGATAAATGATTCAGCTGTAGGTGCCACCTGGATTTTCCCAGCCCAGATTCCATACCCAGCTTTTAAACTGCAGCGCAACCGTTCCAATGTCTGCATCAATTGCATACTTAGTATTAAAAGGGAACACCTTCAAAATAGTTCTTCCATTCCTAGAACACAGTTAGCTTATTTTGTTTCACACGCATCTCCAATTTTACAACATTAATTAGCAATTCCAACTTTTGAACATAGTGAGTTTGAATTTAACAAAAAAATCCCTCCCTTTTTTATTAAAAAAATGTGCAATTCCAAGCAAGTGTGCATTCCTATTCCACAAGGAGTTTCCCAGTCTTTTCAAAATTTGTCTGTTCCTTCCATCTATACATCAGACGGAGACCAACACATCGAGGTAGAGTCTATCATAGGATTCCTTGAATAGGAGAATAAGGAGAAGGCTGAACAGACATGATGCAGTCAGACACCAATTCAACCAGTAAACATCTGAAAAGCAAACAGAGAAAATGTCAGCGCCATGAAGAAACACCGTCCAGCTCTTTGAAAAGTGCGCGTGTTTTATACATGGAGCTAAACTTGTCTGGGATGCCTGCTCTTTAGAGGCCATTTCCAGAAAGGGTGATGAAAGCAGGATTAGTTCCACGGATGTAGTCCTCAGTGCCCATTATACAAGTGTTGAGAATAGTCATTTGGGCGAGATTCCACAGGTACTCCAGCACAGTTGGAGATCTACCAAAAAACAAGTCACCAACTACATGAGAAAGTAAGCAAGGAGAGAAAATAGAGAAAAGTGAACACACTATAGGCCACAGTATGAGTGATGAAAGACCACCGGCCTGAAGCATGAACTCTGCGCCTTTCTCCACAGACGTTGCCCGATCTGCTGAAGGGCTTAGAATGCCCCATCAAAAGCAGTTGTGGAAGTAAAATCTATAATGGCTTTTTAAATGGAAAATGGATATCTGAAAATCAAAAGCTAAAAGGGAAGGGGGAAAGCGACTAAATGGTAGTTCTTTCAGACAGCTAGCACACGACACGGGCTGAGTAGCCTCCAGTGCGTTAGAATGTTAATGGTTCCAAAATGTGCATGGTTAATTTTTGATCTTGTAATAGGACACTAGAACAAAATGATATAATAGCTGCAAACATTCTAGAATAAATTGGTGTTACAGCCAATAAACCATCAAATCCAACTTAAGGGCATTAAAAGCTCAATATTCTTGAGATGTAAGATGTAACTTCCCTTGTATCATTTAAACGCTGCTCATTTTTCTTTTACATACCATAACTACATCACAGCACAAACCATCTCAACTGTATGATTACTGCTCTTATGGAAAAGTTTAACTCTCCTCCAATTTGCTCAGCAGTAGGGATTTGCAGAATTGAGTATTCAGCAGAGATTGTAAAGGAGCGTGAGGAGAAAAGCAACCATGAATACCAAAATGTACTGGGCCATTGAGATCTTTAGACTAGACGTTTATATACGGAGAATGCTTGGAAGGTTTGGAACTGCAGTGTACGATGACTGCATGAAGGATCAGGATCAAATCAAAAAATTGAGCTCTCAATTCAAAACATTACCTAGAACCCTCTGATAACTGTCTGCTCTCTGATCAAAACCCTAATGAAGCTTACCCTGGAACATTTGCTTTTCAATTATAGTGTTTCAGCTCAAGTCATGATAAATGCTTTTATTCAGAGAAACAGACACTAGAGGAATTACTCAATTTACGAAGATTGTAATTTGCAAAAGGACCTATTTCTTGCAGCATTTAAATGGACAGTTTTCTGAAAAGTTTGTATTGAACCCGTCATGTTCCAGTACATTATGAGCTTTCAGTCAATACTTAAATTTTGAACACAAACAGATCATTAAAATGGCCGCTGCAAATCATGTGATCTTTGGCATTTTGAGCTGCAGACAATCCTGAGTTCCAAGCCAATACCAAATTAAATATGGACATGAACAGCTATCTGGGAAATTCACACATCCCTTTGTTTAAGGATGGATCATCAACTAAAGAACTATTGCATTCCAGTTGAATGAGTCTGGAACTCACTGCCCGAAAGGGTGGTTGAGTCAGAAACTCTTGTAACATTTAAAAAGCATTCAGATATTCATTTGCATTGCCATAGCCTCCAGGCCTATGGGCCAAGCGCTGGAAAACGGGGTTAGTGTTGTCAGATCTTTGTTGACTGGCGCGGAAACGATGGGCTGAATGGACTCATTCAGTGCTGAGGCTATGAGGTAAGTTCAGCAGATTTCCTTCCAAAAGGACATTAGTGAATCAAATGGGTTTTTACAACAATCTATTATAGCTCCATGGTCACCATTACAGGGACTAGCTTTCAATTCTAGATTATTTTTGATTAAGTAATTGAGTTGATTAACTGAACGAAAATTCCAACAGCTATCATGGTGGAATTTGAATCCATGTCCTGGACCCCTGGATTAGTAGTTCAGTGACAGGATCACTACATCACTGTCTCCCCAACCATATTATACAACCATGCCAATATGTGTTTCGGCTGCTGTTGTTTTTTCAGCAAAATCTGGCCCATGTACAAGTATTAAAAAAATGCTTGTCCATTTGTTCCACTTAGCCACCGTAAATAATGCAGTGCATTAACACGTCACTTCATTCTACATTTTGAAATCTGGGGCGCTGTTTACTTTAATGCGTTATCTCTGCTGTACATTCAGTGAAAGAATCTCAATTTATTCAGACTTGGACATGACCTGAGCGAGCATTACTCGTGCATGCTAAATACTTCCTTCATGCCTTAACGATCAGGCAGAAAAGTTTCAATGTTGCCTTGGGGAATCCATAATTCATGAAGCTGCAGTCGTAAGTTTCAGTGTGCAGTGTGGTGTGGGGGTGGGGGTGAGGTGGGGTGGGTGGGGAGGAAAAAGGTCACCACACAGGTAGGCAACCTTCAAATTAGTCTTGAGTTTAACTCTTTCATACTACACAGTCAGACAAATTGAATTATCTATAACTACTTCAATGCATTATAAAGACAGATTTCCAAAAGCAGCTTATGGTGAAATCAAAAATTAATGGCAGTTTTAGAATTTATAGGATCTCGTGTGCACGCATTGCAGTGTTGCCCAACGCAGATTCATTGGAATTGGAACAAAGACCACGTTCTACTCCAAGAGGAATAGGAAAAAAGCATGAGATTAGATAGCCTGCATGCCATAATGTGCCAGAACGTTATACAGATGGCAGATTAACAGGTGCACAGCCTCATATTATTTGCCAGGCTAATTCATCAGTATATTAATCTTCACGACAGTAAACCTGGGTTAAAGAGATTCAAATGCATGACAACCTCATTAACATAGCTAAAACTATGAGCTATTTCAACACTATAATATTAATCAGAATAACCTACGCTTACAGCCCATTCGCTGTTAAGGAGTTGCCTTACCAGCCTCCATACCCTTCCATGGTGAGGAGTGCTAATGAGATTCAGTAGTGAGCCAACTGAGTCAGTCCTCGTATGCAAATAACAACAGGCGACCACAATCAAACAGTGAAAAGCATGAAAATGTAGTCATTGCTACTTATAATTGCATTGTTCCAGTATAGTGGGTGCAGAAGCACAAGACAGCGATTTTCAGTTGAGAAGTTAATATACAGCAAGGACTAGAAGAATCAGTAAACCACTAACAACATTTTTGGCAAGTTAGCTACTCCGAAATGCTTAACAAGATACTTAATCAATACAATCTTAATTTAGAATAAGCAGATTTATACTTCAACATAAACACATTTAAGTTTAGGCTGTTTTCTTCTGCTACACCATTCCAATGCACTGTCAGTGAGACAGTCAAAGGCTGATTATTTTAATCACTTGGTACTACTCCACACTATAAAAATCATGTTAATACTATCGACAACGATCTAAAGTTATTTATCAACCGGCCAGCAGTGGTGAGGAGGGAACATTTACTGACTGATTAGTTTCTCACAAGGTCAGGTGTTAATCAACTACAAATAAAATCAGGAGATGCTAGAAATACTCAACACAGGTCTGGCGACATCTGTGGTGAGAGAAACAGAGTTAAGGTCACACACATGAAACTTAAAGGTTTTTTTCCCTCTCTCTCTTCACAGATGCTGCCAGACCTGTTGGGTATTTCCAGGATGTTCTGTTTTTATTTCAGATTTCCAGCATCTGTATTATTTTGATTTTGCCCTGGTCAACTTGAGATAGATTGTAACTGATGTTATTTAAACAGTCTTTACAATGATGAGTAGTAGCAATGCGCGATCTGAAGAGGGAAGAAGTTTTCTGAAACTACAGCCTAGGTGTTAGAATGCTAAGAGACAGCCCACCCATTATTTAAATTACCCATGCCTCATTTTACTTCTTTATGCACTGCATCATTAGATCGCACAATGAATCCTCAGATTTGCCGCTGGTGACGAGGCACCTTCAAGTCTCTTCAGATACGTTATCAGCAACATCCCCTCTAATATTTTTTGTTGTGCATTTAAAAGCACAGCATTTAAAAATTTATTTTATGCAGTCATGCATGTGCGATGCCTTAAAGGGGCTGACTTGCGCTCAGCTTGCATGGGAACATAGGTCACCAGCCAGGACCGAACAGCAAGAGGAGTGTTCAAACAAAAATCACTGCATATCCTGAAATTTTCCTACCTTCTTTCTTTATCTACCCAGGCTCAGCAATGTCACCAGTGGTGAAAGGTCACAGATCTGAAACATTAACTCGATTACTCTGACCACAGATGCTGCCAGACCTGGTGAGAATTTGCAGCATTTTCTTTTTTTTATTTTAGATTTCCAGCACCTGCAGTTTTTTTTGCTTTGGTATTAGATAACTTGTTTCTTAGTTTTGGTCAATGTTACCAAGGATGCAGTTAGCAATGGACACCCCAAAGGAAGGATGTCTGCTCTCTCACTACTACCCTGCGGCAATGTCTTGAAGCACTAAAGCTGTGTGTTGACCCAACTCCTATCAATGCTAAATGCTTACCAATCTTCTTCCAGGATAAACTTGTCAGCAACACACAAAATATCAAGTATAATAAAACATAACAAATAGGAGTAGACTATATGGCCTCTTGAGCCTGCACAGCCAATCAATGAGATATTAGTAATATATTATAGTGTAATTACAATATTCTAGTGTATTAGCGTGCCAACTACTTGCAGATCAATTGCAGAGGAAAACACCCTCTATTCTGAACCAACGATCAGTTTGTTCAAAACTGCAACATCCCCAGAACGTGTGCCAGCTTCTAATTGTTGGTCAGGTTTTCATAGCACACCCTTGGCATAGAGAAATGCTCAGATCCAGAGGCATAAGGCTATTTCAGATTCAGTCGGTACATTCTGTAACAAATGCCCTCTCATCATGACCTCCAGGTCAATATACTGGAGTTTAAAAATGACTAGAGGGCTAGAGGTCATAACTTTGCAAATAAACGACAGGATGTAAAGAAAACCTTAAGGAATTGTAGAAGCTTCCCACTTTTGACATGAACTTTGAAGCAATATATTGTGCAATTCCAGATGTTGGAGCTGCAGCACAGTAATATAGCATTACCGGAAGCGAGATTAGGTTCATTCCTGGATAAGTGTATCTATATATACCCATATATCCTGCAGTCTCCCCATACATTGCAGCAGTTGCAGACAGCAAGGCAAAGGAACTAGTTCCTGTCACCTGCTGAGACGTGTGCTTATATATCCTTCCTTCTTAAAACAAATCTGTATGTTCAGGGGGATGTAAAAGGTCCCATGGCAGTACTCTAACAGAAGCAGGGAGCTCTCCAGGTATCCTGGACAACATTCCCCTCTCCACCAACACCACCAAAAATACAAGATGACGATCATTTATCTCATCTGTTTTTTCTGGGAGTTTACTGCATCTTGGTTGCAACTGCCAACATCAAAAGTACTTCGCTGGCTGTGAAGATCTCTGGTATGCCCACTTACCTGATGGTAATACCCTTTTGTCTACTCAACACCTCTCATCATTGCCAGATTAAGAATTTATCAGATTAAAAATTCGCATACATAAACCTACCAATATGTAACAGATGGAGGATGTCCTTCAGCCCATTTAACCTCATCCTACCAGAATATCAATCTTGCAGTATTCTAATAATCCAGCCATGTTTTTATTGAGTTCAGATGTTAATTAATCCCTTCCAACTACTGATACCCCTCTCTAGCCACTATCCTGATCAGCTCTGGACTTGTGCTTTCTTGCTGCTGTTTTTGAAAAGTATTAAATATTAAATAATGCTTTATGTTCTGTACCGATTAACCATCTACTGTGCCAGTAGATCTTAGATCTCTCTTCTCAAAGCTAAAGTGCCCTCCCAATCCTTCCTCATTTGCTCTCTTCTGTTACTGACTTTGTGGACTGGACAGCCCCTTGCATTGTAATAACAAGTGTTCAAGTATTCTCTAACCAGAGCACTGTACACCTTCAGCACAATCTTCAACTGAATGAATGTGGTATTACATCCCAGCTTCCTGTTTGCTTTATTCTCATCACAAATGGAAATTGAAAGTGATATATTAATTAACATGCTCAGGTCTCACAATCTCTTCTCTGGCAAAACGTGTCCTGAGTACCCACACCTCCTATTTTAATTTCCAATATGCAGCACCTTTACATTTGTCTATAATTTTATTTCATTTGCACTGACATATCCAGAAGCAATTCCTGTTTGGTTCTTAAGATTTTGGCTGCTTCCCGAATCTGCAAGGAGTTGAAATAGTGTGTCACCCTGATGTTTAGTATTGTTCCACTTCCAATTCTGGCAGATACTGAACTGTAGCTGCAATGTAGACTTTCAATTTTACACCACCTATGCTAATCACCCAATTCAAAATAGATTCAAATTACTTTTCAGTCAGATGTGCAAATACATTTATTTACCAACAGAGTGAAAACGATTTAATGCTTGCTGATCATATTGCAAGATGTATATATTTTCAATCAAGAACTGAAACAAATTCATTAGGAACGGTAGCATTGTGGTGATGTTACTGGACTCATAATCCAGAGATCTGGGCAAATTATACAGCAACACGAGTTCAAATGTCACCATGGCAGCTGGGGAGTTTAAATTAAATATATCTGGAATAAAAAGCTAATATGATTTCATGGTGACCATGAAACTACTGGACTATTGTAAAACCCCACCTGGTTCACTGTTAGCCTCTAGGGAAGGAAATCAACCATCCTTACTCAATTTAGCATATAAGTGACTTCAGACCCACAGCGACATGGCGGATGCTTAACTGTCCTTTGAAATGGCTGAGCAAGCCACTCAGTTGTCAAGAAAGTGGCTCACTACCACCTCCTCAAGGGCAATCAGGAATGGGCAATAAAAGCTGGCCTTGCCAGTGATGCCCACATCCCGTGAAATGAATGTTGACGCAACTAAATGTCAACTTCCCCTTAAAAATAAATGCATGTGACATGCAACATGGTCTCTATAGGTTCAATGTCTATTAGGCTGGGGGCATCTTTTTTGTTTTACATTAGATGACTGATCTCATTGCTAACCAAATTAATTTTCCCAAGACCTCAGATTGTGAAATTCTTCAACTTCCTCAGTCCTCGACAGATGTTAAAATTAAAGCTTAGTGTCAAATTACTACTTCACCCTTTACACTTTCTGTACAATATCAAACTTAAGGTCCTACATTATGACTTTTCTTCACTATATCAACAAAAGGGAAAAAAGGCAATTCTACTAAGAAGAAAAATAGTAGCTTAAAATCCAATCAGAGATTCATGTGGACACAAAGCACAGCCTTCAACTGTTCCACATTTAGATCTGTTTCAAAAACTCTGTAATAATTGAAGCACGACTTGATTTTATAACTGTTACAATCAGCATTTTGGACTTGGAAATCTAACTGAATTAATCACACACAAAGCATACAACACTGGAGCGTTTCAATCATTCCACATCTTCAGTCCTGAAGGTGGTACTCTTGCTGTGGTACAGTTTCACTAGAGCCAGCCAATGCAAGTATCCTTTCTTTTTGTGGGAGTCTTGGTCATAAAACCATAAGATGTAGGAGCAGAAGTAGGCCATTTGGCCCATGTCTGCTCTGCCATTCAATGAGATCATGGCTGATCTGACAATCCTCAACCCCACTTTCCTGCCTTTTCCCCATAACCCTTGATTCCCTTACTGATTAAAAATCTGTCTATCTCAGCCTTGAATATACGTAATGACCCAGCCTCTACAGCCCTCCTTATCTCTGTTTTAAATGGGCGTCCCCTTACTCAGAGATTATGCCCTCTGGTCCTAGGCTCTTCCACAAGGGGAAACAACCTCTCAGCCCCCTAAGATTCTTATATGTCTCAATAAGGTTGCCTCTCATTCTTCTAAACTCCAATAAGTACAGGTCCAACCTACACAATCTCTCTTCATAAGAAAATCCCTCCATATCCAGGATCAACTGAATGAAACTTCTCTGGACTGCCTCCAATGCTAGTATATCTTTCCTTAGATAAGGGGGCCAAAACTGTTCACAGCATTCTAGGTGTGGTCTAACTAGTGCCATGTATAGTTTTAGCAAAACTTCCCTACTTATATATTCCATTCCCTTTGAAATAAAGGCCAACATTCCATTTGCCTTCCAAATTACCTGAACTTGTATGCTAGCTTTTTGTTATTCATGCACGAGGACCCCCAAATCCTACTGTGCTGCAGCTTTCTTCAGTCTTTCTCCATTTAAGTAATATTCAGCTCCTCTATTCTTCCTGCCAAAGTGCATAACCTCACATTTTCCCACATTATATTCCATTTGCCAAGTTTTTGCCCACTCGCTTTACCTGTCTATATCCCACTGTAAACTCTGTCATCCTCACCACTTGCCTTCCCACCTATTTTTGTGTCATCTGCAAACTTGGCGATAGTACATTCATTTCCCTCATCCAAGTCATTAATATATATTGTAAATAATTGTGGCCCCAAAACTGTTCCCTGTGCCACTCCACTAGTCATCCTGAAAATGTCCCCCTTATCCCAAATCTCTGCCTTTTATTAGTTAGCCAGTCCTCTATCCATGCTAATATACTACCTCCAACACCATGGGCTCTTATTAAGTAGCCTTATGTGTGGTACCTTATCGAACGCCTTTTGGAAATCCAAATATATCACATCTACTGGTTCCCCTTTATCTATCCTGCTTGTTGCCTCCTCAAAGAATTCTAATAAATTTTTTAGGCGCGATTTCCCCTTCATGAAGCCATGCTGATTCTGATTGATTATATTATGCATTCCTAAATGCTCTGCTATTACATCCTTTATAATAGACACTAACATTTTTTCTTATAGTTACTTGTTTTTTTTTGTCTCCCCCTCACCTTTTTGAATAAGGGTGTTACATTGGCAGTTTTCCAATCCTCTGGGACTTTTCCAGAACCTAAGGATTCTTGGAAGATTACTACCAGTAAGCTCTCCAACTGCTTTTCCCAAACTCAAGGAGCCTGGTCCTAATCTGGCTTATATTTATCCACTGCTTTTGAGTTTTGAGGGGTTGGATGCTTGGAAAGGACTATGCTTAGTGTAGTTGGTGAATAAATCCTAAATCAGAACACCAGGATCTGTTTGCATGAGGAACTTGAGATACATGCAAATTGAGAGCCTGCTATTAAACTTCATATACGTGGCCCCTGAGGTTCCACGGAACATGTGTATGTAGTACACACAGACAAAAGCTTATAGGACCCCTGCTGGAGTGAGAATTTGGGTAGGCTCAAGGTTTGGGACCCCTAACATTTTAATAAAATTACTGGAAAATATTAAAAACATTCCAGTAAATCACTTCCACAAAATTAAAAAAAATGAGCTGAGCCACACTTACAACATGCAGATCCTTTAGTGTCTAAGAATGCATTTATGCGAAAGGCACTGTATAAAAGCAGATCTGGATTCAGTGTCGGGAAAGAGTCTCTATCACATCTTTAGGAACAGCAGCATGGTGGTTATGTTGCTAGACTAGTAACCCAGACAACTGAGCTGATGTACCAAAGCAGGAGTTCAAATTCCATTATGGCAGCTGGAGAATTCAATTCAAAGTAAAATAAATAAATCTGAAACAAAAAGCTAGTGGCAGTAACAGTGACCATGAAACTACTGAATTGTCATAAGAACCCATCTGGTGTACTGATGTCCTTTGGGGAAGGAAATCTGGTATCCTTACCTGGTTTGACTCTAGACAATACAGTAATATGCTTGACTCTTAACTGCCCTCTGAAACGGTTCACTGCACCTTCTCAAGTGCAAATTAAGGAAGCACAATAAATGTAGGCCTTGCCAGTGACATCCACATCCCATGAATGAATAGTTAAATATAACCTTTATAACAGTGGCACTGGTGCGCTGCAGTTAACATGCAGGCGTAACCTGACTCCAGGGGCAGGGCCCCACCTGAAACAACCAGAGTGCGTGTTAGAATATCTGCAGCAGGGAGTTTTTCTTCCACTTTGCTGCTGGAGTCAGTTCTAGTCTTTAATGTCCAATTAACTTTACAAAAGCTTAGTGCCATGCTACATCACAGCAACATTGAACTTGGCATTGGAAATTTATATTAAAAATAAATTTAGTTTTTCACCTATCCAGCTACCTCTGAAGCATAAAAGCAAAAAACTGCAGATGCTGGAAATCCAAAACAAAAACAAAAATACCTGGAAAAACTCAGCAGGTCTGGCAGCATCTGCGGAGAGGAACACAGTTAACGTTTCGAGTCCGAATGACCCTTCAACAGAACTAAGTAAAAATAGAAGAGAGGTGAAATATAAGCTGGTTTAAGCATAGCTCTGAAGCATAGTTAGCTGCTCACAATATCAGCAATATCCCTTTAGAATTGACACTCGCCTTGCATCATCGAATTAAATTGGGTTTTTACTTTCTCCCCACTTCCAAATCTGTTTGGTGTCTTCCTATCTTTTCAGTCAGCCAGTTATTTGTTAAATAATGCAACGGCTATGGCTCATCTGGAAATGGTACTTCCACTCCAGTGTGGATGCTGGGATTTGTGAAGACAGTCGGCTGATGCTCCATGATAATTGCAGAGTAGCTATTTGGTTTCTCATTGTGTCTTTGGGACAGGTGGATGGCAGGGGACGTGGATCCTTTCCACAAGAAAGGAAAAGTCTGATTCTGCACCAAATGAAAATCAGGTAATGCAAGTGGCCCCTTGGTGCATAAAGCTATATTTAAAATTAGAATAAAATCAAAAAATGGATAACACAGGCTATCGAGTGCAGAAATAAGAAAGTTTCACAAGAATAAAAGCACGCATATAAGTCTTAGTCAGTTCTTCACACCCTGCTCACCCCCTTTGCACCAAACCTCCCACAGCCAATCACATATATTGCTGGAATAGAAAATGCTCGAAAACATTCAGTTGGTCAGACGCCAGCTGCAGAGCAAGAAACAGAGTTAACGTTTCAGGGCGATGACCTTTCATTAAAACTGCACAGACAAATATTTTATTTACTTCCTAAATAAGCACTGGTTATGGTCTTTTGAGGAAGCTGAGCAACAAGCATGTGTAAATACAGATGGCTGTAATCAGCACAAAAGCTGGCCTCCAGTGGTTGCTCCAAGCATAGAAACAGTTAGAGGAATGAAATGGGATACTAATGGGCAATTAAATTTCTAATAACCTTGCGAACCAACAACTTTAGTTCAGCAAATGATGGCCAAACTCAGCTTTCAAACAGCCGAGTTCTCATCTTCAGAGTACTCCCAAATGGTTTTGTGAAGTTTACTTATCATGGACCTTCCACATGGGCTTTAGTTTTAATGCAGAACAGAATTTAGCAACAGCTCATCTACTTGCAAACACCAAGGAAGCACAGCCTTCAGTTCAAAGTTCCTTTTGAGGAAGGAAAGCTCAACTATTTCTCAATGTGGCATCAAAAGCTAGCGGGTATGATTCCAGTGCTTTTAAGTTTCACAGACACCTCTGATTAAATTTCCAAAAGGCATTGACAAGAACTTGATTCCAGTCTCAACCTTAACTCCATTACTGTTGTATTATGCGACTACTAGGATGGTAGAAGGCAAACCAAACTTAGATGGATCTTGGTTTGCATTTGAAAAAAGAGGGCGGAGATTGAAAATAAAAGGAGGGGAAGCTGAAGAGGAGCGGCCAGTGTGTGTGAGTGGCCCAGCGAAGGAGTGGAGCTTTGAGGCTTTGGCTCGAGAGGCTTCGGCAAGCAGAGGCTGAAGACGAGCTTGCTCCCAGTGGGGTAGGGCCGGGTAAGTTCCTTTAATTAAATTAGGAGTAGGTAATGGAGGCAGCAGTTGGGGCAGTCGAGTGCTCCGAATGCAGGATGTGGGAAGTCAGGGACAGCACAATTGTCTCTGATGACTACACCTGCAAAAGGTGCATCCAGCTGCAGCTCCTGAGAGACCAAGTTAGGGAACTGGAGCTGGAGCTGGATGAACTTCGGATCATACGGGAGGCAGAGGCAGTAATAGACAGGAGTTTCAGGGAGACAGTCACCCCTAAAAGGTCAGGAGGCAGGCAGCTGGGTGAATGTCAGGAGAGGGAAGGGGAATAGACAGAAAAAGCAGAGCACCCCTGTGGGTCATCAACAATAGGTATACTGTTTTGGATACTGTTGGTGGGGACGACCTACCAGGAACAAGTTGTAGTGGTCGTGTCTCTGGCACTGAGGCTGGACCCTCAGCTCAGAAAGGAGGGAGGGAAAAGAGGAGAGCAGTAGTGATAGGGGATTCGATTGTTAGGGGGACAGATAGGAGGTTCTGTGGGAGAGATCGAGAATCCCGGATGGTCTGTTGCCCCCCTGGTGCCAGGGTCCGCGATATCTCGGATCGAGTTCTCAGTATTCTCAGGAGGGTGAGCAGCCAGATGTTGTGGTCCATGTAGGGACCAATGACGTGGATAGGAAGGAGGAGGAGGTCCTGCAAAGAGAGTTTAGGGAGTTAGGTGCAAAGTTGAAGGACAGGACCTCCAGGGTTGCGATCTCAGGAGTGCTACCCGTGCCACGTGCTAGTGAGGCTAGAAATAGGAGGATAATGCAGCTAAATACGTGGCTAAGGAGATGGTGCAGGAGGGAGGGCTTCATGTTTCTGGACAATTGGGCTCTGTTCCAGGGAAGGTGGGACCTGTTCCGACGGGACGGTTTGCACCTGAACTGGAGGGGGAACTAACATCCTTACGGGTAGGTTTGCTAGTGCTGCTCCGGGGCGTTTAAACTAGATTTGCAGGGGGAGGGGAACCAGAGTGTTAGAGCAGATAGTGAGGTGGAGGAGGATAAAGGTCAAGCGAGGAATGCATGTATAGACAGAAATCAAAGGTTTGTACGTGATAGAAATGTTCTCAGGTGCATCTATTTCAATGCAAGGAGTATTGTTGGAAAGGCAGATGATCTTAGGGCATGGATTGGCACGTGGGATTACGACATTATTGCTATTAGTGAGACTTGGTTGCAGGAGGGGCAGGACTGGCAGCTCAATGTTCTGGGGTTCCGTTGTTTCAGACGTGATAGAGGGGGAGGGATGAAAGGGGGAGGAGTGGCATTACTAGTCAGGGAAAATATCACAGCTGTGCATAAGCAGAACAGCCCGGAGGGCTCGTCTACAGAGGCCATGTGGGTGGAGCTGAGGGATAGGAAAGGTGTGACCACACTAATAGGGTTGTATTATAGACCGCCCAATAGTCAGAGAGAATTGGAGGAGCAAATCTGTAGAGAGATAGCAGACCGATGTAAGAAACAGAAAGTTGTGATAGTAGGAGATTTTAACTTTCCACATATTGTCTGGGACTCCCATACTGTAAAAGGGCTGGATGGCTTGGAGTTTGTCAAATATGTTCAGGAAAGTTTTCTAAATCAATATATAGAGGTACCAACGAGAGAGGATGCAATACTTGATCTCCTATTAGGGAACCAGACAGGTCAGGTGACAGAAGTGTGTGTAGGTGAACATTTTGGGTCCACTGACCACAATGTCATTAGTTTTAAGTTAATTATGGATAAGGATAGGTCTGGTCCTCGAGTTGAGATTCTAAATTGGAGAAAGAATTTTGTGGAAATGAGAAAGGATCTAGGAAGAGTGGATTGGGATAAGTTGTTTTCTGGCAAAGATGTGTTCAGTAAGTGGAAGGCATTCAAAGGCGAAATTTTGAGAGTGCAGTGTTTGCATGTTCCTGTAAGGATTAAAGGCAAAGTTAACAGGCATAGGGAACCTTGGTTTTCAAGGGATACTGGCAATCTGGTTAAGAAGAAGAGAGAGGTGTATAGCAGGTATAGGCAACAAGGAGCAAATGAGGTACTTGTAGAGTATAGAAAATGTAGGAAACCAGGAAGGCAAAAAGAAGACATGAGGTTGCTTTGGCAGATAATGTGAAGGTAAACCTGAAGGATTTCTACAAGTATATTAAGAGTAAAAGGATAGTAAGGGACACAATTGGTCCCCTTGAAGATCAGAGTGGTAGTGTATGTGTGGAGCCTCACGAGATGGGGGGAGATCTTAAACAGTTTTTTTGCATCAGTATTTACTCAGGAAACTGGCATAGTGTATAAGGAAGGAAGGGAAACAAGCAGTAGTGTCATGGAACATATAGAGATTAAAGAGGAGGTGCTTGCTGCCTTACAGCGAATAAAGGTAGATAAATCCCCCGGGCCTGACATGATATTCCCTCGGACCTTGAGGGAGACTAGTGTAGAAATTGCAGGGGCCCTGGCAGAAATATTTAAAATGTCCTTAGCCACGGGTGAGGTGCCGGAGGATTGGAGGGTCGCTCATGTTGTTCTGTTGTTTAAAAAAGGCTCCAAAAGTAAACCAGGTAATTACAGGCCAGTGAGCCTGACGTCAGTAGTAGATAAATTATTGCAAGGTGTTCTGAGAGATCGGATATACAATTATTTGGACAGCCAAGGGCTGATTAAGGATAGTCAGCATGGCTTTGTGCGTGGTAGGTCGTGTTTAACGAACCTTGTAGAGTTTTTCGAGGCGGTTACCAAGAAAGTAGATGAAGGAAAGGCTGTGGATGTTGTCTACATGGATTTTAGTAAGGCCTTTGACAAGGTCCCACATGGGAGGTTAGTTCAGAAGGTTCAGACACTTGGTATCCATGGAGAGGTTGTAAACTGGATTCGAAATTGGCTGTGTGGGAGAAGACAGAGAGTGGTAGTGGATGCTTGCTTCTCAGACTGGAGGTCTGTGACTAGTGGTGTGCCTCAGGGATCTGTGCTGGGACCATTGTTGTTTGTTGTCTATATCAATGATTTGGATGATAATATGGTAAATTGGATCAGCAAGTTTGCTGATGACACTAAGATTGGAGGCGTTGTGGACAGCGAGGAAGGCTTTCAAAGCTTGCAGAGGGATCTGGGCCAACTGGAAAAATGGGCCAGAAGATGGCAGATGGAATTTAATGCAGAAAAGTGTGAGGTGTTACATTTTGGAAGGTCAAACCAAGGTAGGACATACACAGTAAATGGTAGGGCACTGAGGAGTGCAGAGGAACAAAGGGATCTGGGAGTTCAGATACATAATTCCCTGAAAGTGGCGTCACAGGTAGACAGGGTTGTAAAGAAAGCTTTTGGCATACTGGCCTTCATAAATCAAAGTATTGAGTATAGGAGTTGGGATGTTATGATGAGGTTGTATAAGACATTGGTGAGGCCAACTTTGGAGTATTGTGTGCAGTTCTGGTCGCCTAACTACAGGAAGGATATCAGTAAGATTGAGAGAGTGCAGAGAAAATTTACTAGGATATTGCCGGGTCTTAAGGAGTTGAGTTACAGGGAAAGATTAAACAGGTTAGGACTTTATTCCTTGGAACGTAGAATAATGAGGGGAGATTTGATAGAAGCTTACAAAATTATGAGGGGTAGAGACAGAGTAAATGCGAGTAGGCTCTTTCCACTTAGATTAGGAGAAATAAACACGAGAGGACATGGCTTTAGGGTGAAAGGGGAAAGGTTTAGGGGCAACTTCTTCACTCAGAGTGGTGAGAGTGTGGAACGAGCTCCCATCTGACGTGGTAAATGCAGGCTCACTCTTAAGTTTTAAGAATAAATTGGATAGATACATGGATGGGAGAGGTCTGGAGGGTTATGGACTAGGTGCAGGTCAATGGTACTAGCGGAATACTATTTCGGCACAGACTAGAAGGGCCGAATGGCCTGTTTTCTGTGCTGTAGTGTTCTATGGTTCTATGTTTTTTTTCTTTTCCAGTAATTCCTGTTGCTATGGAATTAATAGAGGTAAAGTTCACGTTCCAGCTGGAATCATAGACTTGCACTATCAAAAATATATAACCCAATTAGGATTTGTGCATGACACTTCAAGGGAATTGAAATTTCAGCCTTGGTTCAGTGGCAGCATCTTATCTCCAATCTGATGGTTGTGAATTCAAATCCTATTCTCCAGAATCAGGAATATATAATCTGGATAGTCACTCCACTGTAAGAGTGCATGTGCTAGGCACAACCATCTTCAGTTGGTTCATCAATGACCTTTTCCTCCATCATAAGGTCAGATGTGGGGATGTTTGCTATGCCCAGCACCATTCACGACTCCTCAGATACTGAAACAGTCTATGTCCCAATACAGCAAGACCCGGACAACATTCAGGCTTGGGCTCATAAATAGCAAGCAACATTTGCGCTGCACAAGTGCCGGCCAATGACCATCTCTAACAAGTGACAATCCAACCACCTCCCCATGACATTGTGACATGGCATTATCATCGCTGAACCCCATACTATCAACAACCTGAGGCTCATCATTAACCAGAAAATGAACTGGACCAGCCATATAAATGCTGTGGCTACAAGAGCAGGTCAGAGGCTGGGAATTCTGCAGTAACTCATTTCCTGACTCCTCAAAACCTGCCCACCTTCTACAAGGCACAAGTCAGGAGTGACATGCAATACTCTCCACTTGCCTGGATGAATGTAGCTCCATCAACACTCAAGAAGCACAACACCCAGCAGGACCAAGCAGCCTGCTTGATTGGCACCCCAGCCACCACCTTCAATATTTACTTCCTCCACCACTGATGCACAGTGGCAGTAGTGTGTACCATCTACAAGACACACTGCAAGGCTTACCAAGCCTCCTTCGACCGCACCTTCCAAACACCTCTACTACCTAGAAGAACAAAGGCAGCAGATGCATGGGGACACCAACACCTACAAGTTCCCCTCCAAGCCACACACCATTCTGATTTGGAACTACATAGTTTCAGTGAAGGAATGGCAAATGCAAAATCCTGGAACTCCCTTCCTAACAGCACTGTGGGTGTTCCTATAAAACATGGGCTGCAACGGTTTAAGACGACAGCTCACCACCACCTTCTCAAGGGCAATTGGGGATGGGCAATAAATGCGGGCCGAGCCAGCAATGTCCACATTCCATGAACAAATAGAGAAAAAAAGGTATTTGGCTATTTCAGCCTGACCTTTACAGCCATGACTTTAATGTAACTGGCTGGTGCTAGATAACTTTGAGATGGTGTATACCTTTTATGGAATCGTTACAGGAGTTTCAAATGCCAACAGGAAAGAGCTGAGGTTTAGCTGTATATAAGTGTAGAGAATGCAACTGTATACCCAAAACCATGACTGATTGACAGCACAAATGCCTGTACACTGCACTGGTCACTGACACAGGTAGTGGTCACACAGCTCTCAGCAACCTACTTTCAAATGCAAGAAGGTTTATGGAGCTAGTCTACTGTATTGCTGAACATTTGCAATGTCTTATGTGAACAGTTTTCAGTTAAAATTGCACTGTCTTCATGCTAAGAAACTTGGTCAGTACGTAAGAATTTTTCAATGTATACTGCAATTTGACAGAAAACCTAAAATAACACAGCATGCCACTTTCGCAGATGCTTAATGCAGAATCCTGTGATACAAATAACTTATTCGCTTGGCAAGGCTAAATTACTTGCATCCGCAGTCCTCTTACTAGTAGGAGAATCTTACAAGGCACAAAAATAGCTCATAACACACATTTACTCAGGTATCACAGAGCACATTTTGAAGTTTAGAAAGAATCAATACATCTGAAAATAAATTATTCATAAAAAGGTTCAAAATTACCTGTATGATAAAATGCCAGGAACATTAATAATAATCCCATGAAGACATTACTCAAGAAGGTTACAAATCCACAGGTTATCCCCTCAGGCACTGGGTACACAGTCTCCACGAGTAGTTCAAAGAAGAAGGGAACACTGCTGGTTATGAATACCCCAACTAATATGCACGATGTATATATTGTTGCTGCAATGACAAATAAAGCCAGGTTTTTAGAAAAATGATCCAACAGTTCCACTTACACTAGAATGACACAAACATGTAGGTTAGTAAGTAGTAAGTCACTATATTAATCATCTCTTCCTCCCCATTCTTCCCAATGAGGAGCTGTGTTGCAAATCAAGGAGGTTGGAAGGGGAAAAAAGGAGAAAGAAAAAGTGCACACAGGAGTGACATAAGGAAGAGAGCATGACAGAAAAGAGAAAGGGAGAGAAACACGAGAGAGAGAGAGAGAGAGAGAGAGAGAGAGAAAACGAGGCAGCTTTAACATTGCCTTTATCCACGTGTTGAAGGCGGTTTCTTCTGCCACTCCCTTATTCTGTTCCTTAATAAACGCTGTTCATCTTATAATAACTTCCAATCCTGAGGATGGGTCATTGGACATGGGAACTTGGGCTCACTGACTTCTGCTCCCGATATCAGATTGTTATAAATTGAAGTCAGTAATGACAGCTTTCACAAGATGAGGAAGGTGCACCTAATTGTATTCAAAATGGAAAACAGAAACACCTACCATCACTGCCACATTACAGTCGCATAGAATAAAATGCGGTGGTGGTGAGAGGAGATTCCCAGGGTGATAAATATTTTGTGTACCTCTCCATGGGCTATCAAGGGAAGCATTTATTAACAAACTGAAGGCATAATCAATGCGTTCTTCACATTGGAAGCACTTAATGGGATTTGGATACAATAAAACAAACAGAAACCCCTTCAGCTTAAAATAGACAGGATTGAAATCTGGAAATGTAAAGCACAGATTACACAAACTAATAAATTGAAGCTTATTCTCTAAAGAAACCCAAATCGGGATTTATTTGTTCTCATTATGCATTAAGTACCTGGTGTTACAGGCAAGTGAGTGACACCCTTGAAGCAGGTGAGGGCAACCCATGCAGATGACAGTGTGGCTCCAGAGAATAGCAGGAGCAGGATGAGTTTTAGCACTCCTCTGAAGAAGTCTGCAAATCTGCAATAAGAGACATAAAAGATGAGTCTCTCTATGGCTGCTGAACTAAACTGGGCATAAAAGAAATGTTAAAAAGCAACATTCATGTAGTAAAAACATGCATTTATAATAGTGTCTCATCTTGCCTTCATAGTCAATGGATTACTTTTGAAGTGTAATCATTGTTATATAGGTAAACATGGTACCCAATCCGTGCATAACTAGGGACAACAAACAAATGCATGATCAGATGTGTTTTTGGTGAGTTTGGAACGCTGGCCATAACACATAAGAATTCCAGATATATGAAACAAATCAAACGATTACAGAGAAGGGTTAGTGGACGTCTGAAAAACACTGGGAAAAACTGGAATTCCACCCAAAGTCTTATCTCTGTCAATTCCATGACTTTTCAATGACTTTGGGCCCTTTTTGAAAATTTCCATGACTTTAACAGGCCTGGAATATATAAATAACTTTTCCATGATGTTCCAAGGTTTTCCATTACCTGCAGGAAATCGGATACCCTTCTCTTCTATGAATAAGCATGGAAACTGGCAGGCATCAGTTTAATGTTTCATTCCTAAGACTGTACTTTCAACAATACAACACACCCTCAGTACTGTTGAGGTCAGATTATGCACTGAGATCTGTCTTAGGGACAAGCCACAATCTCTGGCTCAGCAGTGACAGCTCTGCCAAGTGAGTCTAGCTGACAGCCATCCAGTCATATTATTCACATATGTCCCCTTTTCATCTTTGTTCATAGGAAAACTTCAAAACTTTATTGCAAAGTTGAAGCATTTCAAAGAACTGGGTTAGAAAAAAAACTATTTTGTAGAGGGTGACTAGCATGTGGAATTCTCTGCCACCAGAGCCTATAAATTAAAATCACCGAATCATACAGCACAGAGCGAAGCCATTTGGCCAATTATGCCGGTGCTGACCCTTTGAAAGAGCTATCCAAATTATCCCCATTCCCCCTGTTCTTTCCAAATAGTTCCACACATGTTTTCCCTGTAAGTATATAATTCAATAACTTAAGAGTTAAAATTTGTGAATTGCACGTGGGGATAAATAGGAAAAGGCATCCAAGCACTTCCTAATCAGTTGATAATACAATCTCAGTCATTGTTCGCCCACCTCCTCTAGCCTAGCAATGAACTCTTCAGGAAACTGTTTAAAAAAAATTATGTCCAATTCAAGTTAATTCTTCCAAGACTCCCCAGGAGAATCAAGTTCCAAGAGACTCTGGTAGCCCATTACTCATTTCAAGTTCAATTGGCACCACACTTCCAATACCTGGAAATGTCCTCTTCAATCAGGAACTTAGTTATACAACACAGGAAGGATATTCAGCCCATCATGCCTGTGCTGGCTCTTTGATAGAGCTACCCAATCACGCCCACTCCCTGTGCTCTTTCCCCAAAGCCCTGCAAATCTTTTTCTTTTCAGGTATATATCCAATTTTTGCTCCTTCAAGAGAGCCAGCGCAGACACGAAAGGCTGAATAGCCTCCTCCCGTGCTGTAACAAAACTGAGATTTTCTTTTGGAATTATTTTAAGAGAAGTCAATTAGGGAGTTGAAAGAATATTTATGTGCATTTACACCATAGCTATTATGTGCATTTACACCATAGCTATAGTGTAATCACCAATTTTTCAGGTGTCATCAGTGCACTTAGATCTGGTATCACGGTCTAAGCTGATGTTGGAATGAAGCAGAGTGAGGCTTTCTAGAGGAGGAAACCTCAATCTGCTTTGCTTCAGACTCAGGTTGGACGTTAATAACCAATTTACATTACACACAAACATCAGTGGAAGTTCCTAAGCGAGAATGGGGAGCAAACAGGAAAATGGGGTATTACATGTCCAAATGGAGAAAAATACTGGTGCAGGCAGGCACTGATGAAGTGAATGACCTTTTTCAGTGCCATTCTATGATGGTAACAGAATTGGAACATATTTCTACTACTGCATGCTGCATGCAGGAATGCAGCACTTTTAATGCAATAAAACATTCCAAAGAGCTTCATGCCCAAGAGAACAAACCAAGTGGTAGTAACAGAATTAGGAAAGTTGACCGAAAACAGATTAATATGAGCTTTAGTGAGGCTTTTAAAAGATTGGGAACAAAGTAGCAAGGGGATGAGGTCTAGGAAGAGAATTCCAGTGAGTTGGATGTAAACGGCAAGCTGTTGATTATAATGACAACAACTTGTATTTACATAGCACCTTTAAGATAGCAAAGCATTCCAAAGCGCTTCCCAACAGTGTTATTCCAGCAAAATTTGAAACCGAGCCAGAGATATTAAGGCAGCTCAATATTAGTCACTGAACAAAATAAATGTATTAGAAGAGGCTGCAGAGGAGAGCAACAAGATTGAACCCAAGTGCAAGGAGGATTAGTTATGAGAAAGATTAAGAGAAACTTGAGTTTTACAGTCAGGAAAGAAAAGACCTCATAAAAATATTAAAATGCTATAGATAAAATACACACAGTTCAAAGACAGAAAACTAGGACCAGAGAACATAAATGGAAATTAATTTGTGTTATCTGCATATGGACAAATAAAAAAAATTTCAGTGGTACTTTACACCTTAATATTTAAATAGAAAACTATCAAGAATTACAGCGATGCCAGAAAATGCATCAATACGCTTCTTCCGAAAGTGCAATGCCATTTAAATATACTTTAATATAAGCACTTGAAAATACAATTAAAAATGATACCCTCATCAAATAGGAAATTAATACAAAGATACCAACTGAAGCCACAAAAATAGAATCTTAGCTTCTTGCTTTTAACAAATCCTTCCAACAATAGCGTTGTTTGTTGAGAACAGAAATCCTGTTCAGGCTTCACCCCCTCCCTCCTTCAGTGGTCCAGCAGGGCACATGAAGGCAGTTTGTGGGTGACCTATTGGGTTCCAGATCTTTGCTGTTGCAAGTCTGAAGGTTACTAAGATAAAAGCAAAATAGTGCAGAGGCTGGAAATCTGAAACAGAAAACGCTGGAAAAACTCAGCTTGTCTAACAGCATCTGTGGAGAGAAAAACAGTGTTTACGTTTTGAGTCCGTATGACTCTCCTTCAGAGCTCTGAAGAGTCATTTGGACTCGAAATGTTAACTCTGTTTTTATCTCCACAGATGCTGTTAGACCTGCTGAGTTTTTCTACCATTTTCTGCTTTTGTTCAAGGTTACTAAGCATGTGTGCGTGCATAGGTCAGTGTGACCACCTGGCTGGAGGGTGAGTAGCAAGGAACTCTGAAGCAGCAATCGCCAATTGTCATCAATAATAGAAAGATACAACTAGGATGGGTTTCCTACATTAGAACAGCACCTCTAAAATTCTTAACTGATTGTAAAGCGCTTTGGGACATCCTGAGGTCATGAAAGGCACTATGTAAATACAAGTAAAAACAGGAAACTCTGAAATTACTCAGCGCATCTGGCAACATCTGTGGAGAGAGAGTGTTAACATTTCAGGTCTGTCACCTTTCATGAGAACTGTCACCATCCAAACCCACAACCTCTAGAACCTGGCACTCCTCCTCTAACAGCACAGTGGGTGTATCAAGGCCTCACAGACTGTAGAAATTCAAGTAGGGAGCTCACCACCATCTTCTCGAGGACAATTAGGGATTGGCAATAAACGCTGGCCTCGTCAGCGAAACCCACAACCCCATGCACAAATTTTTTTTAAAAAGATGCCAAGAGTGAAAGGCACTTTGAGCTGGATAAGAATAAATATCGTAGCCCAGCTAGCCTATTCATCTGAAGGACTAATCTGATATCTTTCCTAACCAAAATTCATTCCTTGCTGGATTAGATCCCATCATTTTCAAATATATCCCACTTCCAAAGAGCTTTACTGGTTTCAGAACCATAAAGGAATCTTTCACCTAGAGATGGCTCCAGGTGAACCTTGAGAAACATAGCCATTACTTATTACCGGATACTTCAACGGTAGAGCCTGTGGGCTGTGAAACATGTGAACAATATAATTATACATTTTGTCCTTCCAAATATGGAACATGTTTCAAGCCCAGCAGTGCAATGAGCACATAATTGACTTTAAAGTTATGGCACCCTAGAAAACTACGCTCATACCGACCTTTGATTATATGGCTTAAAAATGAAACCCGAAAGAAAAATCCATGGTCAGATGTTGTTTTTAAATTCATTTACGGGATGTGGACATTGCTGGCTAGGCCAGCATTTACTGCCATCCCTAATTGATTTTGAGAAGGTGGTGGTGAGCTGCCTTCCTGAACTGCTGTAGTCCCTGTGGTGTAGGTACACCCATAGCGGTGTTAGGGAAGGAGTTCCAGGATTTTGACCCAGCGACAGTGAAGGAACAATGATGAATTTCCAAGTCAGGATGGTGAGTGGCTTGGAGGGGAACTTCCAGGTGGTGGTGTTCCCATGTATCTTCTTGTCCTTGACTTCTAGGTTGCAGCAGTTGCAGGTTTGGAAGGTGCTGCCTAAGGAGCCTTGGTGAGTTTCTGCAGGGCATCTTGTAGATGGTACACACTGCTGTAACTATGTTTGTGGATGGGGTGCCAATCAAGTGGGCTGCTTTGTCCTGGGTGGTGTCAAGTTTCTTGTATAATGTATATCAAATGCATAATATACACCAAAAAATAAATCTCTTGGATAGGTAAACATAAATAAGACTAACCGTGCCATCAATATTCCAACAACACAGCCACCAATTGTTGACCAAAACCCAATCCAACCGGCATCAACCTGAAAAGAGAAGTTAAAGGATTAATGAACACACAAAACTGGATTGCTTGCTACTATCTCTTCCTAAACAAGACATCTCAGACATCTCGACCTATTGCTTAGGAAGTATAAAATCATACAATGATAGATCACAGCAGGCCATTCAGCCCATCGTGCTTGTGCTGGCTCTTTAGTAGGTCAATCCAACTTGCCCCACTCTCCCGCTTCCTCCCCATGGCTCTGAATTTTTTCCTTTCAAGCTTTAACTGAAATATAGGATAGAAACCTTGTTGAAACTCTAGGCCACAGGCCATTCCAAGAGTGCATAACATGTCATGTGCTCTCTGGTTTCTGGAAATGTAGTTCTCAATTAATTAAATTGACCTAAATTTGACCTTGCTCACTAAGTGTTCTACACTTGTATAAGGTTGGAGTACACAGCAAAGATTTTCTTTAAAGTAACATTCACCTATTTGTTATCCTTCATGCAGCTAACAAATGAAGATCTGCAAAAATCAGAAAAACCTTAAATTCAGACGTCCACAAGAGAACAATGAAGATAATCCTCAAGTAACAACCTTGACCATTATATCTAGTCCTGTGCACATCACACTAAGAGGCGGTACCAACACTCTGTAGGAGTTGGTTATGCTAGAGCTGTTTTAGAGAATAAACTTTTAATTCAAGGACAAAGAAAGATCCTAGTTTCTTACCTGGCTCACCTTGAGCGGCGTTAGAATTACATCCAGTACACCTGACCAGCCTGCTAATATTCCCAGAGGCATAGCAAAAGCCAATGCGATCATCAGAAACCTGAAATTGCTACGGTGGCAAAATAGGACATTTAAAACATTACTTTCAAGTCAGGCCTGTGGCACTAAATCAACTTGTACACAACAACTGTCTCAAAATGCATAAGGTACTTGAAGTTTATCACATTTTGGAAGCTTTAGTAAACAAGATGCAATCAGAGAATTACCACAAACTATTAACATAGCGGCTATGACCAATCATCTTATAAAGTACAGATGTGATTTCAGATAAATCCCAAGTTGTGCTAAGAATTACACTACCAGCCAATTTAAGATGATCAGTTGAGTTCACAATGTGGCTCACTTACACCTGCTAGAAGCCACATATATTTATGCTTGTCCAGGCATTGTACCTATTTTGAATTAAACAAGAGTGGGGGGAAAGAGATCCCCGGCGATTCGCCATGGCAATGCTGCAACCAGTGTCAACCTGCCAGCCAATCAGCATTCTTTTTTCACGCAACATGAACTTTGGCATTCTTGCATCTGTCCTGATTAGTGCAAGACAAAAACCTTCGACAGCATGTCCCTTTTTGCAGCAATACTCAAGCTACATACGAACATTCATACGGATTAGGATAGTAGGCCATTCTGCCCCTTGAGCCACTCCACCATTCAATAAGATCATGGTTGATCTGATTGTGGCCTCAATTCCAAACTCCAGCCTACCCCAGATATCCTTTCGCTCCTGTTAGTCAAGAATCTAACTCTGCTGTAAAAATATTCAATGACCCTGCCTCCACCACACTCTGGGGAAGAGAGTTCCAAAGACTCTCAACCCTCAGAAAAAAATTTCTCCTCATCTCTGTCTTAAATGGGAGACTCCCTTTTTAAACTGTATTCCCTAGTTCCACTCTCTCCCACCTTGTCAAGTACCTTCAGGATCTTATGTTTCAATAAAATCGCCTCTTATACTTCTAAACTCCAATGAATACAGGTGCAGCTTGTTCAACCTTTCCTCATAAGATAACCTCCCATCTCAGGTATCAGTCGAGCGAACCTTCTCTGAACTATTTCTAACGTATTTATATCCTTTCTTAAATAAGGAGACCAAAACTGCACACAACACACAGATGTGGTCTCACCAAAACTCTGTACAACTATAGCAAAACATCTTTACTTTTATCTTCCATTCCCCTTGCGATAAATTACAACATTCCATTTGCCTTCCTTATCAATTGCTGTTTCTACAAACTAACTTTTTGTGATTCATGTACCAGGACACTCAGATCCCTCTGTACCATTGAGTTCTGCAATCTCTCTTCATTTAAAGATGCTAGTTTCTATTCTTCCTGCCAAAGTGGACAAGTTCACATTTTCCCACATTATACTCCATTTGCCAAATTTTTGCCCATTCACTTAACCTACTATATCACTTTGCAGGCTCCTTACGTCCTCTTGATAACTTACTTTACTACCTAACTTATTTTACTACCTACCTTTGTGTCATCAGCAAATTTAGCAACCATACTTTAGATCCCTTCAACAAAAACAGAAAACGCTGGAAAAACTCAGCAGGTCTGACAGCACCTTTGGAGAGAGAAAAACAAAGTTAACGTTTCGAGTCCATATGGCCCTTCTTCAGGGCTGAAGAGAAGTGGAAATATGATGAAATGTATACTGTTAAAGGGGGGGGTGGGGCAGGTAGAGACTGGATAGAAGGCCAGCGATAGGTGGGGACAACGGAGGGATTGACAAAGATGTCATGAACTAAAGGACAAAGGGGCTGTTAATGGTGGTGGTTAGTGCTAAAGAAGGTGCTAATAGTGGCGTAAAGGTAAGAAAGCAGGATAAGGGTAGCATTGTATGAAAGAACAACATGGAACAAGTGACAGATGTATGGGATGGGTGGGGGAGGGGGCGGTGGTGGGGGGGGAAAAAGGTTGAGAAAATGGGATCAAAAAGGGGATAAAACTATGGGTAAATGAATAAAAATAAAACAAATGGATAAAAAATAAAAATGAATGAAGAAAGGGGATTTAAAAAAGGGGATGAGGATGGAGGAGAGAGTTCATGGTCTGAAGTTGTTGAACTCAGAAGGCTGTATGGTGCCTAATCGGAAGATGAGGTGCTGTTCCTCCAGTTTGCGTTGGGCTTTGCTGGAACATTGTAGCAGGCGAAAGACGGACATGTGGGCATGAGAGCAGGGTGGTGTGTTGAAATGGTAAGCGACCGGAAGGTCTGGGTCATGCTTGCAGACAAACCTGAGGTGTTCCACGAAGCGGTCACCCAGTCTGTGTTTGGTCTCCCCTATGTAGAGGAGACCGCATGGGAAGCAGCAAATGCAGTAGGCCAAATTAAAGGAGGTACAAGTGAAGTGCTGCTTCACCTGAAAGAAGTGATTGGGCCCATGGACCATAAGGAGGTAAAGAAGCAGGTGTTGCACCTTCCGTGATTGCGTGGGAAAGTGCCGTGGGAAGGCGATGAGGCATTGGGGGTGATGGAGGAGTGGACCACGGTCCTTATGGAATGCTGATCGGCGGGGGGGGGTTGAGGGTGTTTGGTGGTGACATCATGCTGGAGTTGGCGGAAATGGTGGAGGATGATCCTTTGAATACGGAGGCTGGTGAGGTGAAAAGTGAGGGCAAGGGGTGCCCTATCATGTTTTGTGGGGTGGGGGGTGGGGGGGGAGAGGAGGTGTGAGGGCAGAGGTGCGGGAGATGGGTCAGACACGGCTGAGGGCCCTGTCAACCACAGAGGGGAGTTTGGTGGGGGGGGGGGGGAGACCTCGGTTAAGGAAGAAGGGAGACATGCCAGAAACGCCGTTCATCAGAACGGATGTGACGGAAGCGAAGGAACTGAGAGAATGAGATGGAGTCCTTACAGGAAGCGGGGTGTGAGGAGCTGTAGTTGAGGTAGCTGTGGGAGTCAGTGGGTTTGTAATGACTATTGGTGGACAGTCTAGCACCAGAAATGGAGACAGAGAGGTCAAGGAAAGGAAGTGTCAGAGATAAACCATGTGAAGGTGATAGCATGGTGGAAATTGGAAGCAAAATTGATAAATTTTTCCAGGTCCAGACAAGAGCATGAAGCAGCACTGAAACAGTCATCGATGTACCGAAAAAAAGAGTTGTGGGTGGGGGCCTGAGTAGGACTGGAACAAGGAATGTTCCACATACCCCATAAAGAGACAGGCATAACTGGAACCATGAGGGTATCCATAGCCACACCTTTCATTTGGAGGAAGTGAGACAAGTTTAGGGAGAAATTGTTCAGTGGGAACACAAATTCAGCCAGATGGAGGAGAGTGGTGGTGGATGGTGATTGTTCGGGCCTCTGTTCAAGGAAGAAGCGGAGAGCTCTCAGACTATCTGGTGGAGGATGGAGGTGCAGAGGGATTCGACGTCCATAGTGAAGAGGAGGCGGTGGAGGCCAAGGAACTGGAAATTGTTCATATGACATAGGGCATCAGAGGAATCATGGATGTAGGTGGGAAGAGAGTGGACAAGGGGAGAGAGAATGGAGTCAAGATAGGAAGAAATGGGTTCCATGGGACAGGAACAGGTTGGCACGATCGGTCTACCGGGGCAGTCCTGTTTGTGGATTTTGGGAAGGAGGTAGAAGCAGGCTCTCCGGGGATGGGAGACTATGAGGTTGGAAACTGTGGAGGGAAGAACTCCAGAGGAGATGAGGTCAGTTATAGTCCTGGAAACAATGGCTTGATGTTCGGTGGTGGGGTCATGGTTCAGGGGGAGCTAGGAAGAAGTGTCTGAGAGTTGGCACTCAGCCTCTGCGAGGTAGAGGTCAGTATGCCAGACAACAGCAGCACCACCCTTGTCGGCAGCTTTGATAACAAAGTCAGTGTTGGACCTAAGGGAACGGAGTGCAGCAAGTTCAGAAGGGGGCAGGTTAGAGTGAGTGAGAAGGGAAGAGAAATTGAGACGGCTGATGTCACGTTGACAATTCTCAATGAAAAGATAGGGAGCTGATAAGAGGCCAGAGGGAGGGGTCCAGGTGGAGGGAGAATACTGGAGGCGGGTGATAGGATCCGTGGAATGGCGGGTGGTGAGGGGAGGACTCCTGCCCAAAGAAGTGAGCATGGAGACGAATACGGCGGAAGAAGAGTTCAGCATCGTGCAGAGCCTGAAATTCACTGAGATGAGGGCGTAAGGGTGTGAAACGGAGTCCTCTGCTGAGTGTTGAACATTCAGTATCAGAGAGGGGAAGGTCAGAGGGTATGGTGAATACACAGCAAGGGCTGGGATTAGAAGACGGGATGGGGTCAGAGGGACAGAAAGGGGTGGAGGGCCCTGGATGGGCATTGGTACCAAGTAGTTGTTGGAGCTTGTGTTCCTTAGCATCTGAAAGGAAGAGGAAAAGTTTCTTGTTAAGGCGTCAGATGAGACGAAGAATAAAATGAAACTGGGGACAAGGACAGCTTTCAGAAAGGATGAGTCAGTGCTGCTGGAGAGAGAGGTCAAGTGTGTTAATATAGCAGCGCAAGGCACGGAGCGTGGATCTCAGAATGCGGCTTTTCACTTCTCTTCAGCTCTGAAGAAGGGTCATATGAACGCGAAACGTTAACTTTGTCTTTCTCTCTCCACAGATGCTGTCAGACCTGCTGAGTTTTTCCAGCATTTTCTGTTTTTGTTTCAGATTTCCACCATCTGCTATATTTTGTTTTTATCTTAGATCCCTTCATCCAGGTCATTGATATAAATTGTAAATAGTTGAGGGCCCAGTACTGATCCCTGTGGCACTCCAGTCATCATATCTTGTCAACCCAAAAATGACCCATTTATGCTTACTTTGTCTCCTGTTAGCCATCCAATCCTCTATCCATACTAGTATGGTACCCGCTACACCATGAGCTCTTATTTTGTGTAGTAATCTTTGACGTGAGGAAATAACATGTGCTGTGGATAAAGGGGAACGAGTGGATGTACTGTACTTAGATTTCCAGAAGGTATTTAATAAAGTGCCACATCAAAGATTACTGCGTAAAATAAAAGCATTCATGGTATAGAAGGTTGGCTGGCTAACAGGAAGCAGAGAGTAGAAATAAATGGGTCTTTTTCCGAATGGCAGGCAGTGACTAGTGGGGTACCGCAGGGATCGGTACTGGGAGCCCAGCTATGCACAATACATATTAATGATTTAGATGAGGGAACTAAATGTAATATCTCCAAATTTGCAGACGACACAAAGCTGGGTGGGAGGGTGAGCTGTGAGGAGGATGCAGAGATGCTTCAGTGCGATTTGGACAAGCTAAGTGAGTGGGCAAATGCATGGCAGATGCAGTATAATGTGGATAAATGTGAGGTTATCCACTTTGGTAACAAAAACAGGAAGGCAGATTATTATCTGAATGGCTACAAATTGAGAGAGGGGAATGTGCAACAAGATCTGGGTGTCCTTGTACACCAGTCGCTGAAGGTAAGCATGCAGGTGCAGCAGGCAGTAAAGAAGGCAAATGGTACGTTGGCTTTCACAGCGAAAGGATTCGCGTACAGAAGCAGGGGTGTCTTGCTGCAACTATACAGGGCCTTGGTGAGATCACACCTGGAATATTGTATGCAGTTTTGGTCTCCTTATCTGAGGAAGGATGTTCTTGCTACAGAGGGAGTGCAGCAAAGGTTTACCAGACTGATTCCCGGGATGGCGGGACTGACATATGCGGAGAGATCGAGTCAGTTAGGATTATATTCGCTGGAGTTCAGAAGAATGAGGGGGGGGATCTCAAAAGTGGACAAACCTCCAGGTCCAGATGATTTGTGTCCCAAACTGCTGAGGGAGGCAAGGGAGGAGATCGTAGGGGCTCTGACCCAAATTTTTAATTCCTCTCTGGCCACCGGGGAGGTGCCAGAGGACTGGAGAACAGCTAATGTGGTTCCACTATTTAAGAAGGGTTGTAGAGATAAGCCAGGGAACTACAGGCCAATGAACCTCATGTCAGTGGTAGGGAAACTATTGGAGAAAATTCTGAAGGAGAGAATCTATCTCCACTTGGAGAGGCAAGGTTTGATCAGGGATAGTCAGCAGGGCTTTGTCAGAGGGAGGTCATGCCTAACAAATTTGATTGAATTTTTTGAGGAGGTGATCAGGTGTGTAGATGAGGGTAGTGCAGTTGATGCAAAGCCTTTGACAAGGTCCCACATTGGAGGCTTATAAAGAAGGCAAATGCACATGGGATACAGGGTAATTTGATAAGGTGGATTCAAAATTGGCTTAGTTGTAGGAGACAGAGGGTGGTGACAGAAGGATGCTTTAGTGACTGGAAGCCACTGTGCAGTGGCGTACCACAGGGATCTGTGCTCGGTCCCCTATTATTTGTCATTTATATAAACGACATAGACGACTATGTGGGGGGTAGGATTAGTAAGTTTGCAGATGACACAAAGATTGGCCGGGTGGTTAACAGTGAGGTTGAGTGTCTTGGGCTACAGGAAGGTATAGACAGGATGGTCAAATGGGCAAATAAGTGGCAGATGGAATTTAACCCTGAAAAGTGTGAGGTGATACACTTTGGAAGGAGTAATTTGACAAGGAAGCATTCAATGAACTGCATGACACTAGGAACTTCTGAGGAACAAAGGGACCTTCGCGTGTGTGTCCATAGATCTCTGAAGGCGGAGAGGCATGTTAGTGGGGTGGTGAAAAAGACATATTTTTCCTCACATCCCCCCATAACCTCCTGCCCCTCACCTTGAACTTATGTCCCCTTGTGACTGACCCTTCAACGCAAATCGAGGCATAGATTACGAAAGTAGGGAGGTCATGTTGGAGTTGTATAGAACCTTGGTGAGGCCACAGCTGGAGTACTGTGTGCAGTTCTGGTCGCCACATTATAGGAAGGATGTGATTGCACTGGAGGGGTGCAGAGGAGATTCACCAGGATGTTGTCTGGGATGAAACATTTAGGTTATGACGAGAGGTTGGATAGACTTGGGTTGTTTTCACTGGAGCAGGGAAGACTGAGGGGCAACCTGATCAAGATGTACAAGAATATGAGGGGCATGGACAGGGTGGTTAGGGAGCAGCTGTTCCCCTTAGTTGAAGGGTCAGTCACAAGGGGACATAAGTTCAAGGTGAGGGGCAGGAGGTTTAGGGGGGGGGGATGTGAGGAAAAACTTTTTTACCCAGAGGGTGGTGATGGTCTGGAATGCACTGCCTGGGAGGGTGGTGGAGGTGGGTTGCCTCACATCCTTTAAAAAGTACCTGGATGAGCACTTGGCACTTCATAACAATCAAGGCTATGGGCCAAGTGCTGGTAAATGGGATTAGGTAGGTAGGTCAGGTGCTTCTCACGTGTCGATGGGCCTCTTTTGCACTCTGTGATCTCATAGAAACCTATAAAATTCTAACAGGACTAGACAGGCTAGATGCATGAAGGATGTTCCCGATGGTGGGGTAATCCAGAACCAGGGGTCACAGTCTGAGGATACGAGGTGGATCATTTAAGGACTGAGATGAGGAGAAATTTCTTCACCCAGAGTGGTGAGCCTGTGGAATTCACTACCACAGAAAGTAGTTGAGGCCAAAACATTGTATTTTCAAGAAGGAGTTAGGTACAGCTCTTGGGGCAAAAGGGATCATAGGTTATGGGGAGAAAGTGGGAGCGGGCTATTAAGTTGGATGATCAGCCATGATCATAATGAATGGTGGAACAGGCTCAAAGTGCTGAATGGCCTACTCCTGCTCCTATTTTCTATGTTTCTATGAGTGGTGTGCCACAGGGATTTGTGCTGGGGCCTCAACTGTTTACAATTTATATAAATGATTTGGATGAAGGGATGGATGGGATGGTTGCCAAATGTGCTGATGACACAAAGATAAGTAGGAAAGTAAGTTGTGAAGAGGACATAAGGAGGCTACAAAAAGATATAGATAGGTTAAGTGAGTGGGCAAAGATCTGGCAAATGGACTATGATGTGGGAAAATGTGAAATTGTCAATTTTGGCAGGAAGAATAAGAGAGAAGCATATTATCTAAATAGCGAGAGGTTGCAGAGCTCTGAGATTCAGTTATACAGAGCAATAGTGAGACCATATCTGAAGTACTGTTTACAGTATTGGTCACCTTATTTAAGAAAGGATGTAAATATATTGGAAGCAGTTCAAAGAAGGTTTACTAAACTAATACCTGGATTGGGTGGCTTATCATATAAGGAAAGGTTGGACAGGCTAAGCTTGTATCCCCCTGGAGTTTAGATGAGTAAGAGGTGGCTTGATTGAAACACAAGGTTCTGAGGGATATTGACAGGGTGGAAGCGGAGAGGACATTTCCTCTTGTGGAAGAATCTAGAACGAGGGGTCACTGTTTGAAAATAAGGGGTCGACCATTTAAAACAGAGATGAGGCGAAATTTCTTCTCTCAAAGGCTCACGAGTCTTTGGAACTCTCTTCCGAAACTGGCAGTGGAAGCTAAGTCTTTAAATACTTTTAAGGCAGAAGTGGATAGATTCTTGGTAAGCAAGGCAGTGACTGATTATCAGGGATAGGTGGGGTGCAGATTAGTGACTACTATCAGATCACTCATGATCTTATTGAGTGGCGGAGCAGGCTCATGGGCCGAATGGACTATTCCGGCTCCTTGTTCGTATGTAGCACCTCGTCAAATGCCTTCTGGAAATCTAAGTGCAGCACATGCACAGGTTCTCCTTTATCCACATTGCTTGTTACTTCTTCAAAGAATTCTAATAAAATTAGTCAAACATGATTTCCCTTTCACAAAACCATGTTGACTCTACCTGATTGCACTGACATTTAAATGCCCTGCTCATAACCTCCTTAATAATAGATGCCAACAGTTTCCCTATGACAGATGTTAAGTTAACTGGCCTGTAGTTTCCTGCTTTCTGTCTCCCTCCTACTCAATCTTTACTACCAAGCAACTATTTGTACGCCACATCTGAAGGTCAACAACATTCCCCAAGTGCTGTACTTAGAAATCAGTTTAAATTATGTAATCAAGTCCTAGAGTGGTGTCTGAACCTACAATCTCCTAAGGTACAAGAGCTCTAATACCAGTAAGGAAATAAAGGGAGTAAAATCAGCAAGAACATTATGATGGCTTTTCTGTATGCCACATTCAGCATCTTCTAATGTCATATTTAATACATCGAGATTCAGGAGTTCAATTCATAAGTTGAGTTCTTCTTGAAAGGTCACTCAGAAGGAAAAGTAAACATTGGAAATACTTTTATGCTGTATGATGCTGTACAAGATAAAATCAAAGTTGAAATCGATACAGATTTAAGAACAAAAGCCCATGATAAGGAATTGCAAAGAAACTCATGTATCCAGCTTTAACTCAGTGATCCTTGATTCAATAACCGATGTGCAAGAATGAGTTCCAATTTAATTATTTAATGACATGATCTTCAAGACTGATTAAAAGTGCAGTCACAGTAGCAAGTTCAAGATATATCTAACCTGACAGCATCAAGGGATACTTCAGAAATTTTCTTTGGCGCCTGAAGGAATGATTTTCCTCAGCCATTGTAATGGCTTGTGGATAAAGATACTCTATATTTCAACAATGGCACGAGGCTCTTGTCAATCATGGATCACCTGGCACTACAAAGGTTCTGCTCAGCATCAAGATCTGGCAACATCTTGCACACAATTCTCAGCACGATAGGCTCCTCTGCCAGAATGTAAATTACCCAACACGATGCAGGGCAAGCTTACCTGAGAAGTCTGTAGATGCTGTTTCTGTAATTGAGCCTCTGGCTTGCAGCAGCTATACTGGGTGGAAGAGGTGGTTGAGATGGGAAGTAGGCTGTCAAAATAACCAACAGCAAAGCAGTCACACCAAATTCTGGAAGAGGAAAATGGTCAGAGTGTCAAGACATACACTGATCAAAGAAATTCACACATCGGAGAAATTAATTCTCATGGAATGATTAACTGTGATAAAATCCAATGCAGGCCAAGAATTTTAGCATCAACATGCTGGTCATATAGTTAGCATTACCCTGCCTTAGAAAGTATCCTCTTACTTTCCACTTTTTCTTGTTAAAAATAAAATATCCTTGGTACTTAAGTTGAAACTCTTTCGAGTTATCAACAGTCACAGATTGCAACTTCTTTCGAGTACAATCACAGTTCTTGGTTTTCCAGGAGTGGGACATGAACCCACAACCCTCTGATTCAAAGGCGAGGGTGCTATGAACTGAGCCACAGCTGACACCTCGTACTTAAGTTGAAACTCTTTCGAGTTATCAACAGTCACAGATTGCAACTCGTTCGAGTACAATCACAGTTCTTGGTTTCCGGGAGTGGGACATGAACCCACAACCCTCTGATTCAAAGGCGAGGGTGCTATGAACTGAGCCACAGCTGACACCTCGTACTTAAGTTGAAACTCTTTCGAGTTATCAACAGTCACAGATTGCAACTCTTTTTGAGTACAATCACAGTTCTTAGTTTCTGGGAGTGGGACATGAACCCACAATCCTCTGATTCAAAGGCGAGGGTGCTATGAACTGAGCCACAGCTGACACCTCGTACTTAAGTTGAAACTCTTTCGAGTTATCAACAGTCACAGATTGCAACTCTTTCGAGTACAATCACAGTTCTTGGTTTCCGGGAGTGGGACATGAACCCACAATCCTCTGATTCAAAAGCGAGGGTGCTATGAACTGAGCCACAGCTGACACCTCGTACTTAAGTTGAAACTCTTTCGAGTTATCAACAGTCACAGATTGCAACTCGTTCGAGTACAATCACAGTTCTTGGTTTCCGGGAGTGGGACATGAACCCACAACCCTCTGATTCAAAGGCGAGGGTGCTATGAACTGAGCCACAGCTGACACCTCGTACTTAAATTGAAGTAGCAGCATTAACACATAGCTACTAAATATATTAACAACTAGAATCATAAAAATCGTTGACCAAAGCACTTGAAACAGGTCATCTGCATTACATCAACAGTCAGGGTACCCCAGTGGATTTATTTTCTCAAGAATACCAACTCTTCTACACACTCTCCACAAATCACTTTCATCTCCTGGCAACAATCCCTTGTTCGAGAATTAAGAGCTCTTCATCTTTAAAACAGAGGGGTGATCTCATTGCAAAAGGTAGCAAATTAAGCTGATGATAGGCTCAAGATTAGGTAGGTAGTTACTGATGATACCAATTTGCAGATAGAGTTAACCGCTCAAGCTGCCTTAAAAGTGCACCCTTCTCTTTGAAGACAAATAAGTTAGAACCTGCTGCAAAAGTTTTTCCTCTCATCTCCCCACCAATTTAATTTGATAAACTTAAATGTCAAATGTGAGTACTAGTGCAGGAATGGTGAGGAACTTACTGAAACAGAAACTTACCCACAGTGCTACAACAAGCATGTCATTTCAAAAGCATTCATTACTTCAACAACCCTGTGCAATTAGTCTTGGCAACAAGTGTTGTCTTTAGCACTTTTCCTTTAAGCAAGATAGATATTCAGAAGGATTCCAGAGTTGTACTAGCTGTTTAGAAGGGCTCAATTTAAATTAATGACATTTCAGCTGTGATTCTCTCGTTCTACAGAAGTGGACATTTAAGATCTGCACGCTAATCACTCACTTAATTTCCCCATTAGGAATTCAGTGGCACTGCATCATTTTTGGCAACATGAGAAAGTATAGCAAAAGAACTACTGGACCTTGTTCAAAAATGTGGCAATTTTAGTAGAACTGCAACTTTGGAATAGACAACATAAAGAGCATTTTAACATTTGAGAGAGCATGGTACAATCAGTGCATACCACAATCAGTTCAAAAGGAAAAAAAATGCCATTGCTAAGCTGAACAGGATATTCTTTCCAGTACGCCAGCACATTCACTAACTGTTTAAATTGTACAAAATTGTATTAAATAGCTGTTCTGATAATGATCTTAGTAAAAATGGACTTTAAAAAGAAAAAGTTTGGTCACAGAGCATAGATTGACAAAATCCATTATAGGGTCACAAAAGGTACAACTGAGGCAAGATTGAAATAAATTGTAGTAGGAACATATAATGGGAGAAGCAAATTTCACCAAAAGGGTTACTGTTCTGTAGCCCTTGAGTCAGTTATTGGCAGTAGCGAGCTCCATTAATGGCATTAGTCTGAAGCATGCAGTACCACAAATGGCTTAAAACATTACATTAGCTTAAAGCTGCCTCTGCTGTCAACAAGGGAGATATAATTGAGGTGAACTTGATAGAGCATAGAGAATCCAAAACAAGGGGTGCAATAAGGGCTAGGTCATTCAGGAGTGAAATCAGGAAGCACTTTTGCACACAAATGGTTCTGTGGAACTCTCTCTCCCAAAGTACCATGGATGCTGGGTCAAGTTAAATTTTCAAAATGGAGAATGACAATTTTTAAAATTAGGTAAAGCTACCAAAGGATACGGATCAAAGGAGGATAAATGGAGCCACGTTATAGAAAAGGCACAAGCTAATTGAATGGAGGGACAGACTCGAGGGAATGATCTTTCCTGCCCCTAAAATGAGACAATGGTTAAAACACAGACAGAATTCCATGGTACAGCAATCATGGATGAACTCTGGATGGAGCAAGATTTATGAGCTAGGTGGTCAACTAAATGTTCCATCTTATACTCCAATTATTTGGAAGAGTACACAGCAACTTTGCACATTACTTTTGGACAGATTTATATCTACTACACTTAACAAGATCTTAAGTTTTATCTCGCGATCCGGAAATGTGTTTTTTTTTTATTCATTGGATGTGAGCGTCGCTGGCTAGGCCAACATTTATTGCACATCCCTAATTGCCCTAGTTCAGAGTCAACCACATTGCTGTGGTTGGAGTCACGTGTAGGCCAGACCAGGCAAGGACAGCAGATTTCCTTGCCTAAAGGACATGAGTGAACCAGATAGGTTTTTAACGACAATCGACAATGGTTTCACCATTAGACTTTTAATTCCAGATTAATTTAATTCCAGAACATCTGCATGGCGGGATTCGAACCCGGGTTCCCAGAGCATTACCCTGGGTCTCTGGATTACTAGTCTAGTGACAAAACCACTACACCATTGCCTTCCCCTAAGTTCGGTCAGTTAAGTGTATAAATAAGTCAACCAGGAATCTGTGAATAAAACAGCGGCATGGAACTATTCAGCAGGCCATTAATAAAAACAAAGTGCTGGAAAACTCAGCAAATATGGCAGTGTCTGTAGCGAGAGAAACAGTTAACGTTTTAAGTCCATTATGACTCTTCTTTGGAACCCCAGCTGCTGAGTTTTTCCAGCACTTTTGTTTTCATTTCAGATCTCCAACGTCTGCAGTATTTTGCTTTTATTATAAGCAGGCTATTAATTTGTGTCCAAAGCACTGGCCTGAAACAAATTCTTTTGCATGCCTCAGTGTCCGGACAGGCCATTTATTACACTTGCATATGAGGCAAGATGAGGCAATAACTTCCAAAATACTAGAACTACAGAAAGAGGTGGAAAAAAAAAATGAGTCAAAAAGCAATAGAAGCATTCATGAACTAAAAACCCAAGAAAAAGGAGCAGGGAAAGACCACATGCCCCCTCGGGCCTGCTCCACCACTCAGTAAAGTCATGGCTCACCTTCTACATCAACTCCACTTCCCTGGCTTATCCCCATTTCCCTTGATTCCATTAGGGTCCAAAAACCTATTGTTCTGTCTTTAATATAGTCAATGACTGAACACCCATAGTCCTCTGTATCAAAGAATTCCAAGGATTCATAAGCCTCAGTGAAGAAATTTCTCTAGCTCAATTTTAAACGGCTGACCCTTTATCCTGAGAGTATGACCCCCTCCTCCCCCTCAATCCCCTGCCCACCATAACCAGGTCCTAGGGTCTCCAGCCAAGGGAAACAACCTGTCAATGTCAACCATGCCAAGTCCTCTAAGAATTTTATATGTTTCAATTAGATCACTTTGAATTCTTCTAAACTCCAGAGAATATTGGCCCATTCTACCCTCCTAATAGGTCATTCCCCTTATCTCAGGAATTTCACTTCTTCTGAGGCAAACACATCTTTGGTAGGTACGGTCTCACCAAAGCTCTGTACGACTGCAACAGGACTTTCTCACTCTTATACTCAAGCCCCTTGCTTAAAAGCTACAACTGACATCCTAATTGTCTGCTGCACACACATTAGCTTTCAATTTATTCATTTACTATGCTTGGTTTCTTTACATGATATCCTGGAGACACATAAAAGCAAAAAACTGCAGATGCTAGAAATCCAAAACAAAAACAAAAATACCTGGAAAAACTCAGCAGGTCTGGCAGCATCTGTGAAGAGGAGCTCAGTTTAGCGTTTCGAGTCGGAATGACCCTTCAACAGAACTAAGTAAAAATAGAAAAGAGGTGAAATATAAGCTGGTTTTGGAGGGGGGGGGGGCGTAGAGCTAGATAGAGGGCCAGTGATAGCTGGAGATAACCAAAAGATGTCACAGACAAAAGGGCAAAGAGGTGTTGAAGGTGGTGATATTATCTGAGGAATGTGCTAATTAAGGGTAGAAAGCAGGACAAGCAAGGTACAGATAGCCCCAGTGGGGGTGGGGTGGGGTGAGGGAATCAAAAAAGGCTAAAAGGTAGAGATAAAACAATGGATGGAAATACATTTAAAAATAATGGAAATAGGTGGGAAAAGAAAAATCTATATAAATTATTGGAAAAAAGGGGCGGGGGGGGAAATCGGAAAGGGGGTGGGGATGGATGAGACAGTTCATGATCTAAAATTGTTGAACTCAATATTCAGTCCGGAAGGCTGTAAAGTGCCTAGTTGGAAGATGAGGTGCTGTTCCTCCAGATATAAAAACAAAAAGCTAAAAGCTATTGCGGATGCTGGAAATCCAAAACAAAAACAGAATTACCTGGAAAAACTCAGCAGGTCTGGCAGCATCGGTGGAGAAGAAATCAGGCAACGTTTCGAGTCTTCATGACCCTTCGGCAGAACTGAAGCATAGTTAGGAGAAAGATGAAATATAAGCTGGTTTAAGGTGGGGGGGCGGGGGGAGAGAGAGAAGTTGAGGGTGTGGTGATTGTGGAGATAAGCAAGCAGTGATAGGAGCAGATAACCAAAAGATATTACAGACAAAAGGATCAAAGAGGTGTTGAAGGTGGTGATATTGTCTAAGAAAGGTGCTAATTAAGAATGGAAGACAGGATACTCAAGGTACAGCTCTAGTGGGGGTGGGGTGGAAAGACTGACAGGGCATTACAGGTATAGATTTAAAAATAATGGAAATAGGTGGGAAAAGAAAAATCTATATAAATTATTGGAAAAAACAAAAGGGAGGGGGAAGAAACGGAAAGGGGGTGGGGATGGGGGAGGGAGTTTAAGATCTAAAGTTGTTGAATTCAATATTCAGCCCGGAAGGCTGTAAAGTGCCTAGTCGGAAGATGAGGTGCTGTTCCTCCAGTTTGCCTTAAGCTTCACTGGAACAATGCAGCAAGCCAAGGACGGACATGTGGGCATGAGAGCAGGGTGGAGTGCTGAAATGGCAAGCGACAGGGAGGTCTGGGTAATGCTTGCGGACAGACCGAAGGTGTTCTGCAAAGCGGTCACCCAGTCTGCGTTTGGTCTCTCCAATGTAGAGGAAACTGCATTGGGAGCAACAAATGCAGTAAACTAAATTGAGGGAAGTGCAAGTGAAGCGCTGCTTCACTTGAAAGGAGTGTTTGGGCCCTTGGACGGTGAGGAGAGGGGAAGTAAAGGGGCAGGTGTTGCACCTTCTGCGGTTGCATGGGAAGGTGCCGTGGGAGGGGGTTGAGGTGTAGGGCGTGACGGAGGAGTGGACCAGGGTGTCACGGAGGGAACGATCCCTATGGAATGCCGCTGGGGGGGGGGTGAAGGGAAGATGTGTTTGTTGGTGGCATCATGCTGGAGTAGGCGGAAATGGCGGAGGATGATCCTTTGAATGCGGAGGCTGGTGGGGTGATGGGAGGACAAGGGGGACCCTATCAAGGAGAAGGTGGTGTGAGGGCGGATGCGCGGGAGATGGGCCGGACACGGTTAAGGGCACTGTCAACCACCGTGGGTGGAAAACCTCGGTTAAGGAAGGAGGAGGACATGTCAGAGGAACTGTTTTTGAAAGTGGCATCATCAGAACAGATGCGACGGAGGCAAAGGAACTGAGAGAATGGGATGGAGTCCTTACAGGAAGCGGGGTGTGAGGAGCTGTAGTCGAGGTAGCTGTGGGAGTCGGTAGGCTTGTAATGGATATTGGTGGACAGTCTATCACCAGAAATTGAGACAGAGAGGTCAAGGAAGGGAAGGGAAGTGTCAGAGATGGACCATGTGAAAATGATGGAGGGGTGGAAATTGGAAGCAAAATCAATAAATTTTTCCAGGTCCAGGCGAGAGCCTGAGGCAGCACCGAAGTAACCCATCGATGTACCGGAGAAAGAGTTGTGGGAGGGGGCCGGAGTAGGACTGGAACAAGGAATGTTCCACATATCCCATAAAGAGACAGGCATAGCTGGAGCCCATGTGGGTACCCATAGCCACACCTTTTATTTGGAGGAAGTGAGAGGAGTTTAAGGAGAAATTGTTCAGTGTGAGAACAAGTTCAGTCAGACAGAGGAGAGTAGTGGTGGATGGGGATTGTTCGGGCCTCTGTTCGAGGAAGAAGCGGACAGCCATCAGACCATCCCGGTGGGGGATGGAGGTGTAGAGGGATTGGACGTCCATGATGAAGAGGAGGTGGTTGGGGCCAAGGAACTGGAAATTGTTGATATGATGTAGGGTGTCAGAGGAATCACGGATGTAGGTGGGAAGGGACTGGACAAGGGGAGAGAGAATGGAGTCAAGATAGCAAGAAATGAGTTTCGTGGGGCAGGAACAGGCTGACACGATTGGTCTGCCGGGACAGTCCTGTTTGTGGATTTTGGGTAGGAGGTAGAAGCGGGCCGTCCGAGGTTGGGCGACTATCAGGTTGGAAGCTGTGGAAGGAAGATCTCCAGAGGAGATGAGGTCAGTAACAGTCCTGGAAACAATGGCTTGATGTTCAGTGGTGGGGTCATGGTCCAGGGGGAGGTAGAAGGAAGTGTCTGCGAGTTGACGCTCAGCCTCTGCAGGTAGAGGTCAGTGCGCCAGACCACCCTTGTCAGCGGGTTTGATGACAATGTCAGGGTTGGACCTGAGAGAATGGAGTGCAGCAAGTTGAGAGAGAGACAGGTTAGAGTGGGTGAGAGGAGCAGAGAAATTGAGACGACTTATGTCACGCCAACCGTTCCCAATGAATAGATCAAGAGAAGGTAAGAATCCAGAGGGAGGGGTCCAGGTGGAGGGAGAATATTTGAGGTGGGTTAAAGGATCCGTTGAACGGGGAGAGGACTCCTGCCCAAAGAAGTGAGCACGGAGATGAAGACGGCGGAAGAAGAGTTCAGCATCGTGCCGAGCCCAAAATTCATTGAGATGAGGGCGTAAGGGTATGAAACTAAGTCCTTTGCTGAGCACTGAATGTTCAGCTTCGGAGAGGGGAAGGTCAGGGAGTATGGTGAATATACGGCCGGGGCTGCGATTGGAAGACGGGATGGGGACAGAGGGACAGGCAGGGGTGGAGGGTCCTGGATGGGAGTTGGTGTCGATGAGTTGTTGGAGCTTGCGTTCCTTTGCACCTAAAGAGAAAAAGTTTCTTGTTGAGGCGTCAGATGAGACGAAGAATAAAATGAAACTGGGGGCACGCACAGCTTTGAAAAAGGGTGCGGCGGTGTTGCTGGAGGGAGAGGTTGAGTATGTTCATATGGCGGCGCATGGCACTGAGTGTGGATCTCAGAATGCGACGAGAACAGCAGTCCGAGGAGCGTTGTATGTCCCGAAGATACCTGTAATCCTGGGTGGGTTCGAAACATGAGGGATGGAACTTCAGTTGAAATCCACGTGGGGTAAGTCAGAGACGAGACATTCACTGAGGAAGAAAATATGGCTGTGAAAGCGGGTTTTAGTAAACACCTTGTCAAACACCAGGAGAGAAATGGAAAGCAATGAAGGTGAACAAGGCAAAAGAGAGATACGAAAATCCTGACAGAGAGAAGAGCAAAACTTCTTCAAGGTAGGCATTCCTTGAAGAGAAGTGGCAGTCAATTAAACACTAAGATAAAAGCAAAAAACTGTGGATGCTGGAAATCCAAAACAAAAACAAAAATATCCGGAAAAACTCAGCGTCAACTCGCAGACACTTCCTCCTACCTCCCACTGGACCATGAGCCCACCACTGAACATCAAGCCATTGTTTCCAGGACTGTTACTGACCTCATCTCCTCTGGAGATCTTCCTTCCACAACTTCCAACCTGATAGTCTCCCTACCTCGGGCGGCCTGCTTCTACCTCCTACCCAAAATCCACAAACAGGACTGTCCCAGCAGACCGATCGTGTCAGCATGTTCCTGCCCCACGGAACTCATTTCTTGCTAAATTGACTCTATTCTCTCTCCCCTTGTCCAGTCCCTTCCCACCTACATCTGTGATTCCTCTGACACCCTACATCATATCAACAATTTCCAGATCCCTGGCCCCAACCGCCTCCTCTTCACAATGGACGTCCAATCCCTCTACACCTCCACCCCCCCACCGGGATGGTCTAATGGCTCTCCGCTTGTTCCTCGAACAGAGGCCCGAACAATCCCCATCCGCCACTACTCTCCTCTGTCTGACTGAACTTGTTCTCACACTGAACAATTTCTCCTTAAACTCCTCACTTCCTCCAAATAAAAGGTGTGGCTATGGGTACCCGCATGGGCCCCAGTTATGCCTGTCTCTTTATGGGGTATGTGGAACATTTCTTGTTCCAGTCCTACTCCGGCCCCCTCCCACAACTCTTTCTCCAGTACATCGATGGGTTACTTCGGTGCTGCTTCATGCTCTCGTCTGGACCTGGAAAAATTTATTGATTTTGCTTCCAATTTCCACCCCTCCATCATTTTCACATGGTCCATCTCTGACACTTCCCTTCCCTTCCTTGACCTCTCTGTCTCAATTTCTGGTGATAGACTACCCACCAATATCCATTACAAGCCTACCGACTCCAACAGCTATCTCGACTACAGCTCCTCACACCCCGCTTTCTGTAAGGACTCCATCCCATTCTCTCAGTTCCTTCGCCTCCGTCACATCTGTTTTGATGATGCCACTTTCAAAAACAGTTCCTCTGACATGTCTTCCTTCTTCCTTAACCGAGGTTTTCCACCCATGGTGGTTGACAGGGCCCTCAACCGTGTCCGGCCCATCTCCCGCGCATCTGCCCTCACACCTTCCTCTCCCTCCCAGAAACATGATAGGGTCCCCCTTGTCCTCACTTATCACCCCACCAGCCTCCGCATTCAAAGGATCATCCTCCGCCATTTCCGCCTACTCCAGCATGATGCCACCAGCAAACACATCTTCCCTTCACCCCACCGGCGGCATTCCACAGGGATCATTCCCTCCGGGACACCCTGGTCCACTCCTCCATCGCCCCCTACACCTCAACCCCCTCCCACGGCACCTTCCCATGCAACCGCAGAAGGTGCAACACCTGCCCCTTTACTTCCCCTCTCCTCACCGTCCAAGGGCCCAAACACTCCTTTCAAGTGTAGCAGCATTTCACTTGCACTTCCCTCAATTTAGTTTACTGCATTTGTTGCTCCCAATGCAGTTTCCTCTACATTGGAGAGACCAAACGCAGACTGGGTGACCGCTTTGCAGAACACCTTCGGTCTGTCCGCAAGCATTACCCAGACCTCCCTGTCGCTTGCCATTTCAACACTCCACCCTGCTCTCATGCCCACATGTCCGTCCTTGGCTTGCTGCATTGTTCCAGTGAAGCTCAACGCAAACTGGTGGAACAGCACCTCATCTTCCGACTAGGCACTTTACAGCCTTCTGGACTGAATATTGAGTTCAACAATTTTAGATCATGAACTCTCTCTTCCATCCCCACCCCCTTTCCGATTCCCCCCCGCCCCCCTTTTTTCCAATAATTTATAGATTTTTCTTTTCCCACCTATTTCCATTATTTTTAAGTGTATTTCCATCCATTGTTTTATCTCTACCTTTTAGCCTTTTTTGATTCCTTCACCCCACCCCACCCCAACTAGGGCTATCTGTACCTTGCTTATCCTGCTTTCTACCCTTAATTAGCACATTCCTCAGATAATATCACCACCTTCAACACCTCTTTGTCCTTTTGTCTGTGACATCTTTTGGTTATCTCCAGCCATCACTGGCCCTCTATCCAGCTCTACCACCCCCCCCACCCCCAAAAACCCAGCTTATATTTCACCTCTTTTCTATTTTTACTTAGTTCTGTTGAAGGGTCATTCGGACTCGAAACGCTAAACTGTGCTCCTCTCCGCAGATGCTGCCAGACCTGCTGAGTTTTTCCAGGTATTTTTGTTTTTGTCCTGGAGACACATGTTGTGTATCAAGAGTGGCGAGGAGCAGGAGGCATTCACAAGATTGGCCCACTCCTCCACATCTTTCAGTCAAGGGGAAAAATAAATTTAGTTCGTGCACCCTCCCCAAAACAGCTGTTCTGTAAGTGATTCCAAAGCGTCTTTGCATATTCTGAATCATAGAATGGTTACAACACAGAAGGAAGTCATTTGGCCTGTAATGTCTATGCAAGAGTTATTCCCACTCCCCGCCCTTTCTCTGTAGCCTGGCAATTTTCTCTCTTCAGGTGCTTATCCAATTCCCTTTTGTCATGAAAATGGAATAATTTTCATAATATTATTGTGATTTATTGTAAAGGTAGGTTAATAGTGGGGTTTGGGTTAGTTTATCTCTGTGGATGTGTGTGGGGGATTTAATTGAATTAGAGACAGCTAGTCTGGAGCTTTTGAGTGATCAAAAGGGGAGCTAGGTTTGAAATGCTAAACACGTAAACATGGCTGAAGTCTTAGAATGTGAAGTGTGAGGAACATTTGCATTTTTAGATAAACCAGAGTAGTTTGAATTTCAAAGAGATGATGAGATGTTACACCTAGCCATATGAAGCTAAGTCAAACAGTGTGTTTATTTTTCCCAAAGGTTACTCATAATAGAGTACAATGGAAGATTTATATTATGTAAAAAGTAAAGCTGCATAGACATATTGGAACAATGGAATTTACATTAAAAAGGGAGAAAAGTGTATAAAGGAGATGAGGTTATGTGTAAGGAAGAAGGCATTCTAAGATCTAACCTAAGTGTGAAAAGCTTCCAGCCTCTATGCATCAAGTTGCTGTCTACAGGAACTGAAGCTAAGAAAACTCACTGTGAATATTGCTGGCCAGGGTATCGTGTGGCTTTGCCTGGGTCTGTTGAAATTTATTTGTTTTACTGTTGCCTTAACATAGGTGTAACTGGGAGCTAGATTAATTAGGGGGTCTAGGAGTTATTACAGCAGTGTTTTGTAGATCTATGTATGTGTTTAAAACCTTTTCTATTAATAAATGTTTAGCGTAGTTTTGTACAAAAACCTCAGTCTCAGTGGGCTCATTACTACTGAATTCAAGGCATGCATCTCAAAATAAAGTACAAATTGCAAAACAGTTGTGGCAGCTGTTTCAAGTTTCCCTCTGAGACTTGAGCAACTCTGCATTTACCATCCACTGTGCCATAACACTTTTGAAAGCCACAATTTAATCATCTTCCACCACATTCTCAGGTTGTGCACTCTAGGTCCTAATCACTTGCTGCACAGAAAAACGTTTCCTCATGTCGCCATTGGTTTTGTTGGCAATCACCTTAAATCAGTGCCTCTGGTTCTCAACCCTTCTACTAATGAGGTACAATTTCTCGCTATTTATTCTATCTATTCCTAACAACCTTCTCTTCTCTAAGGAGAACAACCTCAGTTTGTTCAATCTATCCAAGATATTGAATAACTGCATAAACTACTTCCCGACCTCAAGCAATTCAAACCTGTACCCTCTCTTTGTCATGGTTTAACTCTAAGTAATGCACCAACTTAACTTTTCTAGACAGTTAATTCTCCTGGAGACCTCTGTGAGGTTTCCCTTTTAGGTATTTCCTCTCAAGGCTTCTACAATTTTTACACCATCTCAACCAGGCCCTCATGGGAAAGCAGAGTACAGGACTGGTCTTCTGATAAGAATACTAGGTGTAATGTTCTTCAGGTATTAAGTGAAGCAAAGATCAATAGAGAGATTTTTTAAAAAAGTTAATATTATTCACCTGCGTATAATAGAGTTTGAATGCGACCCTTGATAAAGTCAATGTGATGGTTGGAGGCAGTAAGCAGAGACGTGGTACCATTGGGTGCTGGGACAATCAAAGGGCCTACCAAAAATGCACAAGCCGCACCAAAGTAGTTGAACAGTGATGCAACGGCAGTGGCTGTGGCCCTCTGGTCTGGAGGGAACCAGGTTGTTGAGAGAAATGGAGGAGCGTTTATTACGACAGGACCAGCGAATCCATTGAGCAGCTGTCCAATGTGGATCAACCTAAAAGCACAGAATAAAAATTACAACAGTGAATAGATGTCAACATTGACAATGTATTCAACGTCAATGAAATGTTACTCAGAATAATTTAAGAATCAGATTTTGAACAAAATAAACTGAAAGACAATATGAAATTAAAACAAAGATAAATGAATAAATAAAAGCAAATACTGTGGATGCTGGAAATCTGAAATAAAAACAGAAAATGCTGGAAAAACTCAGCAGGTCCAGCAGCATCTGTGGATAGAAAAACAGAGTTAACATTTTGAGTCCATATGACTCTTCTGCTGAGTTTTTCCAAGTGAATAAAGTCAGCGATGAAGTGAACTTTTGAAATCAGCAGCTCTGCTGAAGCAATGAATAACTCGCAGACTAAAGCCAGAAGGTGTTCCAGTCTAGTCCAGTCAGGACTAGCTATTCATCAAAAGATTTAGAGTCTTACACAGAGTGCTCATGTTCGCAACAGTAAAGAGAACTGTCCAATAAAGATATGGTGTATTGAGGTACGAAAGCCCATTTTCTAAATCTACCTTCACCAAGCCAAATAGTTAAAATAGTCTTTCTGGAAACATTTCATGTTGCACAGCGCCAAGAACACTTTCAAAAGGCTTCACAGACGCCCTTGGTTGCACAGGACAATTGCAGCTTTGTCAGCTCTAACAAAATGGCGACTCAATAATGTTTTAAATCCCCTGACAAAACGTTGACAAATCAGAAGATTACTTCAGCAGTCATCAAAACAAAACTGAGAGAACATAGAGCACTACAGTTTGGCATTGCTGAGGAATGCACTCAATTCCAGGTACCACTGGCATTTCTTTTCAAGCTCCTATCACGAAAAGAAAAGCAGTCCTGTTGTTGCAACTAGAACATCTCAATAGATTCATTGGCCAGACATTTCAGTGTCCCTAAAAAGAAACAAAACTCTTCACTTTTAGTTTGCAAGTACAATTTGTAATCTGAAATGGAATTAATCCTAAGGATTGGGAAAAGGCCATTCAGCCCATCGGACCTGCTATTTGAAAGAACTATCCAACTCGTCCCATTCCCCTGCAGCTCCGCAAATGTTTTCTTTTCAACTACTTTTCCCCCAATCGCTTTTGAAAGTTGCTATTGAATCAACTTTGACCATCTTTTCAGAGAGTGCATTCCAGATATCTGTGTTCTCTGATTACCATTGGAAACAAATCTCCATGGCAAACTCCAATCCCTAACAACCATCTCCATCCCTCTCCCTGGCAACTGTCTTAGGCTGAATAATACTGTTTGTTGCCTTGGTGTCATATCTGACCTCGAAAATGAGCTTCCGATCAAATATCAAGACCACCTATTTCTATCTCCAAATCATTGTTCAACTCTGTCCTTGCCTCAGCTCCTTTTCTGCTGAAACCCTCATCCATGTTGGTGTCACCTCCAGACCTGACTATTCCAACGCACTCCTGGCTGGTTTCCCATATTCAATCCTCTATTATTTTGAGTTCATCCAACACTTTGCTGCTCAGCTCTTAACTTGCGCCAAGTCTGTTCCCCCACCCCCCATCCCTGTGCTCGCTGACCTACATTGGCTCCCGGTTAAACAACACCTTGATTTTGAAATTCCCACTCTTGTTTTCAATCCCTCCTTGGCTCACACTACTTTATTTTTGCAATCTCCTCCTTATTTCCATAATTTCCTCCAGTCCTACAACCCTCCCAAAGAGATGTACTCTGATTCTGGACTCTTGAGCACCCCCAATTTAAGTAAGTCCACCAGAGGTGGCCATGCCTTCATCAGCATAGACCCTAAGCTCTGGAATTCCCTCTCTTTTTTCCTTTAAGATGTTCCTTTAAAATCTAGCTCTTTGATCAAGCTTTTGGTCATCTGCCCTCATATCTATGTGACTTGGTGTCAACATTCTGCTTCATAGCACTCCTGTGAAACATCTTGGGATGCTTGATTATACTAAACATGTTATATAAATGCAAGTTGTTGTTGTACTCTAACAAAGCTCCTCAAGTTTGAACACCTTTTTGATCTCCTTCTTAAACTTCTCTGTTCCAAGAAGAATAATCCCAGCATCTCCAGTCTCTTCACGTAACTGAGTCCCTCATCCCTGGTGCCATTCAAGTAGATAACCGGCATTTCGTAACAAAGCCCTCTGGAGAAAGCAATGTTCACAACACTGCTGAGGGTTTACCAGAAACATGAACGGAAAAATAATTCCGTCCAGCACTAAGTTTGTGGAATTCCTCAAGAAGAGAAGTAAATGTACACATGCAGAAATAAAACAAGTGTCACCAAAACTGAAACTTGTCAGTACAGTTTGCTGAATGGTGTTAATTCCTTTATATAATTTAAATTTTAGTTCACATCACAAGCTGCCAATAGGATTAGAGAAGCACTATGGCTTCAGATAGTAGTTGGCAATACAAGTAGGGAAGCGTCTTGTTATCGTAAAATGCCATGTGAATTTCCAGATTTAGCAGGTGCACTGCATTTGTTGACCCGTCCCTGCGGCAGTGAAAACGTTGATAGCTGAGTGCATTTGTGGATTAAATGATCACATCACTGCAGATCATTTCTCTAATAATAAAGCCTGGTGTTAATTAAAATAAGTACTTGTATGGTAATGCCTTGGGCACTTATTTGTTCAGCCAGGTGTCTGGCACACACAGAAACCCATAATGATGCTCAAGAATTTTGAGAAAATGTCGGTAGGGTTCCTGTTTCTTTCTGGTGTACATGCATGGTATGTAGATACACACTTCAAAACTTTAGCAGACTTAAGTACACAAGTGTTTCACCAGCTAAACAACAAGTTACGTTTATATAGCACATTATTAAATGCCCCAAGGAGCTTCACAGGAACATTATCAAACAAAATTTGACACTGTGTCACATGAGACGGACGACATTAGGGCAGATGACCAAAAGCTTGGAAGCATAGGGGTTTAAGGAAGAACTTCGGAGCTTAAGGCTAAAGCAACTGAAGGCATGGCCGCCAGCAATTAAAATCAGGGATGCTCAAAAGGCTAGAATTAGAATGGAGGAGGATTATAGCACAAAAAAAATATTTCTAACACATCCCACTGTACGTTCAGTTAAGGCCCTATTAATTAGTTTGCCGAGTTACCAGGAACGAAAGTGAGAAGAATCCCAGTCTGCTGAAACAGGTCTTTCCTTCTCAGTCCTGTTGATGAGACAGGGTATCTGGTAAATCTCAACATTTAGTGTAAGCTGTGGCTTAGTTGGCAGCACTCTCACCTCACGGCAAGAAGGTTGTGGGCTCAAGTTCTACTCCAGGATGTGAGTTCGCAAAACAAGGTTGACAATCTGGTGCAGTACCGAAGTATGCTGCATTGTCAGAGATGCTGTCTTTTGGATGAGGTACTGAACTAAGGTCAATTTGTCCTCTCAGGTGGACAAAAAAGATCCCATGGCACCATTCTGAAAAATTTCAGGGGAGTTTTTCCAGCATCCTGACCAATATTTATTCCTCCCTTCCTAACACCACCCTGGACTATAGACAGAAGAATACCTTGGTTCCAATCTTAGAAATGATTTCTGATAAATCATCTTTTTGAAGATGAGGGCGAAGAGAGATCAATATAGAAACTGTCTAATTTCCATTTGTTCCTTATGTGAGACACAAAGGTACTTTTTTTTTTTGGAGAGTGTAAAGGACATACTATGAACTAAGCAAGGGGACCCATGATTCAACATTTAGCCTCAGGACTGTGGTCCAGATGCAGTGAGTTTCAGGGTAAGGGGAAATCATTGGGAGTGTACTTTCTAATTCAAAGTTCTGCTCCATTCTATTAAAAAAAGTTGCAGAGGAATTTTGGTAGATCTCTGAGTGTCCAATCTTTGCTGGGTCACTCAGATTGCTGGGAGGCTCCTTCCCAGAAATGTTCTTAAGGAGATTTGGGGCTCCTCACCACTTTCAATTTGCCCTAGAAGCCATATTGTCTTGGATGCCAGAGAAGCTAATGCAGTGGCCTCTTCATGTTACAGTTACTTAAGCACCAGTGGAGAATTCATTATTTAAGAGAATTAGAGGCCCTTGAACAAAAACAACTCTAAGCTTTTCCTTCCCTTCAAAATACATAGGGCAGATTTTCCTTTGCCACAGTAGTGGCATTGGAGGCAGGGAGTCTACTACCGCATCTAGATCCCAAAGCAGTGGCAGAAATTTCCCAGTCCTCCAACTCAACCCTTGAATGTCTGGCTGCATTAAATTGAAAGCATGGAGGCTAAGGAAACGAGCCAACTTCCTTGATTTTCTGATGAGGTACTACCAGACACCACCAGGGGGGATGGCGGAAAATGCTGTGGCGGCAGCAATAAGACAACTGATGGCCCTGATAGTGGCAGAGGGCGCAGTCAGGGCCACCTCTCCATCTGCTTCAAATGTGGCCTCAACTCATTCAGAGCCTTTTGTTCATCTTGTGATTTAAACCTTTCAGGCTGCTTCTGGACTCTAATTGGTATTCCAGTCGGTCTTCTGCTGCAGCTGTGGGTTACTTCTACGTGGAGGTTGTACCATGAGACCACGCTGTATGTGTAATCAAGTTTGAACCAGGAAATGGATCAGGCCCACAACAGCTGGAAGTTCTGTGCCAGTCAATTCTTCACCAGAGGGAAGTCCAGACCATGATCTGACATTTGAACTCTCTTGGAATATATTGAACTGCTGGTGCTATTCCCCTCAACTCATGTCACCATCCAGTCCAACTTAACTTCATTTTAAAATTTCATTGTGCTCGAGGGGACTGCCGTCACATTTAACCTCATTAAGATTTTTCTTAATGCAGTAATCCTCCAACTTATTAAGCACAGTACTAATCCTTAGATGTTTAACAGATCTTCCTGCCATTGCTTTCATATGCATTGTAGTCAGCATTTTCCCGATTGTCCCTAGTGGTCCTTACAGGAGGAAATGCAGGGTAGTTAACTTCAATTAAATTAAAAAAAACTCTTAAAACATAGTACCAGCTAGGTTCATTAGGCACGTCATAAAATCAATCATGTCTGGTCTTAAGATTACATGAGCCTTTAAATGGACAAAATGTAGTACTTAAATCTTTAATGATTTTGGTCAAATCAAAGAACTGTCTTATACAATGTAGTTTTGCTTCATACTACAGATTTGTTTTCTTTATATATTTAAATATCAATAATCGTATAGATTAAGCATTGACAGAAACTTCTGACTATACTCAAGTCGGTACAATTAAAAGGCATATTATTGGTTTCCTTGAAAAATCAAATGAAATTTAATTCAATACTTTTCACAGAAACGAACAGATTTTGGTTTTTAATATGCAAGTTTTATCTTGTTCGATTACAGGGAGAAATAATTATGTATTAAAATCCATTCACATTAAATATGAACTCTTAGCACTCAGCTAAAGGTTTGCCAGTTCCAATGGATTTGTTCAAAAGTCAAATTTCAACTATATCAGCAGTAATATAAAATCACATTCTTATTCCACCAAACCCCAGGATGTACCAGTTTTTGACTTACCATCTCTTAAATTCTTTGTATTCTCTATGTGGTTTAAGTAATTTCTGTTTGAAAAAAAATCAACTGCTTGGTCTTGCGCTTGATGCTTCAATGCTGTTAACTCTAGCTAAGGCTCCTCTAAAGCATGCATCTGACTGGGCATAGGCTACTCCAATGTTCACTCGGTACTTTTGATAAGATGCTACTTTACTGCAACCTTTCAGGGATTTCACTTCAGCACTGAAATACACAAAATACTCAGATTGCCTTTCAGGTTTATAAGTGTTCTAGGATTCTACACTCTTCCTTCACATTAAAATTGGTAACATAGGAAAAGATATCTGGATAAGGTCTAGAAGGGATCATTCTGCACCTACTGTGGGGAGCTATGCGCACGGAACCAGGGCTACAAAGCAATTATCCTGTCCTGGGCCATGCTCCCTAGCTAGAGATGTGGGCTACATCAGGTTACTATGTAACAAAGCTTTGCACAAATTTTCCATAAAGACAGTTTAAAGGATTGGTGAGACCACATCTGGTGTACTGCATACAGTTTTGGTCCCCTTATTTGAAAAAGGACATAATTGTGTTAGAAGCAGTTCAGAAAAGGTTCATTTGACTCATTCCTGGGGTGAAGGGCTTATTTTATGAATAAAGGTTGGTCAGGTTAGGCCTTTACCCATTGGAGTTCAGAAGAATTAGAGGTGACCTTATTAAACAATAGATCCTGAGGGGGCTTGATAGGGTTGATAGCAGGACAATGTTTCCTCTTGTTTGAGGATTGGGGTTGTGGCGGGGGGGCTAGAGATTACAACTAAAGGAGTTTAAGAATAAGAGGTCTCCCTTTTAAGACAGATGAGAATTTTTTTCCCCTCTGGGGGTCCTTAGTCTGGAATTTTCTTCCCCAGAAAGCAGTGGAGGTTACATCATTGAATTTATTCAAGGCTGAGTTGGATAGAATTTTGATAGACAATGGAGTCAAGGGTTATGGCAGGCAGACAAGAAAGTGGAGTTGACAGCACAACCAGATCACCCATGATCTTACGGAATGGCAGAGTAGGCTTGAATGGCCTACTCCTGCTAAGTCCCATGTTCCTAACAGACCATTCAGACGAATTATCCCAATTACACAAATAGCCAATCTTATATCATTCAGTACCAATTTGTCCAACCCAGTGATACCTACCATTTCTTGACAGTTTGGTTATCTATGGGAATACATCTTAGTAAGGCTCCAGTCGTCATCAGTAAGGCAGTGAGAACCACAGACAGTCGCAGGCCTGTGAAGAAAATAGTTAACAAAAAACTGAATCTCACTCACAATACTTTAAAAAAACAGAATGGAGAGCACTTGTTTAGTGGGGTTGGGAGGAAGGGGTTTCTAAATAGAAGAAGCAATTATTCTCAAGTCTTTCCCCACAACCCCTCCCCACCTTTCCATGGTGGGAGCAAAGAGAAAACTGCACTAACTTTCTATCTTCAAGGCTTGGGAGAAAAACAGAACAAACCCTGGGGAAAAGTTAACAGCCACGTGCAGCTCATGAACTACAGCTTGCAAATGACCTCCCCAGTACATAGCAGAGTACCAGTTTCCCACACAAGTTGCACTGAGAAGCATTTCCATCTACTATATCTATTTGCAGATTCCCTGAAAGGTCAAGATATAAATGAAGTGCTCCATAAATGAAATAGGGGAGGAAGTTCAGCATTTTCCATCTTTATTCTTGTTTAGAGTTTAACTAAATCACTAGATGACTTCTGTATTCAGTGCAGATAAGAATCATTGAATTTCTGTGCAGAAGGAGGGCAATATGGCCTGTTGTGTAAGTATTAGATCTTGTATCTGAACTACTTGCTCGAGTCCAATTTTCCAGTCGTTCCCGATAGCCTTTAAGATTTTCTTTCTTCTTAAATGCAGCGATTGTCTCAGCTTAAACAATTATGCACATTTATAAGGGGCTGTTAACACAGTAAAACATCTAAAAGACGCTTCACACGAGGTGAAAACGAACAATGAGCAGTATGGGAGGCAACTGAAAACAAGATCAAAAGAGTTCGTTCTGAGCAGAATTTTTGAGTTAAGGAGAAAATTAGCAAGGCAACAGGTATTAGAGTGTCGGAGAGACCAAATGATTAAAGACATCAAAACATTTCAATAATACATGCCACATTCACAGTGCCAGCTGTGGCTCAGTGGGTAGCGATCTCGCCTTAGATCAGAGGGCTAAGACTTGAACTTGACACTCCAGTGTAGTATCGAAGGAGTGCTACACCGTCAATGATGCCACCTTTCAAATGAGATGTTAAACTGAGGCCCTATCTACCTGCTCTCTCAGATGCAGACAAAAGATCTCACAACACTATTTTGAAGGGCAGGAGTACTCCCCGGTGGCCTGACCAATATTTATCCCTCAACCAACATCACTAAAACAGATTATCTGTTCATTTATCACGCTGCTACTTGTGAGACTTTGCTGTGTGCAAACCGACTACCGCATTTCACTACATTAGAATAGCAACCAGATTTCAAGAATTCTCCATTGGTCATGAATGGCACCATATAAACAGAAGAACTTTCTCAAAGCAACTAGGGATGGTAATAATCCACTGTCGGGAAAAATTCTTTTACTCCTTTACACTTTCCTAAATTTATGCCGTTCATCACCGATTCATGGGCCAGTATTTCACTAGCCTCCTCTTAACATTTTGAACACCTCCATTAAAACCGTGTGCTCCTGTAAACATGGTGACAGACTGTTAGAATATTGATTAATAATCAATAAGTCATCACATCTAGGCAGGGTTGATTCAAAAAAATTTTGTTGAGGAAAAGTATTACCAAACAAGGCTTGCAGAAGGCCAATGAGAGTCATGCAAATATTGTCACCACACAATTTAACACAGGATACACTTAAAAAGCCAGGACAAATTGGTATGCTGCTCCTAGTATCTCATGCCACTGGTCAGTTCCCATTTATACTCTCACATCGTTTTTGTGTTTCATTAAGTGTTACAAAACAGGAAAAGTCAGATAGTTACATGGTTTCACAATTACAAGTGATCCTTTGGAAACAAGAGACGGAGGTATGCACATGTGAAGGATGCATGCCCTTTTCAGTGTATGAGCAGAGCTATTGCAAACAGAAGTTCCAATGTGCATCAGTTTCAAGAAACAATGGCACATTGAGTAGGCTTCAGTTATTGAAAATGAATAAAATGTAAAAGTATTATTTAAAAACATAATCACCAATTTTCGATGAATAAAGAAAAAAAGCAGAGAAAGCCTACCTGTCACCCCACACCCCATTTAGTTTGAGTAATGAAGGTTCTATCTTCTCTTCCCCTTTAATGAACAATCAGCACAAGATACAGTGTAGTATGCCTACCACAGCAAGGTGGCAAAGGCTTGGATACCAATGCTGGAGCACCTGCTTCTGTCAAGTCCTGCTATACATCTAACTCACCCTGAAATCCATTAACCCACCCAATAAGCAATACTGTTCTTGCTTTATGCGTTTAAAGAGCCAGTAAGCATTAAACACTGGAAAACATTTGGACAGAACGGAATTAGTGCAAAATAAAAAGCACCGACAAACTTTTTATAACACTAATCTTGAACAGCCAATTAAAATGCCAGTACCCTATCTATTATAGTCATTAGTTGCTTTCAGCTGCCACTGGTCCCTGACGTATAGGTCTTGTTCAGCCAGCAGCACTGAATTTCACCAGCCAGGTTTTTAAGGCCAGAGGCTGGGAATACACAGGCATTACTGGGTCTTCAAATCTAATGTCGAGCTAAAGAATGGATTGAACAGCATAAATGCTAGAAGAAACCAAGATTCAAAGAGCAATATAAAGCATCCAATAATAATATTAAAGAGGAAAGACAGGTTGGTCACCAGTTTTGATAAAGGTTTACAGACAAAACATGAATCTAGCTTGCTCTTCATAATGTTTGTTGGCCTGCTGTGCACTGCCAGCATTTGTTTAGTTTAAACCTATAATGTTAGAGCTATTTTTACCATCCAGGTTGGGTTACACCTTTCAACACATTTAATAATGCAACTCCAAAGCACTACATCACTGTTCGTAGCAGATGTAATACGATACCAGCAAATTATTTTTCTGTGTCCATTAAATTGAGAATGCGAAATGATGTGTACTACAGGACACAAACCTTCTACTCCTTAGGAAACACAAGATTATTGGCTGGAAAGGCAGGATATACACAGTGGCATTGGATATCTATAAAAACCCACAGCTGCTACTGTGGCTCTGTAATAAAAGATCTCCATCTGGAGTTGGAATCTACATTATAGTCACACAGCCTTTTAAGAACCAGAAATGAAGCTGATTAAACTCCACAAGATCACTAATTTTACTGGCTGACCCAGAATTCCACTGGTAAAACAATGGTGATTCAAGTGATTTCACTGACAGCTATGTGACAATTTACCTCAGTTATAGCACTCTCATCGAAGTCAGATAGTGACTGCAAGCCTCATTCCAGAACTTGAGCGATTGATCTAGGCCAACACTACAAGTGCAATATGGAGGCACTGCTACATTTATCAGGTTTGCAGTCTTTCACATGATGTGAAACCAAGGGCCTACCTAGCACCTCCTCTTGAATAAACTGGCTATCACCATTGCCTATACAGTAACAGCTTCAAAACTAATTAATGAGCAACAACATCATGAAAACACCATCATCTGCAAGTTCCCCATTAAACTTGGGCGGATAGATGTGGACATGTCCTTCATCATCATTGGATCATTATCCCAGAATTGCCTACTTAGAATTTCAGCAGCAACATCACCACAAAGGCTCCAGTGGTTCAAGAATTCTGGCGAAACTGACTAAATTCTTTTTTGGCGAGATGAACAAAGTAATGGACAGGGGAATGTCTATGGGTGTAATATATATAGGCCTCCAGAAGGCATTTGATAAAAATCCCTCAAAAGCCACTGTTAGCTAAAGTTGAAATTCATGCAATTGAGGAACTGGTTAGGAAATTGGCTCGAGAGACAGGAGCTAAAGTAAGGATATTATCAGTGTCAGCTGGAGCTCAGTGGGTAGGAATCAGAAGGTTGTGAGTTCAAGTCCCACTCAGTACAGTGCTGAGGGCACCTCTGACATTGCAGCAATCCATGTTTCAGATGAAACATTTAACTGAGGGCCCATCTGACTGCTCAGGTGGACATAAAAGATCCCATGGTGCTATTTTGAAGAGATGGGGAATTATCCTCAGTGCCCTGGGCAATGCTTATCCCTCAGTCAAAGTCATGAAGGACAGATTATCTGATCACCACCACTTAGCTGTTTGTGGGAGTTTGCTGTGTGCAAATTGGCAGCCCTCTTTCTTACATTACAACAATGACCACATTTCAAAAGTACTTTACTGGATGCAAAGCACTCTGGAACATCTAGCGACCATGAAAGCCACTATATAAATGCAAGTTTTTATTGGACAAGCACTCTAATTGGATTGGATTAGTGGTGTCCTGCAGTTATCTGTCTTGGGGCCTCAGCTGTTCACCACATTTATTAACAACTAAGATGATGGGATAGAAAGTCACAGATCCAAATTTGCTGATGAGACAAAAGTAAGCAGCATTGTAAGCAGTGTAGATTGATACATAAAATTACAATGAGGTATTGGTCAGTTGTGAATGGGCAAAACTGTGACAAATAGATTTCAATGTGGGAAAATGTGAAGTCATCCACTTTGGGCCTTAAAACGGATAAAGCAGAGTAATTTCTAAATGGTGATAAAGCAGCAACAGTGCCAGTCTGAAGTGACTTGGTGGTACAAGTAGACAGGTTATTAAAATGCAATGCTGGCCTTCATATCTAGAGGACTAGAATACAAGGGAGTAGAAATCATGCTTCAGCTATACAAAGCCGCTGTTAAACCATACCTGGAGTTACTGTGCACAGTTCTGGGCAACACACTTTAACGAAGGATATAATGGCCTTGGAGGGAGTGCAGTGCAGATTTACTAGAATGACACCTGGGCTTCAAGGGTTAAACTACAAAAACTAGGACTACATTCCCTGGAACTTAGAAGGTCAAGGCATCTAATTGAAGCTCTCAAGAGATTAAGGGGAGCAGATAGGGCAGGTAGAAAGAAATTATTGCCACTGGTTGGAGAGTCTAGGACCAGAGGGCATTGTCTAAATATAAGAGCCCACCTTCCAGAAATTTTGCCCTCATTTATACGATCACCCTGGTGAATCCACACGCTCCAAGACTCAAATGAACTCTGTATAATGGGACTCCTAAATTAAGGCATGTACATCACACTGTGGCAAACTACCTCGGAAGCTTCAGCAACAACTGTGGATATTTGAAAGTTACAAACTGCTTATAAAAATATACAGGTTCAAAACCACTTCTTTCAGCATCATGTGTAATAGTACACTCACTTATTCCACGGATTACAGCCATTAACTTGGCAACAAACTGTCATCACACACAAACTTGCTTATCTTACTCACGGTACAAAACCTATACTAGATTAATCGGATTCACACGCAAACCCTTGCATCCATTTTGCCAATTGGCAAGTTCATGCTATTTATGCCATTGTCGAGTTACACAGGCTAGCACAATAGGAAAAGCTACCACTTAGTTCCCTCAAATCTCAGGCAGTGGGTTCCTCCTGATTAACATGCACAAAGGCAAAAATAAGGGGATTTAAGAATTTAATGTTCGTGCATCATTTGCTCAATTAGAAGGGCAGGCATCCCCAGTCCATGCACAAGCATTGGGCAGAAATCTGGGCCAGACTGCGTACCAATCCTCAGGTATCTTGGAAGGAAAAAGGTTAAGATAAAAGCCTTAAAATCAATTTGAGCAAGTTACTGCCAGAATGCTTAGTGTGTTAAAAAAAATCAAACTACCCTCTTATTTTAACAGAGATGGCAAACAGTTTAAAATAAACAGAGTAATTACTCCATTACATTAGGGGTGAAAATTTGATAAGAGATTGAGAGATACCACGAGTCATTTTCAAGCTCAAGGGTTTAAGATTTTCACTGTTAATTGCGTTACTTTTGTTTTGATGTGGAGACAGATATTGTTGCCACTCAGTAACGCTGGAGAGGAGTTCATGCTTCAGGTCAATAACCTATTTCGAAACTGGAAAAAGTTACGTGATACAACAGGTTTTAAGAAGATAGAGATAGGGAAAGGAGGAAAGAAGGAAAGATCTGTGATAGGGTGGAAGGCAGGAGAGACTAAATGACAAAAGGGATGATGGTACAAGATAAAAGGAGGTGGTAATTGGACAAAGGAAAGAAACAAAAGATGGATCTAGAAGAGGAGGTGTAAAAGCAAAAAGCAGAATCATCATCGACAGCAGCCATCCGAATCCTCAACCCAGGGTTCCAACTCCACTGTGTCCACCCATTTCCCACACTTATACTCTCACCCCTTAGCCTGCAATAGGGTCCTCACCTTTGACAGCAGAATCTCAAATCAATGCAGCACTCACCTCTCCCCACAAACCAGTTCTTAACTGTAAAGGGAAGCAAAATATCATCAAGTAAGAGCAACTCCTGATTATTGTTTGTACAGAGTGCTTCATCAGCCATGTGCGAAGTCCAACAACCAGCAGGGTAGGACTGACATCCATGCAAATCAGAAGGTTAACAGGAGCCTGAATCACTCCATTCTACTGCATTTTAAAAGGAGCAGCAACCTGCATTTATACAGAGTATTTAACTTAATAAAATATCCCAAGGTGCTTTGCAGGACTGTTAACAAAATGTGACTCATATTAGATCAAATGGCAAAGAGATTGGTCAAAGATGTCAGTTTAAAGGCGAGAGAGGGACCCGAGACCAAGATGAGGAGACATTTTCTCTCTCAGGAGGGTTGTTAGTCTTTGGAATTCTCTTCCCTGGCAAGCAGTGGAGGCTGGATCATTGAATATATTCAAGGCTGAGTTGGATCGATTTTTGATTGGCAAGGGAGTCAAGGGTTATGGGAGGCAGACAGGAAAGTGGAGTCGAGGCCACAGTTAGATCAGCCATGATCTTAATGAATGGTGGAGGAGGCCCGAGGGGCCAAATGGTGGAGGAGGCCCGAGGGGCCAAATGGTGGAGGAGGCCCGAGGGGCCAAATGGCCCACTCTTGCTCCTAATTCTTGCACAGAGGTTTAGGGACAAAATTCCAAGATTAAGGCCAAGACAGCTAAAGGCACAGCCACCAATGATGGAGCAATTAAAATTAGGGATGTGCAAGGGGCCAGAATCGGAGCAACACAGATCTGAGGGCTGCAGGACTGGAGGAGATTATAGAGTGAGGGAGGGTCGACGAATTTGTAAACAAGGGTGGGAGTTATAAAATGGAGGCGTTGTTGGACCAGAAGCCAATGTAAATCAGCGAGAATAGGGTGATGGGTGATGACGACTTTGTGCAAGCTGATACACGCAGCAGAGTTTTGGATGAGCTTATGTTTACGTAGGGTGGAAGATGTTTATCATGATGAAAGTGTTTACAAACTTGTTAAACTCATTCTAAATAGACAACTCACACCAAAACACATCAGCTGCATGACAGCCCCATGAAGTCTCACACTCTTCCCACTCAACACTACGCTTGAACAGCAATGCCTGCTACTTGCGTCTCAAAGCTCTCACTCTCTTTCTGCATGACAACTGCAGATTTTCTCTCTCTCCTTCCTTCCCCAACACAACATGATAACACAGGTATTAGCAATTTGTATAAAACCTTTTAGTTTGAAAACATAGAAGCAGAGGCAGCAAGACAAGTTCCCAGAAGTAGGGAATCTGCAATCCAGCACATTCTACAGAAATACATGATTTAGAAAGATTACTTTCGCTTTCTTGTCTGATTAAAATAAAATTCCGTGACCGCAGTCAGCTTATGTTGGGGGTGGGCGTTGCACTGGCTTATGATTTTCTGGTTGATGTTCACAATTAAACTGCGCGTTACAATCCAGTTTGTAAAATCTCACATTTATATAGCAACTTTCACTGCCTCAGGATATCCCAAAGTTTACAGCCAATAAAATACTTTTGAAGCAAAGTCACTGCTGTAATGTAGGAAACACGCAACCAATTTACGCTCAATAAACTCCCACAAATAGCAATGTGAGAAGTGACAGAGGACCTGTTTGTAGTGATGCTAGCTGAGCGATAGGTGTTGATCAGGCCACTGGGGAGGACATTTCCACTTCCCTCGAGGCAACAAGCACACCGTAGTGCCCTGCCTCCAGGCCCTTAGCCACCTCTTCACTCTCCTCCCCCTACCCCCTCTCCTCCTGCCCAGAACTACCCACCCCATCTCCGTCTGTCCCCATCCCTCCCTACCTCTTCTCTCCCGCTCCCTAACTCTCCCTCCCCATTCCACCACCCATTCCTCCCTCCCTCCTCCTTTATTCCCCCTCTCTCCTTCAGAATGACCCCCTTCCTTCCCTCCCTCCCACCCCACCTCCCTTCCCTCCCACCCCGCGCCTCCCCGTGCCCCATGTCCCTCCCTACCCCCTCCCCGTGCCCTATGTCCCTCCTTACCTACTCCCCGTGCCCCACGTCCCTCCCTACCCCCTCCCCGTGCCCCACGTCCCTCCCTACCCCCTCCCCGTGCCCCCCTCCCTCTCCCCCAACTGGCCCCCTTCCCCCTTCCCTCTCCCCAACTGGCCCCCTCCCTCCCTCCCTCTCCCCAACTGGCCCCCTCCCTCCCTCCCTCTCCCCAACTGGCCCCCTCCCTCCCTCCCTCCCTCCCTCTCCCCAACTGGCCCCCTCCCCCCCTCTCTCTCCCCCCCAAATGGCCCCCTCCCCCCCCTCTCTCTCCCCCCCAAATGGCCCCCTCCCCCTCTCTCTCCCCCAAATGGCCCCCTCCCCCTCTCTCTCTCCCCCAAATGGCCCCCTCCCCCTCTCTCTCTCCCCAAAATGGCCCCCTCCCCCTCTCCCCCAAATGGCCCCCTCCCTCTCTCTCCCCCAAATGGCCCCCTCCCTCTCTCTCTCTCCCCCAAATGGCCCCCTCCCTCTCTCTCTCTCCCCCAAATGGCCCCCTCCCTCTCTCTCTCTCCCCCAAATGGCCCCCTCCCTCTCTCTCTCTCTCACCCCCCAACTCTCTCTCTCTCCCCCAACTGGCCCCCCTCACTCTCTCTCTGTCTCTATCCCCCAACTGGACCCCTCCCCCAACCCCTCCCTCTCTATCCCCCAACTGGCCCCATCCCCACCCCCTCCCTCTCTATCCCCCAACTGGCCCCCTCCCCCTCCCTCCCTCTCTCTGTCCCCCCCACCACAACTGGCCCCCTCCCTCCCACTCCCCCAACTGGCCCCCTTGCTTCCTTCCTTCCCCCCCACCCACCCAACTGATCCCCTCCCTTTCTTCCTTCCTCCCACTCCCCCAACTGCGCCCCCCCCCCCTCCCTCCCCACCCCCCTCCCATCTCTGCCCGCATATCCCCCCTCCCATCTCTGCCCGCATATCCCCCTTCCCATCTCTGCCCGCATATCCCCCTTCCCATCTCTCCCTGCATATCCCCCCTCCCATCTCTCCCCGCATATCCCCCCTCCCATCTCTCCCCGCATATCCCCCCTCCCATCTCTCCCCGCATATCCCCCCTTCCATCTCCCCCCCCACCCTTCCATCTCCCCCCCCCCACCCTTCCATCTCCCCCCCCCCACCCTTCCATCTCCCCCCCCCACCCTTCCATCTCCCCCCCCCACCCTTCCATCTCCCCCCCCCCACCCTTCCATCTCCCCCCCCCCACCCTTCCATCTCCCCCCCCCACCCTTCCATCTCCCCCCCCCACCCTTCCATCTCCCCCCCCCACCCTTCCATCTCCCCCCCCCCCACCCTTCCATCTCCCCTGCACCCTCCCCCCCTCACCCATCTCCCCTGCACCCTCCCCCCCTCACCCATTTCCCCTCTGCCCCCCTCCCTCTCTGCCCCCTTACCTTTTTTGTCCATCAGCCACATAAGGATGAAGCAGGGGAGGAAGCCGATGGGGCCCCACAGGACCAGCAGTGTGATGTCCAGCGTGCTGAAGCCCAGGGCCTGTTTGGCCGAGTTCTGGATGGGTCCCCACGAGTTCCACAGGAGGCCCTGAACGAAGCCGAGCAGCGAGAACGCGGCCAAGATCAGCCAGCGGCGCCGGTAGAGGCGGCTGGCCGCACAGGCGGCGGGAGCCGGCCCCAGCAGCGGCTGCACCTCCTCCTCGCTCACCCACATCGCCGAGGCCCCGGTTCCAGCCGGATTGTTGCCCCGGGTTACCAGCCGCTCGCCCTCCTCACTCAAAACAAGTTCTTCGCCGGCTCTCCGCGCATGCACCACCCTCACGTCACCTCTGACGTACACGCGTCATTCGCGCTCCGCTTCGGTTTGTTACGCCATCTGCGCTCCATCTGCTACGTCATTGGCGCCCACTTCGCCACGCACCGTCTCCAACGTGGCTACGTCACCCACCCGGGCGCATGCGCGCTACCCACCTACCTTTGTAACCCATGCACCTGTAGCAGTGTTTATGCTGGCTGCTAGGTTGGTAATCTCAGAAGCCTGGACCCGAGGGCACGAGTTCAAATCCCACTGCACAATCTGGGGGATTTTATATCCAATTATTTAAATTCAAAACAAAAACAGAAAATGCTGGGGGGAAAAAAATCAGCAAATCTGGCAGCATTTGTGGAGAGAGAAACAGAGTTAACATTTCCTGTCCAGTATTACTCTTCGAAACTGAAATGAAATTAAATGGTTAAGTTAAATCTTGCATGAACAAGTTGGTATCAGTATAGCTGCTGCTTGTAACCACTGCTACCAGAAGATCATGGTGTCATGCGCCATCCTCAAACATCCACTGTAGCTTGTCTGCAACAGCCCTGTGACTGTGCCCAGGTGGAATCCTCTTTCTGCTGCCCTCCACTTTGCCCTCTAGAAGAGATCTCTGTAGCTTTCCAGCTCTGATCAAATGGCCAAAATACTGACGATTTCTTTTCTGATGTCACGCTTTAGAGCTCTTTTTGCTCCTGCAATTTCAAGTTCTCTTCCTTTGTCTTATGGTCTGCCTATGGAATTTTTAGCACACGTCTTAGCAACCACATCAAAGGCCTCTATTTTCTTTGACAGATCTTTACTTATTGTTCAGGCTTCTGAGACGTGCAGGAAAATGGATAGAATATAGCATCTTTTGAGTTTTTTCCTGGTTACAAGCTTGAGTTTTCTTGTTGCTAACACGTCCTTCATCTTCAAAAAATTACTTATAACTATTTCTATCCCTCTTCTGACTTCAGAATCGCATCGCCCTTCTTCTGTTATCATTTGTCCTAGATAGACAAACTTATCACTTGTATCAGTAGAGCACTGGATTCTCATAGCTCATCCGGTTCACCCATGTCCTTTAGGGCAGGAAATCTGCCATCCTTACCTAGTCTGTGCCTACATGTGACTCCAGACCCAGAGCAACATTGTTGACTCTTAACTGCCCTGGGGAATGTCCGAGCAAGCCACTTCAGTTGTATTGAAGAAGACCAGTACCTTCTTGGGGGCAATTAGGGATGTCCAATAAATGCTTGCTGGTGATGCCCACATCCCATGTATGAATGAAAAAAGCATCTGTCTGGGGTTGGAATTATCAGGATGTGATGAATGGTTTTCTCCCCATAACCCTGTAACCTCTGAATTAAACATTTCCCTGAAAAGATGCAGTGGTTTCTACTGCATTCAGTCCCTGTGGCAAAGCATTCCATGCTCGAGCAACCCTCTGTATAAAGGGTTCCTCTTAATTTCTGGCTCTCTGTAAGGATTAAAATTGATGTACTTGTCACTGATTGCCTATGCAGAGGAAAGGTCTTTGTCTTATCACTCTATCAAAACCCTTCATAATTAAAAAAATAACTATTAAATTTCTTCCTTGCGCTTCTGCTCCAATTCTGGCATCAACAACCTCTCTTCGTAGCTAGGTTTTAATCCCTGTCACCTTCCTGCTATTCTGTATATCCTCTATGGTTTTAATGTCCACACACATTGAGTCACGATGTCTTAATGATGAGGCAGTGCAGCAGCAGAGAAGGAAAGAAAAAGAACCAAATCCTGCACTCCGGATCCCACTACCTCGTGAATAAATACATGTCCCGTGTCCCGAAAGATCTACGGGTCGAGAATCAGCCTGTTCAGCTACACAAAGACCCATGGAGAAACTTGTGACCCTGAGTAGAAGTCATCCTCGAATCGAGGGATGGCTGATGATGAAAGTCCCAGGATGTTTTGTTATGCAAAGAATGTTAGATAAGTTTGTTTCTTGCTATGTAACAGTATATAACAATAAACATTAATTTGTTGAAAATTTGAGCAAAAAAATTAAGAATCACTTGTTTTGAATGGCTCAAGTTTCCCAGGAATCATTGAAATAAAAGCACCATTCACTCACTTCACTGCAAATAACCAAATCTCCTACTGAATCCTCCCAGTCACGACAATACAGTAGCATGCATAATTCATAGAATGATAGAATGGTACAGCACAGAAGGAGGATATTCAGCCCATTGTGCCTATGCCTGCTCTTTGGTAGAGCTATTCAGCCAGTCCCACCAACACCAACTACCCCCACACTCATTTCCCACAACCTGGTATTTTCTCCCCCTTCAAGTATTTATTCAATTCTTTTTATGAATGTTTACTATTTAGTCTGCTTTCACCACCGCTTCAGGCAGTGCATTCTAATCCCAGCAACTCATTGTGTAAAAATAGGTTTCCTCCAGCTTTTAAGCCAATCACCTTCACATCTATGTACTCTGGTTACTGGCCTGCCAGTCGAAACACTTTCTACTCTATCCAAAGCATTCGTGATTTTGGACACGGTTGTCAAATCTCCTCCTAACCTTCTCCGCTCTAAGGAGAACATAACGTATGATTCATAATTCATGTGACTTCAGCTGATGGTAGATAACTTGCTGTGGGGTTTTTCCAATACAAAATCTGCTGTGTTGTGTCAGCTGTGGTTCTATGTGGCAGTGCTCTGTGGTAGTATTCTTGCCTTGGGAGTCAGAAGTTTGTGGTTCCTACTCCGAAGGCGAAATGTTCCGCTCCCATCTGCGGCGGGCGTGTTTTGCGGCGTGATCGGGAAATATTGCGAGGTGGCCCTAGTCGCGACTCCCGGGGACGTAAATCCGGGACGCGATTGTCCCCTCCCCCATCAGTGGCGGGACCATGTTTCCCACCGTCAAAGGTGAGGAACTTAATTTTAACGCGTTTAGTCACGACTCACTGGGGATAGTGACTCGCTGTAATATCAAGCCCCACTGTTCCCCGAGACGCGACAAAGGTGAAAAAATTTGATCAAACCACCAGATTCCCCCACAACCAAAATAAAAACTGCTGGAAAAACTCAGCAGGTCTGACAGTACCTGTGGAGAGGAAGACAGAGTTAACGTTTCGAGTCCATATGACTCTTCTTCAGAACTAAAGAGAAATAGAAATGTCGTGAAATATAAGCTGTTTGGGAGGGGGGGGGGGACAGTTGGAGCTGGATAGAGGGCCAGTGATAGGTGGAGGCAAAGGAGAGATTGCCAAAGATGTCATAAACAAAAGGTCAAAGGGCTGTTGACGGTGGTGATATTAGCTAAAGGAATGTGCTAATGGTGACATTAAGGGTAGAAAGCAGGATGAGCAAGTGACAGATGGCCCTAGTGGGGCTGGGGTGAGGGGAAGGGATCGAAATAGGATAAAAAGTGGAGATAAAACAATGGATGGAAATAATAGAAATAGGTGGGAAAAGAAAAATATACATATAAAAAATATATAATTATTAGAAAAAAGGGGATCAAAAAGGGGGTGAGGATGGAGTGGAGAGTTCATGATCTGAAGTTGTTGAACTCAATATTCAGTCCAGAAGGCTGTAAAGTGCCTAGTCGGAAGATGAAGTGCTGTTCCTTCAGTTTGCGTTGAGCTTCACTGGAACATTGCAGCAGGCCAAGAACAGACATGTGAGCATGAGAGCAGGGTGGTGTGTTGAAATGGCAAGTGACAGGAAGGTCTGGGTCATGCTTGCGGACAGACCGAAGGTGTTCTGCAAAGCAGTCATCCGGTCTGCGTTTGGTCTCTCCAATGTAGAGGAGACCACATTGGGAGCAGTCACACGCACACAAACACATGCATGACACACACACACACACACGCACACGCACGACACATAAGACACACAAATCATGGACTTAAAGGGTGGGATAAAACAGTTCAATAGCACGAATTGCGGAATACAGGATTTGATGGGTTGATTTTGATCAATGTCTTCCAAATTCCTTTCAGTTCTTGTGGATGACACAAGATGGTCTTCCAGCGCTTTCAGTATTTAGTTCACTGGTTGAGCACTTGCCTTTCAATGTCTCTAACAGTGATTTTCCCCTTTGCCTCTTGGTAGGGGTTTTCAGAGAGAGAGCAGGTTATGGAGATATGAGGAGAAAAAAAACAGCTAGCTATTATTATGGAATTACTGGAATATTCCACACACAGGAGTAAAAGGTTTCAGGTTTGTTCCTTTCAGTCTGGAAGCTATTCTACTCTGCTCTCACACAAAACCTGGTCACCTGGTCATGAGCCAACTAAAATGCTGTCGTCAGGCAGCTCCTTTGGACCAGGGCTCCTTTCCGGCACCATCCTGTCTTTCATGGCACACTATGTCCCAGGACAGCAAGCTCAACTCACTTGGTTGAGCGCCGCCGACCTCACCGTAAACGTAGGTGCGGTCCACATCCTCGCCAACCAGCGAGGGAGACTCTATTTTCAAAGGTGGTGAGGACCTTGATGTTGGGCATTCCTTCCCCAGTCTGGGACGTCTCCCTCTTGTTGTGGGCTAGCTTATCCTGCATGGAGACAGATGGAGAGAGTGTAAACACGAGGCCTTGGGTGGGAGTGGGTGATTTTTAGGTGGTACGGCTGGAGAAGAAAACTCCAACGGAATAACCTGGCATTCTGCATCTGAAATTTTTCCACAAAAATTGGGGTTGTGGTCAGTATAGGCTCTCTGTATCCATTTCGGACATATATCTCAAAGTGTTTGAGTCCAGTAACAAACCGAGGCTTTCCTTCTCCACTGTGGAGGACCATTTCTGTTGCTGGTTTAGTATTTTGCAGAAGTACCCAATTGGTCTCTCTATCCCTGATTCATCTTCCTGGAGGAGGACAGTCCCTACCCTGATGTCACTTGCATCTATGACTACTTTAAATGTTTGGTTAAAGTCCGAAGGTGCAAGCACTATTAAAATGGCCTTCAGCTTTTTGAAAGCTGTCCAGCATTTCTCAGTCCACACTATCTTTGCTTTTTTCTGTATAGGTCTGTCAGCAGGGTGGCTACTGTGCTGAAGCTTGGGACGACCTTGGGGTAGGACACACACATACCCAAGAACCTCATGATTTCCTGTTTCATTGTGGGAATGGGGAACTGTGCTACTGCTTTCAGCTTTGCAGCCCTGGGCAGTACTTGTCCTTGACCCACTACGTGTCCTATATAGGTCACTTAGGCCTTAGCGAGCTTGCTCTTTGCAAGATTGACTACTAGGTCAGCTGGCTGTACTTTCTGGAAGAGGGCGTCCAGTTGCTCAGAGTTTCCCAGGTGTCACTGTACACCAGGAGGTCATCTGGGTACACGACACAATTGGATAAGCCCGCCACTACCTGGTTCATCAGCCTTTGAAAGGTGGCTGGGGCATTTTGGAGTCCAAATGGCGTGACCCAACACTGGCATAACCCATCTGGAGTTACAGAGGAGGAGATTTCCTTCGTGCAGGCAGTCAAGGGAGCCTGCCAGTGTCCCTTAAGTAAATCTAACTTTGTAATGTGGGCTGCTTTGCCTACCCTATATATTCAGTCTTCCAGCCAGGGTATTGGGTAGGAGCCTGCTCGGGTCACTGCGTTAAATTTTCAGTAGTCAATGCAGAACCTTGTGGAGGCATCCACTTGGGCATGAGCACAATTAGGGAGTTCCAGCTACTGCTGCTAGGCTCTATTAGTGGTGCTCCAGCATGTAGTTAATCTCCTCCTGAACCTGGGCCAGCTTTTCTGGGTCTAGGCAATGGGGATGTTGACTTGTGGGAGGGGCCTCTCCCACATCCACATCATGTTGAGCTAGAGTGGCGCTGTTCTGCACTTAGGCGGGAGAATAGGGAGTCTAAGTTCACTAGTTTCTCTGCGTTGGTTAGCCGGGTAGTAAGGGGTTCAATGTGGGCCTCACCCACGTCTCCCTCCAATTCATCCCCACTGCTACCCTCCTCCTCTAGGTCAGTGGCAGTGGGGCAGGCTATTACCCGCTAGTCCTCCTCTCAGCTGTGATATTGCTTTATCAGGTTGACATGACACAGCCTTTGCTTTCTCCCCTGACCTAGAGTCTCAATTAAATAGTTTACTTCCCCGAGCTTCTTCGCTAACTCTGTACGGGCCACTGAACCGAGCTTTCAAGGGTTCACCTGGTATTGCTAGGAGCACTAACACACAGTCTCCTGGCTGAAAGGTTCGGGCCCTGGCAACGTTTGTCTGCCTGTTTCTTCATAGCTGTCTGGAGATTTGCAAGTGTCTTCGGGCCACATCACAGGCTCTCGTGAGTTGCTCCTGGAACACTGTTAGACAGTCTAACCTGGAGACTTCCTCCTTCTGTTCGAGAAACCTCTCCTTGATTAGTTTCAGAGGCCCTCGCACTTGGTGCCCGTAAACTAATTCAAACAGAGTCAAACCGGTGGACTCAATGGGTGAGTCCCTGGTGGCGAACAGAAGGAAACCTTTACCCCAGCCACAGGAGTACTCGCGGTAGTATGCCCAGATCATTGTCTGTAGAGTCTGGTGGTACCGTTCTAGCACCCGCTGCGACTGTGGGTGATACACGGAAGACTTCAGCTGGGTCACGCCCATGTTACCCATGACTTCCTGGAATATTTTGGACATGAAATTTGAGCCCTGATCCGACTTTACCATACCTGGTAAAGAATTGGGTTAATTCCCCCACCCACTGTTTTAGCAGATATGGTTCTCAGGGGAACAGCCTCTGGGAAGTGGGTAGCCACGTCCGTGGTGGTACAGATATGCTTTAGATTTGGGCTGGGGCCCCACACAGTCCACTAACACCTTGCTGAACGGTTCCCCAAAAGCCGGCACGGGAATCCTAGGTGCAGGTCGGGGTTTTCCCACAATCCGGCAGATGTGGCAGGTTCTGCAAAGCCTGACTGCATCCCTGTGGAGGTGCGGCCAGTATAAATACTGGCTGATGCGTGCTTGGGTTGTGGGTATACCGACACGCCCAGCCATCGGAATTTCGTGAGCTAGCCACAGGATTTCCCCACCGTACCTCGGTGGCACCTACTACCTGTTGGATCACTGTCCACTCCTCGCTTGCAGGTCTGTGGGAGGGTCTCCATTTCCTCATCAGCACCTCATTTTTAATGTAGTGCCACTCAGGGATTGATTCTGCCTCAGCTTCAGTGTGGGCAGTCTGAGCTAAGATTTTTAACCGTGGGTTAGCTTGCTGGGCCGCGAACAACGCAGGTCTATTTATTACCTCCTTAGGGTCTCCTAGGCTCCCGAAAAAGGTTTCAGATAACAAGACCGAAGGGTCTTCTGTCTGCCTCCACTGATGGAGCTTGGCTGGCCATAGACTGTGTTACCACACATCAGGGAAAATGCCAGGCACTTTCTCCTGCAGCTGTTCTGTCTTCCTGATCTCAGTCGGCTTCTCTGAGATCACTGGGTGTGCTATTACCTTTGATCCCACCAGGTCATTGCCGAGGAGCAGGTTGACCCCATCCACAGGCAAACAGGGGCCGACTCCTATGGTCACTGGTCTTGACACAAGGCCGCACTTCTAGATACACCCGGTATAAGGGGATGGGCCTGCACCCTCCTTCAATCTCCTCTGCCAACCCCTTGACACTTATTGCCCTCTCTGCTGGGAAGGTCATGCCTTTTCCCAGCAGTGGAGTTTGGTTGGCCCCTGTGCCCCTCAGTATTCTTACAGGCTTACTCACTTCACCCTGGGGAAATGTGGCCATCCTCCCATAAGATGTAGGAGCAGAAGTAGGCCATTCGGCCCATCGAGTCTGCTCCGCCATTCAATTTGACCATGGCTGATCTGATAACGCTCAACTCCACTTTCTTGCCTTTTCCCCATAACCCTTGATTCCCTTAGTGATTAAAAATCTGTCTACCTCAGCCTTGAATGTACTTAATGACCCAGCCTCTGTAGGCCTCTGTGGTAAAGAATTCCACAGATTGTCTACCCTCTGAGAGAAGAAATTCCCCCTCATCTCTGTCTTAAATGGGCGCTCCCTTACTCTGAGATTATGCCTTCTGGTCCTAGACTCTCCCACAAGGGGAAGCAACCTCTCAGCATCTACCCTGTCAAGCCCCCTAAGAATCTTATATGTTTCAAAAGGTCGCCTCTCATTCTTCTAAACTCCAATGAGTACAGGCCCAACCTACTCAACCTCTCCTCATAAGAAAATCCCTCCATACCTGGATGGGATCAACCTAGTGAACCTTCTCCAATGCTAGTATATCTTTCCTTAGATAAGGGGACCAAAATTGTTCACAGTATTCTTGGAGTGGTCTAACTGGTGCCTTTGGAGTACAAAATTCTTGTAACCCTCATGGATTTATTTAACCTCACTCTCACTCTCAGGATCGCCTCTACAAGGATTCGCAGCTGCAGTCCGAGCCATAGCATGGTTAGCTATACACTCTGACTGACTCCCATTCTCTGCGCGACGTGTATGTGCACTGATAAATCCCACTGTTTTTTCCTGTAACCTCCAGCAGTTGGCCTGGACGTGCCCTATCTTTTGGCAGTTAAAACGCACAGGCTTTTTGGCCTCATTTTTCATTTCAGCGCCAGCCCTTCTGTCCTGAGAAGGGGCCCCAGCATTCCCCTCTCTCCCATGGGTACTCAGTTTCCTATCACTCTCTCCACCTCTATCCTCTCCAGTTGCCTTGGGGGTGACTAGTTGTGGGGGTCTCTTCTGGGACAAGGGTTTGTGGATCAGCTCATAACCATCAGCTAGCGTGGCTGCCTGCCTGGCCATTGTTACCCTCCGTTCCTCTATGTGTCTTCTTATTGGGAAGGGTATGGGGTTTTTAAACTCCTCAAAAGAATTATTTCGCGGAGGTATTTTGTCAGTGGCTTCTGTTTTAAGTGCCCGCAACCACTCGTCAAAAGCAAGTTGCTTACGCCTTTCAAATTCTAGGTACGTCTGGTCAGGTCGTTTCTTGAGGGTACGGAATTGTTGACGGTCGACGTCCAGCACTAACTGGTTGCACTCAAAATAGCCATTCTTCCTGCTTCATAGTCAGTGGCACTTTCCTCAGGCAAGAGGGAGTAAACCTCGTGTGCTTTCCCTGAAAGTTGACTCTGCAGAAATAAGGGCCAATGTTGGACTGGCCACTTTAACAGCCGGTGCCAACCGTTCAAATGAGGTAAAGGCGGCTTCCACCTCTGCTTCTTCAAATTTAAGGATTAAATGAGCAAACCAGATTACCTCAGTAATCCCTTTAGTCTGAGCTGGTGGTGTGTTCAAGGGACCACAGTAGGATTCCTGCCCCTCAGCTCGAGCTGTGATCGTTTAAAATCCCTTTCTCCCTCTCTGTTCTGATTTTCTCCTGTCTCTCCCTTTCTCTTTTCAGAAATACTAATTTCCGCTGCTCCCATTTCAACCTCTCTCCCGTGCTACACTATCTGTTTCATCGCCCGCAATTTCCACCTATAGGCTGTTGGCTATCCCTTTTAAAATTTTGGGTTTTCTAGCTTTTGGGCGGACTTCCAATTCTAAGTGTCTCGCTGAACCTTTTAACTGCTCGAGGGACAGAACTTTTATATCCTCAAAAGTAATTTCCCCTAACTCTCCTAAAAAAAGCACTGGCATCAAATGTGGACATTTTTACGCTTTAATAGTACAGACTCAAGAAAGTCACTTTTTAAAATTGGCTTCAAAAGGAACAATTAACTTACCCCATTCTAATTCTTTCATTTCGTCTGTGGGAACAATTCCAGCACCGAGCCCCCAATTTGTTACAACCGGGTCCTGGACGAGTTACAAATTTGTTACGACCGGTCCCTGGATCAGGTTCCCCCCCCTCAATTTGTTGTGCTCCCGGGTGAGGAGGGATGAACTGGCTCCCTTTCTTTATTCAACCCCCCCTCGGTTGGGCGCAACAAGGTTAATTTAAAAAGGATCCCGTCCCTCGTGGAAACCTTTTCCCAGTCCAAATGTATTTATGCTTTAAAAGGAGCCGATTTAACGAGGCTCTCTTGAGTTAAAGAAAGAGTGAGTTTATTCGCTACTAAAGGCTAGAAAAAAAAATAATAGAAATGCAGCACACATACACATAGATTAGAAATGGGAAATTGGGTCCAAAAATAAAAATTAAAAAGATATACGAATCAGTCTTGGCTTGTCCGTGAGGGAGTAGATGGTGAAATGTTGCAGCTGTTAAGTTGGGGTGATGCTGCTAGCACTGACTTTGGCAGTTCAGCAGTTGGTTTGGAGATTTTTGGTTCTGTAGGTTAGCTGAAAGGACTTGTCCTGTTTCCTTTTTGAATTTGACTTTGCTGACTTATGACTTGCTTCCAGCAATCAGAGTGTTTTTTTTTAACCTGCAAGTGCAGTGATGCCCAGTTGGTGTTCTTCAGCTGTGGCTTTCACAGCACACACACTAGAACACTAGGCTAGCACACAGAAACAGGATTGCCCAGTTGGCTTTTTAAAAATCCCTTTCCTTGTGTATTCCTGGAAGGGAAAAACAAACATGTCTTTTGCCCAGGTCTGTTTTATTTTCAATTTAGTTCATGTCCACGGTCTGGGATATAATTCAACAGGAGGTGGTTTTGGCTAAAATGGTAATCATTTTCCATTATCTCCATAACCACAGGCGATTAGAGTTCAGTTTGCATTGTATCATTTCCTTTCAAGTTCCTCTGCCTGAAGTAGGCCGTGTCACACCTTTTATGTGTGACATTCCATTCTCTGTGAACTCTGTCAAGTAATTTGTTATTGCCATAGAACCATAGAAAAGTTACAGCACAGGAGGCGGCCATTCAGCCCATCTTGTCCATGCCAGCCCGAGGACACCCAGGTGCCCTTTCTAATCCCACCTTCCTGCACCCGGCCCATAGCCCTGCAGCTTACAGCACCTAAGGTGCAGATCCAGGTAAAAAAGAGTTTAAAGTTTCTGCCTCTACCACCAACTTGGGCAGCGAATTCCAGACACCCACTACCCTCTGTGTAAAAAAGTTCTTCCTCATGTCCCCCCTACACCTTCTGCCACTTACCTTGAATCTATGACCCCTGGTTCTAGAATTCTCCATCAAGGGAAACAATTTTTTCCAGTCCACTATCTATTCCCCTCATAATTTTGTACACCTCAATCAAGCCTCCTCTCAGCCTTCTTTGTTCTAAGGAAAATAACTCCAACCTATCCAATCTCTCCTCGTAGCCACACTTTTCTAACCCTGGCTACATTCTTGTAAACCTCCTCTGCACTCTCTCCAGAGCTATTACGTCCTTCCTGTAATGTGGTGACCAGAACTGCACACAATACTCCAGTTATGGCCTCACCAATGTTTTATACAATTCCAACATTATATCCTTGTTTTTATATACTATACCTCTGCCAATGAAGGAGAGCATTCCATATGCCTTCTTTACAACCTTGTCTATTTGAACTGCTGCCTTCAGAGACCTGTGTACTTGTACGCCAAGATCTCTCACTTCATCTACCCCTCTTAGTATATTCCCATTTATTGTGTAATCCTTGTAACTGTTTGACCTCCCTAAATGTATGACCTCACACTTCTCTGTGTTAAAATCCATCTGCTACTTTACCGCCCACTCCACCAACCCATCTATATCGTTTTGGAGATTATGGCTATCCTCTATGCAATCCACTACTCGGACAATCTTTGTGTCATATGCAAATTTCCCAATCGTGCCCCCCATGTTAATGTCCAAATCGTTAATATATAACATAAACAGCAAGGGTCCCAACACCGAGCCCTGTGGAACACCACTTGATACAACTTTCCATTCGCAAGGGCATCCATCAACCATTACCCTTTGTTTCCTGTTACAAAGTCAACCTTTTATCCAGTTTGCCACATTACCCTGAATCCCATGGGCTTTTACTTTCCTGACCAATCTGCCATGTGGGACCTTGTCAAATGCCTTGCTAAAATCCACGTACACAACATCCACTGCACTACCTTCATCAACCCTTCTTGTCACTTCTTCAAAGAATTCAAACAAATTTGTGAGGCAAGACCTTCCATTAACAAATCCATGCTGACTATCCTTGACTAGTCCATGCCTTTCCACATGACAGTTAATCCTATCCTCAGGATTGATTCTACTAATTTGCTCACCACCAATGTAAGACTAACTGGCCTATAACTGTTTGGCATTTCCTTTGATCCCTTTCTAAACATGGCAGATGATGTGTGCCAGGCGGACCATATCCACAATTTGTAATTATTATGAGGTATGTGCACTGAATTCAGGAGTAATGAGTCCAACAAGACCTTTAGAGATTTTTTTAAAAATAAATTAAAATATTTATTAACAAAATAAAAGATTTCAAGCACATACATAAAATTATATTTACTTACTACTATAGTAAATCCTAAAATTCCTAATTGACCTGACTCCCAGTTACACATCCACTTTAAAGCAGCAGTCCAAAATAGATTTTAGACTTAAAACAGAACCAGGAAGCTAATACAGTCCCCACTTGACCGTGGAATTCCAAATGGCTTTTCCCCAACTTCAGTTTTGTTACAGCGCAGACTTATGCGCAAATGGCTCGAGACTTCTTGAAGGCTGTTTTACACACTCCTGTTAGATCTTACAAGGCCTACTCCCACCTAGCCTTTCATTCTCCTTTATATATATTTCTCTCTTTTTAATATGTAAAGCCTATTGTTCCGTATGTCTTTGAAGCTGTATCGTTCTCATAATATAAAAACTTCTACGTTGCCAATAACCTTTGGGAAAAGTAAACACACTCCTTAGCCTTGATTATCTGGCTAGTTGTAAACAGACTAAGATCCCTTTGAAATCCAACAATTTCTCCATTCATCTAAAACTGCAAATTGCTTTCACACCTTACATGCTAAGCCAGCATCCATGTTTACTCATTAGCATGTCAAGCATGCTCCTAAACCGAGCTTCTTTTGATGATTTCAAGCTTGCAGTAAACTTGACTCCAAATGTAACTAAATTTAGACCCAACTGTAATCACACCCATAAACCGACTTCACAATAAACCAGAGAAATATTATGAAAATTATTATACTTTCGTCACAAATCCACATAGAAATTTTCCAGCAAGTGGTTACCTTACAGGTTTCTGCCAGCTTTTGCTTGTATGTCCTTTTTAAGAAAATACATGTCTTACTTAAAAATTTAATATATCCATAAGTAGGATCCATGGACTGTGTAAATTGTCTGCCACATTTCCTAGAGTACAACAGTGAGTACCCTTCAAAAGTACTTCACTGGTTGTACAATGCTTTGGAATGTCATGAAAGTTGCTATATAAACACGGGCCTTTCATTTCCTTTTTGCTTTAAGAAATGAAACAGAACCGATAACCCATAGGCCAGCAATGTGATGGCGATCTGATCATATCCTTGCAATGTGTTCTATATTATGTTACACATTACTGTCAATGAAAGAGCAAATTGGAATTGTGAAGGAGACAAATGTGTTGTCAAATTGTTCATAAGACATAAGAATAGTTTCTGCATGACTCAAATGATGTCACATAACCAAGAAATGCAAACTGAAGCATGGACTTCAATATTGAAAAGAACTCCATGAAGTTATATGTTCGGCAAACTGCAGAAAACTTATTCACAACCTCAAAAGTGTGGTAAGAAGGGGGTTACCATTCAGCTCTTCAAGTTTGTTCCATCATTCATTGAGATCAGGCTGATCTGTGACTTAACGCCTTATTGTCCCATATCCCTTAATACCATCGGTGAACAAAAATCTTTCAACCTCAATTTTAAAATTAACAATTGATTTAGCATCAATAGCCATTTGCAGAAGAGAGTTCCACCCTTTGCACAATGAAGCGTTCCCTAATTTCACTCCTGAAAGGTCTGGCTCTAATTCTTTTGACTATGCCCCCTAATCCTAGACTCCCCAACCACTAGAGATGGTTTCTCTCAATCTACCTTACCTGTTCCCCTTAATATGTTGAAAGCTTTGATCAAATCATCCCTTAACCTTCTAAATTCTAGGGAATACAACTCTAGCCTGTTGACACTATCCTCTTAGCTTAAATCTCGTCTTAACCATTGCGACCCTTAAGAAGTTTCTAGGTGAAAATTGGAACATTTACACTTCCAATAATTTTCTCAACATCTTTGCCTCCACCTCTGAGTGTGCTTTCTTTTTAATGCCCCCATCTGAGGAGGTCTTGTGGCACAATGTGTAGTGTCACTGCCTTTAAGCCAGAAGCTCTGGGTTCAAGTACCCCTCCAGGACTTGATAGCCCAAGGAAGGTGTGCTCATAACATGGTCACTTAGGTTGAGTATCAATGTGTAAATCCTTCCACGATATACCAACAGCAGCTGGTAAGATTCAGAGTGATTCCTTGTCGGCTATGTGATGGAAAGAAATTGGAGCCTTTACCATCACTATCCATAGCTCCAGACAACAACATGTAAAAGTGTATGAACCCACAGCAACTTGGGCTGGTGGGTGTTAGATGGCTGATGTGGCCCAGATTGGTACTAACTGCATGGGGTTCAATATTCATTCCATTTGGGACCTGCCTTTTTGCCCTAACAGTGTTGGAGGTCGTGGCACTGTGGATAGGACCTGCCTTCAGGCAGACAACCGAAGGAGTAGTTGGTCTTTTTAGTGCGATGTAGACCTTCGAGCATCAAGCTTCATTTTCACTCTCGTCTTGTTTTCAAGGTTGCTAATGCATTGTGACAACTGCCTTCACTCCTGGTTAGCATGAGCAAAGTCATATTATCTGCAGGGAAAGCAGTCCAAGATTAAAGGGAGAGGCTTATAAAAGTTGCCAAAAAGAGTAGCAAGCTTGAGGATTGGGAGGATGATCAATACATTCATAGAGGGAGAGAAAAGAGAACAAAGAGAGAATAAACTGGCAAGAAACAAAAAACATATTGTAAAATTTTCTACCACATGTAAGAAGAAAGAGATTAATGAAAGTCCCTTACAGGCAGAGACAGGAGGAATCATAATCAGGAATAAGGCAATGGCAGAGATATTAAACAAATATTTTGCATCTGTCTTCATGGTAGAAAGTGCAAAATAAAACCATTCAGAAATGATGCGGAGCCAAGGTACAAAGGAAATGAGGAACTTGGGGATATTAGTTGGAAAATTTAATGCGACTTGAAGTCAACAAATCTCCTGGGCCTAATGATCTGCACTGGGAGAAGCAGTGGTGGAGTGGTACTTTCAATGGGCTAGTAAATCCAGAGGCCCAGTTTAGTGCTCTGGGGGCATGGGTTCAAATCCCACCATAGCAGCTGGTGGAATTTAAATTCAATTAATTAAATCGATTGAAAGCTAGTCTCAGTAATGGTGACCATGAAACCATCATTGATTGCTGTAAAAACCCATCTAGTTCACTAATGTCCTTTAGGAAAGAAATCTACCGTTCTTATTTGGTCTGGCCTACATGTGACTCCAGACCCACAGCCACGTGGTTGACTTTGAACTGAAATGTCTAAGCAAGAGCCACTCAGTTCAAGGGCAATTAGGGATGGGAAAAAAATGTTGGCCACATCTCAAATAATAAAAAACACTTAGGGTTTAAAATTTAGGAGATAGTGAATGATTTGGTTTTGATCTTCCAAAATTCCTCAGATTTTAGAACAGTCTCCATGGATTAGAAGGTAGCAAACACAACCCTGCTGTCCTAGAAAGGAGAGAGAGAAAAAACAGGAAATTATCGGCCAGGGAAATGCTAGAAATGTTTATTAGGGGTGTGGTAACAGAGCACTTAGATGATTGTGAGATGATTAGGCAGAATCACCATGTCTTTAAATTTTTTAAACATCAACACCTTTCATAGAGTTTTTTGAGATTGTAACCAACAGGGTAGATGTAGCAGGGAAGTCAAGCTGGGCCCCAGCTCCCAACTTTGGCATGGGTCCGGACACCAGGTCCCACCTTCTACGGGACATTCTCTGTGGCTACCAGGAAGTTCCGTCAGCCCGACCTCTGCCAGCAGGCGGTGATGGTGAGGTGGAGCACCTGGCAGGAGAATTGGTCGGCCTGAGTCCCTCTGTTGCACGAAGCGGTGTCTTTGGCAGGCTAGGAGGGCAGAGCTGAAGGCCGCAAGGAGCGGGTTGAAACAGGGGCAGAGCAGGAGTTCGGGTGATCAGCCTGAAGCCTAAGCCAAAGCCTGGAGATGAGGAGAAATGGCGTGGCTATGGACTCCAGCAGTACAAGTGGGCAGCTCACCATCACCTTCTCAAGCGCAATTAAGGATGAGCAAGAAACGCTGGCCTAGCCAGCTAGCCCTCATCCCATGAATGAATTTTTTTTAAAAAGCTGCGATAGGGATCCAGGAGGATTGTTTGGACAGCACATGATCCCTCCTGAGCCTGAGGAGACCCAAGACGCTGGAGATATTATTCGGGGTCTGGGTAACAAGGTAACGTGGTCGATTAGCAAAAGGAGTGATCCGAGTGCGCTGGTTCCCAGCTTCGTTTCTCCGATGCGCTTCGAGCCCAGTTTTCAGCCCGGCCCATTACGTGAAGGTTAGGGAGAGGGGATAAAGGGAAAAGGTTCGGGATTATGAACCATCCCTGGCACACTGGCCCCCATCGTTTAACAAACAACACCACATTGCTGCTGAGTCAAGACAGGGAGTTGAGCGCTGAATGGTTTTTCCGTGTTTTGTAGAGTCAAGCAACAGTCATCCATTTCTTTAAGATAAGCTTTTACATGAGTGTTTTTATAGGTTTTAAAACGGTGATTAAATTAAAGATCACTGTGCCTGAACTTCCATGCATTTCGTGTGCTGAAACCCTACATCACTTAGATAACAGGGAGACCAGAAATTGTAGTGTACTTGGATTTTCAAAAGAGCATTCGATAAAGTGCACACACACGATAGAGGTTAGTACACAAAATGAGGGCTCATGGCATTTGGGGTGAAATACTACCATGCACTGAGGATTGGCTAACAGAAAACATAGAATAGGAATAGATTGGCAGGCTGTGACTAATGGGGTACTGCAAGTATTATTGCTTGGGCCTCAGCTTTTTGTCATTCATCCTTGGAGTTGAAGATGACCATGTTCATCATCGAGGGTGTTTGGTGGGGTTCCGCTGGTGACTGCTAAGGCTGGTCTGCGCCTGGAAGGTTCTGCTGGAGATAGGTCAGGATATCGTAGACGATGGAGTTTTGGATGAGCTGCTGGCTCCAGGTTTCCTCTCTTTGCCTCTGATTTCACTTGCTTTTGAAGGGGGCCGCACTGTTTTCTATTTGGTTGCGCCAGGTGCAGCAGTCCTGAGTGAGCTTGTCCCAGCACTCGAAGTCGATATCAAAACTCCTAAGTGAAGCCATCAGACTGTCCTTAATGTGCTACCATTGACCACCATAAAAGCACACTCCAGACTCAAGCTCGCCATAGAAAATTCGAAGGAAGTGATAGGCATTCTGGCTACATGACCAGCCCATTCAGTTGTGACTGTTTCAATATAACATGGATGCTTGGCAGGCCAGCTCGGGGGAAACACTTTGGTGTCTGGTATTTTGTCCTGCCATCTGATCTTCAACAGCTTCCAAAGGCGGCTCAAGTAAAAGTGGTTGAGGTTCTTGGCATGACACTGATACATAGTCCAAGTCTCACATGTGAAGAACAGAGTGGGCAGGACTATTGCTCTATAGATTGTCAGTTTGGTAGGAAGACTTTGTTCCCAGACTGATAGTCGTAGTCTGCCGAAGGCTATGCTTGTTTCAGCAATTCTTGCATGTGTCTTGTCATCAATATAGACAGCTTGAGAGAGCGTGCTGCCATGATGAGTGAGCTTATCCACTGCTGACAGGTGCTGGTCGTAGACAGAAACCTTGGGCTCCATATTTACAATGTGTCTCAATGACTTAGATAAAAGGACTGAATGTATTGTATCCAAATTTACTGGTGCTGCAAAGTTGGGTGCAAAAGAAAGCTGTGAGGTGGACACAACGAGGCTACAAAGGGATATAGGGACATATCACTTGGGTGAGTGGGCAAGAACATGGCAATTGGAATATAATGCAGGGAGCCATGAAGTTATTCACTTTGGAAGGAAAAATGGAAAAGCAGAATATTTTTTCAAATGGTGAGAGAGTGGGAAATATTGGTATTCAGAGGGACATGGGCACCCTTGTACATAAATGGAGGAACTTTAACATGCCAGTACAGTAAGTGATTATGAAGGAAAATGATGTTAGTCTTTATCACAAAGGGATTAATGTATAAGAGTGAAGGCTTACTGCAATCGTATAGGGACTTGGTGAGACCACACCTGGTGTACTTTGTACAGTTTTGACCTCCTTACCCAAGGAAGCCTTGGAAGAGGTGCATTGGAGGTTCACCAGTCTGATTTCTGGAATGAGGGAATTATCTGAAGAGGGGGACATAGAGTTGACTGGGACTATATCCCCAGTAATTTAAAAGAATGAGAAGTGATCTCAGTGAAACATAAAATTCTTAAAAGTATTGATAGGGTAGGTGCTGGGAGGGGTTTTCTCTGGTAGGGGAATCTAGAACTACCCATCACAGTGTTAGAATAAGGAATCAGCCATTTAGAACTGAAATGAGGAGCGATCTCTTCTTCCCGAGGGTGATGAATCTTTGAAATTATCTACCCCAGAGACCTGTGGATGCTCACTCATTGAACACATTCAAGACAGAGATCGATAGGGTTTTGGATGCCAGGGGAATTAAGGGATATGGGGATAGGGCAGGGAGGTGGAATTTGAGGTAGAAGGTCAGCCATGATCTTTTCAATCGCAGGGAAGGCTCGAAGAGCCAAAATGGCCTCATCCTGCCCCTATTCTTATGTTTTTATACTTGCAAATCATGATTATTTTGAATACATAACAGCACAAATTAATCCTTTTGAGTATTGAATTTCTTTTGGAATTTGCATATTTGCTAAAAGCCACAAGTTATTTTTCTATCGCAAAACAACACCCCTGTTCCCTGAAACAAAGCAAAACTAAAAACAGGGCTGAAGGGCTTCATTTCTAGTTGGACCTCCTGTGTCTGCCTTTCTGGTAATTCCACTCTTGCCACCAATATTTCTATTGGATAGATTAAAAACGTGGCAATGAACATTCGTATTTGCAGCATGCGATATAAGCACATGGACTGTGGACAAGGTTATAAAACAAAGTTAATTTATTCCACTAGCATCAAATCAGTATCAACCATCAAAGGAAAGCATAACTCCGAGAAACAAACTATTTACAGAGAATACTTTAAAAATCCACTGCCGATGCTATAGATCTCTGTTCTATTTGGTGCCCCCGCTCCTCAACACAGTCACTCACCAGGCTTGGTCTGCTGCCCAGCTCCTGGCTGCAGTCCCCTTCTCTCACTCATGAGGCTTCTCAGGCTCAGGGGTTCTACCAGTCGGTTTGACTAGGTTCCCAATTCCCTTTCTAGCTCCTGAGTCACCCTCCTTGCTACTTTCTCCCTTGCCTCACAGCATCAGGATCCTCTCTCAGCTTGTTAAAGACACTGCTCCCGTAAGGAGGGGCCCATAGGGGTCGATCAGTTCCTCTGCTCAGTGTTTTCCCTGACATCGCCACCTGCTGCCGGAGACCCCGCTATATATTCACCATCTGGCTCAATGTCCAATTCTTGCGTTGGCACTAAGTTAGAATGCACAGTGAGTTGTGTAGATGGGAACAGGCAGTTATCAAAACAATAGCAATTACAGAACTGACATCTATGACGGTAGGGAGTTCTGTAGGCTCGAAATCTGCTGAGTAACTCACCTTATACTGTGGTATAAGGGATTAGAATCAAAGGCTTGGGGAAGATTTATTGTAAGGGGTTAATTCCATCAGTGTGGTACGCTAATGTGATGAAGTTTACATCGTCACAGGAGGTGATGCGATGTCTCATGATCTTGCTCTCTCTTGTAGACCACATGGCAAGTAAGATGTTTCTCAATAAAGTTAATGTTTTCCTTGACTCAGCAGACCCTGTGAATATTCTGTGTCAGCACAATGAGTATGATATGGTGGCAGTGAGTGAAAGAACAAATATGGAAAAGTCTCTGCCATTACCAAAAAACTTCAAGCTCAACAGGTCTCAACCAGGCAGGAGCTAGCTGAATTGGTACCAAAGATTTGCCAGAAAGTGCACTGCATTGGACCTGATGGTGAAGCCAAGCAGCGCGCAGGTCTGTACGCTGTTGTATGCAAGAGGTGTCTGTGCAGATGATAGATCCTATTCAGGCAAGGGATTGGCAAAGATAAAGTTATGTATGATGAAGTGATAAAAACGATTTCAATCTGCAAAAGAATATCATTGTCAAGCGTGCTAAATTTAACAAGCATACCCAAAGACAAGGGGAAAGTATTGATACATTTATAAACAGCCTGTATAGATCTGGGGAGAACTGTGAGTATGGCAACTTAAAAGGTGAATGAATCAGGGACAGAACTGTTGTCGGAGTCTTGGATGAAGCATTGTCTGACCATTTGCAGTCGAGAGATGATTTAACCTTAACAAAGGTAATTCAATCAAACAGACAAGCTGAGCGCAGGAAGCAAAATCAATCGGTGATTCGAGGCAACAGGAAGAATTATATCCCAAAAGTGTCTGAATCAGTGGAGTATGTTAAATTTAAAAGCAGAGAGGCAGCCATACAAAAGCAGGGGAGGGTGGAAGAGTGTCCATCAACCGCCCCAGCTAACTATAATCGGTGTGGAGGGGACAGAACACAAGAAAACTGTCCCACCAAAGAGGCCAAATACCATTTTTGTAAAATGAAGGGCTGCAGATAGATGGGAACACCACACCACCTGGAAGTTCCCCTCCAAGTCACTCACCATCCTGACTTGGAAATATATCACCGTTCCTTCACTGTCGCTTGGTCAAAATCCTGGAACTCCCTTCCTAACAGCACTGTGGGTGTACCTACATCACATGGACTGCAGGGGTTCAAGAAGGCAGCTCACAACCACCCTCTCAAGGGCAACTAGGGATGGGCAATAAATGCTGGACCAGCCAGCGAAGCCCACATCCCCTGAATGAAAAATTTTTAAAAATAATAATGACTAAAAGGTTAATCAGGAGAAAGAAATTAGAGTATGAGAGGAAGCTAGCTAGAAATGTAAAAATGGATAGCAAGAGTTTCTACAGGTATTTAAACAGGAAAAGAGTAAGTAAAGTGAGTGTTGGTCCTCTAGAGAATGACAGTGGGGAGTTAATAGTAGATAATAAGGAAATGGCGGATGAAATGAACAAATATTTTGCTTCTATCTTCACTGTAGAGGATGTAAAAAACATTTTAGTAATGGCTGTAAATCAGGATGTGGAAGGGAGAGGGGAACTTGGAGGAATTACAATCACTAACGAAGTGGTACTGATCAAACTAATGGAGCTGTGGGCTGACAAGTCTCCGGGTTCTGATGGACTTCATCCTTGGGTCTTAAAAGAGGTGGCTAATGAGGTAGTAGATGCGTTGGTGTTAATTTTCCAACATTCCCTAGATTCTGGAAAGGTTCCATCAGACTGGAAAGTAGCAAATATAACCCCTCTATTCAAGAAGGGGGGGAGGCAGAAAACAGGAAACTATAGGCCAGTTAGCTTTACATCTGTGGTGGGGAAGGTGTTGGAATCGATCATTAAGATAGGTTATAGCTGGGCACTTAGAGTAACTCAAGGTAACCGGGAAGAGTCAGCATGGTCTTGTGAAAGGCAAACCATGTTTAACCAATTTATTGGAGTTCTCAGAAGGTGTAACATGCATCGTGGATAAAGGGGAGCCTGTAGATGTAATGAACTTGGATTTCCAGAAGGCATTTGATAAGGTGCCACATCAAAGGTTATTGTGGAAAATAAAAGCGCATGGTGTAGTGGGTAACATATTAGCATGGATAGAAGATTGGCTGGCTGGCAGAAAACAGAGAATATGCAAAAATGGGTCTTTTTCTGATTGGCAGGATGTGATGAGTAGAGTCCCGCAGGTGTCTGTGTTGGGACCTCAACTTTTTACAATTTATATCAATGATTTAGATTAGGGGAGTGAACCTAAGAGTTTCTACAAGTATTTAAACAGGTAACTAAATTTGCAGATGACACAAAGATAGGTAGGAAAGGATGTTGTGTAGAGCACATAAGGAGGTTGCAGACTGGTATAGATTGGTTAAGTGAGTCACCAAAATTCTGGCAAATGGAGCATAATGTAGGAAAATGTGAAGTTGTTCACCTTGGCAGGAAGAATAAAAAAGCGGAGTATTACTTAAATGGAGAACAGCTGCAGGATTCTGAGGTGCAGAAGGATCTAGGTGTTCTTTTGAATGAGTCACAAAAGGTTAGTATGCAGGTACAGCCAGTAATTAAGAAGGCTAATAGAATGCTATCTTTTATTATGAGAGGGATTGAACATAAGAGTAAGGATGTTATGCTTCAGTTTTACAGGGCATTGGTGAGACTGCATCTCAAATACTGTGTGCAGTTTTGGTCTCCTTATTTAAGGAAGGATGTAAATGCATTGGAGGCGATTCAAAGGAGGTTTACTAGATTCATACCTGGAATGAGTGGGTTGTCTTATGAGGAAAGGTTGGACAGACTGGGCTTGTTTCCACTGGAATTTAGAAGAGTGAGGAATAACTTGATTGAAGTATATAAGATCCGGAAAGGTATTGACAAGGTGAACGTGGAAAGAATGTTTCCTCTTGTGGGTGAGTCCAGAGCAAGGGGGCACTGTTTTCAAATTAGGGGTTACCCTTTTAGGACACAGATGAGAAGAATTCTTTTCTTTCAGAGGGTTGTGCAACTTTGGAACTCTGTTGCTCAGAAGGCGGTGTAGATGGGGTCAATGAATATTTTTAGGGCTGAGGCAGATAGATTCTTGTTAGGAAAGGGAATCAAAGGCTATCGGGGGTAGATAGGAATGTGGAATTTGAAACACAAACAGATCAGCTATGACCTTATTGAATAGTGGAACAGGGTCAAGGGGCCGAACGGCCTACTCCTGTTCCTATTTCACATATTCATATGTAAGAACATTTGGGCATCACAAAATGTTGAGCCAGAGCAAGATATTCTGTTTGTTGGCCAGGTCTCTCGAAGTCATTGGAAGAGGTGATATCAAACTGTATTACTCCTGTATTATAGGAGACAGGAGGACTTTTGATGTCATCTTCTTTTCCGTCAAGACCATGGGAATGTCTTGGGATGGACCTCTTTGAACATAAAGGTAAGATGTTCTTGATCATAGTAGATGACTACTCCAGATGGATATAAGTCAGGCAACTGGAGGGTCACACTCCTGAAGCAGTGATTGCATCATTGAAGGAGATTTTTGCATTACAAGAATCCCAGACCCTGTCATCTCAGACAATTTGCCAATGAATATTTTAAAGAGTTTGCAACATCATATCGATTTGTCCATACTACCAGTTCACCAAGATGCCTTCAAGCTAATGGTGAAGCTGAGAGAGGAGCACATACGGTGAAAACATTGCTAAAGAAGACATCCAACTTGCACTTCTGAGCTATCATTCAACTCCACTCTGAAGAAAAGTCATATTGGAATGAAAACATTAACCCTGTTATTCTCTCCACAGATGTTGCCAGATCTGCTGAGTTTTTTCAGCATTTTCTGTTTTTATATAGATTTAGGTGTTGGTTTACATACACAAATCGCTGAAATCTGGTGCACAGGGAACACCATCACCTGGAAGTTCCTCTCCAAGACACACATCATCGTGAGTTGGAGCCATATCTCCGTTCCTTCACCGTCGCTGAGTTGAAATCCTGGAACTCCCTCCCTAACAGCACTGTGGGTGTAGCTACACCACATGGACTGCAACTCACCAGCACCTTCTCAAGGGCAGTTAGGGATGGGCAATAAATGCTGGCCTAGCCAGCGGCGCCCACCTCCCATTAGTGAGTAAAACAAAAGGTACAAAATGCCAACAAAAAGGCAATTGGAACTTTATGTCGAGGGAGTTGGAACTCAGTTGTATAGAGACATGGCTGGACCCCATCTGAATTGCTGTGTTTAGTTTTGAGCATCAAGTGTCAGGAAAAATAGCCTTGAAACTTTAAAGCATGAGCCCTATTTACACATCAGACACGTGGAGATAAACTTGCCTCCCCTTCGGGGAATTGAACCCCAGTCTCCTATGTGACTGGCAGGGATACTAACCACAATACTAACAAGGACCAGACAAAGGAGGCAGGTGTAAATTGCAGCAGAGCCTGGCAGGAATTGTGAGGCTGGCAACAGCATTTGTGCGGCTTAAAGGGGAATGTCAGGAGTGGGATTTGAACCCACACCCCTAGAAAGGGACCAGAATTCAACAAGCCACAGGCAAGATAAGGAATCACACTTCTTGAGTCTGGCACCTTAGATCACTTGGCCACCCTGACAACCAGTTAGTACAGCACATTTCACTGGAATACTAATGAGGCTTGGAGCACTAAATTATTAAGGCCAGTTCACACAAACGTGGCTTGCAATCCTTTGAATTTAGAATATCGAGGGATGATATAATTCAGGTGTTTGAAATGATAAAGGGTTAAGTTGGGTAGTTATAGAGAAATTATTTCCTTTGGTAGGAGAATCGAAAACAAGGGGCAATCTTAAATTTGGAGTTTTAAAATTTAGGAGTGAAATCTGGAAGCACAATTTTCACACAAAGGGTCGTGGAAATCTAGAACTTTCCCTCCCAAAAGGATAGCAGTGCCTGGCCAATCAAAATCTGGTGCAATGCAACAATGAAGTAGTGTGACATTTTCCCCACTTCTCACACATGTCTCTGAGTGGCTTTCCAGTAAATTGAAGCCTGTTATCTGAGATCTTTAAAATATAATTTATTGATTTACTATGAGACCCAATATACAGATGTAATCAGTACAGCAGAAGCCATGAGCCTAGGAGAAAATTTGCAATCCAGCCCACTTGTACTCAATTTCTTGCAAACACTTGGTCCATTCCTATAATCTTCCCTCCAATTTTGAGGGGTGACCTTGCCAAAAGGAGGCACATTCCATGTGAGCCCAGTCTGCATCGCAACATAACTCCAGACTGTAACACAGAATGCTAATCCTCCCAAAAGGATAGCATTTCCATCGTACCCCAAATAAACTGAAACCAGCAGTTACCGTGTATGCTCCAGTTCTGCTTGGTGTACTGTGCAATTGATGGATGATAGGATACTTAGAAAAATAATATGGCAACTATGAAATCATCCTCATGAATGTGGAAGAGGTTGGAAGTAATTTTAGCCCAAGGATGAGTAGGAACTTGGTGTGGTAAAAGTGGTTCCTTATGCTGATTTGGCATATTTTTCTGACAAGCCTTGCGCTTCTTAGCTGTGACTTTAATGTCATGGCTCATACCCGGCCAATAGACTGTCTCTCTTGTGAACTTCCTCGAATGATCTATGACCTTGTGTGGCTGATGAAGTTTCTGGAGTATGTCACGTTGCAATCATTTCAGTATGGTGACCTGCTCGCTCTTTGAAGATGACTCCCCGGGATATGCTTTGCTCATCTTATACGCCCCAAACTCTCTCACCAGCTTGTGGACATCCTAAGGGGTGTCTGGCTATCCTCTGAGAATCATTTTCCAGAGTTCCAGAGCTGTCTCCTCCTGTAGTTGTTGACAGTTCAACATCAGGTCGACCTTTGGAACATCTTGGCTGCACCTGTGTGGTGAATCAATCAATGGTATGGCATCCTCTCTCATCAGTACATCTCCCTGAAAGCTGCATTTCCTATTGAAATGGGATATTGTGATGTCAGATTGCTAACTGAAGTAATGGGTGTATCTTCTGTTGCTGAACTGCCTTGCAGTACCTGGCTGATTCCAGTAGGGTTACCATGTGAGGTCTCAATATGCTGGTAGACCTGCAATTGCTGGGCCTTTGGTTTCCACCAAGTAGAATGTCTGCCATATCCAAGGTGACTGACTGTATTTGCACTCTAGCATGATGGATCCTTACCATGGAACTACCGACCCATTATATGTTGGAAGCTTCGCAGTAGTGAGCATCACCATGGCTTTCCACTTCTGTGGGCATGTTGCTTGCAAAATTCTCAGGGGCAGAACGTTGTCCATTTTTGGCACGAGTGAATGTTTACTGACTTTCTTTGAATTGACAATCTGAATTGTGGCAAATACTTATGATGGTGTAATGGCATCCATATTTCCCGTGACATGGTCAGCGTGGAATGCATGGTCAATCGCGCCTCACAACACCTTGACCATCATCGTCGTTGTCCATTTTGTCTGCCAACTCATGTCTGCTTTTCCTGTGGGATCTGGTATGGTCATTGCTGCTACTCGAAGATATTGCCTGGTTATGGTTTGCTTGAGCCTTTACACTACTCCTTGTAGCTCCTTTGGGCTTTGCTCTTCTCCCTTGCCACTGCCAGTGGCCTTTCGTTCCACATGCCTTGCAGAAATTATGAAATGCTGGGCAACTCTTCAGTGTGTGCAGAAGCCCACACCTTCCAGGTCTTCCCAGGTTTGGCTAATCCGGTCACTGTGGTGACGGTTGGAGTTGCACACGAGATCTGCAAGGGTTGTCAGCCTGCAATGACCTTTGTCCATCTTTGAGTAACTCATCAATGCTGCAGCCTTTGAGTCTGTCCAGCAGATCTTTTTGGAATGCGTCTATTAGAGTGGACGCAATCACTAATTCGCCGATTCTCCCTGCCAGCTCCGCTTCTGAAAAATCGTAGTGGGCGCCCTTTCTCTACATCAACTCATAAAATGATTGACGGTTCCTTAGGCTGATGGCTTTATGACATAACCTCCAGGCAATGGTTATGGACACTCACTTTGATCCTGAACCAGTCTTCCAAATTTTCTTGGGATCTTTATGGTCACCTCCAGTGAGCCTGGATGCACTGAGCTAATGCAAACCTTCATTTCCAATGGCTAAATGAAACTTTATGGCCTGCTGGTCTGGTTCAGGCATGCCCAAGTCAATGAACCATAGGCCAGGATTTTACAGCCCGGATACAGCGAGCCGTTTAAATCTTCATTTGGTTCGGCAGGATTGTAATATCCCGCTGGGCGGGATGGGCTGTAAAATCCTGGCCATAGTTCTGTAAGCTGTTTAAAATAGTTTTAACTCAAAAAGTAGGTCAGCCTCCTTCCAATTTAAGCTTGTGGATTTTGTGGAAGTTTTTGCAATACTCCCCAGACCTTCTCTGCCGTTTAAGTGAATAATCCTGAGGTTTTACTGATCAGAGTTCGAAGACTGTAAATGCTTTGAGCGCACTGCAATATTTCAGTTGCTTGTAGTTCCTCTATTTAGCACAGCTCCGCTCCACTGCAGCTCCGCTCTATTGCAGCTCACTCCACTGCAGCTCGCTCCACTGCAGCTCGCTCCACTGCAGCTCGCTCCACTGCTGCAGCAACACTGCAGCTCGCTCCACTGCAGCTCGCTCCACTGCAGCTCGCTCCACGGCAGCTCGCTCCACTGCAGCTCGCTCCACTGCAGCTCGCTCCACTGCTGCAGCAACACTGCAGCTCGCTCCACTGCAGCTCGCTCCACTGCAGCTCGCTCCACTGCTGCAGCAACACTGCAGCTCGCTCCACTGCAGCTCGCTCCACTGCAGCTCGCTCCACGGCAGCTCGCTCCACTGCAGCTCGCTCCACTGCAGCTCGCTCCACTGCTGCAGCAACACTGCAGCTCGTTCCACTGCTGCTCGCTCCACTGCAGCTCGCTCCACTGCTGCAGCAACACTGCAGCTCACTCCACTGCAGCTCGCTCCACTGCTGCTCGCTCCACTGCAGCTCGCTCCACTGCAGCTCGTTCCACTGCAGCTCGCTCCACTGCAGCTCGTTCCACTGCAGCTCGCTCCACTGCAGCTTGCTCCACTGCAGCTCGCTCCACTGCAGCTCGCTCCACTGCAGCTCGCTCCACTGCTGCTGCAACACTGCAGCTCGCTCCACTGCAGCTCGCTCCACTGCAGCTCGCTCCACTGTTGCTGCAACACTTGGGATGAGTGGCGCTGTTGCCGCTGGCATGTACGTTCCTGAAGGTCTTCCCACGAAGCTGGGTTGTGACAGGAACACACCGCGTTGCCCCACAAAACAAAAAATGGTGCTGAAGACTTTCCCAGCCAACTTTAACTCTCAATTATGTCTGCCAATTTCGCAACGTTACTTGGGGCGATTTCCGCAGCATTTCTCGGTGCTCACCTCTCCCTTGCCCCGCGATGGATGCAGTGGCCTGTGTGCCAGCTTCCCTGGCCGAGCGCTGCCCGCAGCGCGACACCTTTCAGTGCCCGGTTCCTACCTGTTAAACCCGCAGACTCTGCAATCTCCAGTTAGAGTCCACACACTTTGTGTTGACTGAGCGGTTTGAGTACTTCGGATATTTTGTCTGCTTACCCACGTTTTCCATCAGCACTGACACCACATCGTGTACAGTGTACTTGAAAGTGAAAAATCATCTTCTACTGGCACCCTGTTGTGTTTTTTTCCTTCTTGTGCTTGCTAACAAATAAACATCAAGGCACCAACCACACATAAGGGAATCGTAATTTTTTTATTCATCCACTGGTCACTCACGGGATGTGGGCTTCTCTGGCTGGGCCAGCATTTATTGCCCATCCCTAATTGCTCTTGAGAAGGTGGTGGTGAGCTGCCTTCTTGAACCGCTGTAGTCCATGTGGTGTAAGTACACCCACCGTGCTGTTAGGAAGGGAGTTCCAGGATTTTGACCCAGCAACAGTGAAGGAACGGCGATATATTTCCAAGTCAGGATGGTGTGTGACTTGGAGGGGAACTTCCAGGTGGTGGTGTTCCCATCTATCTGCTGCCCTTGTCCTTCCAGGTGGTAGTGGTCGTGGGTTTGGAAGGTGCTGTTTAAGGAGACTTGGTGAATTCCTGTGGTGCATCTTGTAGATGATATACACTGCCGCCACTGTGCATCGGTGGTGGAGGGAGTGAATGTTTGTGGATGGGGTGCCAATCAAGCAGGCTGCTTTGTCCTGGATGGTGTCCAGCTTCTTCAGTGTTGTAGGAGCTGCACTCATCCAGGCAAGTGGGGAGTATTCCATCACACTCCTGACTTGTGCCTTGTAGATGGTGGACAGGCTTTGGGGAGTCAGGAGGTGAGTTACTCATTGCAGGATTCCTAGCCTCTGACCTGCTCTTGTAGCCACAGGAATGCACAGGTTCATCTATTAAGGAGTGAGAAGTTAGTAGCAGCATTGTAGAGTTGGAGAACATGTGCACAGGTCTGATCTGTTTTGTTCTTAAGTGCAAACTGAGACCGAGTCTGAGTCACATGATATATTGCATCATTTTCCCTTTAGTAATGTATACAGAAAACATAACCACAAGGTGCACCACAACAGTACAGACCAACCATGACCTATTGTTTGGTGGAGCAGGCTCAAAGGGCTGATCAACCTACTCTCATGTTTCCAAAAATTTCAACTACTTATGAAAGACAGTTGGTTCAGTTGGCTAGATAGCTAGCAGTGGTTAAGAATAGTACCAACAGTGTGGGTTTGATTCCTACTCTGGCTGAGGTGGATTTGGGCTCTGCCCCTGAGGATGGAAGGTAATGACTAAACCAGCACTGACAATGGCCAAGAAAATAGCTCAGGATGAAGCATCAGCAGACAATGAGCCAAGGACCTGCTATTGGGCAGAGCACACAGACTGTACCATAGTCCATTTACATCTTATTTTTAAGCAGAAAATTTGAACCTATAAAAACTCGCACCTGATTAAGTGTGACAGGATTTGTTATTGTAATCACTGGTTCTTTGAATTGAGTAGAACAGAGTGAAAGAACTGGCAATTATATAATGCCTTTCTTCTGTTCAGAATCTGCCTCAGAGTGCTTCAGTCAATGAAGCAGAATCTTAGAATCAAAAGCAGAGATGGTGGCCATTCAGTCCATCATGCCCCTGCCAGCTCTTTGAAAGGGCTACCCAAATAGTCCCACTCCTCAGCTCTCATCCATAGCCCTGCAAATCTTGCCTTCAAATTACTTTAGCGATGTAAGTAGCTAATTTGTCTGAAGTAAGCTTCCACAAACAGCAACAAGATGAATGACCATTTTTGGTAGAGATGAATGCTTGCTCGGGCACTGGGAGTGGTCTCTCTGCTTTTATTTCCATCTGCATAAATTAACATTGATTGTTTAAATATTTTGCCCCTGACATGACTTTGTTAAAATGCATGGGACTTAATTTTTCAATAGCTGAGCTGTTCCAGCTTCATTCTTTCATACGGTTGATGGATTAATTACAATTACAGTGGGTACTTATTCATCTATTCATTTAATTAAATACACAGCGATGTGAAAAACATTCATTTGTTTCTCTTCTTCCTGACCCTTCTGGGCATGTTTTTGTTTTCCAATTTAAAATATGACAGTCAGGATCACAGTTCTTTGTCATGTCACAATAATAGACCAAGAGTGAAGGAAGTTTTGAAATATGAAAAGGCAATAATGATCCGGCTCCATAATCTTGTGAGTTTTCGATAACAAATTAGGGTGTTTAACACAAAGAAGGGAGGGCAAGCTGGTCTTGCTTTTATTGTTTTGGAGGCTTCCGAATTAATAACATTTCAGATCTCAGCATCTGACTGGTTTGACAAAGAATGACTTGCATTTATATAGCACCTTTCACAACCTCAAGATTTCCCAAAGCACTTTGCAGCCTTTCAAGTACCTCAGAAGTGCATTCACTGTTTTAACTTAACTTTGAACTTGTGCATAGCAAGCTCCGGCAAACACCAATGTGATGATAATCAGATAGTCTGTTTTAGTTTTTTAAAAAATTTTATTCATGGGATGTTGGCATTCTTGACTAGACCAGCATTTATTGCCCATCCCTAATTGCTCTTGTTCAGAGAGCATTTTAAGAGCCAACCACATTGCTGTTGGTCTGGAGTCACATGTAGGCCAGACCAGGTAAGGCAGCAGATTTCCTTCCCTAAAGGGCATAAGTGAACCAGATGGGGTTTTATGACAATCAGCAGTGGTTTCACGGTCATCATTAGACTTTCAATTCCATATTTTTATTGAATTCAAATTTCACCAGCTGCTGTGGTGGGATTCAAACCTGGGTCCCTAGAGAATTACCCTGGGTCTCTGGAATACCAGTCCAGTGACAATACCACTACACCACTGCCTCCCCACAGTGATATTGGTTGAGGGACACTTTGGGGATTTTCCCTGATCTTCTTCAAAATAGCACTGTGGGATCTTTTACATCCTCCTGAGAGGGCAGCTGGGCCTCTGTTTAATGTTTCATTCAAAATACAACACTTCAGGCTATGTAGCATTTCCTCAGGGCTGCATTGATAGTGTTCACAAGAACATTCCTGGGATGAGGGGCTTATCTGGTTGAATAGGTCGTACCTTTACCCAATGGGTTTTTAAGAATGAGTGGTGATCCTATTGAAACACATAAAATCCGGAGGAGGCTTGATAGGGTCGATAGTGGGAGGGTTTTTCCTCTTGTGAGGAAGCCTGGGGCTAGGGAACACAACTTAAGAATAAGTCGTCACCCCTTTAAGATGGAGAGGAGGGGGATATATTTCTCTCAGAGCATCATTATTATTTGGAACTTTTTTCCCCAGAAAGCTGTGGAGGTTGGGTAACTGAATATATTCAAGGTTTGATAGACAAGGGAGTCAAAGGTTATGAGGGGCAGACAGGAAAGTGCAGTTGAGACCACAACCAAATTAGCCATGAAATTATTGAATGGCGGAGCAGGCGTGAAGGGTGAATCTATCTTGTAACATAAGAACACAAGAATTAGGAGCAGGCGTAGGCCATTTGGCCCCTCGAGTCTGTTCCACCATTCAATATGATCATGGCTGATCTGATTGTGGTGTCAACTCCAATTTCCTGTCTGCCCCCCACAAAACCCTTGATTCTCTTGTCGATCAAAGATCTAACTCAGCCTTGAATATATTCAATGACCCAATCTCCACTTTTTATTTCTTATTCATTCACGGGATGTGGGCATCATATGCTAGGCCAGCATTTATTGCCCATCCCTAATTGCCCTTGAGATGGTGGTGGTGAGTTGCCTTCTTGAACCACTGCAGTCCATGTGGTGTAGGTACACCCACAGTGCTGTTAGGGAGGGAGTTCCAGGATTTTGACCCAGCGACAGTAAAGGAACAGCAATATATTTCCAAGTCAGGATGGTGAGTGACTTGGAGGGGAACTTCCATGTGCTGGTACTCCCATGTGTCTGCTGCCCTTCTACTTCTAGATGGCAGTGGTCATGGGTTTGGAAGGTGCTGTTGGCGGAGTCTTGGTGAGTTTCTGCAGTGCAGCTTGTAGATGGTATACACTGGTGGAGGGAGTGAATGTTTGTTAATGGGTTGCCAATCAAGCGGGCTGCTTTGTTCAGGATGGTGTCGAGCTTCTTCAGTGTTGTTGGAGCTGCACTCATCCAAGCAAGTGGGAGTATTCCTTCACACTCCTGACTTTTGCCTTGTAGATGGTGGACAGGCTTTGGGGAGTCAGGAGGTGGGTTACTTGCCGCACGATTTCGAGCTTCTGACCTGCTCTTGTAACCACAGTATTTATATGGATAATCCAGTTCAGTTTCTGGTCAATGGTAACCCCCAGGATGTTGATAGTGGGGGATTCAGCAATGATAATGCCATTGAATGGCAAGAGGAGATGGTTAAGGATTCTCTCTTGTTGGAGATGGTCATTGCTTGGCACTTGTGTGACACGAATGTTACTTGCCACTTGTCAGTCTAAGCCTGAATATTGTCCAGGTCCTGCTGCATTTGGACATGGGCTGCTTCAGTATCTGAGGAGTTGCAAATGGTGCTGAACATTGTGCAATCATCAGCGAATATCCCCACTTCTGATCTTATGATGGAAGGAAGGTCATTGATGAAGCAGCTGAAGATGTTTGGGCCTAGGACACTATCCTGAGGAACTCCAGCAGTGATGTCATGGAGCTGAAATGACTGACCTCCACCAATCACAACCATCTTCCTTTGTGCTGGGCATGATTCCAATCAACAGAGAATTTTCCCTCGATTCCCATTGACTCCAGTTTTGCTAGGGCTTCTTGGTGTCACACTCGGACAAACGTGACCTTGATATCAAGAGCAGTCACTCTCGCCTCACCTCTGGAGTCAGCTCTTTTGTCCATGTTTGAACCAAGGCTGTAATGAGGTCAGGAGCTGAGTGGCCCTGGTGGAACCCAAACTGAGCGTCAGTGAGTAGGTTATTGCTAAGCAAGTGCTAACCTTGACAGCCCTGTTGATGACTCCTTCCACCACTTTACTGATGATCGGGAGTAGATTTGTCCTGCTTTTTATGGACAGGACATACCAGGACAATTTTCCACATTGGCAGGTAGATTCCAGTTTTGTAGCTGTACTGGAACAGCTTGACTAGGAGTGCAGAAGAGAATGTGGAAGAGAATTCCACTGACTAAGAACCATCTAAGAAAAAAAATTCTCCTCACTTCAGTCTTAAATGGCAGACCCTGATTTTTAAACTTTGTCTCCTAATTCTAGATTTCCCCATGAGGTGAAACATTCTCATTCACCCTATTAAGTTCCTTCAGGATCTTGTACGTTTCAACAAGGTCACTTCTCATTCTTCTAAACTCCAATGAGTATAGGCCCAACCTGTTGGTATGGATGAAAGGCTGAAGTCTCTGAAGTGAGATCTGAAACCACCACTGACTCAGAGGTGAGGGTGCTACCAATTAAGTCACGCCTGGCAGCATGAAGGACAATCATTAAACACAATTGAAAAGTATAGTGAAACCAATTTCCTCTCATTCTTACATCTTCAACTACTACTGCTGTGCGAAGATGTCAATTTGAGAAGAGGCACTTCACCACCGGAAGAGGAAAAATGGAGGGATAATCATCTCATCCTCTTGCACAACTATTTATACAGGACTAGTCTGAGCAGCAACGAGGGCAGGTCAATGCTAATGGCCCTTTCTGTCTTGGACATTGCCTTGCTCAGGGGAGCTAGTGAAAGAGGAGGAAAATATTCAGAAAGGGGCAGTTTCAACCTCAATGACAATAGACCAACTGAACCAAGAACATCATCAGTCAATTAAAAAGAGTGAAATCCAACAGGGAATTCAGGAGAAACTTCTTTACCCAGAGATTGGTGAGAATGTGGGAACTCGCGACCACAAGATGTAATTGGGGTGAATAGATGTATTTAAGTGGAACTTTGATAAGCACATGAGTGGGAAAGGAATGGAATATTATGCTGATGGGATGAGATGAAGAGGGATGGGCAGAGGCTCATGTGGGGCATAAACACTGGCAGAGATCAGTTGGGCCAAATGGCCAGTTCCTGTGCTGTAGACTCGATGCAAAATACGATGAACTTGCTGCATTGCCGGCTTGGAGGGAGGGAGGGCAGAAAATAGAAGCAATTGCTGAAAATATCGATGATAAATATTGTGACCACAACGCAACCTATGCATCCTATGTTACAGGATGTCTTTCCCTTTTCACTGTGTGTTTGTTCTCAGCCCCCATCATTTATTAGGCCCCTTCTTGCCATCGAAGCAGTTTTAGGAAGGAGAATTTAATATCTGTCGGCAACAAGGTCAGTTGGAAAGCTTCCAAAATATCCATGCCTTCAATGATTGAAATAACGTTAAAATGTGTACAATTAAAAAAAAATTGTTGTATCGATTTTTCATGGGCTTGGGTTTATTCTCTGACAGGACAGGTTGGTTTTTCCTTCCGATTTGATCTCCTGCCTAACGTGAAGTCTCAAAAGTTAAAGGCCGCAGTCACAGGGAATCAGTCTGTTCGATCACACTGGCTGTGTCCCAGTTTCAAAAGCGTCAGGTAGACTGAGCTATCCTCACCTCCAAACAGCTGTCCTTGATACAACGGCAGAGGCAATTTGCATAACACCTTTTGGATCCACAGGATACCCCAAAACGCTGCACAGCCAATCGATTTCTTTTGAAATGCGGGGCGGAATTCTGTTCGTTCCGGACGGCAGGACCAGGGAAGCACACCGCTTCCGCGCTCTTGCTTTTTCCCCCACGCCACGACAATTACAATTTGGAGTGGCGGTAGCGTTGCACGGGAGACACGCGCGATTCCACGGCCCTGGGTGCTTTTCAGCTGTGGAACCCCTCGTCAGCTGGCGATGCTGCAGCTACGGGCGGGGCTATGAAAGAGCCTCCTGGCCTAACAGAGAGGCTTCTGCATCAGGGCCTAAACTGTCCTGCCCAACTCCATTGCCTGTTAACCTAATTGACCGTTGGGTTGGATGTTCCCACTTGTGGGAGAAACTAGAACCCGGGACACAGTTTAAGAATAAGAAGTCAACCGTTTAAGGGGAATGGAATATAAAAATAGGGAAGTTTTACTGCAGCTGTACAGGACCTTGTGAGGCCACATCTGGAATATTGTGTACGGTTTTGGTCCCCTTATTTGAAAAAAAGATATAATTGTGTTAGAAGCAGTTCAGAGAAGGTTCAGCCAACTCGTTCCTGGGATGAGGGGCTTTTCTTATAAAGGAAGGTTGAACAGGTTGGGCCTTTACTCATTGGAGTTTCGAAGAATGGGAGGTGATCTTATTGAAACAAGTAAGGTCCTGAGGGGACATGATAGGGTGGATATCGGGAGGATGTTTCCACTTGTGGGAGAGACACGAACACAGTTTAAAGAATTAGAGGTCTTCCATTTAAGACGGAGATGAGGAGAAATTTTTGTTTCAAAGGGCCGTTAGTCTGTGGAATTCTCTTCCCCAGAAAGCAGCGGATGCTGGGTCATTGAATTTATTCAAGGCAGGGTTAGACAGATTTTTGTTAGACAAGGGATTCAAGGGTTATGGGGGGAAGATTGTAAAGTGAAGTTGGGACCACAACCAGATCACTATGACCTTATTGAATGGCGGACCAGGCTTTAAGGGCTGAATGGCCTACTCCTGCTCCTAAGTCCTTTGTTCCTATGTTCTTTAAAGCACAAAGATGGCATGAGTGCTCTTCAAAATTAAGTTTTACTTGTAAGTACTTCACAATACATTGGTTTCACTTTCTGGATGTGTACATCATCATGATGTGTTGAGACGAGCTGAGTGAGAGAGCTAAACGTACTGGTGCACCTCATGGTTGTCATGCATTGATTGTAACAGGGGAGTTAGGGACATTTCCTTTATTGTGGAAGAAACAATGTGGTGTTTTTTAGTTCTCTCTTTACTGAATGTTCACATTAGTGTAGGCCAGTGTTTGATTTGCCACTCTGTGGGACATGGCTGAACCAGCTGGCCCTCCTTTTCATGCATTGTAAAGGGCATTGTCCGAGATCATTCTCAATGGGGATAATTAAAATATTGTGATGTGGGTGAACCCAAGTCCCTGTAAGGACTTTGCATCCACCACCCTGAGACGGACCCTCATTTGAGCAATACTAACACTACCCTTTAAGCCCCTCATTTGGCTGACTGTTCTCACCACCCCATCCCCATCCCACCAAGGATGCCAGGCCCTTCCAACTTCATTCTTCGATGACCCCAACACCACTCTCTTGTCCTCCCTTGGATCCCTCTTCTACTCCACCATGCTCCTGACCCCACCCCGCACCCCTGCCACCCACCCCCCCCCACCACCCTTTTCTGGCCTCAGGGCTGGGTGTACAGTGTTCTGCCTACAGGCCAAAGTGTAACTGAGACTGGATCATGTGACACACTTCACCGCCAGCAACGGCCTGCTGCTATCTCTTAAAGGTATATTACAGAACGCAACAACAACTTAATTAGGCAGGATGCAAAATTTCAACTTCCCAATGGCAGGTTGAGATGTAGAGATAAAGCCAGCAGCATGTTTGTGGCATGTCGATCCTCACACAGTCCTGTGGCGGGTTTATCATTGTAACTGATTTGCATGCCATGGATATGCATTAGCATCAAACCTTTTTTTAATTATGTCCTAACTTCAAGGTAAAGGCTGTAGCGCATGAAAATCTTGTGGCACCCAGTTCATGTTTGTTCAAAGGTGGTCCCTTATGAGTGGTTGGTGCACTTATATCATTACTAAAACATGACATGGGCGTACAGTGGTGGTCAAACAGCCTGGCAGCGAGATTCAGTACAGGTACGACATGGTGAACAGCCTTAGATCGTGTTACACGGCACGAGAAGACCCTCGACGTTTTGGTCAGACTGCGAAGATGCTGCAGAGTCGGAGGGTGTTGAAATCACACCGTGGTGACTGTGTGGAAAAGCTTCGAAGATACAGACCGATAGTGCTCAAGTAAAGAGCTGGTAAGCAGACAGATCCTTCGTGGTGAGATTGCAGCGCACAGCCTGTCGGTTCTGCGAGTGGGACAGCACAGCAAGAGGATCAGTACTGGGTTAGCTCAGTTGGGAAAGGTGAGTGACCGGGTGTGGGCTGGATGGGTAGTGAGTGAGGGAAGAGACAAACTAAAAAAAAAACACACAAAAAGCATCATAAAATCAGACCAGAGAAGGTTGCAATTATAACAGGTGGAGCTTCAGAAAAGTCTGAAAGTGGCTACTGCGACACTCCTCCCGGGTACTATATAAGAAGGAAAGTCCAAGGGATATTGTCAAAATGTCCACAAAATTGCCCAGTTTGAATTAGGATGCAGCTGACCTACTATCTGAATTTAAAATGTTTAAATAGCGTACAGAGCTATGGTTTCTTGATTCAGGTGTGTCTGAACAAGATGACTAAGCCATAAAAATTTACCTAGCAATTGGGAACAAAGCTCTACACAGGCTGAACACATCAGGATTAAAAACAAAAAACTGCGGATGCTGGAAATCCAAAAACATCAGGATTAACAGCAGAAGAGCTAAAGGATCCTCAAAAGATATGGACTACATTGGAACTCCGGTTCAGAATCAGATTAAACTTCCGTATTCATCAACTAGAGTTCATGTCAGTTCAACAACAGCCTACAGATTCCATAGACCACTTCGTCAGCAGGTTTTTTTTTATTCATTCATGGGATGTGGGCTTCACTGGCTGGGCCAGCACTTTATTGCCCATCCCTAGATGCCCTTGAGAAGGTGGTGGTGAGCTGCCTTCTTCTTGAACTACTGCAGATGTAGAGAAATCACATACTGTGATTTTTCAAACACAGAACTAGCAGACAGAATTGTTGAGTTGGTGATTGCCTCCACTCCCATTGGAAGTATTCCGATGAGATCTGCTAGACAAGCCCAAAACGTATAGCATCGAAGAACTACTCAAGGATGGACATAAGCACAAAGCGATCCTCACAGGTCGACGAAGCTTACAAGTCCTAAGCATAACCTCAATTGTTAACACACCCAAACCTAGCGAGACATGTGGAGGGTGTGGTCTTCTGCATGCACCAAGGAAATGTCTGGCTTTCCAGCAAGGCATGTGGCAGAAAGGACCATTGGCAGCAGCAGGGCACTAGGGCAAAGACTGATGCAGCTACAAGAGCTGTGCACTGATCCAAACAGACCGTACACAACAGGTATCTTGAAGCAATAAAAGAGACCATCTGGTATCCCGTTAGAAACATATATATGAGGCGACTGACAAACCAAAAATGATAATGAGGTGCACGATGAGACACAGAACGGTGAAAACATGTTTCACACCGTCAATCCCATGGGAATCATAGGCACCGTCACACCGTCCAAACTGTTTGCCGAGATTAAAATGATCAATCCTAAGAAAGTTGGTAACTACTTCTTATTGGCCAAGATTAACACAGTGGTAAGTGCCAACAATGCCCCTGCGAATTCTAAAAGGCATGTACTCATAGGTGTGGAAGGCCTTGGCGAAACCTATTACTGTGCAACTTTCAGCTTACAATGATTCACTAATTCCATCTGCAGGATCCATAGTCCTGGAGGGCAAGTACAATCAATCCTCTTGGGTGTCACAGGTGTTCGACATTGTGGAAACTAAAGGTCCAGCAATCGCAGGTCTACTGGCATGCTGTGACCTCGCACTAGTGACAATCCATGGAATCAGTCGGACCTCATACGGCAGATCAACCTCAGAAACTACTCCTCTCACCTTAGTTCATGACCTAACATCAAACTATCCAGTATTTTTCAACAAAATTGGCAGTTTCAAGGGAGCTGCAACATTACACTTGCAGGAGAATGCAAGTCTGTCGACTGATCTGGTGCATTTTGTGCAACACAAATGCCAGCAGCTACAAGAAGAAACGGCAAACATTTGTACATTGCAGAAACAGTGGAAAACCATCATTGAAGGGTGGCCTAATTCAATTCAGCATGTCCATGAACACGTGAAACTACTTTGGTTTTACTGGGACGAGCTAGGCATCTCCCAGGGAGTCATTTTGAAAGGCAGGCATGTCATCTTACTGGAATCGTTGCAACCTGATATTCTTCAAGAATTTCATCACTCACACATGGGCGTGGATTGGATGAGAAGGTTTGCAAGAGAGACAGTCTATTTGCCATATATGAACAATGACATTGAAGTCATTGTCAAGAAGTGTGAGGCATGTCAAGAGCATATGCTTAGTTAGCACGAAGAACCATTCATTCCACATGAGCTTCCTGCCCATCCTTGGTCCAAAATCATATCCGACCTCTTTCATGTCCATGGCACTGATTTCATTGTCATCGCGACTACTTTACCATTATTTGACATTTGCACAGTACATCCAGCACAACTGTTACGCACACTCCAAGTGCTATTTTCAGTTTATTTGGTGCACCTAGAGAGATCATTATGGATATCAGTCCACAATTCATTGGCAAACCATTTCAGGATATGTTGAGATGTGGAATATCAATCACGCTACTTCTTCTCCTCATTTCCCTAGATCTAACAGCCTAGCTGAATGAATGATTTCCATGGTGAAATCCCTAATTCTCAAATGTTGACAGATCAAGCAAGATCTACACACGGCAATGTTACATCTGACAGCGACAGCTTTAAGTGCAGCTATTCCATTACCGGCAAAGCTCATGTTCAGCAGACCAGCGCGTTCCAATTTATCTACTCTTACCCATTCTACTCTCTCAGAAATTAGACAGCAGCTTTTGAAACTACAAGAGAAGATGACCAACATGCATAATTAAAAAGAGGGTGCACAGTTGCCAAGTTTACAGTTGATATCCCATGGAAGGTACCTGGCAACCTGTCGAAGTGACAAGGATTTGCTCGGAACCAAGGTCCAATGAAATTATCACACACAAAGGTGCAATGGTGAGGCCTAAGTGAGGACAAGTCAAATCCATTCCAGTTCCTCAACCGCTGTGCAGTCCAATGCCATCGAGGACAAGATCCCAAATGCAACCAGGAACAACATCCAAGAATGACAATCCCACAGATCACTGTGAGCAAATAACGAAACCTCCAGACAAGGGTACCATTATAAGATCTGGGCATATCAGCAGATTACCTCTATGCTTCAGAGATTCATAGATTCACCATTCCTATATACTTAAGTAATGGTAACTAAACATGAACATGTATTATAAATAGTTTTACATCTTTGGAAGGGGGAAAGTATCCTTAAAAAAGAAAAAGGGATGTTGTAAAATGCCTCTAAGGGATAGCAGCATGACATCACTAGAAGGAAGTGTGTCATGTGATCCAGTCTCAGTTTCACTTTGACATTTGAGCAGAGAACAGCGCACACAGTTCTGCTGCTGGTCTCTTCAAATTTTCTATGCATGTATAAATGTTCTCATGTACCTACATGAACTCACAATGAGTGATGCATGCACAAGGCCACACCTTCCACATTTCTTGCTAGGTTTGGGTGGGGTAGTCTATGCATTATGAGTGATTGGTGCCTTTATATCATTAGAAAAACACAACACTGCACGCCACTTTTCCCGCTCTTGTGGGCTCCATAAAATCCACAACCCCCACCCCCTGTAGTGAGTGTTATCTGGGCAAACATGACAAACAATTTGTGCACAGCAAACTCCCTCAAAACAGCAGTGAGATAAATGATCTGTTTTAGGTAAAAGCAAAATACTGCGGATGCTGGAAATCTGAAACAAAAATTGCTGGAAAAACTCAGCAGGTCTGACAGCATCTGTGGAGAGAAAGACAGAGTTAACGTTTCAAGTCCATATGACTCTTCTTCAGATCTGTTTTAGGCGTTGGTTAAGGATAATTGCTGGCTAGGGTACTGGGAGAATTCCCCTGTCCTTTTTTGTATAATTTCTTTCATCTTTTCTATCCAACTGAACAGAAAGATGGATCATCGTTTTAACATTTCATCCAAAAGATTGAACCTGGATAGAATAACACTAAATTACATAGAATATACAGCACAGAAACAGGCTGGGTGGTGTGTGGGGAGAGACAGTGGCATAGTGGTAATGTCACTGAACTAGTGATGCAGAGACCCAGGTTTAATCCATGGTTTCAAATGCCACCACAGCAGCCAGTGGAACTTAAATTCAATTAGCAAAATCTGGAATTAAAAGCAAGTCTCACCTACCCTCAGATGACCATGAAACCATTGCTGATTGTTGTAAAAACCCACCTGGTTCACTAATGTCCTTTACAGAAGGAAATTTGTCATTTTTACCCAGTCTGGCCTACACGTGACTCCAGACCCACAGCAATGTGGTTGACTCTTAACTGCCCTCTGAAATGGCCTAGCAAGCCACTCAGTTAGGGATGGGCAAAATTCTGGCCTTGTCAGTGACACCCACATCCCATGAAGGAACAAATAAATAAAAGGCCATTCAGCCCATTTTGCTGGTCATGCTCCAGTGAAGCCACTTCCCATCCATCCTTCCTCATCTAATCATATCCTCATAACCACCTCCTTTCTTCTCCCTCATAATTTTATCCGGCCCCCCCTTATCTGTATCTGTGTGCCTCAACCATTCCCTGTGATAAACGAGTTCTACATTCTCACTGCTCTCTGGGTAAAAAGGTTTCTTCTGAATTCCCTTTTGTATATCCTGGTGTCTATCTTATATTGATGGCCTCTAGTTTTGATCCTTCTCACAAGAGGAAACATTCTCTCTATATTCATTCCATCAATGCCTTTCATAATTTCAATGGCCTCTATTAGGTCAGCCCCCAGCTATAGAGGAAGGAGTCCCAGCCTGTTCATCCTTTCTTGACAGGTATAATCTTACATTTCTGGTCTCATTGTTGTCAACCTCTTTGCGCTCTCTCCTTTATCTCTATATCCTTCTTATAAGATACTGCTTGTATGCGGCAGAATTGTACATGGTACAAACATACAAATTAAGAGCAGGAGTAGGCCACATGGCCCCTCAGGCCTGCTCCGCCATTCGATAAGATCATGGCTGATCTAATGGTAATCTCAACTCCACATTCTCGCCTACCCTTTCACCTCTTTGCCTATCAAGAATCGATCTTGAATGTTTCAATCAAATCACCTCTTACTCTTTAAACTCCAGCAGATACAAGCCTAGTCTGTCCAACCCTTCCACTTAAAAATGTTCAAAGATTCTGCTTCCACCACCTTTTGAGGAATAGCGTTCCAAAGATTCACTGCCCTCAGAGGAAAAAATTCTCCTCATCCCCTTATTTTTAACAGTGGCTCCTCATTATAGGCTCTCCCACAAGAGGAATCATCCTCTCCACATCCACCCTGTCAAGACCTCTCAGGATCTTGAATGTTTCAATCAAATCACCTCTTACTCTTTAAACTCCAGCAGATACAAGCCTAGTCTGTCCAACCCTTCCACATAAACCAACCTGCCCATTCTAAGTATTAATCTAATAGAACTTCTCTGAACTGTTTCCAATGCTTTTACATCCTTCCTTAAATAAGGAGACCAGGACTGTACACAATACTCCAGATGTGGTTTCACCAGTGCCCTGTGTAACTGAGGCATAACCTCCCTACTTTTGTATTCAATTCCCCTCACAACAAACAATAACATTCTATTAGTTTTCCTAATTACTTCTTGTACCTGCACACTAACCTTTTGTGATTCATGCATTAGGACACCCTGATCCCCCACCCCAGTACTCCACGGAGTGAATTTTATACCCTCCCCACTCCCTGTTGGTGTACTTAAAGGAAGGGTACATAAAATAAAGCAGTTGGCCAGTCTGCTGCCTTCCTGCCTATCGCCGCCCTGTACCCCGTATTACAGGGGTGCAGATAAGGCTTCAGGCAGCCCATCCATCCTGAGGCTTATTGAGGCCCTTAACTGACCAACTAATGACCTCAATCCGCCTCCACCATAATTTTTTGGTCCACAGGGGAAGGCACGGGAATGGCAAGCAGACCAGCAGTTTTCACTGCACGGACAGGGGGTGGGCAGGAAGGGGGTGGCACCTCCTTTGGGAGGTTCCAAAGTGCCCATCAGGACAACCCCCCCCCCACCCTCCCACCAAGATCATACATGCCTCTTTAGCCCCCCCACTCCCCAGTCTATAAAGCCCAACCCCTGCACCCCCTCCCCCTTCTCGCTGCAGCCTGTCAGGCAGGCCCGTCCGAAATCCCCAACCTACCTGAGCTCCAGGATCCACGGTACCTCGACTTCACGGGCTGCCAGTTGTCCCAGCAGTGGCCACTACTCCAACCCGGCGCTGCTGGGACTTCAGAGCTGCCAGCCAATCAGATTGGCTGGGAAGCCTCTAGGACAGGACTTCCTGTCCCTGAGGGGCGGAAGTCCCCTTCCTCACTAATTAAGGCTGCCCCTAGCGTATTATCACTGTCGGGCAGCCGTATTTCTGGTCAGTGAGGTGCAGACAGACTTTTTGGCAGAGGGAGGGATGGTGCAAGTAATTGGTTCCCCCTTAAAATTCATACCCCAGGTTTGCTCTAACCAAGGTTTGATACAAATAGAGCATTACTTCTGCATTGTTAATTGCATGTCCCTAGAAATAAACTCCAATGATTGGTTTGCGTTTTTTCTCATGGCCTTATTGACTTGCCCCCACAACTTTTAGTGATTTGTTTATTTTTGCTCTCCTCCTCCATGCCATTTAGATTCATATTTTCCAAGTAATATTGAGCTCCTTATATTTCTTAGTAAAATATAATTCCTCGCATTTTAATACATTTCAATCTGTGTTGAAATTCCTTTGCCAATTATGTGTCCATTCTACAAGTTTATTCGTGTCTTTTCATTTTTCAGTCTTTTTCAATGCTGCCAATTGCCTCCAGTTTGGCATCATCCACAAATACTGAAATTCCGAAGTTTAAATTGTTAATGCGAGTTTCAAACAACAGTGGACCCAGCATTGATCCTTGCGGGACCCCATTCTGCTCCTTGCTGCCTGGCTCGGCACGCTCTTTTTAAATGATTCATTCACAAGATGTGGGCATTATTACCATTCATTGCCCGTCCCTAATTACCCTTGAGAAGGCGATGGTGAGCTACTTTCTTGAACTGCAGTCCATGTAATGTCAGTAAACCTACAGTGATTATGCTCATCTGTGGTGGTTTGGTACAGGTGAGTAGCTTGTGGGACCATTTGAAGGGCAGTTAAAAGTCAACCACGTTGCTGTGAGTCTGGATAAGGACAGCAGATTTCCTTCCCTAAAGGGCATTAGTGGACCAGTTGGATTTATTACAACAATCTAGTGGTTACATAGTTGATAAACACGATACACAGAATCATAGAAACATAGAAACTAGGAGCAGGAGTAGGCCATTCGGCCCTTCGAGCCTGCTCCGCCATTCATTATGATCATGGCTGATTCGCTATCTCAACACCATATTCCCACTTTCCCTCCATACCCCTTGATGCCCTCAATATCCAAAAAACTATCAATTTCTTTCTTGACCCGGCCTCCACAGCCTTCAGTGGTAGAGAATTCCATAGGTTGACTATCCTCTGAGTGAAGAAATTTTTCCTCTTCTCAGTCCTAAATGGCCTGTCCCGTATCCTGAGACTGCGGCCCCTGGTTCTAGATTCCTCAACCAGGGGAAACATCCTCCCTGCATCTAGCCTGTCTAGCCCTGTTAGAATTTTATATGTTTCAATCAGATCCCCTCTCATTCTTCTAAACGCCAGTGAATACAGGCCCAGTCAAACCAATCTCTCCTCATACAACAGTCCTGCCATCCCCGGTATCAGCCTAGTGAACCTTTGCTGCAATCTCTCTATGGCAAGTATACCCTTTCTTAGGTAGGGAGACCAAAACTGCAGGCAATACTCCAGGTGTGGTCCCACCAAAGCCCTAAATAAATGCAGTAAGACATCCCTACTTCTGAACTCAAATCCTCTTGCAATGAAGATCAACATACAATTTGCCTTCGTAATGGCTTCCTGCACCTGCCTGTTTCCTTTCATTGACTGGTGTACAAGGACACCCAGATCCCTTTGTACATACACATTTCCCAATATATCACCATTTAAATAATACTCTGCCATTCTGTTTTTCACACCGAAGCCTACAACTTTGCATTTATCCACGTTATACTGCATCTACCATGTGTTTGTCCACACACACAACTTGTCTAAATCGTCCTCAAGCCTCCTTGCATCATCCTCACAACTCACAACCTGGCCCAGTTTTGTGTCATCAGCAAACTTGGAAATATTGCATTTGGTTCCCTCATCCAAGTCATTTATACATATCGTGAATAACTGGGGCGCTAGCACTGATCCCTGCGGTACACCACTAGTCACAGCCTGCCATCCCAAAAAAGACCCATTTATTCCCACTCTCTGTTCCTGGTCTGTCAACCAATTCTCAATCCATGCCAATATATTACCCCCAATCCCATGTGCTTTCATGTTGCCCACTAGCCTCTTATGTGGGACCTTATCAAAAACCTTCTTGAAATCCAAATACACCACATCCACTGGTTCTCCCTTATCTATTCTACTAGTTGCATCCTCAAAAAACTCCACAGTAGATTAGTTAAGTGTGATTTCCCTTTCATAAATCCATGCTGACTTTGTCTAATCCCGTAAATGCTTTCCAAGTGTTCTGTTACTACGTCTTTTATAATAGACTCTAGCATTTTCCCCACTACTAATGTTAGGCCAACTGGTCTGTAATTCTCTGTTTTTTCTCTCCCTCCTTTTTTAAATAGCGGGGTTACATTTGCCACCCTCCAATCTGTAGGAACTGCCCCCGAGTCTATAGAGTTTTGGAAGACGACCACCTATACATCCAATATTTCCAGGGCCACTTCGTTTAGTATAATGGGATGTAGATTATCAGGCCCTGGGGCCCTTTAACCCCATTAATTTCTCTAGCACCATTTTTCTTACTGATACTGATTTTCTTCAATTCCTCCCTCTCATTAGACCCTTGGTTCCCTAACATTTCTGGGAAATTATCCTCTTTTATGAAGGCAGAACCAAAATATGTGTTCAATTCTTCTGCCACTTCTTTGTTCCCCATTATAATTTCCCCTGTTTCTGACTGTAAGGGACCTACATTTGTCTTTGCTAATCTTTTTCTCTTCACATATTTGTAGAAGCTTTTACAGTCTGTTTTTATGTTCCCTGCACGTTTGCTCTCATACTCCATTATCCCCTTCTTGAGCAATCCTTTTGTCCACTTTTGCTGAATTCTAAACTGTTCCCAATCCTCAGGCTTGCTGCTTTTACCGGCAATTTAATCCAGATTTCTTGAATGAAATGAATTTAAATTTCCCAGCTGCCTTGGTAGGGTTTGAAGTTATATCACCAAATTATTAATCTTCTGGGCCTCTGCATTACTGGTCTAATACACCACAGTACCATGTTCTGACAATGCTGGAATCCTTCAGAGCTGCACTGAAGTGTCAGCCTAAATTATTACTTCAATTTCTGGAGCAAAGCTTCAACACCGCTCCGAACTCCAAGACAAGTGTATCACCAAGAGAACCAAACTGATGCTTAGGCTGGGGCTTTCCGATCCCGCCCAGTTGACTTTTGGCCGCTCTCCAAATCATTCCATCCCGCCCGCTGCTGCAGTGACCGGTTAATGGTGGCACGTGGGAAGGATAAGGGGCTAGGAACCAGATATAAAGAATGGGGAAATCACAGCAGAGGCACTGGAATTGGGGATGAGAGGCAGGGGATAGGTTGAGGGGGGATTTTTGATTGGAGGCGTGGGCAGAAGCAGATCTCCAATTTGATTTTAAAAGTCTTGATTTTAAAGTTCTCACACTTGTTTCTAAATCCCTCCACGGCTTTGTCCCTACCTATCTCTATAGTCTCCTCCAGCCTCAGAGCCCTCTGAGGTACCTGCGCTCCTCTAATTCTAGCTTCTTGCGCATTCCCAATTATAATTTCTCTCCCCATTGGTGGCCTAGACCCCCAAGCTCCAGAATTCCCCCGCTAAACCTCTCCGCCTCTCTACGTCGCTTTCTTCCTTTAAGACAATTCCTGAAACCTACCCCTTTGATCAAGCTTTTGGTCGCTTGGCCTAATATCTCCATATGTGTCTTTGTTTTATAATGCTCCAGTGAAGAGCTTTACCGTTTCATTACATTAAAGGTGCTATATAAGTTGTTGTCCTTGTGGCATTGGTGGGTGGTGGTTGAGAAGAACTGGAGATACAGAGAAGCCAATGTAAATAAACAAAGACAATAGCATTTCAATAGCTGCTGTGTGAAAGGAAGTGGATGACCTCGAAAAGTATCAGAAGCAAGCAAAGAAGTTGAAAATGCTGTGTTTTAGACATTCCCATGAGGTGGTCATGGTTTAGAGTGACTCTCAATGCTGCCCTGTGCCTTCCTGGTTGCAAATGCATCTACAAACAGGATTCCTCATGGTTAATTTCCACTAATACACATGAAAAGTCAAGTTGTATAACTGCCAAGGCCATGAGTTCTCATGTTTCAATGGGTGGAGTTTAATACCCTCCCTCGTGGCGAGTTTGGTGACTGGGAGTCAGGTGACAAGCGAGAGGGTGGCGGGTGGGGACCCCACTACCTTTTCAGCACCACCCCGATTAAGCCCGTGTGGGAAGGTCCATGGACAGCCTTTCTGCCCTGCCCCCAACTGAGGCCCTAAGCGGGCAATTAATGCCCATTTAAGGGTCTCATCCTGCGCTCACTGCTATTAACCCAGCTGAAGGCTGAGGGCTCACCATGCCGGGAGTATGACAAGCAAACCCTTGTTGCTAAACCCCCCTTCCCCATGAATTCCGCATTGTGACTTCCTCTCCCACCATCACTCATCTGTGGCCTGGGATCCAGCGACAATTCTAAGCCTGGGTGGGTGTTGTGCCAGCAGCTGCCACTGCTTCTCCGGTGGGGCTGCCGTTCAGTAGAGTGGCCGGTAGCTCTCGACAGGCAAGACCTCTGCCCCCAAGGGGAAGTCTTGCCACTGCCAGGTCAGTGCCTGAGTGGCACTCAATTCAGCGGACCTTCTTCCTAAAGAGGCAATGATGGTCTCTTGACAGTTCTCCAGCCAGCAGGTGAGACCCCTGTCATCCCCATCAAATCCAACCCAATGAATCTGAGGGGAAATGAATGGGAGCCAGGAAATGTAAAAGAACAAGATTCTGGGAACTTAGCAAAGATATTTTTTTATTCTTTCACAGGATGGGGGTGTTGCTGGCTAGGCCAGCATTTATTGCCCATTGCCCTTGAGAACTGAGTGTCTGGCTAGGCCATTTCAGAGGGCATTTAAGAGTCAACTACATTGCTGTGGGTCTGGAGTCACATGTAGGCCAGACCAGGTGAGGACAGCAGATTTCCTTCTCTAAAGGGCATTAGTGAACAAGATGGGTTTTTACAACAATTGACAATGATTTCATGGTCATCACTAGGCTTTTAATTCCAGATTTTTTTTTTAGTGAATTCAAGTTTCACCATCCTCTGTTGTGGGTTTTGAACCCAGGTCCCTAGAGTACAATTAGCCTGGGTCTGGACTAACTTCTGCTCCTATGTCCTATGGACAATACCACTACGCCATCACCTCCCAGACTCCACCACCTCCCCAAAGATTGGTAATTACCAAAGATTTGGTAGGAGAGTATGGTTATCATCACCAATTATCTGCATTTCACAAAGCACTTAACTGGAAAGAGAAAGTGCACATATTTCAATCGATGATCAACATCATGCTCCCCAAACCATAGTGAGGTCAGAAACGATGGAAATATTCAGCCGTGGCTGACCTACAGTGTTGGTGAAAGAGAAGGTGACCTGTGCACCATGATAAGTACAGACAAGAGATCTCTGCCTGCTTCATGTCATGCGTAAATACCAGTTGTACAATAAAAAAAAATAGGAGTAGGAAGCTCCCACATGTAACAGGCAGGAACTTCACTGAACAGTAAAAGGTGGGCAGAAACGTGGGACAGAATGTTATGTCCCGTGGCCGGGTGCGCGCCCGACCTGAATGAGTGTAAGATCGCGCGAGATGTCGTCGGGCGAGCGTCCTGACATCATCGCGCACTCACGCGATATTTCGCTCGGTGGGCGTGTGCATGAGTTGGAAAAACGCCTGCCAACAATTAGGCGGGCAATTAAGCCAATTAACAGCCCAATTGTAAACGACTTTTCCTGGCCCGTCCAACCTTACGGTTGGCAGGTGGGCCAATCGGCCAGGCGGGCTTTACACTTTTGATGAAGCCTCATCCAAGGGCGGGATGAAATCTCCGTTAGGATTTAAAATAAAAAGAGATATCTGGGGACTGGTTTTTTTTTTAATGTGGTTTGCTTTCAGGTGCTTGATTGTGCTGCATGGGCATCTTTTGCAGCATTTTGGTTGTTTTGTTTATTCTGTGGAGGTCTGCGGCTCCCTCAGGCATCTGTCTGTCTTCAGGGAGCTCAGTGGAAATGCTCACCAGCGTCCATGGTGACATCGGCACCCGCCCTCTTCCCGCCCCCACCGGCAGCGCTGAGCCTTTCCCTGGGCGTGTTTCCCGCTGGCTGGCCAATTAACAACCAGCCAGCGTAATATCCCGTTCACAGCGCGATCTCGGTCGGGAGCGGGTTTTACATCCGCTTCCAACCACGCCGACTTTGGGTGCACCCTGATGGTAAAATTCAGGCCGTGGTCTTCAATGGTTAAATGACCTGTGTTTGATAATATTCGTCTGTTGACTGATCTGTGTCCATTGAGTTTGATTGATTAAGCCTGGGTGTAGCCTCTGAGAGCTAAAGTAAACAGAAGCTTCCAGAATAAGACCTGGGAAACCAGAGCTGTAAACATGTGTGTAGAAATCTGTTTTGTTGTGTGGTAGGGGTCTAGAAGGAGGTTTTGGGGATTGTCTATTCTCTCAAGGGACGCGGCTTGGGTCTGTAGTTTCTCAAAACCACTACCTTCCATTTACAGCAAGTGTTTACACATTTGGACCTCGACATGAGGTGGGAGCTTCTCCTCTTTCCAGAGCTCTCTCGTTTCTCAGTCATGTGATCTGGCATCATTATTACATCAGCGTCAAGGATGCTTCTGACGTTAACCCTTTACGCGACAAAAATCTTGTGATTGCTGAGATATGTTAAAGCACTGTAAATAAACCTGTTGCAGACTTAGGACTCGTGTCATCTCAGCTTTGCTTGGAGGTAAATAAGATACCGGCAATGACTCAACAAGGAACATCCGGAATTGCCACTTCCTGAATTTTGTGTCTTCAGGAGGTCAGTGTTAAGTGGGTGTCCAGGGCTGGTGCATGCTAAGTGAATGGGGACTCCTTTAAAGGACATATGTAAATGTATTTCAGTCATTTCTTGATTTTTGTTTCCTCTTTTGTTGCCAGCTATTTTCTTTGCCACCAGCAGCAGTGGGATTCCACTGGGGATTCACCCATTTGAGTTTTCATTGAGCGGGGCCAGCAAAGTGTTTGAGGTATTCAGGTGGTGAGATGACAACAACAACAACTTATATTTGTATAGCACCTTTAACTTAATACAATATCCCAAGGCGCTTCACAAGAGCATTTTAAAACAAGCTATGACATCGAGCTGCGTAAGGCGATATTAGGTCAGAGGACAGAAAGCTTGGTCAAAGGGGTAGGTTTTAAGGAGCGTTTTGAAGGAGGAAAGAAAAGTAGAGAGGTGTAGGGAGGGAATTCCAGAGCTTGGGGCCCAGGCAAATAAATGCACCCCCAATAATGGCGCAGGGAGCAAAATCAGGGATGCTCAGGAGGTTCGAATTAGATGAACGCGGGTGAATGTGTGCAGAGACTCCTCTTCCCAAAGGAAGCTGAGATTGCAGACCAGATGGGGTACGGAATTTGTCTTGGGCAATAGCGTAACAGGGGTGACAGTGAACGGGCAGTGAGAGATAAAAACAAAAAACTGCGGATGCTGGAAACCCAAAACAAAAACAGAAATACCTGGAAAAACTCAGCAGGTCTGTCAGCATCGTTGGAGAGGAACACAGTTGACGTTTCGAGTCCTCATGACCCTTCAACAGAACTAAGTAGAAATAGGAAAGGTAGGAAAGGGGTGAAATATAAGCTGGTTTAAGGCAGGGGTGGGGGGAAGAAGCGGTGGAGGGGTGGGGTTGGGGGTGGGGGGGGGGAGTTGTTGGGACAAGCAAGCAGTGATAGGAGGAGATAACCAAAAGATGTCACAGACAAAGGAACAAAGAGGTGTTGAAGGTGCTAAAAGAATGTGCTAATTAAGAGTGGAGAGCAGGACAAGCAAGGTACAGATAGCTCTAGTGGGGGTGGGGTGAAATAAAGCATGGGTGGAAATACATTTAAAAATAATGGAAATAGGTGGGAAAAGAAAAATCTATATAAATTATTGGAAAAAACAAAAGGGAGGGGGAAGAAACGGAAAGGGGGTGGGGGTGGAGTGAGAGATGTCAGCGGGAAAGCTGGCTCACTCCACTTAGAACATTGCATCTTTAATTTTACAAAGGTTAACCCTGTCAGACTGTTTCAATAAACACAATGGTTTCTCTGCTTTAGCCTTTAGTTTACAACTGTGTAAAGGAAATCACGCTGCCATCACAGGTACTTCAGGCACTCCGACACTTGGGAAATCAGCTGAGATAACTTGGGGCTGTGTCAAGAGGAACTATTGTCACTCTTGGCGGTGCTGCCACGTTAGGTTGTGTGAGAGGAGCTGGAAGGGTGATTTTCGCAATTTCATCCTCAGCTGCCTGTGATTTTCAGTGAAATTTCCTGTGACAAATAACTGCCCTTGAGCATAATGCTATTCAAAACCCAAAAACTGAAGTCAGCTATGGCTTCAGTGATATGTTTTGAACGCCACATTTCCACATTTGAATTCAGGTGAGGACGTATTGTTCGATGAAAGCCATTTGCTGAGACTTGTCCGTAACCATGTTGCTACTCTGAATTGAAGTCAGACTCCCTAGGATTTGGGAGTGCGTTAGAAGATTGAACCAAATACATCTGCGTCGAGAAAACAAATGATAAAAGAAGCATTGGCTGTCCAAATGTGAAGTCATCCATAATCAAAACACTGGAATTTGAACTTGTTCTGGCAAACGATGGATTTGTAGACAACACACGGGTCTGAAGTGTACCGAAAACTGTTTGATGTACGATGCCTGTGTTATGAACAGCTTGGAAGCTCAAACTGGCGTCTGATCAAAACACTTCAAAAATAATTTGCTCATGTTCCAAGAAGACATTGAATGGTTCGCTTGCATCTGAAGAGGAGGGGGCGGGTGGGTGGGGAGCCAAGGCAGATTTGAAAAACTGCGGTTTCTTTCACTCGATCTGGGAAAGGTTAAGGTGATGGTTGGGGGGTGGTCAATCCAATCGATGTTTTCAAAATGAAAGCTTTTGACAGGATGAATAGTGAAAGGTTGTTTTATCTGATTGAAGTATTGGCACCAAGCAGTTGTAGCCACTGAGGATTATCTCTGGAAGAATGCAAGGCAGCGTTAGAAATAATACTTTCATGCTAAAACCGTATTTATTATATTGGCACATGTTTCCATAGATGACTATTTAGGCTGTGACCATTAATTGTTAGTTAAAAAGCAAATTAGAAAAGCAAGACTATAAAAGGGTGTGAGGAAACAGCGGGAAAAGGGGATTCAGTTGAAGGGTCAGATGCTAAATGGACTCTCCCTGTGCTGTAATTTCTAAGATTCCCAGTCAACAATAACAACAACTACTTGCATTTATATAGTGCCTTATTTGTAATAAAACACCCCACATGCCTTTACAAGCATTATCAAACAAAACGTGCCACAATTTAGCTCTATTCTATACTGAGGCCATTCAGCCCATTGAGCCTGGGATTCCCCCAAAAACCCATCGATTTCAGTTTTGAAATTTTCAATTGACTCTCAGCCGCGACAGTTTTTTGGGTGGGGAGAATTCCAAATTTCCACTCTCCTTTGTGTGAAGAAGTGCTTCCTGACATCGCCCCCGAACGATCCATCTCTAATTTTAAGATTCTGCCCTCTTGTTCTGGACTCCCCATCAGAGGAAATAGGTCCTCTCTATCTGCGCCATTAACTCCTTTGAACATATTAAACACCACAGCTAGGTCACCCTTTCTTCTGTACTCAAGGGAAGCCAAGCTTAGCGTTTGAAACTTGTCCTCGTAATGTAACCCTGGTTTCTAGGAAATCTTGGGCAACTCAATCGTGGTCACAAAGAAGTGCCAGTTGTAGCCGAACCTGTGAGGCACCAGAACAACATTGCCACGTGAAGTTGGTTCCACTGTGCGTGTAAGATGCTTCCTCACATCTGTGGAGTAACATGTTGCAGCATGCTAATGGAACATCTCAAGGCAGCGCTGAACCATCCTTCTTGTGGCTGTGAGCTGACAAAGGCCAGGCATATTATTTTTGTAAGCGGCAGGCTCGACTACGCACAAGGCTGCTCTTCAGATGCTGGAAGTGTTTTTGTTTAAAGTGTCGCCGTTGACATCTGCAGCTGGGTTTATTCAGGCCATCTGCGAATAAAGGAAATGGCCTGATTGCTGGGAGGCACCTGACACCAGACACACATACACTCTCTCTCTCTCTCTCTCTCCCTCACAGCTGTCCTTGTTCTGTTGAAGGACAAGGCAGGCCTTGTTTAACCTTCAAATTGTTTTCACCAGAGATGTTGCAGGAACAGAGAGAAGAAAACATAACTTGGAGCGACAATGAGGGTTTGAAAAATGAGGCTTGGAGTCCTCGGAGACAGTTTTAACGGCCAGTAGGCGGGCTGACTGCCTCAAGGTACACTCGCTGGCGTAGGTCTGAGGGCTTGTGGAGGGGGCGGGGGGGGCGGGGTTGGTCAGTGATGCGTGTCAGGGGCTTTAAATCCCGGGTCTCGTCTAGATGCCGTTGGGCAGCTGACTACCCAAAAGGGGCAATAAATGGTCGGGTGGGGCAGTGAATTCTGAATGGCCGGGGCCATATGATACCTCCAGGTAAGTGATGAGGAAGGAGGTTTTGGGAGGGTCTCAAAGAATGGAAGTGGGGTTCGGGGTGATTGCAATTCCCGGATGTCCTCGTCGTGGAGCCTGCGGAGGAGGATTTCGGATCCCCTCCTCGGGACCCAGTGCAAGGAAGGCTTACCTCACAGAAACTCTTCGTCCCTCCCAAAAGCTGCAAGCGGGACATCCCCAACGGTTTCACCACTCAGGCCCAGCTTAAAAAGTAAACAGGGGCCTGGTGATTTTATGAGGACCCCAACTGGCGTAAACTCAGCTATTGAAAAATCCCCCAAAAGATTAAGACCGCAGGTGGCTTCAAGGGTGTGAGTTATAAACGGGTAACTAATCTGCCCGCTTTTTGCCAAGCGGATAAGGGTCACAATCGACAACCTTGTCTCTGTTGTTTTGTTTTAGTTTTGTTTTTCTCTCTCCAAGTTCTCCTTCTGCTGTTGAAGGAAAGGACTCGCACACTGAGTGCTGCTCCACAGACCGAGTCAGCTGATCCACAATGGTCATTCTTCAGGAGTTATAAGGCTAATTGATTGTGTTAGCAAAAGAAAAGAAAGACTTGTGTTTGTATAGTGACCATTACAACCTCAGCATGTCCCCAAATGCTTTACAGCCAATGTGGTGCCTTTTTCGAAGTGTAGTCGAGGTTGTAATGTTGGAAATGCAGCAACCAATATGCGCACAGCAAGCTCCCACAAACAACAAGGTGATAGTGATAAATAATCTGTTTATATTTATTGATGCTGATTGAGGGATTGAGGATTGGCCAGGGCATCAGGAATAACTCCCATGCTCTTTAAAATAGCACCATAGGACCTTTTAAATCTGCTTGAAGGGCTAGACAGGATTTGGTTAACATCACAGCCAAAAGACGGCACTTCTGACAGTGTAGCAGGTCTGCACCGCAGTACAGTACTGGAATGTTAGCTTAGATCTTTGCGTTCAACTCCCTGGAATGGGACTTGAAACCACAACCTACTGAATCAGAGACAAGTCCACTATCAACTGAGCCACAGCTGACACGGACGAGGCTATTCAGCTGTAGCAGGATTCACAGCTCCACCTGGTCCTCTCCCCATCGATGTCCAACTCAGACACCCCGACATCGACAGTGTCGCCCGAAGTGAGACAAGGCACCGAACGCATTGAGAGACTTCGTCAGGAACACGCAGAGGCCAAGTTGAGGCATTGGAGGGTGTGCACAAACCTCCAAACAACCCATCTGCCCAACCCTCCAAGCACCACCTACCCTGCACGTGGCAGACTCTGCAGATCACGCTGTGGCCTTATCGGCCCACCTCAGAACCTATTGAACCGGAGTGGAAGCAAACCTTCCTCGATCCTGAGGGACTGCCTAAGAAGAAGAGAAAGACAACCGAAGAAGGAGATTATGTGGTGGGGTGACTAAAATGAAGGGTCAAGGGGTGGGTTTTAAGCAGGAATTATAAAGGAGGTGAAGTGCAGAGAGGTATAGTTAGGGAATTCCAGAACATGGGGCTTAGGCTGCTGAAGAGACAGCTGCTGATGGTGGGGAAAGAGGAAAAGTGGGGTATGCACAATAGGCCAGATTCAGAGGAACAGAGTTCATATGGGGAGCGGGTTGTAGATCAAGATGACTTATTTCCTACACTCTTGGCAGCGTTCAACAAAAGTGGTTCATTTTGCCTACATTGGACCAGATGTTACAATTTAACTCACTTGCTGTAAGCTTCATGCGACAGGATCAAAGGTCAGGGGTTCGAAGGCAGAGGTCAGCAGTCGGCTGTCACAGTGTAGTTGTGGGATCTGATCATTCGCTGGCTCTGCAGATGAAATAAAAACTTACATTTACCTATTGAATAATATTAATGTCACGGAGTAATGTCATTGACAACTTACTTGTATTGTCTATTTGTATTGTTATTTTTTAAACGTGTTTTAAATCTTTTCCGTTGCAAACATATCACAAGATAAAGGCCCTCCGGCCTATTTGATCTCATCCAGACCAATTTGTTTGCAGAGTACAGTGCGGAACACGAGTGAAAATAATCACTGTGAATTTATTTAAGTCAACTAGACACCATCATTTTTCATTCTGTGCTCAATTTACACACCATGTGTACAACTGACTCATATCAGAAGTGTTCCCTGCTCATGAATTATCAATCAGAACATATGGACTTGAAGGAACAGGAATTAGCTATCTATTCAATAAGCTCATCCCTTTTTAAACTATTTCAGTCTGTCACGTCAGCTGTAGCTCAGTGGGTAGCACTCTCACCTCTAATTAAAAAGGTTCTGGGTCCAAGTCTTTTGTATTTTTGGTTATTGGGTTCGCTTAGTCCAGCGAATGCTAGCTGCGCCCTTGATATTAACACATTATTTGGTACTTGAAACAATACAGGCTGAGAGACTGATTAACTGAACAAACACTGGTAGTTTATTGGAACTAAGAGCAGAGCACTAACACCATGTGTGCTTCTTCAATCACCTCCAGCTCTAGACTTACAGTTACCCAAGAAGCCCGCGCTGTCTAGCGATTGGTCAGTACAGTCACATGGTCAACTAACTACATTCTCTTACAGGTACAAAGCATCCACTTTACCACATCCCTCCCCCTTTACTTGAAAGTACAAATGACAAGCATCACAATATCCCAGTTATTTACCTGAATAACTATTTACATGTCTCTCAGGAGGCTTCCTCGGACGTGTCGAGTGTCGGAGCTCAACGGCCTCGGCTGGTTTTTCCGAGACCCCCTCCTCAGGGATCAACTGTCCACCAGGCTCTTCGGTGGAAGTGGGCAAGTTTGTGACTCAGCCCTATCAAGCCCAACAGCCCCACCGGTACTTCCAAATCATGTAACGTTTCTTGCATGTGCGGTGCAGACTCAAACGCATATGATGACGGCATTCCCTCTTGTGGGACTGTCTCTCTTCTCCGGAGATGATCCACGCGTCGTCTAATTATTCAGCTGTTTCCCGACACATTATAGGAGAGAGGTTCTGTCGCGTCACTCACTTCACCTAATAGCCAATTGAGCCCAACTCCAAAGTTCTTTGTGAGAATTGTGTCTCTCACCGTGAAATTTCTTTCATGATTATGGCCATCATGACTAGTCTTCTGAGCCTCTTGGCTTCTCTCCACCCTCCACACCCTAAATTTGGCCTGAAAAGGATTAGACGGGTGAGGAGACGTCTCTTCATTAGTAATTCGGCGGGGGGCAATACCGGTGGTCGTGTATGGCGTGGTCTGGTGCGGAACCGTGACAATCTGGTGCTGATGGAATCCCCATCCAGCTTTATCATCCCGGACTTAAAAGTTTGGACCACCTGCTCAGCCAAACTTTTAGAGGCGGGGTGGGTAAGGTGAGGTTTTGATATGAGTTATTCCACTGAGGGTTATAAACCTGTGGAACTCCCCGCTGGTAAATGCAGTCCCGTTATCTGACATGAGCACCTCTGGTAACCCGTGCACTGCAAACCTCTGTCTCAAATGGTCTATGGTGGCAGCAGACGTGGGTGGCCGGACTTCATAGACTTCCATCCACTTGGAGAGGGCGTCTATTAGTAAAAAGAACATTGTGCCTGAGAAGGACCCCACATAGTTGGTGTGGAGGCGCACCCATGGACATCCTGGCCATTCCCAGGGCTGCAATGGAGCTAAGGGGGTAGCTTGTACCTGCTGGCATTGAAGACAACTTTTGACTAGGGTTTCGATGTCTGTGTCCATCCCTGGCCACCACAAGTAGCTGCGCATGAGCATATTCATCCTACTAATGCCAGGGTGAGCGCTATGTAATTCGGCCAGTGATGGCCTTCGCCCTCTCGGGAGCTCTATAACCCTTGATCCCCGGAGCAATTTGCTGACCTGGCAGCTGAGCTCATATCTGTGATTGAAATAGGGCTTCATATCTTCTGACTTTGGCTCGCCTGACCAACCATTCAAGACCTGCTACCGGAGAGGAGATAAAAGTGGATCTTGGCTTGTCCAATCATGGATTGGTCTGGCCTGGACAGGAGAGGAATCCAAAAAATTTAGTACTAAGACAAGTTCCTGGAGAATCGGAACCTTCCCGATCGGTGAATAAAAGTGTATTCATAAGCAGCCAATATCAGTGCCCACCTCTCGATTTGGGCAGATGCGATGGGGGGTATCGCCTTATCCTTTCCAAATAATCCCAGCAGAGGCTTGTGAATGTGAAAATGGCGACCGTGGAGTTATTGATGGAATTTCCAAACACCAAATACAACAGACAAGCCTCCTTCTCAATTTGAGAATATGTCACTCTGCAGCACTGAGCGTGCGAGATTTCTAACCAATGGGTCGCTGGGAGCCATCTGCCAATGAGTGTGAAAGTACAGCCCGTGCTCCATAAGGGGATACGTTGCAAGTTAAAATCGACTCATTCTTGGGGTCAAAGTGGATCAGTAGGGCTGCAGATCTTAACAATTGCTTTACCTTGAGAAACGCATCCTGGTGCAGAACTTGCCAAATCCATTTATGGTTTTTCTTAAGCAATGCGTATAATGGAGCCAGTACGGTTGATAGATTTGGGAGAAATCGGCCATAGTAGTTTATCATGCCTTAGAAGGCCTTTAGTTCTGTAGTGTTTCTCGGTGCAGGTGCCTCACAAATAGCCTTGATTTTGCTTCTACAGGATGCAGGCCCTGCGTGTTGACCTCATAGCCCAAGAAAACATACATGGAAACATAGAAAATAGGGCCAAGAGTAGGCCATTCAGCCCTTCGAGCCTGCTCCGCCATTCATTATGATCATGGCTGATCATCCAACTCAATAGCCTGCTCCCGCTTTCTCCCCATATCCTTTGATCCCTTTCGCTCCAAGAGCTATATCAACTCCTTCTTGAAAACATACAATGTTTTGGTCTCAACTACTTTCTGTGGTAGCGAATTCCACAGGCTCACCACTCTCTGGGTGAAGAAATTTCTCCTCACCTCAGTCCTAAATGGTCTGCTCCATATCCTCAGACTGTGACTCCTGGTTCTGGACTCCCCCACCATCGGGAACATCCTTCCTGCATCTACCTTGTCTAGCCCTGTTAGAATTTTATAGGTTTCTATGAGATCCCCCCCTCATTCTTCTGAACTCCAGCGAATATAATCCTAATCGACTAAATCTCTCCTCATATGTCAGTCCCGCCATCTCAGGAATGAGTCTGGTAAACCTTCGCTGCGCTCCCTCTATAGCAAGAACGTCCCTCCTCAGATAAGGAGACCAAAATTGCACACAATATTCCAGGTGTGGTTCCACCAAGGCCCTGTATAATTGCAGCAAGACATCCCTGCTCCTGTACTTGAATCCTCTGGCTATGAAGGCCAACATACCATTTTCCTTCTTTACTGCCTACTGCACCTGCATGCTTGCCTTCAGCGACTGGTGTACAAGGACACCCAGGTCTCATTGCACATTCCCCTCTCTCAATTTCTAGCCATTCAGATAATAATCTGCCTTCCTGTTTTTGCTACCAAAGTGGATAACCTCACATTTATCCACATTATACTGCATCTGCCATGCATTTGCCCACTCACTCAGCTTGCCCAAGTCACACTGAAGCACCTCTGTATCCTCCTCACAGCTCACCCTCCCACCCAGCTTTGTGTCATCTGCAAATTTGGAGATATTACATTTAGCTCCCTCATCTAGATCAGTAATATATATTGTGAATAGCTGGAGTCCCAGCAGCGATCCCTGCGGTACCACACTAGTCACTGTCTGCCATTCGGAAAAAGACCCTTTTATTCCTACTCTTTGTTTCCTGTCTGCCAACCAGTTTTCTATCCATCTGAATACATTACCCCCAGTCCCATGCGCTTTAATTTTACATGCTAATCTCTTATGTGGGACTTTGTCGAAAGCCTTCTGAAAGTCCAAATAAATCACATCCACTGGCTCCCCCTCATCAACTCTACTAGGTACCTCCTTGAAAAATACCTCTTTGGCTTGGAATAGGCATTTTTCTCACTTCAAGCCCACCCCCACTTGTGAAAAGCCTTTCAGCACCTCCTCTAAATTAGCTATGTGTTCTGCATCAGTTAGTCCAGTGACGAAGACATCATCCAGATAAACAATGACATGGGGCAGTCTCTGAAGCAGATTTCCCATGGTACGCTGGGAAATGTCCACACGCCGATGAAACCCCAAAGGGTGACCAAGGATACTGATAAAATCCGCAATGTGTATTGATGGTCACGAATTCCCTAGAGCCTTCTTACAACTCTAGCTGCTGGTAGGCATGGCTCATGTTGAGTTTTGAATATCTCATGCCCCCTGCTCATTTCGAATAAAATTTGTCAACCTTTGGCATCGGGTGTCTGTCAAGTTTGGCCGCTCTGTTTACAGTTATAGTCACTGCATAAGCGAACAGTTTGGTCTGGCTTCAGCACGGGTACTATGGGTACCGCCCACTCGGAAGGTTGCACCTGTTGTAAGATACCCAGCTTTTCCAGCCAGTTCATCTCGGTCTCGACCTTGTCCTGTACAGCACAAGGGACCGGCCTGGCTCTGATAAATCTGGGGGTTGCGTTAGGGTCTACATGGATTTTGGCTGTAGCCCACGAATCCTTCCTAGCTCGTCACTGAAAATGGAAGTGTACTTTTGTAACAATTTCTGTAAGTCTCATGTTCTGATTTGAAAAACCTTGGCCCGCTGCAATTTAATCTTTTTGAACCAGTTGCGACCAACTAAACTGAGGCCCGCTCCAGCTACTACTATAAGGGGTAAATTTGCAGACTGATCCCCATACTGCACCAGGACCTGACATATCCCTTTCACTCTTATCTCTTCGCCCACATATGTTTTTAATTTAGTGTCTGAATGTTCCAAACTTAAAGGATGGACTCCTTTATTCAAATGTCTGAATGTAAGTTCTCCTACGTCAGACATTGATGCCCCAGCATCGACCTCCATCTTGATGGGTTGTTCATTGACTCTGGATGACCACCTGGATTGGCTCAGTTCTACCCACTATCTTAGATGTCAGATTCTGCTTCCTTTGGTTCTTCAACAAGACAGATTTCGCGATTTCTACCTTTGTTTTTAAAATGCTGTCTCACCCAATCTTGACAGTGCCGCATTATGTAAACATTGTGGTGGCAGAAAAAGCATTCGATATTTCTGTTCTGTCGATCGCCTGCAGGCTGCCTGGATGCATTTCTCTCATTAATGTCGTGGGTTTTCACTGTAGTGCTGTTGTTCTTCAATGGTCTGTAAATAGTGGGCGCTCCCCGTCTTTCTGCAGAGTCCAACGTTTTTGCGCCTTTTGTTACCGGCCCTTCCCGCCCTACGAGATGGACGGCGCCATTTTGTGTATAGTTTATTGCCTCCGAGTCTCTAACATCACTCTTCATGGCTGTTGCCAATTCTAATGTGTTACTGAAGTCTGGATTAGTTTCAGATAGCAATTGCTTTTGAATAGCATCGTCCCCGATTCCACATATCAATCGGCCTCTCAACATGTCATTAATTGAAGTTCCAAACTCTCAATATTCCATTAATTCCTTTAAAGCAGCTACATAGCAGGCGATTGTCTCCCCTGGAACCCTATTCCTCGAATTGAGTTTATAACACTTCGTAGTGACTAAGGGCTTTGGCTTCAGGTGGTTTTTTTGCAACGTTTACTAACTCATCGAAAGTCTTCGTATCAGAGGTGTTATGTGACGTGAGGCTACGGATCAGCCCATATGTTTTGGTCCTGCATGTGGACAAAAGAATCGCCCTCTTCTTGTCCTCCTCTGCGATGTCGTTAGCGGTAAAGAAGAACGCTAGGCATTCGACGTAATGAGACCAGTTATCGGAAACGGGATCGAATGGTTCAAGGTGCCCAAACCACGGCACACTCGATGACTAAGGAGACTCCGCTTTAAAACAGCTTTCAAGGTAGTGGCAAAGTAACGTAGCTGGCTTACTGCGGCTTTCTTGATTGCCGTCAATTGATCTGGTTTATCCTCATCGCCAGATTTATGTTTTTGATTATCAGATTCGCTTTGTCCGGCGAACGCTAGCGGCACCCTTGATATTAACACATTAGTTGGTGCTTGAAACAATACAGGCAGAGAGACCGATTAACTGTGCAAACACTGGTAGTTTATTGGAACTAAGAACAGAGCACTAACACCATGTGTGCTTCTTCAATCACCTCCAGCTCTAGACTTCCTGTTACCCAAAGAGGCCGGGGTGTGTCGCAATTGGTCAATACAGTCACATGGTCAACTCTTAAAGGTACATAGCACTCCACTTTACCACAAAGTCCTGCTTCATAGACTTGAGCCCTTAATCCATGCTCAGACTCCAATGCAGTAGGCTCCAAAATGCACTTTTGGAGGCGCTGCCTTCCAGATGAGATGTTAAACTTGCTCTCTCAGATAGGTGTAAAAGATCCCAGGGCATTTTTCAAATTTCATATTTGAAAGAGGAGCAAAGGAGCTCTTCATGATGTCCTGGACAATATTCATCTTTCAACAAACACCACTATCCAACATGATACGGTCATTATGACATTGCTGTTTGTGGGGCCTTCCTGTGAATAAATTGGTTGCTGTATTTCCTACATTACAACAGTGACTGTACTTGAAAAAGTGCTTCATTCGTTGCAAAGCAATTTGGGATGTTCTCAGATTGTGAAAGCAACATAGCAATGCAAATCTTATATTTCCTTTGTACCTATCTGCCTCAATCCTAACCATATCCCTCAATTCTTTCCCTCTCCAGAAATTCATCGAAATGCGAATTGAGCCCTTATGACTTAGTGGAGAGTTGGGTTTTGAGGAGATTGTTAAAGGACGGTCTGCAGGAGAAGCAGAGAGGATTAGCGATGAATCACAGAATTGCTACGGTGTAGAAGGAGGCCACTCGGCCCATCGTGTCTGCACCGGCTCCCTGAGCATTTTAACTTAGTGCCAATCTCCTGCCTTTTCTCTGAAACCCTGCACATTGTCTCTATTTAAATAATCACGCAATGCCCTCTTGAATGCTTCAATTGAACCTGCCTCCACTACTCTTCCAGGCAGTGCATTCCACACCCTAACTACTCGCTGTGTGAAAAAGTTTTCTCACCTCACATTTGCTTCTTTTGGAAAATGCTTTAAAACTGTGCGCTCTGGTTCTTGATCCATTTTCGAGCGGGAACAGTTTCTCCCTATCTACTCTGTCCAGACCATAAGACCATAAGACATAGGAGCAGAAATTAGGCCATTCGGCCCATCGAGTCTGCTCCGCCATTCAATCATGGCTGATAAGTTTCTCAACCCCATTCTCCCGCCTTCTCCCCGTAACCTTTGATCCCCATACCAATCAAGAACCTATCTATCTCAGACCCCTCATGTTTTTGAAAACTTCTATCAAGTATCCTCTTTGCCTTCTCCACTCCAAGGAAAACAGTCTCAACTTATCCAATCTTTCCTCATAACGGAAGTGTCTCATCCCTGGAACCATTCTCTTAAAACCCTTCTGCACTCTCTCCAATGCGTTCGCATCCTTCCCATAGTGTGGCGCCCAGAATTGAAACTCCAGAGTGCTGGGGATCTAAGTGTGAGGAGCGCTAAAGGTAATTAGGATATGCTAATAAGGATCACTTTGAATTACGAATAATAAATGACCCTTATTAGTGATTTACAGAGTTATGTGAACTCCAGCAAATTGTCTGCCTCATACTTTATCCTACAGACAGATACCAGTATCGAGAGCAGCTGCACTTTTTCTAGGCTACAGATGTTAAACACATGAGCTATGCTCACTGAACTATTAAAACAAACCATCACCTGTTGTATACAGGTTACAGACACGCTGTGCTCATTCAGTGCTCGTGAAATGTTGACAGACCGGTGGTGTGCTGGGTTTTATTTAAGATCACAGCAGGATTCTCACAAACACAGAAAGATTTATCTCATCACCACAGACATGAAGCTGCAGCCAGTGAAGAGGAGAACCGAGTTATAAACAGAATGTGTAGCTCACGGTTCTTGGGGTGACATGATATTTATACAAAAAAAGCGAATCCTTGAACATCTTGTCGAATCGGCAAGTTATGTAAATAGAGTATGTGTTTTCCTGAGTAGCATGTTGCCATCCAACTGTGCGTTCTCCAGTCTCACCAATTCCTCTCACATAGGGTTGTAATTTATTGTGGTAGGGCAACTAATGAGTTAAACGTGCCTGTTTAGGTTTTTCAATTTTTTTTTATTTTGGGTGGCAAGCAGTTGAAAGTGCTAGGTGATAATGTCACTGCGGGCGGGGGAAACCGGGGATCTAGGGTCTGGATGGACAGGCCAACCCCAACAGGGTATCTCCTTAACCTTAAAGTTAGAGGGGGGTGGAACAATATAAATTCTGTGGAACTCTCTTCCCCAAAAAGCGGTGGACGGAGGGTCATAGAATAATGTTAAGGCAGAGGTGGACAGATTCCTGACTGACAAGGGAGTCAAAGGGTATCGGGGGTAGGCAGGAAAGTGCAGTTGAGGCCACAGGGCCACAGCCATGATCTTGTCGAATGGTGGAGCAGGCTCGAGGGGCTGACTGGCAGACTCCTGCTCCTAATTCATGTTTGTATGTAATGTCAACTCAGGTACAGAAAGAGTAAAAAGAGAGGGAAAGAAAGATTGGATTAAAAGAGAGAGAGGGAGAGAAAGGACAGAAAGAAAAAGCATTTTTTTCAATGTGAAAATAATTTAAAATCTCCAATAAAACCTGAAAGAATGAGACTCCGCTATTGTAATAGTTAATTTTCAGTGGCACAGAGTTTGACTGGCAGCAATTAAGACTTAACACATTGTTAAAGTGGGCAGTTTCCAAACCATTCCTCGAGCAGATGTCACCCCAGCAACTCTGCTCTCTGTTTCTCCTTGTCCTCTTGACGTCTTTGCTACCTTTGACTCTTGGCTGCTTTATTCTCTTGAGCTGCATCTCGACTGTGGGTCCACCCTTATGTTACTGTGCTCTGTCTTCCATGCCATCAACCTCTCTGACTATGCACTTAGGCTGAATCTAATGGCTCACAGCCTCCGAGTTCTGTAGGTGAGCTTAGTCTGTATCTGGTCTGTATATGGTCAAGACTGTTCTTCCAACTCCAAAGCATTGCTCATTATTTCTTATTATTGCTGCTGAATCCACATAATCACCAGTGGAAGTTTTGATTACTTCCCAAACTCACTCTTGGTTGGCCTATTGCCCGTCAATGAGTTCAGTAAAACACTGCTCAGCTGCATTATCTCCCACTAATTCATTACTACCTGCCCCCTTCCCCATACCCTGTCAAATTTCATTAGTTCCCTCTGGGCCAATCAATTAATCTGGAATCCAACCTTACATCATCTGCTCTCGAGAAATGTTTAGAATTCTTTCCCCAAGCCACTTTGTTCTGTCACCTTCCTCACTGCATTCAGAAACATTCTGGAATCTTCCACAATGGGCGGAATCGTCCCAGATTTGCACTTAGCGCGGTAGCGGGTGGGTAAAATGACATTTTGCTCGCTGGCCACGATGGCGGGTTTTCACGCCGTATTGTCCCAAACCCGCCGCATTAATTATACATTCCGGGGAAATACACCGTTTCTATGGCGGGCGGGGTCTCATTTGCCCGCCACGCCATCACCTCGCCGTTTCAGCACGCCGGGCACCATATTTAAAGTCCAGCTGCACGCACACCTCTCAGTGCATCCAGCCCACGACTGCTGCAAAGAAGACATGGCCCTGAAAGGCAAAAAGACTGCAACCCCCAGGTTCAATGATGCGTCCCTTGAGTGCCTTTTGGGCGCAGTGGAAGCTCGCAGTGATGTTCTCTACCCCCGCCCTGGCCGCTGGGTGGGCAGCTACCTCTCTAATCTGGCTTGGGAGGCGGTGGCAGTGGTGGTCAGTGCCAACACCTTGCAAAAAATGACAGCCACCCGGTGCCCAAGAGGATGAATGATCTCCTCCGTTCTGCCAGAGTAAGTCACTCTTGTCACACTCTCAGTTCACACACACACAAACCCATCACACACCCACAGGACCCTCACTCACTGCCAGTTCAAGTGACATCACCATTCACCCTCTCACACACACCTTCATTGTCCTCATCCCGTCTATGGGACCACCCAGGCATACTTATCATTTGGCCTGTCAGGTGTCCTGCTTACACTCTCTCCGTCTCTATTTATGTTGGACAAGCTGGCACACAACAAGAGGGAGGGGTCGCAGATCAGTGGAGGAATGCCTGAAATCAAGATCCTCATGGACTTTGAAAATAGAGCCATCCAGCTGACCGGTGAGGATCTGGTCCGGTCCTGTGCTGGCGGTGAGGTCAGTGCTGCTCTACCAAGTGCGGATCCAGCATTGCAACGACCATCAGACAACCATGCTGTGAATGATTTGTCCTGTATCGCAGGCCACTGCCATGCACTAACTATCTCTCCTCGCTTTCACAGGCACATCTGCTGAACAGCCGACAGAGTCCACAACCCAGGGCCTCCAATCAAGCCTAGAAGAAACCTCTGAAGAGGAATCTGAAGACACCCTTCTTGAAGTCCTGTCACAACGCTCACCTACACCCTCCACCAGCACAGAGGCACACACCTCAATAGGACCTAGCTTTAGAGTAGCCTCAGGATCACAATCTGGTGAGCACATCGCATTTTCTGATCCACAGCAGGTGGAGGCAGGGACTTCCCATGCATCCGGCACTCGGAGGATTGCTGGAGGCCAGAAATTGAGTCCAAATTGGATGAAGAGCCTCTGGATTCGATCATGTCACAGTTGCTGGAGCTGCAAAGACAAGCGAGGGAACAACAGGAAGGGAACAACAGGAAGGGATGTTCGCTGCACTCCTCAGATTGCAAAGCACGATGGTGGAGTCCATCTATCTTCAGTCTGATATGAGAGTGTCGGCATGCCAACACTGTTAGAATTGTGGCTGCCATGGAGACCTTGGTCCAGGACATCGCTCCTGCACTGCTGCACGGGCTGAACTCTATCACTGATGCCTTGATTGGCCTCCAACAATGTGTACATGAGAGGGGTGTGAGGCAGCTCGATCTCACTCAGGCTACCCTTCCTCCTCAAGGGGTCAGCCAAGGGCCCTTGGACATCCATAGGGAGGGGGATCAGCAGGCGCACACCCTGGGGCCATTCATCCAAGTGACTCTGGGAGTGTACAGCCCATCCAAAACCCCTCTTCCTGTGACCTCAGCAGCTCCAGCTCCACAGCTCGAGGAGGGTGCCACTGCCACACAGCAGGACCCCGAAAGTAGGTGAGGGCCCTCCAGGTCTCGGCCCTCCAGAAGATGCCCGTCAAAGTCATCACAGACAAAGTCACCACAGATGCTGTGCTCCTAAAGGGCTCAGGTGTTGAAGGCAGACAAAACATCAGATGCTTTTAAAGTTTCATGGCTGTGTCTCTATGATATGACCTGATCACAGAACGCAAGCGAGCTGCCCTCGGCCAGACAGGAGTCAGACATTCTCAGAGGCAATTTGAAGATTTATGGAGTGTCCTCACTGAATGTTGGCATCATCCACCTGCAGTCGAGTGACTATTAGGGTCTCCACTGCACCTCCATGACAGGAGCATTCTCATAGAGGATATGTGCACTGCCATAAGCCAGACAGGAGTCAGACGTTCACAGATGCAATGTGAGGATCTTATGCTGTCTCCTCACTGCATGTCTTCATCATCCTCCACAAATCTAGTAGCTATGAGGGCCTCCTGAGCGCGCCTGCCTCGTCTGGCCAGTGCGAGGGCCTCATCGCCTTCATCGTTGCCTTCAAGGACGTCCTCACCCTCATCACTGTCGACTTCCTCCTCATCAGAGGAGACCTCCAGCTCCTGCATCTCCTCCTCAGCCAACTCCTCTCCCTATTGCACCTCCATGACAGGAGCATTCTCATGAGGATATGTGCACTGCCATAAGCCAGTCAGGAGTCAATTGTTCACAGATGCAATGTGAGGATCTTATGCTGTCTCCTCACTGCGCCAGGTGATGTGTGACACCCTCTGTGGATTGTATTGCAGGCTCCACCAGACCGGCCCAGGCACCGGAACCTCATTTTCAGCATCCCGATGGTTTGCTCCACCAAGCTGCGAGCTGCAGCCCTGAGCATCATTACACCGTCACTCTGCTGCAGTCTGAGGCCGCCGCACGGGTGTCATCAACCACGTCCTCTGTGGGTTGCCCTTGTCCCTGAGGAGCCAACCCTGAAGCCTCTGTAGACCTGGAAGACATCAGGGAACTGTGACTGACTAAGAATATAGAAATCGTGCACACTCCCTGAAACCATGCACATACCGGCAGGATGTGTTTGTGGTGGTTGTACACCAGCTGCACATTCAGCGCATGGAATCCCTTGCAGTTGACATAGTTGATCGTTTCTGGCGACGGAGATCTGAGCGCCACATGAGTGCAGCTGCACCTGTGGGAAATCCCAGATCTGGGCAAATCCAATCACTCTCGCATCCTGGCTGTCCTGGTGCCGGGCAAAATGCACAAAGTTGTGTGCCCTCATGAAGATGGCATCCATGTCCTCATGGATGCATTTGTAGGTGGAGGCTTGTGATATCCCACAGAGGTCACCTGTGGAGCCCTGAAAGGAGCCATTGGCGTAGAAAATAAGCGCTGCTGACACTCTCATGGTCATTGGCAGTGGATGCCCTCCATGTCCACGTGGTGCTAAATCCTGCAGTAGCTGGCAGTTGTGATCGACAGTTGCCTAGACAGTCTTTGGCGACACTGGTTCTTGGTCATCTGCAGGAATGAAAGGCGGTGTCTATAGACCCTGGGTCTAGCTAGGCGCCAACCAGCAACAGTTCGCTGTGGCTCTTCGGTGGAGTGTGCGGGTGCCCCAGCGACCCCTTCTTCCAGAGGGTGCTGCTCCTCCCTCTGCGCAGCCAGGTGCCTCACTCACTCTCTTCTCCGTTGTCTTCACTCTCTGTACGTCATGAGGCATGCAACTAGTTCTCCAGGCTCCATGATCCTGATGTACTCCTCCTGCAAGATGAAAGAGAGAGACATGTGGCTCAGCATGGGTGTACTAAGAATCTCTCTTGGTTAAGCCTGAAGGCCCCTTAACACATTCTGGAGAGTGTTGGCCACTACTTGGATGGCCAGAGTTTAGTGCACTGCATGTCGGCCTGAAACCCCACCTTCCTCCACCCCACCCCACTCTACCTAACCGATTGGCGGCAGCTTTGCCCATTGGACTTCATGCTGTGCTCTCAGCTCAGGCATTCTTCTAACCCGCACTGCAAGGCTGAGCTGTTAGTTTGAACCATGGGGTATACTGGTCCAAACCGGGATGCTGACATTGCAATGGGCTGTGAGCGCCTCCCCCAGTGACTGCTCCATGGCCAGCTTTAGCAAGGAGATTGTACAACATGTGCAGTCGTCCAACTGTTCTGCAGTCCACTAAAATGCTCATTAGTTTGCAGTCTGTGCCCGAGGGGTGAAAAGCTCTGGAGTACTTGGTGGCACTTTCATGCCTCTGCATTGCTTCAGTGGTTGGATAAACTAGAGGCCCGACTCCAATCATATCAGTGTGTTTGCGCCTGAACTGTCTCAGCTGCAGAGGAATGGTCACTTTATACAAGGTATCCCAAATGCGTGGCCGCTTCCTTTGCCCACCCCGCACCCCCCACCCCGCACGTGCATGTGCGCTACCTTCAACCCGCAAGGCAGCCTTTGCCCATCCCCCCAAAAGCTGCTTCAGTCACAGGGCAGCCTTTGCCTGCTGCCCCACCCAACACGCCTCAACCTTGAAGCCCAACAGGCGTCCCAAGCGAGTGTTCTGCAATGTTACAGTGCACTCACCTCCGAGTTCCCCTCAAAGCACAGCCGGCAGGCTGGCCTTATAAAGATATGCTAATGTATTACAATGAGGTTCCTGACGTCTGATGGCGGATAACACAGCCCACCATCAACGGGCTGAGTGGACGATCGCAAACTGGTTTCACGACGTCGTGAAACCGATTTCTGACCTTCTTGCCATGTTGTCCACTCACGCTACCGAACACGCCTGATGCCAGCGGGCCCAGACGATTCCGCCCAATGCCTCGTTTTTCCTGCTTTGTTGTCACCTTTACTGCCTTGTCAGGTTCTGCGAGTGGCTCTTGTTGTGAGAGGCATCTGTTTTCATGGCCTCTGATGTGCCAACAGAAATGTGAGCTGAGTAGGTTGAAATTGCCAGTGTGAGTTGATTCTTGTGTGTTAGCTCTGATGCCCAAAGACAGCGGATAAGTTTCGGGAGATGAGAACAGTCTTGTAGGCGTCATCTAGATCTGTAAAGTCTTTTCAAATTGTGGTGAGCCAATCTGGGAAGGTGCTGTCAAAGGACAAGGAAAGAAAAAACAATGAGCAAGGATCAAGATTGCAGCTGCTGACGAAACAGATAAAATGGTTATCCAATTTCTCCCTCGATCTAGGGGAATGTGTGTGGCAACTGTAATGTTCCAGATTAAAATAAATACATGCAAATTGGTGTTGCACGTGGAGAGGCCTTTTCATTCATGGGATCCGAGCACTGCTTTGTTGCCCATCCCTAACTGGGAAGGTGATGCCTTCTTGAACGACTGGAGTCTGTGTGGTGAATGATTGTACTGCTTTTGAAATGGTTTGATGCAACTGCATGGTTAGCTAGTCCAGTTTAGAGGGCAGTTAGGATTCAACCATATTTCTGTCCATCTGGAGTCATAGGTCAGATCAGGTAAGGAATAGCAGCTTTCCATCCATAAAGGGTATGAGTGAACCTGTTGGTTTTTATGAAAATTTGCTCGTTCCATGGTCCCCATGACTGATACTAGCTTTTTACTCCAATGTATTTAATTAATTGAATAGCTGAAGGTAAGCATGCAGGTGCAGCAGGCGGTAAAGAAGGCAAATGGTATGTTGGCCTTCATAGCCAGAGGATTCGAGTACAGGAACAGGGATGTCTTGCTGCAATTGTACAGGGCCTTGGTGAGACCACACCTGGAATATTGTGTGCAGTTTTGGTCTCCTTATCTGAGGAAGGATGTACTTGCAATAGAGGGAGCGCAGCGAAGGTTTACCCGACTGATTCCTGGGATGGTGGGACTGACTTATGAGGAGAGATTGAGTCGATTAGGATTATATTCGCTGGAGTTCAGAAGAATGAGGGGGGAGCTCATAGAAACCTATAAAATTCTAACAGGACTAGACAGCGTAGATACAGGAAGGATGTTCCCGATGGTGGGGGAGTCCAGAACCAGGGGTCATAGTCTAAGGATATGGGGTAGACCATTTAGGACTGAGATGAGGAGAAATTTCTTCACCCAGAGAGTGGTGACCTCTGTGGAATTCGTTACCACAGAAAGTAGTTGAGGCCAAAACACTGTATGTTTTCAAGAAGGAGTTAGATATAGCTCTTGGAGCAAAAGGGATCACAGGGTATGGGGAGAAAGCGGGAGCAGGCTATTGAGTTGGATGATCAGCCATGATCATAATGAACGGCGGAGCAGGCTCGAAGGGCCGAATGGCCTACTCCTGCTCCTAGTTTCTATGTTTCTATGTTTCTACACATTCCTTTATACACACTGCCTTTTGAATGGACTTCTCCAGGTTGTTAGTCCAGGCCTCTGGATTACGAGTCTCCAGTAACATGAACACTAGGCTACCATAGCCGATGAATTTGGAATGCCAGACAATGTTGTTGACAGGAACGAGCAAACAGAAAGGTCGTTGCTGTAGTTAAATGGACAAGTGCCTAGGTAGAAACAGCAAAAACTGGAGGAATGCAATAGGAATAGCATATCATTCCAGAGGGATCAGCCGTTTCAAAAGCCTGAGAGGGATTGACGTGCCTGGTTGCGGAATCAGAGTGAGTGACTGAAATGGTAGAAGGTCGTCGGACAGGGGTGGCATGAAAAAGTTAGCAGAACGTGGGCACTGTCAATTCCCTCCCTAAACGGAGTGCAGCATTGCTCGCACTGCTATTCTTCAGATGATGCATTAAATTGAAGGTCTGGCCTGCCACTTTGGGTGGTTCTGACACATTTTAAGGATGCTATTTTCGAGAGGTAGCATACGGCAGCATTGTGCTTGTGTTATTAGACCAGTAATCCAGGTATCTAAACGAATGACCTGGAAGCAGGAGTTCAAATCCCACCATGGCAACCGGAAAATTTAAATTCAATGAATTAAATATATTTGGATTTTTTTTGAAAAAAGTTCGTCTCAATAATGGTAACCATGTAATTACTGGATTGTTTTAAAAACTCGTCTAGTTGTCTAATGTCTTTTGAGGAAGGAAAACTTACTGACTTTGACAAGAATTGGACTACATGTGACTCCAGACCCACAGCAATGTGTGTCCTGTTGTTACAATGATATCAAGGTACTAATCACTCATAACGGGTTGGGTAAACACGTTGTGGTTCATTTATTAAGACTAGGCATGTGAGAACAGATATACATGGATAGAAACCCTGAAGATATCAGAGCTGTGTTCTGCTCACTGGCAAAAGTGAAACTAAGGCTGCATGACACACTTCCCTTCTGGTGATGTCATGCTGCCAGCCCTTTATGGCGTATAACAACAATGTGGTTGACTCTTGATTGTCCCCTGAAATCTTGTATTTAAGAAGGTGGCTCACCACTATCTTCTCAAGGGCAATTAGGGATGGGCAGTAAATGCTGGCCTTGCCAATGACACCCACATCCCGTGAATGAATTAAAAAAAGCAGAAATTCTTCCAGGAGTTCGGCTAACATCCCTCCTTCAAACAATGCCACTGCTCGTTAGTTTATTGGAAATTGCTTAGTCATACGCTGCGACTTCTTATTTATTGCCCTCCCCCCGAAACTATTCTTTGATGTAAACAATCTCCTGATGAATGTACCCATGACATTTCCCCTGCAGTGAGAAGGAGTCTGGCTTTCAAAAGCTTCTGTTCTCTGTAATATTGAGAAGGGTTACTGAGAATATGATTTAAACAAATTCTTTCCATATAATAGCGCTGTTTCGATTAAAACGAAAACAAGCAAATAACATTTTTTTACAGGAACTTGAACGCGTGACCCATTGACTCAGAGGCGAGATAGCTGAGTCTGAGCCAAGGACATCTTGTAAACATTGTCTTCTTTATTGCTGGACCACTTCCCTTTTCAGTGTACTCCATCTGTTTCCTATCATCCACAACCTCTGTGCACCAGCTGTTTACTTCCATCGACTACCTCTGGACCCCAGCTGTTTTTTCTATCTATAACCTCGGTACTCCAGCTGTTTTACCTCTACGTAAAAATAATCTTGCATTTATATAGCGCCTTTCGTGACCACAAGAAATCCCAAAGCGCTCTATGGTCAATTAAGAAATTTCGAATTGTAGTCACTACGGTAGCGCAGCAGATGCGGCAGCCAGTTTGTGCCCAGTAAACTCCCACGAATAGCAATGAGTGGAATCGTCCCAGATTTGCACTTAGTGCGGTAACAAGTGTGAAAAATGACACTTCACCCGCCGGCCACAATGGCAGCTTTTTGCGCCATATTCACAGGGAAGACACCGGATCGCTGGCGGGTGGGCTCGCATTTGCCTGCCACGCTGTGACCTCAGCGCTTCCACACCCCGGGCATCATATTTAAAGCACACCAGAGCACGTGCCAGCTTCATGTTATCAGACCAGGACTGCTCCAGATGACAGATGGCCCCTGTTCAATTTCGCTGTATCATATGTAATGGTGTCTTACAGCTTCATTGACAGGCTTCGCGAGTCCTTCCCCTGCAACCCCCCCTCCCGCAACTAGCAGTTCAGCTATACGCAGCCAGACCACGAGTGATCCCGGAGGGAGAATTGTGTGTGTGACAGGGCCTCGGGCAAGCTCTCTCCCACACACACGGAGCCTTCCTCCATCCCACTCATCTCACTGTCCTGAGCATTTTCAATGCTGCCTGCCGGGGTTCGCTTTCAGTTGTCCATCGGAGCTGACCTGAATCTCCGCCCACCCACTGACCACACTCCCATGCAGCCCCCTGGGCCCGTCCAACACGGGGCTCCGCTCACTTTCGATTCCTGAAGCACGGTTGTTGTAGGGTTTGTTTTCAGCCACCCTGTCCTTTCCCCTCCTCGCTCACCCATATCCTTTCCCCCCCATCACTGTCAATCCCCCTGGCATGTCCTTGCACCTCCTCACTCTTACCTACCAGCCAGAACCCTTTACTTTCCGAGATGTCCAGGTGAATGTGCACGTTCTCTATCTTCTCAAGAATCCCATCCCCATCCACATTGACCTTCCCGACCTCCTCCTTCACACACCCAGGGTTCGCGTCTGCCACCAACCACCCTCACTGTCCCTTCTACCACTACCATTGCACCCTCAGCCTCCCACCATTCCGGATCTCTCCATGAATTCTCACCATTCCCTCCTACCATGCCCACCCTCAGTTTGCTGCCCAGGAGACAATCATTGACTCCAAAGACCCTTCCCTTGCATGTTCACCTAGGCATCTGACCCCTTACTCCCTTCTCCGCCCCTATTCCCTCCTCCACCCTTACTTCCTCCTCCGCCCTTACTCCTCCCCCCAATCTCCTCTCTGCCCCTTGACTCCTTCACCTCGCCAAACTCCTTCCTGCCCTGGACTCCTTCTTCTCCCCGAAGTCCTTCCTCTCCTCTGAAGTTCTTCCCCACTCTGAACTCCTTCCCTCCTCCGAACTCCTTCCCTTACACCTTCCTCCCCCCTCACACCTACTTCCCGAGTTTCCACATTGCCCCCCCATTACATCCTCCTTCCCACGTACTCCCTCACCCCCTCCCAACCTCATCCCACCCCAACACCTTCGTTCCTCCCCTCCCAACCTCACCCCCCCACCCACCCGGTACACTTTCCCCTTTTAGACAAACCTCGACCTTCCTCTCCCACCCACCATGGTACACCTCCCTCTCCCCATCTCAGTGATCATCTATAGTAGCTCATTGACAGGACCGTGATGTCCTCAAGCAGACCCCAGACATCAATAGAGACCTCCCACCTTTGGTGAGCTGCTTCGTGGCGGACCGGACAATCACAAACTGGTTTCACAACGGCGTAAAACCAATTTTTGGCCTTCTTGCCATATTGTCCACTCTTGCCCGCCATGTTGCCCGATGCCAATGGGGAGGGAAAATTCCAGCCAATGTGTTTTTTGTGATGTTGATTGAGGAATAAATATTGACTAGGACACTGGGGATAACTCCCTCTTCAAAATAATGCCATGTGATGTTTTACATCCACCTGGCCTTAAAGAAACAGGGTGTCACCTGAGAATCCATATATATTTTTGCTTGCAAGCCTTGTAATTCATCAGGAGATACACTGTCGTATTTCCTTAATAGCCCAGGAATTTATCCTGTTCGCACGTGAAATATTTCAGACCAGTTGAGCTTAATTTTTTGTAACCAGTCTCAGCCCAGAAGACTAGCTTCTTCACCTGTCACTATGATCACTGGAAGCTGGGCTGTTTGTTGCCTGTAGGACACAGGTACTGTGGCGTCACCCTCCAACTGTATGGATTCTCCAGTGTATGTCTGCAATTGAGCCGTGATTGGCTCCAGATTCAGTGGCTGGGTACCTTCATTTAGGCATTTAAATGTGTGCTCTCTCACCACTGTGGTTGAGGTTCCCCTATCTGCCTCCATTACTAGTGGCTTCCCATTCACTTGGATTGTGACAGTGATAGGTTCAGTTTTTACAGCTGTGACGTTGTACAGGGAATAGATATCGGTATCGGCAGCTTCAGGTTCTGTTATATTATCCACTTCAATCATTTTGGTCTGCTGTCTTATGGGCTGTTTCAATTTCACCCTGCATTGCTTTATTATGTGACCTTTCTTATGGCAGTAATGGCATTCTGCCTCCTTGAATCTGCAGGTGTCCAGTCCGTGGTCACCCCCACATCTACGACAGGTTAACCTCGGAGTCGCTACTGAAATGTTTCCACTAGGCCTTTTCGTTTTTCTAGCAGCAGCGATTGCCTCTCGCTTCGCTGCTGTCTCTCTGGTTTTCGCGCCACATCCAGTGATAGGTTCCCACCCCATGAAGAACAGTGCCATGTTGTACACTCTGTAAAGCTTGTGAGTCTCTCGCAGCACTTTCCATGGCGAGTGATATTTCCAGGGTGCGATTCAAGTCGATGTTGGCTTCTGTGAGTAAACGACGCTGAATGGCATTGTCGTGAACTCCACAAACTAATTGGTCCTGCAGCATATCATCGAGTGCATCTCCGAAGTCAGAGTGCTCAGTCAACTGCTTCAACTTCGCTATATAGGTTGCGACCGACCCTCCCATGGCCCTTACTCTGGGGTTAAATTTAAACATCTGCATTATTATGGATCGCTTCAGCTGGAAATGCACCTTCACGAGGTCTACTAATTTGTTAAAGGACTTGGGTGCATTTGGAGCCATCAGACTGTGGATGAGATTGTATGTCTTGTTGCCACATACACTCAAAAGGATTGCTTTCTGCTTCTCGTCCATGGCAGTGTCGGCGCTATTTTACTCTTGTCGCCAAATGTAATGACTTGACATACCGGACAGGTTTCTACTTGAAACAAATAAACTTTATTCCAGACAGATCAGATACTACATACTTTCACCAGGCCCTTGACTAGAAATGCCCGTCCCCCCCCATCCACTGGGTTACCCATGCTTAGGACTCATTGGTTAGAGTCTCAAAGAACAATCTTGTGACCCCTGATAGGCAGCAGGAAAGGCTATACCTTCAATTACTACATAATAAAACATCACAAAGAGCTTTACAGGAGTATCATTAGTCAAAGAGGTAGGGATTAAAGGAGAGGTGGAGAGGTTTAGGGAGGGAATTCCAGAGCTTAGGGCTAGGACAGCTGAGAACACGAGTGCCAATGGCGGAGCAATAAAAATTGGAGATGTGCAAGAGGCCAAAATCAGAGGAGGTTTGTGGGACGGGTGAAGGTTACAAAGATAAGGAGGGTAGAGGCCATGGAGAGATTAAAAACAAGGCCCAGAATTTTGAATCTAGGTGCTGGCGAGCTTCCTCCTTGCACAGGCTCAACATCCTCCATGTTGGTGTCTCTCCTTCAGTAGCAGTTCTTTGGCACTTGCTAAGTGTAACCTTGTCCTTTACAATGAGGGAATGCAGAGTTAAAGGGACATGCCTGATGAGGATACTTTTCACTCATATCAGCTGACAGACTTGCAGGTACAGGTTTACGCTTCCTCTAAACATCTCCTTCAAGATGAGAAAAATCCATTGTGGCAGGAAATATGAATTTTCACTGTGGTTGAGCATAATGTTGATGCATTATTGTTTCCCGAATTTCCCTGTGAATATGTTGGTTTCCCTGTCGCTCATACAGTGTGACCAAGAGGGCAGGACATGTGAAGAGGTGTGTCACGCCTCTATTGTTCCTCCAGAGTGTACATGGGGAGCCTTCATTGGCCTTGGCTGACTTTGTGAGGACATTAAAGCCCAGACTCTGCTGTGTGGTAGTTTATGGAGGAATAGGGGTTGTACTCACTAACTGGGCCACATCTCTCCATAAGTTCTGGGTCACTTTCCAGGGGGCTTGCCACTCTCTGTAGGGCTGTCAACCCTTCAGGGCTGTCCTGGAGTTCCCAGGGATTAAACATGAATCTCCTGGACACTGTGTTCAGCATCCCTAGAGAAAAAGGATGTTTTACTGACAGTCAAGAATCATCCATTTGGGTAACGAAGAGTCCAATCCCTTTCCAACTGGTGTGGGTAATGTTTAGCATTGTTTTCAACTTATAAATCAAGTGTTTTAACACCAGTTCCCATTTAGACTCACTGGATAAACTCTTGGGGCAGATAATATTGCAGACTGGCTGGCTGTAAGAAAGTGAATTTTGGAGAAATGTTTTGGGTTGATATTGTGGCATAACATGGTATAGATCACTCATTCTCTGGCATTAAGGTCATTTTACAAGCTTCAGCCCCCAACACTGTATAAAAATTAGTGTTTGTGAAAATCAGACCGGTGTGTTGCCCTTGAGACATTATGATATGCTAACTGGTTTCAAAAGACTGGAAACTGATGCATCTCAGTGTAGATGCTTATAGTCAAAGATCTCATAGACTCATTACAGCACAGAAGGAGGCCATAGTGGGAAATTGAGAGATTGATTGCTACCAGTAGGCAACAACTCCACTATTGTTGTATTGTAGGGACAGCAATCAGCCACACAGCCTGCTTCACCATTCAGTGAGGCCATGGCTGGTCTGCATACCATCTCGAGGGGCCCGCTTTACTTGGTTATCAAAGATCCCTCTATCACATGACTACCAGGGGAGTCAGATGGACTGTGGCCTATTCTTCGTCCAGCAATTCCTATGTTCCTAGAGCACTAGATAAACTATGCCTGGACTACTGTGATAAATTCTGGGCACCACATCTCAGGAAGGATATATTGGCCTTGGATGGAATGCAGGTTTACCAGAGCTTTTTTTTACTCTTTCACGGGATGTGGGCATCGCTGGCTAGTCCAGCATTTATTGCGTGTCCCTAAAAGTCCTGAGAAGGTGGTGGTGAGCCACCTTCTTGAACCGCTTCAGTCCATGTTTTGTAGGTACACCCACAATGCTGTTAGGAAGGGAGCTCCAGGATTTTGATCCAGGAACAGTGAAGGAACGATGATATAGTTCCAAGTCAGGATGGTGTGTGCTGGGAGGGGAACATCCCCACTTCTGACTTTATGGTGGAGGGAAGTTCCTTGATGATGCAGCTGAAGATGGTTGGGCCTAGGAAACTTGGAGTTCAAGGGTTAAATTTTCAGATGAGCTTGCACAAACAGTGATTGTATTCCTTAGAATTTAGAAAGTTAAATGGCGATTTGATCTAAGTTTTCATGATATTTAAGGCAACACATAGAAGAGATATAGAGAAACGATTCCTGCTAGTTGGAAAATCTAGAACTAGGGGCAAAGGGATCTAAAGGTTAGAGACAGGCCTTTCAGGAGTGAAATGAGGAAACACTCCTACATACAAAGAGCTGTAGAAGTTTGGAAATATCTTCAGCAAACAGCAATTGATGCTGTATGGATTGTTAATTTTAAGTCTGAGATTGATAAGATTTTTGTTAACCGAAGTGATATGGGGGCAAAGGTGGATAAATGGAGTTAGGTCACAGATCAGCCATCATTTCATCGAATGGCGGAACAGGCTGAAGGGCTTAAATGGCCCTCATCCTGTTCCCATGATTGGGAACCTAGCAGGTTATATATTCCTAAACCGCAGCTGTCTTTTGATTGCAATATGGTCTAGGGTTGCCAGCTCATTAAATATATTCCTGAATGTTTCATCACTTGCGCGCTCTCCAGCCATTAGTCGGCCAACACATCCATCCTTGCGACACACTGCCTTCCTACACCAATTGGAAAGCAAAAATACTCATTACCCAATTGATAGATGCTTGACTATTTGCCAAACAGCTTTTTATGCCCTATTTTCAATATCTTTACATCAGGTAAAGAAAAATGTTCAAAGGAAATGACAAAAAATCTTTCTTTAATGTCCAGGGTTGCATAAAGCTGTGTCCTGGAGATTGATCTTCAATTCCTGGAAACTTCAGGCGAATCCCAGAGGGTTGTTAACCCTAAAATTGGTTTCATTTAATATATGACTCTTCCTCAGAACTAAAGAGAAGTAAAAATGTGATGAAGTATATATTGTTTAAGTGGGGTGGGACAGGTGAAGCTGGATAGGTGGGGGCAAAGGAGAGATTGCAAAAGATGTCATAAACAAAAGGTTGATGGTGGTGATACTGTCTAAAGGAGGTGCTAATGGTGACATTAATAGTAGAAAGCAGAATGAGCAAGGACCCTCAACCGTGTCTGACCCATCTCCCAAGCCTCTGCCCTCACACCTTGCTCTCCCTCCCAGAACTATGATAAGGTCCCCCTTGTCCTCACTTTTCACCCAACTAGCCTCCGCATTCAAAGGATCATCCTCTGCCATTTCTGCCAACTCCAGCATACCACCACCAAACACATCTTCCCTTTACCCCACCGTGTTGGCATTCTGTAGAGACCACTCCCTCCGGGACACCCTGGTCCACTCCTCCAACACTTGCACTTCACTTGCACTTCGCTCAATTTGGTCTACTGCATTCACTGCTCCCAATGCAGTACCCTTAAACAGTATATACTTCACCACATTTCTACTTCTCTTTAGCTCTGAAGAAGAGTCACACAGACTTGAAACGTTAACTCTGTCTTCCTCTCCAGAGATGCTGTTAGACCTGCTGAGGTTTTCCAGCAATTTTTGTTTTTGTTTCAGATTTCCAGCATCTGCAATATTTTGCTATCATTTTATATATGTCACTTGAACATAAAGCATAAGAAACAACTCATGTTTTGAATGGGTTTTCAATCTGGGTCAATGTTGCTCATCCCAATCCTCACTCAACATTCCACCAGCATCACATGCTCTACAGCAGGTTCTCTCTTCTGCGCATGTGCAAGAAGCGTTCTCACGTCAAACTCATTCGGTTAACGCGGAAGGTGTGAGCATGCGCAGACGGAGCAAAGCAGAACGCATGCGCGACACGGGCGTTCGATTCACGTTATTGAGATGGCAGGGACGGGCATGCGCAAACCGAGCCAAAGCGGGTGCATGCGCAACTTGCCTCACGGCTACGGATCATCCCTCGGTTGCTAAGGAGGGCCTGGACATTCGGGCTTCTGAGCTGGAGGGAAGGGAGCCGATAATGAGCCAAGGTTAGGCTCGGCTGTGACTGGCCGGATACTGGTATAGTGATTAATTAGTGTTCTTGTCGGGTTGAATCGCTAGTAACCGGGGAGGATTGTGGTGAGCTGCTGATTTCCGTCCCCAACAGGTTCATGCCCTCAAACTCACTGAGAGGGACACCCTGACTGAGATCGTCACCCTGAGATCGTCACCCTGACTGAGAGGGACACCCTGACTGAGATCGACACCCTGACTGAGATCGACACCCTGACCGAGATCGCCACCCTGACTGAGATCGTCACCCTGAGATCGTCACCCTGACTGAGAGGGACACCCTGACTGAGATCGACACCCTGACTGAGATCGACACCCTGACCGAGATCGCCACCCTGACTGAGATCGCCACCCTGACTGAGATCGTCACCCTGAGATCGTCACCCTGACTGAGAGGGACACCCTGACCGAGATCGCCGCCCTGACTGAGATCGCCACTCTGACTGAGATCGTCACCCTGAGATCGTCACCCTGACTGAGAGGGACACCCTGACCGAGATCGCCGCCCTGACTGAGATCGCCACCCTGACTGTCAGCGTCACCCTGACTGAGATCGTCACCCTGACTGAGATCGCCACCCTGACTGTCAGCGTCACCCTGACTGAGATCGTCACCCTGACTGAGATCGACACCCTGACTGAGATCGACACCCTGACTGAGATCGACACCCTGACTGAGATCATCACCCTGACTGAGATCGCCACCCTGACTGAGATCGCCACCCTGACTGAGATTGCCACCCTGAGATCGTCACCCTGACTGAGATCGCCACCCTGACTGAGATCGACACCCTGACTGAGATCGCCACCCTGACTGAGATCGCCACCCTGACTGAGATCGACACCCTGACTGAGATCGCCACCCTGACTGAGATCGCCACCCTGACTGTCAGCGTCACCCTGACTGAGATCGCCACCCTGACTGAGATCGACACCCTGACTGAGATCATCACCCTGACTGTCAGCGTCACCCTGACTGAGATCAACAACCTGACTGAGATCGTCACCCTGACTGAGATCAACACCCTGACTGAGATCGCCACCCTGACTGAGATCGTCACCCTGACTGAGATCGCCACCCTAACTGTCCGTGCCACCCTGACTGAGATCGACACTCTGACTGAGATCGACACCCTGACTGTCAGCGTCACCCTGACTGAGATCAACACCCTGACTGAGATCGACACCCTGACTGAGAAGGACACCCTGACTGTCAGCGTCACCCTGACTGAGATCAACACCCTGACTGAGATCGTCACCCTGACTGAGATCTACACCCTGACTGTCAGCGTCACCCTGACTGAGATCGACACCCTGACTGAGAAGGACACCCTGACTGTCAGCGTCACCCTGACTGAGATCATCACCCTGACTGAGATCGACACCCTGACTTAGATCGACACCCTGACTGAGATCATCACCCTGACTGAGATCGACACCCTGACTGAGATGGCCACCCTGACTGAGATGGCCACCCTGACTGAGATGGCCACCCGGACTGAGATCGTCACCCTGACTGAGATCGCCACCCTGAGATCGCCACCCGGACTGAGATCGCCACCCGGACTGAGATCGCCACCCGGACTGAGATCGCCACCCGGACTGAGATCGCCACCCGGACTGAGATCGCCACCCGGACTGAGATCGACACCCGGACTGAGATCGCCACCCGGACTGAGATCGACACCCGGACTGAGATCGACACCCGGACTGAGATCGACACCCGGACTGAGATCGACACCCGGACTGAGATCGACACCCTGACTGAGATCGACACCCTGACTGTCAGCGTCTCTCTGACTGAGATCGACACCCTGACCGAGATCCACGCCCTGACTGACAGCGTCTCTCTGACTGAGATCGACACCTGGACTGAGATCGACACCCTGATAGATCGCCACCCTGACTGAGATCACCACCCTGACTGAGATCGTCACCCTGACTGAGATCGCCACCCTGACTGAGATCGTCACCCTGATTGAGATCGTCACCCTGACTGTCAGTATTACCCTGACTGAAATCGTCACCCTGACTGAGATCGGCACCCTGAGAGCGCCACCCTGACTGTCAGCATCACCCTGACTGTCAGCGACACCCTGACTGAGATCAACACCCTGACTGTCAGCGTCACCCTGACTGAGATCGACACCCTGACTGAGATCATCACCCTGACTGAGATCGTCACCCTGAGATCGTCACCCTGACTGAGATCGCCACCCTGACTGAGATCATCATCCTGACTGTCTGTGTCACCCTGACTGAGATCGACACCCTGACTGTCATCGTCACCCTGACTGAGAGGGGTACCCTGACTGAGAGGGGTACCCTGACTGAGATCAACACCCTGACTGAGATCGACACCCTGACTGAGAGGGACACCCTGGCTGTCAGCGACACCCTTACTGAGAGGGACACCCTGACTGTCAAAATCGCCCTGACTGAGATTGACACCCGGACTGAGATCGACACCCTGACTGTCAGCATCGCCCTGACTGATATTGACACCCTTACTGAGAGGGACACCCTGACTGTCAGCATCGCCCTGACTGAGATTGACACCCTTACTGAGAGGGGCACCCTGACTGTCAGCATCGCCCTGACTGAGATTGACACCCTTACTGAGAGGGACACCCTGACTGTCAGCTCCACCCTGACTGAGAGCGCCACCCTCACTGTCAGCGTCACCTTGACTGTCAGCGACACCCTCACTGAGAGGGGTACCCTCACTGTCAGCGACACCCTCACTGTCATAAGAACTAGGAGCAGGAGTAGGCAATTCAGCTCCTTGAGCCTGCCCCGCCATTCAATACGACCATGGATGATCTCATTTTGGCCCCAATTCCAATTTCCCGCCCTCTCCCCATAACCTTTCAATCCGTTACTAATTAAAAATCTGTCCAACTCCTTAAATTTATTCAGCGTCCTGGCATCCACTGCATTCTGAGATAGTGAATTCCACAGATTCACGACTCTTTGAGAAAAGTAATTCCTCCTCATCTCTGATTTAAATCTACCACCCCTTAGCCTAAAACTATGGCCTCTCGTTCTAGAATGCCCCACAAGGGGAAACATCCACTCCACGTCTACCCCTTTTAGCATCTTATATACCTCAATTAGATCTCCTCTCATCCTTCTAAACTCCAGCGAGTATAGGCCTAAACTGCTCAATCTCTCCTCATAAGACAAGCCCCGCATCTCTGGAATCAATCTGGTGAACCTCCTGTAAACTACCTCCAATGCAACTACATCCTTCCTCGAGTAAGGGGACCAAAACTGTGCACAGTACTCCAGGTGCGGTCTCACCAATGCCTTGTACAGTTGCAACAACACTTCCCTATCTTTATACCCTATTCCGTTAGCAATAAATGCTAAAATTCCATTTGCCTTCCTTATTACCTGCTGTACCTGCATACTAGCTTTCAGCGATTCATGCACGAGGACACCCAGATCCCTCTGCACTGATGCTTTCTGATGTTTCTCTCCATTTAAATAATAAGTCGCCTTTTTATTCTTCCGACCAAAGTGGATAACCTTACACTTATCCATGTTAAACTCCATCTGCCAAACTTTGGCTAATTCACCTAACCTGTCCATATCCATTTGTAAATTTCTTATTTCTTCATTGCAACTTACTTTCCCACCTATTTTGGTGTCATCTGCAAATTTAGCTATAGTACCTTCTATCCCTGAATCCAAGTCATTAATATAGATTGTAAATAGTTGGGGCCCAAGGACTGAACCCTGTGGCACCCCTCTAGTTACAGCTTACCATCCAAAAAAAGACCCATTTATCCTGACTCTCTGCTCTCTGTTGGTTAGCCGATCCTCTATCCAAGCTAATATATTACCCCTAACTCCGTGTGATTTTATCTTGTGTATTAATCTTTTGTGCGGCACCTTATCAAAGGCCTTCTGGAAGTCCAGATATACTACATCTACAGGATCCCCATTATCCACTTTGCTTGTCACATCTTCAAAGAACTCTAGCAAATTAGTCAAACACGATTTACTCTTCATAAAACCATGCTGACTCTGATGGATTCCATTTTGACTTTCCAAATGCCCCATTACTACTTCCTTAATAATGGATTTTAACAATTTCCCAACGACAGACGTTAAACTAACTGGTCTATAGTTTCCTACTTTCTGCCTCCCCCCTTTTTTGAATAATAATAAGTAGTATGTCATAAATGATCAGCTGTCCTTTTTTACTAACAGGCAGCTTGGTGTTCATTCTTGATCATGCACAACTTAGAATTATCAGAAAGCAAAGCATGATTTTCTTTAAAAAAATTAAAAAAATTAAGTTCAGGATTAAGATCATCAAGTTTTAAGTTACAGCCGAAAAGGAGCATGAGAGAAGCAGATTTGTTGCTGACATACAGCAGGTTGTGGATGGAGAAGGTACATGTAGTGTGATTATAGCCAAGTCCTGCATATTCAATGCACAATCTTCAAGCTTGCTCATGTTTGTGTGCCAAAAGCAGGAGACAAACCGAATAACGATTTCACTCGAGTCTCAAGAGCTCTACATCAAAAATCAAAGTAGCATTAGCATTTTTCCAATCCACTGGAACCTTTCCAGAATCCAAGGGATTTTGAAATATTATAGCCAATGCATCCACTATCTCCGCTGCCACTTCCTTTAAGACCCTGGGATGTAGGCCATCAGGTCCTGGGGACTTGTCACCCTTTAATCCCAATAGTTTGCTCAGTACTTTTTCTCTAGTGATGGTGATTGTTCTAAGTTCCGCCTTCTCTATACCCTCTGCACTACCTGTTACTATTGGGGTGGTACTAGTGTCCTCCACCGTGAAAACTGAGGCAAAATATTGATTAAGCGTCTCTGCCATTTCTGCGTTCCCCACTATTAACTCCCCAGTCTCATCCTCCAACGGACCAACCTTCACTTTAGCTACTCCCTTTCCACTTATATACTTGTAGAAGCTTTTGCTATCGGTTTTTACATTTGCACTAGTTTTCTTTCATAATTTACCTTTGTTCTTTTTATTATTTTTTTAGTGACCCTTTGTTGATCTTTAAAAGTTTCCCAATCTTCCAGCCTGCCACTGACCTTTGCAATTTGGTATGCCTTAGTTTTTGCCTTTATGCTATCTTTAACTTCCTTGCTTAGCCATAGATGCTTTTCCCCCCTCTTACCATCTTTCTTCCTCTTTGGAATATATTTTACTTGGGAGGAATTGAATATCTCCTTAAATATCTGCCACTGTTTATCAACTGTCCTACCTTGTAGTCTTCCTGCCCAGTCCACTGGGGCCAAATCTGCCCTCATGCCTTTGTAGTTACCTTTGTTTAACTCCAGAACACTCGTGTGGGACTCAAGTTTCTCGCTCTCAAACTGAACTTGAAATTCTAGCATACTATGATCACTCTTCCCTAGAGGATCCTTTATTATGAGATCATTAATTAATCCCATCTCATTACACAAAACCAAATCCAGAAAAGCATGCTCCCTGGTTGGTTCCACAACATATTGCTCCAAGAAACAATCTCTAATACACTCTATGAACTCTCCCTCGAAGCTACCCTTGCCAATTTGATTAGTCCAGTCTATATGCGTATTAAAATCACCCATGATTATTGCTGTGCCTTTCTTACATGCTCCCAGTATTTCCTGGTTTATACTGTGCCCTACTGCTGAACTACTGTTTGGGGACCTATAGATCACTCCCACCAGGGACTTCTTTTCCTTGCTATTTCTTATTTCTACCCAGACTGACTCTCTGTCTTGCTCTCCAGTGCCTATCTCATTCCTCACTATAGCACTGATCTCTTCCTTTACTAACAAAGCTACACCACCTCCTTTTCCTTCCTGCCTATCCTTCTGAAGCACTGAATACCCTTGGATATTCAACTCCCAAACCTGTTCTCCCTGTAACCACGTCTCAGTAATCGCCACCAAGTCATATCTATTTATCTCTATGTGCGCTGTTAACTCATTAGTTTTATTCAGAATACTACACACATTCAGATACAAAGCCATTAAGCTTGCCCTATTGTCAATTTTCCCTACTCTGATATGACTCTTTGGTGCAATATGGCGTTCACACACTCTGTCCCTTCCTTTCACTTTTTGGTAACAATCAGCCTCATCACTAACCTGCACTCTTACCCTCTCCTTAAACTTTGATTTTTTATATTTCCATGCAACTGAACCCCACCCCCCCCGCCCCCCATTTAGTTGAAAGCCCTATCTACGACTCTAGTTATGCGATTTGCCAGGACATTGGTCCCAGCATGATTCAAGCGGAGCCCGTCCGAACGGAATAACTCCCTCTTTCCCCAGTACTGGTGCCAATGTTCCATGAATTCGAACCCAATTCTCCCACACCAATCTTTGAGCCATGCATTTACCTCTTTATTCTTATTGACCCTGTGCCAATTAGCTCGTGGCTCAGGTAGTAACCCAGAGGTTATTAACTTTTTGATTCTGCTTTTTAATTTAGCCCTTAGCTGCTCGTATTCCCTCAGCAGAACCACTTTCCTCGTTCTACCTATATCGTTGGTACCTACATGGACCACGACAACTGGATCTTTCCCCTCCCACTCCAACTTCTCTGCAGCTCAGATGAGATATCCTTAACCCAGGTAGGCAACACAGCCTTTGGGACTCTCGATCCTGGCTACAGAGAACAGTATCTATTCCCCTAACTATACTAACCCTGATTACGACTACATTTCTCTTTTCTCCCCCCACTTGAATGGCTCCCTGTACCATGGTGCGATGGTCAGTTTGCTCATCATCTCTACAGTCCCCGCTCTCATCCCCACAGGGAGCAAGAGTCTCGAACCTGTTGGATAAGGGCAAGGGCTGAGGCTCCTGCAGTGCTACTTCCTGGATCCCTCTTCCTGCCTCCCTCATAGTCACACCCTCCTGTCCCTGACCACTGGCCGAATTTGAGATAGTTAATCTAAGGGGTGTGACTGCCTCCTGAAACACAGCGTCCAGGTAACTCCCCCACTCCCTGATGTGTCGCAGTGTCCGAAGCTCAGACTCCAGCTCATCAACTCGGAGCCGGAGTTCCTCGAGCAACCAACATTTGCTACGGATGTGGGAGTGGCTGCTACAACACATCGCCTGGCCCTGCATCTCTTTTATTTAATTTGTTTTTCAATTTGTTTTTAAATTTCCTTCTGGTCTTTAGTTTATCAATCTGTAAGATATTTCTCCCATTTACCTTTAATCTGAAAGCAAGTTAGAATAGAGGTTCAAAATACACTTTTTAGATTCAACTGGAACTTGTGCACTCTCTGCTGTATTGAAGCTGAAGTGTTAGGCCTCCGGTCCTGGGCCCCAGTAGTCACCTTTAATCCGAAATCAACTTAGAATAGGTAGTTCAAACTAGCAGTTACTTACCAACCGATGACCTTACGGTTTTCTTGTGATGTCACTCTTTGTTTTTTTTTAGCGACATCCTGACTGAGAGCGACACCCTCAGTGTCAGCCACACCCTGACTGAGAGCGACAGCCTGACTGAGAGCAACACCCTCAGTGTCAGCCACACCCTGCCTGACTGAGAGCGACACCCTCAGTGTCAGCCACACCCTGACAGAGAGCGACACCCTGACTGAGAGCGACACCCTCAGTGTCAGCCACACCCTGACAGCGAGCGACACCCTGACTGAGAGCGACACCCTCAGTGTCAGCCACACCCTGACTGAGAGCGACACCCTCAGTGTCAGCGACACCCTGACTGAGAGCGACACCCTCACTGTCAACAACACCCTCACTGTCAGTGACACCCTCACTGAGAGCGACACCCTCACTGAGAACGACACCCTCACTGTCAGCGACACCTTCACTGTCAGCAACACCCTCACTGTCAGCGACGCCCTCACTGAGAGCGACACCCTCGCTGAGAGCGACACCCTCACTGTCAGCGACACCCTCACTGTCAGCGACACCCTCACTGAGAGCGACACCCTCACTGTCAGCGACACCCTCACCCTCACTGTCAGCGACACCCTTGCTGAGAGCGACACCCTCACTGTCAGCGACACCCTTGCTGAGAGCGACACTCTCACTGTCAGCGACACCCTCATTGAGAGCGACACCTTCACTGAGAGCGACACCCTCACTGATAGCGACACCCTCACTGTCAACGGCACCCTCACTGTCAGCGATACCCTTATTGAGATCAACACCCTCACTGTCAGCGACGCCCTCACTGAGAGCGACACCCTCACTGTCAGCGACACCCTCACTGAGAGCGACACCTTCACTGAGAGCGACACACTGAGAGCGACACCCTCACTGATAGCGACACCCTCACTGTCAGCGACGCCCTCACTGAGAGTGACACCCTCACTGTCAACGACATCCTCACTGTCAGCGACACCCTCACTGTCAGCGACACCCTCACTGAGAGCGACACCCTCACTGTCAGCGACGCCCTCACTGAGAGCGACAACCTCACTGTCAACAACACCCTCACTGTCAGCGACGCCCTCACTGAGAGCGACGCCCTCACTGAGAGCGACGCCCTCACTGAGAGCGACACCCTCACTGTCAGCGACACCCTCACAGTCAGCGACACCCTCACTGTCAGCGACACCCTCACTGAGAGCGACACCCTCACTGATAGCAACACCCTCACTGTCAACGACACCCTCACTGTCAGCGACACCCTCACTGAGAGCGACACCCTCACTGATAGCAACACCCTCACTGTCAACGACACCCTCACTGTCCGCGACACCCTCACTGATAGCGACACCCTCACTGTCAACGACACCCTCACTGTCAGCGACACCCTCACTGAGAGCGACACCCTCACTGTCAGCGACGCCCTCACTGAGAGCGACAACCTCACTGTCAACAACACCCTCACTGTCAGCGACGCCCTCACTGAGAGCGACGCCCTCACTGAGAGCGACGCCCTCACTGAGAGCGACACCCTCACTGTCAGCGACACCCTCACAGTCAGCGACACCCTCACTGTCAGCGACACCCTCACTGAGAGCGACACCCTCACTGATAGCAACACCCTCACTGTCAACGACACCCTCACTGTCAGCGACACCCTCACTGAGAGCGACACCCTCACTGATAGCAACACCCTCACTGTCAACGACACCCTCACTGTCCGCGACACCCTCACTGATAGCGACACCCTCACTGTCAACGACACCCTCACTGTCAGCGATACCCTTATTGAGATCAACACCCTCACTGTCAGCGACGCCCTCACTGTTAGCGACACCCTCACTGTCAGCGACACCCTCACTGTCAGCGACACCCTCACTGAGAGCGACACCCTCACTGTCAACGACACCCTCACTGTCAGCGACACCCTCACTGATAGCGACACCCTCACTGTCAACGACACCCTGACTGTCAGTGATACCCTTATTGAGATCAACACCCTCGCTGTCAGCGACGCCTCGCTGAGAGCGACACCCTCACTGAGAGCGACACTCTCACTGCCGCTTCCCTCGCGTTCTTGGTGTCTCCGCAGCTCCCCTTGTGCTAGCCCCTGCCCCCGCCCCTGCGTGGCATGGATGTTGAGTTGTTTTGGAGTGATTAGGAAACCTGATCAAGACTTGATTGAAAAGATGGATTTTAAAGATGGTGAGCAGGATCCAGAGAAAGCAGGGGCCAATGAATTATGCACCTTCTCAGCTCATTGATTTCCAAATGCAGCAGGGACTGCCATGCCAGAGCGGGGCCTCTAAGCCACACCAGGCGAGGGCATTTATTGCCCATCCCTACCAACTGAGTTGACTATCATGGATCAAACTGTCATCTTATGAGACGGAAAGCTACCAGTTGTAAAGATGAGGGGAGGAGAATCCGTGGCGGCATGGAGGGTGATCTAGATAGTGTGGCTGATATGGCTGAAGACTCGCACTAATAGTGCAGTGAAGGGCGATAGATGCACAGGTGGTTAGTTGAAGGAGTGGAAGACAAGGTCTGGGATACAGTGCTGCAGGTGGCTGCCAAAATGGGGGAACAAAACTATACAGGGATTTGAAAATGAGAATGAGGGTTTGAAAGTTTGTGTGCTAGGCTAAGGGTTGATGTAGCTCAGTGAGATCAAGGGTAATAGATCAGTGTGATTTCAGGCTGTCTGATCTTTGACTACTTTGGTGTACCTTTCCTCCTTTTCCCTCTCGAAATATATTACCGTATATCTCTCTATTAAGTTTCATTTGATATTTAACCAGGGCATGTCCTCCAGAAATTTCAGACATGTTTGTGTCATCTGTATATTTTTATTTGCCTCTTGTAGCTGAGTCTCCATCAATTTTATAGATATATTGAAAAGAGCAATTCTCCCAACCCTGGCTGCTAAGATCGTTACTCTGCATACCCCACTCGTCTAAAAACTATCTATTAACCATTGGAATAATACCTGAAAACACTGGGACAGTGTAGTAGGCCAATCAGAATTTGATGCAAAAAGAGCTGAACTGTGGGTATAGACACTTCATTGGAACCGTGCTAACTAAGCACCTACAGGTGAAATTCTGACTTCTGTTCTTTACCACAGATGCTGACCAACTGGATTGTTACCTACGTTTTGGTTTTAGTTTCAGATTTTGAGCATTTGCCCTCTCTCCATGCTGCCATGTCCTCCAAAATATCCTGCAACACAATCTTGTCAGAAAGTCTACTTTATGGCACCTAATCAAACATCTTTCAAAAAATCCATACACAAAATATATGCTGTGTTTCCACAGTCGTTACTCTCTGTTACTGCTACTGCTTCAAAGAAACTATTTGGAACTGTCAGGGCAGCTTGCATTTTATAAATCAGTCCTGGTTGCCCTTAATTAACCTATGTCATTCTAAATGAGTGTTAATTGTCTGTTGTGTTAAGGCCTCAAGAAGCTTTGCTCTCAGCCAGTTTTATCCCGCCGGCTCTATAATTACCTGACTTATCCATTTTTCTTTTCTGGAACTGAGGAGTTATTTCGGCAATTGTCCAGGCCTCGAGGGTGACTGATTAGGGAAGTTTGCTACTGAGGACATGGAAGAAAATGGACTGAATGGATTTATATAAGGAGGGGCAGGAGAGGTGAACACATTATTGGGTGGCAACAATGAAGATCTCAGAGCGGAAGGGAAGAGTAGAGGGGGCAGTAGTTATTTTTTTATTCAATTATGGATATGGGGATTGCTGGCAAGGCCAGCACTCCTTGTCCATCCCTAACGACTGAATGTCTTGCTAGGCCATCCCTGAGGAACATAAGAAATAGGAGCATGAGTAGGCCAATTGGCCCCTCAAGCCTGCTGAGGCATTTAACCAGGTCATGGCTGATCATCTACCTCAATGCCATTTTCCAGCACTATCCCCATACCGTGTGATATCTTTAATATCTAAAAATCTATCAATCTCTGCCTTGAACATATTCAATGACTGACTGAGCTTCCACAGCCCTTTGGGGCAGAGAATTCCAAAGATTCACCACCCTCTGAGTGAAGAAATTCCTTCTCATCTCAGTCCTAAATGGCCTACCCCTTATTCTGAGACTGTGTCCCCTGGTTCTAGACTGATGCTCCCCCCACCCTCACTACTCAAAGCCAGGCAGGGGAAACATCTTGCATCTGCCCTCTCAAGCCCTGTAAGAATTTTTATGTTTCAGTGAGATCACCTCTCATTCTTCTAAACTCTAGAGAATACAAGCCCAGTCTCCTCAATCTCTCCTCATAGGACAATCCCCTGCACCAGGTGCGCTCTCACCAACGCCCTGTACAATTGCGCAAGACTTCTTGGAGTTAAGAGTCAACAATATTGCTGTAGGTCTGTGTCCACTTCTAGCCCTACAGGTGTCCGATTTCCTTTCTTAAGATTTAGTGAATTAGATGGGTTTTTACAACAATTACTGATAGTGTTTTATTCCAGATTTTATTTCATTAATTGCTTTAAATTCCCAGCTGCCATGGAAAGAGTTGAACTCAAGTCTCTGGATCATTAGTCCAGGAATCTGGACTACAAGCCCAGTAACATAACCACTTTGAGAACATACTTCACAGTATTTTGAAGAAGGTGGAAGAGTTGAGGATGGGCCTTGAGGAAGGGATGGTGATGCAACATGGAATGGTTGGGGGAACTAAAATTGGAGAGGGAGTCATTGATGACGTGTGGTCAGCAGTAGGGTTGAGGAGGATTTGTGTCAAAGATATTGATGTTCTGGAGGAATTGTAGCTGAGGAAATGAGGGCTTAGGAGGCTGAGGAAGCTGAATTTGATTCACAAAACACTGAGCTCCTCACTGTTGCCATTGAAGGAGATGAAGGAGACACATAATGTGATTTGTTGTCAAAAAGATAACCTCCTACCCTTCAGACTATTCCTAGAGTAGTAGGGGTTCATCCCTCCCTCCCACTCTTTAAACTTAAAAGCAAAATACTGTGGATGCTGGAAATTTGAAATTGCATTAAAATGTACCCTGTGGATGCTGGAAATTTGAAATTGCATTAAAATGTACCCAGGGCTCCAAGGTTTCGTTTGTGAGGACAAATCACGTAAATTAGGGTTGTGTTCCCTGGAGCATAGAAGGTCAAGGTGTGATTTGATTGAGATCTTGGGGATTTTGATAGGAGTTAGGGTAGATGGGGAGAATCCTTTTCTGCTGGTGGTCGGGGAGGATTAGACAAGGGGACATAACGTTAAAATCAGAGCAGGATGTCCAGGAGAGGTTAGGAATGTTTTTTATAAGTCTGGAACATACTCCCATGAGAAACAAGCAATATAGGAACAGGAATAGGCCAGTTAGCCCCTCGAACCTGCTTTGCCATGCATTCATAATCATGGCTGAATGTATTTCAAAAGTGTGTTTGATTCCTCAGTAGCATCCCTTTGATGAGCACAGAAGATGGAAAATAAATTGCTAGATAGCCTTAAAAACAAAAGAAAGACATGCATCTACATAGCGTCTTTCATGACACCCGGAGCCCCCCCTCAGTACTTTGTGGCCTTTCAAAGTGTAGCCAGTGTTATGTAGGAAATGGAGGCAACTAATTTGCGTGCATCAAGCTCCCACAAACAGCTATATGATAATGATCATAATAATCTGTTTTCCTGTTATGTTGATTAAAGGATAAATATTTGCCAGAACTCCCCTACTCTTCTTTGACGTAGTGCAATGGGATCTTCTATGTCCACCTCATCTGATGGATGTCATCTCATCTGATAAATGGCATTTTTGGTAGTGTATCACTCCCTCAGTATTGCCCTGCAGTGTCAGCCTTGATTTTTGTGCTCAAGTGGGAGTTGAGCTGACAAGCTTCTCTGACTTTGAGGCGAGTGTCCTACCCACGGGCCACAGTTGACACCTGAAATAGCAACAAATTGTTGGTGGTTATTGTTTGAACCCTGAGCTCTTGTGTTTGTGATTTCAGAGATATCTTGCACTGAGTCAGAGTTTATTGGTGGTTTGCACTGACTGAAGTGCAACAACACTGGAGAAAACACTGTCCTGATCCTGGTAATCAACAACAACTTAAACTTTATCCAGTGTGTTTAACATAGTAAAACATCCCAATGTGTTTTACAGGAGTGATCTCAAACAAAACTTGACACCGAGCCACATAGGAGACATTAGGACAGTGACCAAAAGCTTGGTCAAAGAAGCAGGTTGTCAGGAGCATCATAAAGGAGGAGAGAGAAGCAGAGGGGTTTAAGGAGGAAATTCCAGAGTTTAGGGCCCAGGCAATTGAAATTACAGCTGCCTTTGGTGGAGTAATTAAAGTTGAAGGATGCCAGATTTGGAGAAGCATAGATATCTTGAAGGGTTGTGATAAACACAATAACATTTTGCAAGGGGAGGAAAGGTTTTCAATAAGGGCACTTTTGATAAATTGTGATGGTCTGATTAAATGTGATACTGCAATCTGTCTTTTGTATATATTTTCTTGTAGCTAGTAAGCCGTTTAACCCCGAAGAGGTCAGGGTTATCGTGGCATCATTGCAGCAGCCTGCAGTGTTTCTTAATATGGTTTCTGACTGGCCAGCACTGAAGTGGAATGTGGAGTATCTTTCGCATGTCCTCAGTGGAAAAGCATTGAAGTTCAGGATTGGAGAGAGGAAGATGACTAAAGGTAAGGATTTCTAGCTGCACCAACTCATTTACTGGTCACACACTTAGATAACAAAATAACATAAATTTGTGCAAATAATGTCAGCCTTCTCTCAAAATTTTTAATGGCAAAATTAGCATTTAATACAAGTTACTGATTTATTACAGAGAAAAATTACCGTTTTACTGTATGTTTAAGCACATAGTGTGGGTTTATGGCTGCTGTTTCCCTGACTGCTGAGCTCACATCTACCTTATAATGGTTCTCATTACTTTTTATTGATATACTTATTACTGCACTGATGTTTTCTCTCATTTCTTACAAGCTGCAGCATGCTGTTATTCATGGGGGAGACTATGGCATAGTGGTAATATCACTGGACAAGTAATCCACTCCGAGGAACTCATAAGGACTCAAAACGTCTCTCTCTCTACAGATGCTGCCAGACCTGCTGAGTTATTCCAGCATTTTCTGTTTTTATTTCAGTTTTCCAGTATCCGTAGTATTTTGCATTTATTCTAGAAACCCAGAGGCCCAGGCCAATGATCTGGGGCGTGGGTTCAAATCCCACCACGACAGCTGGTGGAATTTAATTTCAATTAATAGTTCTGGAATTAAAAGCTAGTCTTGGTAATGGTCTGGGGACATGGGTTCAAATTGGTAATGAAGCTATCATTGTTGTAAAAACCCATCTGGTTCACTAATGTCCTTTAGGGAAGGAACTCCACTGTCCCCTAGACCCTGCTTGACTCTTAACTGCCTTCTGAAATGGCCCAGCAAGCCACTCATTTCAAGGGCAAGTAGGGATGGGCAATAAATGCTTTTCTTGCCAGCGATGCCCACATCCCATAAAAGAATAAAGAAAAAAAACTGTTTTTCTGCTTCTCTGCATCCCTGTTGTGTTAAAATCCAATCTCTTACCTTCCAAGATTTAGAAAAAAAAAACCCTTGCCTCCCTCAGACTTCCTTTGCCACACAATTCTGAGGGTTCTTAAAAACCCACACGAGACATTACTCCCCAGTTTACTACTTTTCCATTTTCTGCCTTCTGTTCTTTTCAATCTTTTGGATCCATGCACTCTGGTCTTCAAGGTTTCACTTGGATTTCTCAATGCTCCACACCTCAGGCAAGCTGTGGTGAGAAGAGAGAAGGGAGAAGTGATGGAGCTTTTTCAGTGAGCTGTTCTAACTCATGTTTAGCAGCTCCTTTGTTGTCTGACTCCTGCTTTGGCAACCATTTTTATTAATTAAGTTTATTCATTCATGGGATGTGGGCATTGGCTGGCTAAATCAGCATTTGTTGCCCACACCTCATTGCCCTTGAGAAGATGGTAATGAGCTGCCTTCTTGAGCTGCTGACGTTTGTGTGGTGAAGCTCCTCCACCAGTGCTGTTAGGGAGGGAGTTCCAGGGTTTTGATTGAGATATGGTGAGGAGCAGTGGCAATACATGTCCAAGTCAGGATGGCGTTTGACGTGGAGGTGGTCATATTCCCAGGTACCTGTTGCTCTTGTCCATCTAGGCAATAGAGGCCAGGGGTTTGGGAGGTGCTATCAAAAAAAATGTTGGCGGGTTGTTGCACTGTGTCCTGTCGATGTTACACACTGCGACCACAGTGCGGCAGTGATAATGGGTGTGAATTCTTCAGGTGGTGGAGGGGGCAAATGCTTCATGTGGTGCAAGACCATTGAGCAAAAGAACTAAAGGTGAGGTAGGAGCGAGGTTTTCGTTTCTTTACCCAAAAGCACCTTTTATTTTGCTTTTGCTGAGATTGACATTGACTTCCTGTTGTCAGATTCAGAGTTGGTTTCCTAGATTGGCATGTTTAACAACTGGCTATGTTTGTTAGTGTGTAGGTGTAAAATTGATTGATTGCCATGAAAAGGAAAGGAAAAATGACTTCTTTGATTTTTTTTTGACTTCATGAATTGAGTTTTTTTCTGCATTGGATCAAGTTAAAGTCATCCCCACACACTGTATTAATATTGATGTGCTGCCTTAATTACCTCTAAGCTTGACTATTCTGATGCACTCTTGGCTGATCTCCCACATTTTAGTCTCTGTCACCCGTGTCTTAACTCGCACCAAGTCCCGTTCACCTGTCACCTGCCTGCTGACTGACCTGTATTGGCTCTGGGTCAAGCAATGTCTTGAGTTTAAAAGTTTCATTCTTGTTTTCAAATCTCAGGCCCCTCTCTATTTTTGTAATCTATTGCAGCCCCACAGCCCTTTGAGGTATCTGCGCACCTCTAATTCTGGCCTCTTGTACATCCCCTATTTTAATTGTTCCATCATTGGTGGCTACATCTTCAGTTGCTTAGATCCTAAGCACTGGAATATCCTTGGTAAACCTCTCTACCTTGCTTTCCTCCTTTAAGACACTCCTTAAAACCTACTTCTTTGACCAAGCTGTGGCTCATTTGACCTAATACTGTCTTAACCTCCTTATGTGGCTTGGTGTTATACTTTGTTTTACAATGCTCCTGTGAAGCGCCCTGGAATGTTAAAGGCACCATATAAATATAAGTTGCTGTTAAAATGCTTCACTATTGTTGTATTTTCACCAGATTGAAACACTTATTATACTACTGCTGCATGTTGTTCATAACATCTGCATTTACATGGTTGAAGATGCTGCAGTTTCACATTCTTCATCCCACACGCAGTACTATGTTGGAACGACTTGCTATTAGTAATGTTACCACACCTTTGATGTTATCAACATGATTGAATTGCTCTGCAAATTCTTTTGGAAGCCTGGACTTCCATTCTTTCTACAATAGCATTTCTGTGACTGTTCATGGTTCTTTACCACATGGAATATTAGTAAAACTAGTTGAAGTTAAGCTGCTTATTTTGTCTTGGCTCAACAGCTCTAACCGTGATACTTGTAAATCAGAGGGCTTCCCATTTTGCCCTGGCTTCAGACTGTACCTTTTTGCCAGTTCTGTGAAATTAACAAGCCCAAAGCTTGACGTGAGAGTACAGAATATGTGGAATAGGCTCTTCCATTTAAAGATGTTAATCCTGTGTTGATAAAAACCCTTTAATGCATAGCTGGTTGAACACCTGATTAAGAATAGAATTGAGCGTTATAAGGATGAGTATAGCTGGAGATAATTAAATGCTGTGCTGAATCTTTTTGTGATTAACGTCAACACTATTTAATCTGTGCTTTGGATGTTTTATTCCATTAACACCACACCCCCCCACCTGCCCTGCAGTTCTTGAGACGGAGAGAGCTAGGAAAAATCAGTTATGGAGACTGTATGAGAATCCAGACTAGCAATTTCCACCTGCCTGACAGCTGCAAACTGGCTTTGGGACCTCATGGGTCTTATCTGCGTGAAGCAGATAGATTTATGCTTACTGGAGCAGAGAGAGAGAGAAAATAAGTATTTTAGAAGTGCAATAGCCATTTCAAAACAAATGTTGTAACTGAGATTGTGGTATATTGGGAGAGCGCTCTAATGAAGATTTACTGTAATGTGTTTTTGCTTCCACCGTACTCGGGCCAAATTGCACATAAATGTAACCTGGGATCATTCATGCTAAAGATTGGATTGGAAGTGTTTAGGAGATGGGGAGCAGTAACTGGGCCATTTAGGATTGACTCCTGTATAAGTACACCTCTGACAGATGTCCTCTTCCCTATCCCTGGCCGGATAGGAAGAAGAAGCAACCATGTAAGTGTCCAAAAAGGGATGCCCTACATCATATCAACAATTTCCAGTTCCCTGGACCTAGCCGCCTCTTCTTCACCATGGACGTCCAATCCCTCTACAGCTCCATCCCCCACCAGGATGGTCTGAGGGTTCTCCGCTTCTCCCTTGAACAGAGGCCCAAACAATCCTCATCCACCACAACTCTCCTTCGTTTGGCTGAACTTGTTCTCTTACTGAACAATTTCTCCTTAAACTTGTCTCACTTCCCCCAAATCAAATGTGTGGCTATGGGTACCCGCATGGGCCCCAGTTATGCCTGTCTCTTTAGGGGATATGTGGAACATTCCTTGTTCCAGACCTCCTCAGGCCCCCTTTCACAACTCTTTCTCTGGTACATCGATGACTGTTTCAGTGCCGCCTCATTCTCTCGCCTAGACCTGGAAAAATTAATTAATTTTGCTTCCAATTTCCACCCCTCCATCACTTTCACATGGTCCATCTCCGACACTTCCCTTCCCTTCCTTGACCTCTCCATCTTAATTTCTGGTGATAGACTGTCCATTGATATTCATTATAAGCCCACCGACTCCTGTAGCTACCTCGACTACAGTCCCTCACACCCTGACTCCTCTAAGGACTCCATCCCATTCTCTCAATTGCTTCGCCTCCGTCGCATCTGTTCTGAAGATGCCACTTTCCAAAACAGTTCCTCTGACATGTCTTCCTTCTTCCTTAACCGAGGTTTTCCACCCACGGTGGTTGACAGGGCCCTCAACCGTGTCTGACCTGCTTCCCGCACCTCTGCCCTCACACCTTCCTCTCCCTCCCAGAATCATGATAGAGTCCCCCTTGTCCTCACTTTTCACCCCACCAGCCTTCGCATTCAAAGGATCATCCTCCGCCATTTCCGCTAACTTCAGCATGATACCACCATCAAACACATCTTCCCTTTACCCCCCTGTCGGCATCCCTTCGGAACACCCTGGTCTACTCCTCCATCACCCCCAATGCCTCAACCCCTTCCCACGGTACCTTCCCATGCAATCGCAGAAGGTGCAACACCTGAGGTGCAACACCTGCCCTTTTACTTCCCCCCTCCTCACCGTCCAAGGGCCCAAACACTCCTTTCAAGTGAAGCAGCACTTTACTTGCACGTTCCTCAATTTAGTCTACTGCATTCGCTGCTCCCAATGCAATCTCCTCTACGTTGGAGAGACCAAATGCAGACTGGGTGACTGCTTTGTGGAACACCTTCGGTCTGTCCGCAAGCATGATTCAGACCTTCCTGTCGCTTGCCATTTCAACACACCACCCTGCTCTCATGCCCACATGTCTATCCTTGGCCTGCTGCAATGTTCCAGTGAAGCTCAACGCAAACGGGAGGAACAGCCACTCATTTTCCGATTAGACACTTTACAGCCTTCTGGACTTAACATTGAGTTCAACAACTTAAGGCCATGAACTCTCTTCTCCACCCTCACCCCCCCCTTTTCATCCCCCTTTTTTCCATATTCATTTTTATTTGTTTGTTTATTTTTAAAATTTTCATTAATTTTTTTCCACTTATTTTCATTATTCTTATTTTAAAAATGTATTTCCATTTCCATTAATTGTTTTATCCCCAGCTTTTAGCCTATTTTCGATCTTTCTTTCCCTACCCCACCCCCACCAGGGCCATCTGTTACTTTCCAGAGTGCTTACCCTGGTCCGGCCATTATCACATTTTGCTTTCTTAGTGTCACCAATAGCACCTCCTTTAGCCAGTACAACCACCATTAACAACTCTTTGACCTTTTGTTTATGACATCTTTTGCCATCTCTCCTTTGCCTCCACCTATCGCTTGCCTTCTATCCAGCTTCACCTGTCCCACCCCCCTTAATCAGTATATATTTCACCACATCTCTACCTCCCTTTAGATCTGAAGAAGAGTCATACGGATTCGAAACGTTATCTCTGTCTCTCTCTCCATAGATGCTGCCAGACCTGCTGAGTTTTTCCAGCAGTTTTTGTCTTCGTAGCTGGGAAAACTCCTCTTTTTAAAATACCGCCACGGGATCTTTTACGTTCATCTGAGGGGGAGGACTGTTGATGTACTGTCCCACCGAAAGACAGCATCACCGATAGTGCAGTATGCCCTCATTACTGGCACTGAGTGTGTCAGCCTAGATTTTGTGCTCAGATCTTTTGGCTGGGACCTGAATCTACAGCCTTCTGACTCGAGCAGCAGTGCTGCACACAGAGCTACAACTAACACCGTATCTTGTTAATGAGTTGAAGTGTTTGTTTTTCTTTTCTGTCTCTCTTTATCCCCTCGTCCCAGTTACCTCCCTTCTCAGAGCATTCTAATCCATCAGCAGTTTTGCCAGTTAAGACTGGAAGATCATTAGCTAGACTGCTGCATCCGTTTTTCCTATTATAAGATTTCTTATTGATAACAAGGAACAGTTGCTCGAAATCTGAAATAGAAACTGAAAATATTGGAAATGCACAACACGTCTTTCAGTTTCTTTGTAATAATAGATTAATGGTTTGGTTATGGACCCTTCATCAGAACTGGAAATTTCAAAGTTAAGAGAAGCTGCGATTGTTCTCCTTAGAGCAGAGAAAGCCAAGGTGATGGAGCAAGTTGAAAGAAACTGTAACTTTCAAGAGAATTTCATATATACTTGAAGGGAAAATATTTACAGGGCTATGGGCTGACTAATTGGATGATTCTTTGCAGGAGCCAGCACTGATATGACAGAATGAATGGCCTCTTACTGTGCTGCACAATTCTAAGCAAGCCTTGCTCTCATGTTGTTCAATACTATATAAGGTGTTTATTTATTGCTCAATTTCAGTTTCTGGTAAAAGATCTATACCTGAAATGTCTTTTCTTTGTCAGATGCTGACAGGCCTACATTAGCAGCGTTTTATTATAGATTCCTTGTGTCCTTTTCAATCCCTTCTGCCCAAGAATGAATCTTATTGACAATCATACAGCAACATTTGCCTTATTTTTATGGTAGTACTTGTAGCCCAGCTGTTGTGGCATCTGAGCACGAATTAAATACAAGTGAGAAGCTCTAACAGTGAGTAGACTGATAGCAGGACGCAAAAACCAAAGATCGCTAAAAACAATTATAAACGTTGGTATGCCACCATGTTTCAACACATCCAGCGCTGAGAAAAGTGTCAACATTGAACACCAAATTTACGTCCGATCATTGAATCATACATCGCAGAAGGAGGCCATTTGATCTAGCATGCCTTTCCTCTTGCCTTTCCTGCCACCTCTTTGAAGGAACTCTCTAATTAGACCCACTTCCCTGTCCTTTTCCTAAAGTGCTTCAGTTTTTTTTCCCATTTAAGTGTTTAACCAATTCCCTTTTGGGTTTTTAAGAATGTCCTCTTGTATGTTGATGCAGTCCTCTGCATTAACCCAATTTGGTGCCACTGCAAATTTTGGAATTGCACTTTTGTGATCCCAGCACCAATCCCCGTGGAACACCACCTCCCACCTTTTGCCAGTCTGAGTGACTACCCTTCACCCCTACTCTCTGTTTCCTATTTTGTAGCTACCTTCCTATCCATTCTGCGAACTGCCCCCTGAATTCACATGTTCTAGTCTTAGTCATTAGATTGCTACATAGCCCCTTATGACAGACCTTTTGAAAATCCAAATATATTGTGTCTGCAATGTTATATTAGTATCTAACAACAACTTATATTTATGTAGTACCCTCAAAGTACAACATTTCAAGATGCCTGAGAGGAGCATTATTGGATAAAATTTGACATTGAGCTAAATAAGGTGATATTGGGAACGGTGAAGTAAGAATTAAAGGGCATTTCCAAGGAATGGAGAAAGATAGAGAGGCAGGTTTTGGGAGGGAATTCCAAAGGTTGAGGCTGAGACAGCTGAAGGCACGGCCAGCAGTGTTGGAGCAATGAAAATCGGGGATATGCAAGAGGGCAGAATTGGAGCAGCGAGGTAGGGCTGGAGAAAGTTACCGTCATGCAGACAGGGGGAGGCCATAGAGGGATTTTAAAATTGAGACATTGCCGGATGATGTTGTTCAATGAGTACAGGGGTGATAGGATGAACTTGGGAGGAGGAGGAAATTGCTGTGAGTGTTTTTACTAGAGAGTAATTCCTTCTCCTTCACATATGCTTCCCCTGTTAAATTTTCTTGCTTTTGCTGTGGCGGAGACAGACGTCTTGTGTCTGTACTTCCTCCTTGAACTTTTCTGGTCAGACAGGTTAAAGGGGGCAGTCTGTATGTGTCCCTCAGTAGCACTGTTGGCTTCAATGGGAGGTAGCACTTTTGCTTTGAGGAGGATGAGATTCAAATCCTGGAGCCACGAGAATACAACACTGCTCTGTGAGCAGTGGATTGGGTTACATTCCAACTTTGGCGAGACTGTAGAACAAAGCAGCCTTTATTCCTCTATCTCCATTGATTCGCTGGTTCAGTTTTGCTGCTTTCCTTTAGAGTCTGACCCTCTGTGGATTGTTGCGCTCTTTCCTGTCCCGTTGACTGACTGTGTTATTTTACCTGCTGTGCACATCACTCCTTTTTTTTAAAGGATTAACAATCCCTCTGATTAAAGTTCAAGTGACTATTTTTGGCAGCTGGAACTTAAGTGGAAAATCTCCTGAACAAATAACAAATAATATATTTTTAATCATTTCTGCAGCACAATGTGAAACTTTGATTGCCAGTGGTTAACAGGGAAAGTGAGTGCAGTGACGCTACCTTTGGTCAAAGTCCTCTTTTATAGAAGAAAATCATGAGAAATTTCCTAGACTCCTTTTTTTTTCCCTGAACGTCAATTTCAGCACTGGAGACCATTCATCCTGCTTGGGCTTTCTGCTGCTATCAGTTACAGGGGATGTCTGAGAATGGCTGCTTTTCAAATGGTGGGGTGTAGGGGTGGCGGTGGTGGATGGGAGACATGGTGTTGATTGCTTCATGCCTGTTTATACCCTGGATTCATCAGGCGTGTGACTATAGGCTGGGACTGCTAATTGGGGCTTAGCAACAGTTTTCAAGGCAAGGGGGAGTTGTCCCCTTCCCATCCCCACTGTTTGTTGTTTAGCTGGTCTCCAGTGCAAAGGGCAGTTATCTGTAATTGCTGTTGTCAGAGTGGACCAACAAAGAGGGGAACTCTACCTAGGTTCTACAGGCTAGTGCTAAAATTAATGTTTCTCTCCTTTGAGAAGAGTTGAAATATTGGGGAGAAGGAGCATTTTCTTCTATAAAAATGGAGACTGGTCTTAGGAAAATGTGCACATCCTTGCGCATCTTTTTCTTTTTAGAAAGTGGAAACCCGTGGCCTCCATTTTTGCTCTTGAGGTTTTCTGATGTGCGCATCCTCTGTGCCCAAAGGGAGCCCTTGTATAGTTGGCTGCTTGCAATCATATAGATGTTGCCTTGGGCCTCTCTCTGGTGAGCTGTTTGGATTCCATATTTGATGTCTTTCTCCAGTGGCCTAGCTGGGGATGGAAACCTCTTTGTGGAGAGTAACGAGATGGGACTAGGGTTGCGGACATTTGGTTTGACGTATTGCTGGAGGTTCCATCACTTCACCTCTTCCCTCCAATTTCCCCTGCTTGTCCCACCTGCAACGTTCTCATAGTGATTCTCATAGTGTCATGCTTGGCAAGCGAGCAGACTGTTACCCGATTGGATGTTTCTCGATTGTCTGCCAAACAGCATTTTTCTAACTAATAAACAAAAGAGAAAACTTTAATGACGCTCTGGCTTTTCTCCTTGGTTGGCCTGGAGATTAGTCATCCATTTCTGGAGACTCTGAGACATTCCTGGAGAGTTGGCAACCCTGATGGGAATGTGCATTACTATTTATTGGAGTTCCACTGGGAATTAAACTTAGTTGAAGACTAAAGAACTGAGATGAACTGGCAGTGCAAAATACGCCAAATTAGAAAGAGGTAGGAGGGCAGATGAGTAAACCGGAGAGCAGTGATTAGGGGATACCACTTGTAGTTTTAAAAGCTAATGGCTTTTTGAAGGAAGGATTGATTTGAGGGTGTTTAGGAGTTGCGCAGTTATGAAATTTTCTAGCAACATACTGTGCTCAACTGTCTACATGAACTTTTCAACTTCTTCACGCAGCTGTATAAACAGTGAGGTTGTGTCCAAATGATGAATTTGTGACTTGGTTGCAGCATCAGAAAAGCGATAAGCCCTGTTCTGCAGAGAAGGGAAGCTGAACTTCGCCTGCGCTTCACCTCCAGTTTAATTTCCAGTCCCCTCTGAATATCAGGCCTTGCTTCCTGTGTGGCCGCGGAGTCATTTTGTCCATATTCTTCCCTTTGCTCCATTGCATTAAGGAAGAAAAGAGACTTGTATTTTATGTGCCTGTCTTGATCTCAAGGCATTCCAAAGCACTTTACAGCCAACAAAGCACTTTTTGTCGCTTAATCACTGTTGTAATGTAGGAAACAAAGTGCCCAATTTGTGTGTAGCCAGATCCCACAAACAGGAATGACCAGATAAACTGTTTTAGTGACTTAGATTGAGGGCTAAATATTGGCCAGAAGACTGGGGTGGGGGGAATTCCCTTGATCATCTTTGAAACAGTGCCAAGTGATTTTTTATATCCATTTGAGAGGACATATTGTGCCTCAGTTTTTGATTTGATCAGAAAGAATGCACCTCTGACAGTGCAGCACTTCCTCAGTACTGCACTGAAGTGTCAGCCTAGAATTTTGTGCTCAAGACTTTGGAGTAAGACTTGAACCCACAACCTCTGACTCAGAGGTGAGAGTGCTGCCGACTAAGTATTGATAGATTTAACCGTGGTAATTTGCTCTTGTGGAAGAAACAGTCAGCATGTGAATTATACCAAAGCACATTTAACGGCTTTATTGAGACAGGATTTGTTTCTCCAAATCACTTTAGAAATTGTACAATGTGACCTTTTCGAGGAAGTTAGTTACATCTCATCAGCAGCAGTCACCATTAGAACTTGGGTCATTTGTAATATTTTCATTAGCCTTTTATGCTAAATTCTGATGGAACCACTGACCCTTCAGCTTCACTTTTGGTTCAACTGTCTTTAAACCGTTGTCAAGGTTACGGGCTGTATTGTGATGCATGTAGACCATTGTAATCTAATTTAATACTGATTACTGCATTAAAATTTTCACACAGATTTTTAATTTTCTACACAGACTGGTGAAGCAGAGCAGCTCAGGTATTAGATGCAATAAATTCCTAGAATGTGTTCAAGGCTGAATTAAAAAGAAAACTTTCATGGGATGTGGGTGTCACTGCAAGATCAGCATTTATTGCTTATCCCTAATTGCCCTTGAGAAGGTGGTAAAACACTTTCTTGAATGCAAACGAGTGGGTTGTTAGGCCATTTCAGAGGGCAGGTAAGAGAGAACTGCAATGTTGAGGGCCTTTTTTCCATCTTTCATGGGATGTGGGTGTCACTGGCCAGGTCAGCATTTTGTTGCCCATTCCTAATTACCTTGAGAAGGTGGTGGTGAGCTGCCTTCTTGAACCGCTGCAGTCCATGTGGTGTAGGTACACCTACAGTGCTGTTAGGAAGGGAGTTCCAGGATTTTGACCCAGCGTCAGTGAAGGAACGGCGATATGGTTCCAAGCCAGGGTGGTGTGTGGCTTGGAGGGGAGCTTGCAGGTGGTGGTGTTCCCATGTGTCTGCTGCCCTTGTCATAGAGTCATAGAAAGCGTACGGCACAAAAAGAGGCCGCTTGACTCATTGTGTCTGCGCTGATTGAAAAGCGAGCCACCCAGCCTAATTCCACTTTCCAGCATTGTCCTATGAGATGGTAGAGGTTTGTGGGTGTGGAAAGAGCACCGGTGAGTTGCTGCATGAGTCTTGTGTATAGTACCCACTGTTGCCACTGTATGTCAGCGATGGAGGGAGTGAATGTTTGTTGATGGAGTGCCGCTCAAGTGGGCTGCTTTATCCGATGGTATCGAGCTGCTTGAATGTTGTTGGAGCTGCACTCATCCAAGCTAATGGAGAGTATTCCATCACACTCCTGACTTCTGCTTTGTAGATGGTGGACAGGCTTTGGAGAGTCAGGAGGTGAGTTATTCACCTCAGAATTCCTACCTCTGGCCTTCTCATGTAGCTGCACTATTTATAAGGCTGGTGTCAGAGATGGTAATGCTATTGAATGTCAAGGGGAGATGGTTAGATTCTCTCCTTATTCTTTAATGGAATATGGGCATCGCCAGCATTTGTTGCCTGTCCCTAATTGCCCTTGACCTGAGTGGCTTGCTGTGCCATTGCAAGAAGGCAGTTAAGAGTCAACCACATTGTTGTGGGTCTGGAGTCACATGTAGGCCAGATCAAGTAAGGATGATGGATATCCTTCCCTAAAGGGCATTAGTGAACCAGATGGGTTTTTTCAACAATCGATGATAGTTTCATGGTCACCATTATTGAGATGAGCTTTCAATTCCAGATTTCATTAATTGAATTTAATCCCACCAACCACTGTGGTGGGATTTGAACCCATGTCCCCAGAGCATTAGACTAGGCTTCTGGAATACTAGTACAGTGACATTACCACCATGCCAGTGTCTCCAGTGGAGATCGTCATTACACGCCACTTGTATGGCGCGAATGTTACTTCCACTTATCAGCCCAAACTTGAATGTTATCCAGGTCTTCCTGCCTTCTGGCACACACTGCTTCAGTATGTGAGGAGTTGTGAATGGAACAGAATGTGTGTAATCATCAACGGACTTCCCACTTCTGACCATATAATGGAAGGGAGATCATTGATGAAGCAGTTGAAGATGGTTGGGCCTAAGGCACTACCCTGAGGAACTCCTGCAGTGATGTCCTGGAGCTGAGATGATTGACCTCCAACAACCGCAACCATCTTCCTTTGTGCTCGGTATGACACTAACCAATGGAGAGTTTCCCCCCTCATTCCCATTGACTCAGCATCGGTGAGCAAGTTTTTGCTGGAGCCACATATAGGCCAGACCTAGTAAGGATGGCAGGTTTCCTTCCAGGAAGGGCATTAGTGAAGTAGATTGGTTTTTAACAACCATGTGGCAATTTCATGACCATTATTACTGATATTGACTTTTTATTCTAGATTTGTTTTATTTAATTAAATAATTGAATTTAAATTCCACAGCTACTGTGATAGGATTTGGACTTATGTCTGAAGATCATTCGTCCAAGCCTCTGGATTACTAGTATCATAACCACTATGCTATTGTATCTCTTCTGAACTGACGGGTCATACTCGATTTAATGATTGAGTGACAAATCAGAATTATTTGACAATCTGACAGTAAAGGAACCTCTTTCAAATCGTGACAATATATTTTTGAGTTTCACATTGTGTTTTGAGAAGGGAAAGGTTTTAGATTTGAACAAGGCAAACATTGAAGGATAAAAAATAAATTGACCAGAGTTAATTATTTAAAATGTAAGGGAGGTAATTTCCTAGCCATGAATCATACCGGTAGGAAATACCTTGTATTTGTACAGCATTTGTTATCTCTCAGCCCTGTAAACATGTTTCATGTATGATGAATTATTTTGATGTGCAGTCAATGCTATTATGCTTGTGAACCAGCAGCTGTTTTGTGCACAGTAAGATCCCATAAACAGCAATAAGCTGAAGACAGTTGACCTATTTTTTGGTGGTGGTTGAAGAAGCATTGTTGACCCAGACTTTAGGAGAATTTCCTGCCATTCTACAGATAGAACCTTGTGATCTTTAATGTCGACCTGAACCATTGGAGACAGGTGGAACCTTGGTTTAATATCTCATTCAGCATTGGCAACTTGGGCAGTGCAGCAGTCCCTCAGTACTGCACTGGACTGTCAGTATTTTGTGCTGAAATGTTGCAGCACTTGAACCATCAACCTTCTGAGATTGAGAGAGTGAGGGCGCAAGCAAGTGAATCAAACAGGTACTGATGCTAAGCATAGCTACTCACTAATTCATGGGTTTCTGTTAACAGCCACAGGTCACCGAAGGACAATTGTAGACCTACCTTGTCCTTTAAGGAAGTAATGAATTAGGGGACACAATTATGTGCCATAATGCAGTATAACCTTGATAACGGTTAATATTATGAGGAAAAAGATGATTTGTGTTATACATTAGTTGTAACAGAATTTGTAGGGAATGTCTAATAAAAACACAATGATCCTTGAGTATAACTACAGTTGATGAGGCGTATCTCCTTTAGTAAAGGGCTATGACCTGAATAATGCATAAAATAAAACTATTTCTCAATGTATTATTGATGCCATTTGCTCGGTGCATGTTATTCAGTGTAAACAGGTTAAGAAGCTTGGCTAATAAAACTGCACTAAACAAAAAATGTATTAACTGATATGGAAGAAGCTTAAATAAAGCCTGTACATATAGTTATATATCAAGTTACTTCATCAATGTCTTTACAGTAACTGAGATCTCCGACCCATTGAAGGAAAAAGCTGGGCTGCAATTTTCACTGGGTTCAACAGATACCAGGAGCAACAACATATTAATTGTGGCAAATGGTTTTATTTAAATTGTTTTCTTGTGAATTTTGTACTCATCAAAGTGTGGGATATAAATGCTGGGGAAATGAATTTTTTCTATGCTGAGCACTCATTTTCCGCATTTAGAGGTCAGCTATAGCATCGGTTAGGCGCAGAATGTGCTGCGGATCCAACCCCAAAAGTGTGTTCCTTATTCCACCAGAGTACCTGTAACATTTTTGATTAACAGCCATCCTGTGAGCTCTTTGAATGAGATTGGCAATTTAATACTCATGAGTGCAGAGTTAGAGAGAGTTGTTTGCGGTGGTACCATGTTCACTGGGGACTGAACTGAGATTGCTCATTTCACTGTTTGGCCACAACCGGCTTTACCTCTTATTTGGTGTTGTGTTTTTTAAAAAAAATATATTAAATTTGGATGCTAATTAAATTTCACATCAATAATTTGCCATTCTTTCTATGAATGGCACCATGGAATGGTTAGACAATGATATTTCAGCTTGCTGCAGCATTAACTGTCGCTTGTTTAACAAGTGTAAATTTTTGTGTGTTAACATCACAAATAATCCTGAGAAATGTCTGTTTGGGAAGGACTCTGATCTATTTAAATCTGTATGCCTTTGTTGACCTCTCTTTCTGTAACATTCAGACTGCCTTTTAAATAGTTTCATATCAACAGACCCAAGGGTATTTTTTGTAATGTGGCTCACTTTTCTATTTTAATGATGCAAAGCACATTTTCACCTACCTCTTTCCAAATGTTAAGTATTCTGCTGCTAATGTGCAGGCTGAAGTCTGAGCACTGTTGTTTAATAACCTTCTGCTCCAGATACTAAAGAACATTAACTGATGATTTTTTTTTTTGATGGGGAGAGAGTTTAAGATGTGCTACAGGACATAATATATCAGAAAAACAATGGTAGTTTGACACCATAAACATTACTGGTTTGACATGGTTGTTGAATGATGTCTTGTGTTCCAGAAGGTTGGGTGTATTTAAGCGTGGAAACAATACTTCAGTGAGCGAGTGATCAATCTAAGTAAAAAATGCCATCATAAGATGATATAAGTGTTAGTATTAATTAATTCAAACGCAAAGCAGGTAGATTTCTTACAGAAAATAACATTTTGGGGTGCAGTATATGAGTAATTTGAGACATGACCTCGTAAGTATAACCTGCCTGCAGTAACAGTGGTTTTGAATGTAAGGTTCCCAATGTTCTTTGCCATGGGAGTTATTCTTGCGTTTGGATTGGATCTGTTATAGTCTAATCAATAGCAATTTATTATTATGATTTGTCAACAATTTTCATTATCATTTTATCATGTGAATACCAGAATGGTAGAATGAGAACTGGATGAACCTTGGTTTTTCATTGTCTATCAATTCCTATTTCATTGAGGTAAAAATGGCACATTATATGCAAATACAGTGCACAAAAATACTCATAAAACTAGGGTAGGGCTACTTTCCTGTACATAGCTCAGTCACCTTAAATGTTTGTCTTCCCTAGTTCCTCAGTTTGAAACACACTGTGAGTATGTACAGGCCACACTGCAGGAGTTCTTAGTCTGGCTTCATGGTGGATCCGATGTCTCAGCTGGACTGTTCGCTGCTTTCCCTCGGTCTCTGTATTGGGCCTATGCTGACTACAAGTATATCGCCATGACCTTTGAAGAGAAAGCCGAGGTCTTTCAGGTAACCAAACAGTTCAAAATGCGTTCAGACCAAACTTGTCTTCGCTAGATGTCCAAAAATTCTCTGCAAAGTTATAAACCCACAACAAAACATTTTGTTAATCAGAAGTGAATAGTACTTAGTTTTAATAAAATATCAGCTTTTTTGGATGAGATGTTAAACTGATTCCCCAGATACTTTGTCATCTGGACATAACAGATCCCACTGCACTATTTCAAAGAAGACCAGGTGAGCTCTCTCTGGTGTTGTAGCTGATATTTATCCTGTAATCAATATCGCTAAAAACAGATTATCTGGTTATTATTACATTGCTGTTTGTAGGACCATGCTGTGTGCAAATTGACTACAATGTTTTCCACATTACAACAGTGACTTCAAATGTACTTCATGGGCTTCAGAATGGTTTGGGATGTCCTGAATTTGTGGAAAGTGCAATATAAATGCAGGTTTTTCTTTAAGAGTAAAAAAATTATTACCAAATATTGGTTGAGACTCCTCCATTTTAAAAAAAAACACTCCTGCTTGTAATGGATTATGTTCTTGGTTTCTGTCCTGCTTTTCACAGTGCACACTGGATTAAATTTATTCGCTTAGAGAAAATGTTTCTGTCTGGTTATATATACATTGGGACAGACCAGAAACCAAGTATAGTCCAGGAAAGTCTTGATATGTAAGTGTTTGGTGCTGTTATTGTTGGATGAGACATGATTTATCAATCATCCACTGTTTTTGATTAATCTGTTTCCCCAGGAAGTGGTTAAGCTGTCCAATTCCTGTTGATCTTTCCAAGGGTTATGTAGAAGCATTTTACTGGTAACCATCATTATGTTTGAGAGATACAATTTTAACAATTCCTTTGTTGCAATTCAACAACAGAGACTGGCTTCCTCAAAGCCATCAGTTTGTTGCAAACGAGAGATGACTTTGTGGCAGATCGGCAGGCAATGAACTGGTGTGTAAAGTTATCAGAAACCATATTCTGAAGATTCACATTGAGCAGCTTCCATTATTTTCTGTTTCCGAATTCTATAGGGCAAAAGTGTGTGTTTGTGTGTGTCTCTTGCACCACTGTCTGATGCACCTTTTTCAAAGTTAAGAAAATGATGTGATGTCAAATGATGTAACCTGTAAACCAAAACACGGTGATAACGGTTCAACCCCTGGGCTCACCATAATTACCTTAATATTGGACATGTAAAGACACAGTGCGATATTTGAGCATGAGAACTAATTTACATGATTTTTCTGTAGCATTGAACCCAAGGAAAAGAGCTAACTTAAAGAAAAAACCCAAAACATTACAAGCACACAAAAAAATGCAATAGTTGCTCACTGCAATGCCTTCTAATACAATGTATATTTATCAATAGAAAAAACATAAAAAGAAGATTGACTGCAGCGAAAAGAAGACTTGCATTTATATAGTCTTCCATGACCTCAAACCATCCCAAAGTCAATGAGAAATTTCTGAAATGTAGCCTCTGTTATAACGCAGGAAACCTGTTTGTTCTAACATTCCCTTTTACAAAATTTGCATTTAATGACATGAACTTTTCTGAATATATTGTTTTAATTATTCTTGATTAGTGCTTGATCAGGGATCAGTGCTGGGCCACAATTATTTACAATATATATTAATGATTTGGATGAGGGAAGTGAATGTACCATCACCAAGATTACGGATGACACAAAAATAGGTGGGAAGGCAAGTGGTGAGGATGACGCAAAAAGTCTACAGAGGGGTATTGATAGGTTAAATGAGTGGGCAAACACTTGGCAGATAGAATATAATGTGGGAAAATGGGAGGCTATGCACTTTGCCAGGAAGAATAAAGGAGCCGAATATTATTTAAATGGAGAAAGACTGAAGAAAGCTGCAGCACAGAGGGATTTGCGGGTCCTCATGTATGAATCACAAAAAGCTAGCATACAAATTCTGCAGGTTATAGGGAAGGCAAATGGAATGTTGGCCTTTATTTCAAAAGGAATGAACTATTAAAATAGGGAAGTCTTGCTAAAACTATACAAGGCACTAGTTAGACCACACCTAGAATACTGGGAACAATTTTGGTCCCCTTATCTAAGGAAAGATATACTGGCATTGGAGACAGTCCAGAGAAGGTTCACGAGGTTGGTCCCGGGTATGGAGGGATTTTTTAATGAGGAGAGATTGTGTAGGTTGGGCCTGTACTCATTGAAGTTTAGAAGAATGAGAGGTGACCTTTTTGAAACATGTAAGATTCTTAGGGGGTTTGACAGGGTAGATGCTGAGAGGTTGTTTCCCTTTGTGGGAGAGTCTAGAATCAGAGGGCATAATCTCAGAGTAAGGGGTCGCCCATTTAAAACAGAGATGAGGAGGAATTTCTTCTCTCAGAGGGTAGTCAATCTGTGGAATTCTTTACCGCAGAGGGCTGTAGAGGCTGGGTTGTTAAGTATACCCAAGGCTGAGATAGACAACTTTTTAATCAGTAGGGGAGTCGAGGGTTATGGGGAAAAGGCAGGAAAGTGGAGTTGCCATAATCTCATTGAATGGCAGAGCAGACTCAGTGGGCCGAATGGCCTACTTCTGCTCCTATGTCTTATGGTTAATATACAATGACAGCCCATGCAGCCATTTTGCTCTTAATAAGATTTTACCAACAACAGTAGGGTTTTTTTTTTGGTGATGCTGGTTAAGTGGCAGAATGCTGCCCAGAACACCAGGAAAACTCCATGTTCTCCTTTCTGAGGTGCCATAAGGTCTTTAACATCCACCAGAAACTATTGGGACAGCCAGGTTCGGCCTCAGTCTCAATTCCCATCTGAAGGATGGCACTTCCAACAGAGTGCCCTCTGTACTTTGAGGTCTCCACCTTTATGTGTGCTTAATGTCTTTGAGCCTGTTTTTGATTGACATCTCATGTTAAAATTTTGGCACTATTAACTTGTGCCTTTTTGTGTACCAGTGGAAGATGCGTTGAGTGGAGGAAGTGGCTAAAGAGAAGTGAACGATTGTCTGCCAGCCAAATCCGAAACTGCTGAAATGTTCTGCCAGGAAGGAGCTGTTTTAACAGATCTTCTAAGTTATTGATTTTAGCCATTCCCTGCCATTTACATTTGCCTTGTAGCTGGCCAAGCATTAACATACCCTTTGGGAGCCCAGCGGCACTACAACAGCTTATAAGCACTTTCAAAGTAGGGCAAAAGAAGGCACTGCGTGTGGTGCATTGCAGCACTGTCCTTCACTGCTTGCAGTCACATTGCAAACAGAAAAAAACAGTCATACAGCCAGCAGAGCATCAGCATGACATTAGTGATTGTATCAGATGCATGCATGCACACACTCACAGTGCCCTGCAGCCAACTGTTACCTCCCTCAGCTAAAAGAAGCTTAGTTAACTAGAAGGGAGCACTTAACATGCAAGCCATAAGCTGGATATGACGTATATCGAATTGCTCCTTGGAAGCAATGTGGAAATGGTCTTTCATTTTTAGGACCTTATTTGCATAGTTGTTCTGGTCAAATTTCTAGCATCTTTGTTACAATATGAAGAGCTGGCACTGGCATGATGGCCTGAATTGCCTCCTTTTGCAAAATTCTATTGCTTTGTTTGCTCATTCTGGGTTTCCACCGCATGACTTTGGAGGCCAGTAATGCTCAAGCTCATAGTGTGGGACTGGAACAATGTGTAGGGTCAGTGGTGGCAGGTTTCCTTCTCTGAACTAGCAGTGAACTGGTTGTGTGTTTAAGCATAGATATATTCTGGTGTCAGCCCACAAATTAATTACAATTCACAACGCGTCTTGGTGTAGATTGAACTCACGATCTCCACGTCACTAGTCTAGTACCAGACCCACTGCAGTATTGAACTATAGCAATAAACCCCAAAACACAGCCAGAGGCTAGTAACTTTTATTCTGTGGCTGTTGCAATGTGAATAAGGTCTATGTCCAGCTGCTACAGGGAGTTTCATTAGAGACATTGTGCTAGCTTTTGATAAATCCCTTTGCCAAAATTTTAAGCTTTGTTTTCATTGATGCATGTCTTCCTGGTACATTTAGTCCCGTGTGTCACTTTGAATGAATTGCCAACAGAAATTAAAAGCAAACTTAAGAACAGGGAAGCCAGCTCTTCATTACTGATTGCTAAAAGTTATAAATTAACATAATTTCATCCTGCTCAATGTTAGAATAGTTAAGTTATTGCCAGCTATAAATTTCTATCAGGGAACATGGACTGTACAATTTTGTTGCATATCATATATTTGCAGTCAAAGTGCTTTGCTGCTGGATTATTGCTCCCATTACATTGAGTAAATGTCTTAGAAAAGTCAGAGGAAGAGGATTGTTTTTTTTCAAAGAAGATTGCAATCATCTATCTACTGATGTTTATCAGATTTAGATCCCAAATAAAAAAACTTAGAAAATGAAACTGAAGCAGTGCTAGGAAGATAATTTGTTATGTTCAAACAGTATTCTATCACCTTTCTTGGTTTCATCCTATAGTCAGAGCACCTCCCATTGCATGTAGAGTGATAGGAAATTATCTGGATGTTGTTGAAGGTCCACAAGGCATCCCCTATGAGCATTCTTCGAATCACAGATCCATGTACGTTTTTTTTTAATCTGTCTCTTCTGCTTCTCTCAGGAAATTACCTGGCTGGAAGGCTAGGAGGGAGGTGAGGTGGGGAGGGAAGAAGTGTTTAGCCATCACGGTCTGGCCAACCTAGTGTGGGGAAAGCTTGAGAGATCCATTCAATGAAAGCAAAATACTGCGGATGCTGAAAATCTGAAATAAAAACAGAAAATGCTGGAAATGCTCATCCGGCCAGGCAACATTTGTAGAGAGAGAAAAACAGAGTGCATGTGTCAGGTCGATGATCTTTCACCTGAGGATGAAACGTTAACACTTTCTCTCTCCACAGATGCTGCCTAACCTGCTAAGCACTTTCAGCATTTTCTGTTGATGTCTTTTCCTGCCTGTGAATTGTTGATATGGACTGATATGGCACAGAAGAAATTTATTAGCTCGTTGTACCTTTGCTGGCTCTTTGCAAGAACTACCCAATTAATCCCACTTCTGCCAATAGCCCTGAATTTTTTTCCACTTCGAGTATATATCTCCTTCCCTTTTGAAAGTTGACATTGCATCTGTTCCCACCACCATTTTAGATGCTGCATCCTAGATCATTATAATTCGCTGTATTTTTTAAAAAAATTCTCCCCGCCTCCCCCTCTGATTTGTTTGCAAATTACATTAAATCTGTTTCCTCTGCTTTACGGACCCTCCTGCCACTGGAAACAATTTGACACTTGAATTGACCAACAAGTTTCATAAGTAGAGGGGTGGAATCTCGCTATTCTCTTGCAGAGGAGCCTGGAATTGGAAAGGAAAGAGCCCATGTGTTTGATGTGAGGAATGGGTTAAGAAAAAAATTCAAGTACTTTGAAAACACACAGCATCTGGCACGAGCCCGGACTATTAACGAGAAGTAACCAACACATGATCTCATGCAGCTGGCAACAATCGGGTTGTGATCAGTCCTAGATGACATCAACATATTACACTTAACAAATTGGTTTGTGTAATTTCCCTCAAGACTGGCTTGTTAACAGGCAGAAGATTCCAGCTTTTAATTTAGACATAATGTAGGTGACAAAATGGATTTTGGTAATAAGATGCAGTGAAATGTGCAATATTGGTGACACAAATTCCTTTAGAAAAAGGAGAAATGGACAGTGGAATACAGACAGGGAAGGAGACAAAACGCCTGGTCAAATATTGTTTGTGCCTTGGAGAACTGGGTGGTGCACTGATTAGTTCATTGTATTTTCACTTGTAATTGGGCTCAAATCAAGGCCATACTAATGGAATAAACATATCCTTTATCCATCCAGCTGTAAGAGCCTGCTATAAATCAGGTTAGGGTCAGTGTGACTCTGTGAAGTAATGAGAGAGAGCCAGTAAACAGCAAGGAAAAGTGGAGGACCTGTTATTTTTGAGTGACTATTAAAAAGAAAGAATTGCATTTATATCGTGCCTTTCACAACCTCAATGTCCTAATACACTTTACAGCCAATGAAGTACCTTTTGAAGTGTATCACTGCTGTAAAGTAAGAAACTGTCAATTTGCACACAGCAAGCTCACACAAACAGCAATGCGATAATGACCAGATAACCTCTTTGTTTTAATTAGTGATGCTGATTGAGGAAAAATATTGGCCAGGAAACCAGGAGAACTCCTCTTCCCTACTTTGAAGTAGTGCTGGAGCATTTTTTTCACTCAGTTTAACGACTCATCCTACATGTCTTCTGAAGGTCAGATACAGAGTAGCATCAATGGAGACTGAGAGGAGTTGCGCAAGGAGACTGAGCAGAATGAAGGCTCGATAAACCAGTAATGGTGTACTAATGTGTGCATTTCTTTAGTAGGATGTAATCTGGTCTGACTTTGGGTTCCCGGGGAGAGATGGACGAGATAGCACACTGTGGATTGGCAGCGAAGCAGCAAACACACCCTGTCACCTTGATTCCTACGGATGCAATCTGGTGTTGCAAGTGCAAGGAAGGTATCACTAAATTTATTTTAGATGGCTTTCCCTTGATTACTATATTTACTTACCAATTCCCCCCTTCCCATATACTCATAATTTGCTGACTGAGATGACAGGGAAACAGTTTCCTCCTCCCCTCATCCCTCCCCAACCATTGCAACGCCTATTAACGGCAATTAAGAGGACCATCACCATGGTTTCCTCGGATAACTCAGTGGGTTTAAAAAAAAACTCTACATAGTTTGAAGGGCCTAGATTCAATTCCTGTTTGGTGCTAAATTAGCCAAACTTAGCCAGGGCCCTGGGTGGGAACTTACAGTTGGCCTCAGTGCTACAGAAGGGTAAAAAAATGAAAGATTTGCATTCATTTGGCACTTTTCAGAACCTACCAAAGTGCTCTCAACCAATAAAGTATTTTTGAAGTGTAGTGACTGTTGCAGTGTAGGAAACGTGCAGCCAATTTGCAAACAGCAAGATTCCACAGACAGCAATGTGACAATGGCCAAATGATCTGTTTTAAGAATTGATTTGAGGAACCAGGTGAGAGGCTAAGAGATTTTCTTTTTATGCAGAGGCGTGTTAGGATATCAAATTTCCCACTAGAAATAGTGGAAAGAGAATCCACAATAGCTTATAAAAATGAACTGATAAAGAGAATAGGTCTAAGTGGACAATTCTTTGAGAGAGACATACAGCACAGGAGCAACAGGCTGACTGGACTCCTTCTGTGCAGTAAGGTTCAATGATTCTAAACCCACACTGCCACTACATTTTTAGCAGGGTTTGGGGCATTGCCAGCAGCACTGAAGATCTATCTCTCCATAATCAGAGACTGGTGTTGGATTCTGTCCAGAGCCTGTTCACAATTTAAATTAACAAAATTATATGTACTAAACTAGTGCCAGTTTTCACCTGGTCAACCTATGAGGCAAGGTTTGTAGCTGTGCTAATTTTAACGCAAGCCAGTGTAAAACCAGAAGTTAATGTTTGTGCAGATTACCCCTTTCCTGCTACTTGCTACTTTAACTGATTTTTGAACTGGTGTATGTATGCAACTCTACGACCCACATTAAGTCCTGTTCACCCATCAATCCTGTGCTTGCTGATCTGCATTGGCTCCACTTAAGCAACACCATGGTTTTAAGATTCTCATCCTTGTTTTCAAATTCCTCCATGACCCTGCCCCCCCACCCCATCTCTGTAACCTCCTCCAGCTCTACAACCCTTCAAGATATCTGTACTCCTCTAATTCTGATCCCTCGAGCATCCCTGGCTTTGCCTTCAACTGCCTAGCTCCTAAATTTAGAAATTCCTTCCATAAACCTCAAAGCCGCTATACCTCTCATTCCTCCTTTAAGAAGCTCTTAAAACACAACTCTTTGACCAAGCTTTTGGCCATCTGCCCAAATATCGCCGTATGTGGCTCAGTGTAAAGGTTTGCTCTGTAAAACTTCTGTGAATCTCCTGCAGATGTTTTATTATGTTGAAGGTGTATTATAAATACAACTTGATGTTTATGTATTCTCCCAAAATTAAATAAATTTGACCTCATTGACAGCGCGATTATGATCTGAATGCAGTTCCATCCATGTTCTTGAAGGTATTCAGTGCGTCTAGGGGCAGAATTTTCCATTCTGGGACTAATTCCCATGGCGGGGGTGGGAACAGGAGTCCTTCCCGCCATGGAGGCTGGCGGGAATTTGCGCCATATCGTGGGCTGGATGGCGCATACCCCACTGTCATATCCGGGCGCCATGTTTAAAAGGCACCAGGGCATCAACCTACCCACTGTTCAAGGAGGAGATGGCCTGCCTTTCACAAGGAGTGGATTCAGTGAAGCCCCCCTGGAAGTCCTGCTGATTGAAGTGGAGCCCAGGCCGTCCTCTACCCACAGAATGGAAGGAGGAGGCTGAGCCAAAAGACCAACCTGACATGGGAGGAAGTCTAAAGGGTGGTCAGTGCCCATGGCCTCCATCAGAGGATTGCCCTGCAGTGCAGGAAACACATGAATGACCTCATCCACTCCGTCAGGGTAAGTGAACCATCAACTGCTCACACTCACCTCATTAAATGATAGAGGGGACATGGGCCTCAGTGGCAATTTGATAAGGTGATACCTCATAGACCCACTGCAGTCCATCTAGTCTGTAGTGGAGAGGCCACTGTGGGTCGCTGACCCTTCCACACAGTGAGCTGACGTGTTGTGAGGTGAGGGGGCAGGGAAGGGGCTCAGGCATTGAGGGCACCAGCAAGCGCCGCTAATGATATGCCTCTGTGAGCCTTATCTTTCTATCTGCATGGGCTCACCGCTCTGGAGGGTGCTACCCCAGAACCCTTGTGGACAACCTGCAGTGCATCAATCACATGGCACACAATCCAGTGGGTTATTTGTAAAATTGGAATCACGAGAATATACGTGAAACCCAATAGCTCTCAAACCCTTCTCTGTGCAGGAAAAGTTATGGCACAATAGGAGAGAGAGGGAGAGGACTGGAGGGGATTGGCCTGATCCCAAGAACCTGAACGACTCTGAGGGGTGGGCAGCCCTGCTGGCAGGGGAGGAACTTGGCTAAGCCTGCGGAAATGGAGAGGTCGGCCGGCATCCTGTAAGGATCCAGGCATGTCACATAGAATCTTAAGGGTCATGTGTTCCTGTATGTTGGAGCCAGCTCATGTAGTCATTCGCGCTCTCCTCTCATACCTACAGGTGCCAGCAGGAGTGGGGGGGCCAGGCAAGAGCATAAGCCCTGTCCAGCAGTCACACCAGCCCACAGAGGAGTGAGGAAGAAAATGCACCTGTAAAGGTGTCATAGCAGTTCACCTGCACCCTCCACCAACGCAGAGAGACACACCTTGGTGGATAATAGATGTAGTTCAAGAAAGGTCTCTCATTCTGGTGGTCACTGCACGGACATGTGTCCACAGCAGGAGGAGGTAGGGTCAACCACGCTCACGGGCATTCGGAGGACTGCTGAGGAAGAGGCATCTATGATATCCAAGTCCGATGACAAGTCTCTGGCGTTGCCCCTGTACAAGATGCTGGAGAGGCAGCAAGAGGTGGCGGAGGCCCTCAACAGAGTGACACGTGACGTGGAGGAGTCCATCTGCCTGCTCCCTGATGACCTGGTTCTGACCTGTGCACACTCGGAGGTCTCTATGGGGCGGCAGATGCCATGGAGAATTTGGTCCAGTAGATTCTGCCGGAGATGCGTGCAGACCTGCCCTCCATCGCTGTAGCCTTAGATGAGCTTTCGCGTGGCTATGTGAGAGGGGGATAGAGCACCTTGACCTCCCTCCAGATGTCTCTTCCCCACCAGGATTCAGGCAGGGCCCTCGGGCACCCAGCGGGAGGGGGAGAGGTTGTTGGACATCCATGGGCCTCCACTCAGGACACTGAGGCTGTCCGGCCCTTCGGAATCCCTGTTGCATGTAACCTGTTCAGCCTCGTCCTTTGTGACCGCAGCTGCCTCACAGCAGGACAGCCAAAGTAAGCCTCCAGGCATCGGGTCTCCAGAGGACAGCCGTCAAGGTCATCCAAGACAGTGGGGCAAAGTGGTCAGCAGGTGCCTCCACCCCTGCTGCAGATGCTGGGAAGTGGTGGGGAACGAAAGATTAAGAAGTTTTGATTTCCCATGTGGCTGCACGGGTGCACTATGATTGTTAATCGTATGACTCCTGTAAATATACTGCTGCTTGAAGATCCACCTCCTGGAAGGAGCTGCTGCTTTGAAGATCGAACTCCTGGAATCTGCTGGGCCGAGAAGATCCACGTGGTTGTTGCTCCGCCCAACCGTTGCAGCGTGTGGTGTTCCAGGGTCCACAGTCGCTGGAGGCCTCCATCCTGATCACCGCAGGCTGCCCCAACCCTCTCCAGGTAAAGTGCCGACATTTGCATGCCACATTGGTCCGGATGTGTTCTGGGGCAGCGTGAAAACCCGCTGGTGGTGGGTTTGATTGGGCAGGGTGGGGGAGGGGGGGGAACGATTCCGGTCAGGCCTTCGTCTGCATCCCATTAACGGGATGCCAAACGGTTTCAGGATGGCCTCTGGTAGGAGTGACAACACGCTGCGATGAGCGGGAGCGTATGTTCCTGCCGTCATTTCACGCCGCTGGAAAATCGACTTTTCTGCTCCCGCCACGTTGTTACCTCCCCACCCCCACCCCACGGCACCTGCCATTAAATCTGCCACAGAGGTGGGGGCGGGTTTGGTCTGGAAAATTACACCCCCGATTTAAAAAGACGTGACCAGAATTTTGAGGATCCATCTATCTGGAAAGCCTGAGGTTCTTTGGAACGGAAAGTGTAAGAGGAGACCTGAAGGAGGTTTTTAAAACTAGAAATGGCTTGAACAGGTGCAATCTTTATATAAAATAATTCACGAACTGTTGGTGTCACTAGCAAGTCCAGTATTTATTGGCCATCCCTAAATGTCCTTGAGAAGGTGGTGGTGAGCTGTCTTCTTGAACCGCTGTAGTCCATGTGGTGTCAAAAAACCTACAGTGCTGTTAGGAAAGGAGTTCCAGGATTTTGACCCAGCGACAGTGAAGGAATGGCGATATATTTCCAAGTCAGGGTGGTGGGCGACTTGGGGGCGAACTTGCAGGTGGTGGTGTTCCCATGCATCTGCTGCCTTTGTCCTTCTAGGTGGTAGAAGTTGTAGGTTTGGAAGGTGCTGTCGAAGGAGCCTTGGTGAGTTGCTGCAGTGCATCTTGTAGATAGTATACACTTGTCGGCGGTGGAGGGAGTGTTTGCTTAAGGCAGTGGATGGAGTGCCAACAAAGTGGGCTGCTTTGCCCTGGATGGTGTTGAGCTTCTTGAATGTTGTTGGAGCTGCACTCACCCAGGCAAGTGGAGAGTATTCCATCACACTCCTGACTTGTATCTTGGTGATGGTGGACAGGCTTTGGGGTGTGAAGAGGTGAGCTACTCTCTGAAAAATTCCCAGCCTCTGACCTGCTCTTGTAGCCACAGTACTTATATGGCTAGTCCAGTTCAGTTTCTGGTCAATAGTAACTCCCCCCCCAGGATGTTGACAGTGGGGTATTCAGCAATGGTACCTCTGTGTTTCTGCATTTCCGTGAGGAGTGTGCAATTTTGCTGTCATGCAAGTTTTAATATGGGATTGTAACTGAATAGAAGAGATAAAAAGGTTGATGTAAGTTGTTGGACTTTTAATAGTTCTTTTGTTTCAGTAGAGAGGGAGTTCCAGTTACAAATTCCTATATTTACAGAGAAAAAGACTTGTATTTTATATAGTGTTTTTCATGATCTCAGGATGCTCCAAAGGGTTTTTTCTCTCTCTCAGACAGCCCCTCAGGGTTGAAGATGACTTACTTCCACACTAAGAATGAGTTCTCAGGTGACTGAAGAGTCCAATGTGTGACCTACAGTCTCTGTCACAGGTGGGGCAGATAGTGATGAGGGGAACGGGTGGATGGGGTGCCCAGGTTGCCATGCGCTGCTTTTGGTGTCGACACTTGGCTTCACCTAGTCCTTGACGATGAGATTCGACTGTTTGATTCCTTCCTGGATGCTTTCCCTCCACTTCGGGTGGCCTTGGGCCAGGGATTCCTAGATGTCGGTGGGGATGTTACACCTTTTCAAGGAGGCTTTGAGAGTGTCCTTGAAGCGTTTCCTCTGCCCTCCTGGGGCTCACTTGCTGTGTCGAAGCTCCGAGTAGAGCGCTTGTTTTGGGAGCCTCGTGTCAGGCATGTGGATGATGTGGTCCGCCCAGCGGACCTGATCGAGCCTGGTCAGTGCTTCGATGCTGGGGATCTTGGTCTGAGTGAGGACACTGATGCAGGTGCGCCTATCCTGCCAATGGATTTGCAGGATCTTGCGTAGGCAGTGCTGATGGTACTTCTCCAGAGTTTTGAGGTGCCTGCTATACATAGTCCATGTCTCTGACTCATATAGGAAGGCGGGTATCACTACTGCTTTGTAGACCGTGAGCTTGGTGCCAGGTTTGAGGTCCTGGTCTTCAAACATTCTCTTCCTCAGGCAGCTGAAGGCGGCGCTGGCACACTGAAGGTGGTGTTGAACCTTGTCATCGATGTCTGCCTTTGCTGACAGTTGGCTATCAAGGTGTGGAAAGTGGTCCACATTGCCCAAGGCCTTGTCGTGGATTTTGATAACTGGGGGGCAGTGTGGTGTGGAGGGGGCAGGTTGGTAGAGAACCTTCGTCTTATGGATGTTTAGTGTAAAGCCTATGTTCTTGTACACCTCAGTGAAGGTGTTGCCAATGGCTTGGAACTCGGTCTCCAGGCGTGCGCAGATGCAAGCATCGTTTGTATGCTGTAGTTCAATGACATAAGATGGGACGACCTTGGATTTGGCCTGCAGGCGGCGGAGGTTGAACAGGTTCCCGCTTATTCTGCACGCCACTCCAGCGGGGAGCTTGCTGAGGGTGAGATGGAGCATTTGGGTAAGGAAAATCCAGAAGAGCCTCAGTGTGATGACGCAGCCTTGCTTGACCATATCCATTGTGCCCCTTAATGGGCAGAATCCACATTGTGACTCTGGGAGGAGCTCTTCAGTCGCAGGGAGAAGGTGATTGAGGATGATTCTTGCGACGATCTTCCCTGTGGCTGACAGCAGGGAGATTCCTCTATGGTTATTGCAGTCGGACTTGTTACCTTTCTTGACGATGGTCACAATTATGGCATCTCTGAGATCTCCTGGCACGGTCTCCTCCTTCCAGATAAGGGAGCTGAGGCCCTGTATTCGCACCAATAGTGTTTCTCCGCCATACTTTAGTGCATTGGCGGGGATTCCATCTACTCCTGATGTCTTGTTGCTCTTCAGCTGTTGAATGGCCTTTTCTGCCTCATGCCGGGTTGGGGTTGTGCTGAAGTGGTAGCGGGTAGCATGCTGCGGGATAGAGTCGAGGATACTCATGTTGAAGACCGAGTTTTTTTCACAGCCAGTGTGGTCACTGTTGTAACAAAGGAAACGTAGCAGCCAATTTATGCAAAGCAAATTTCAACAACAGCAATGTGATTTAAAAAAATATAGATTCTCTGGTCATTTATCGATGCTGGTTGAAGGATTAAATTGGTCAGGATACTAGAACACATGAAATAGGAGCAGGAGTAGGCCATCTGGCCGTTCGAGCCTGCTCCGCCATTCAATAAGTTCATGGCCAATCTGTTTGTGTTTAGAGTTCTGTGTTCCCATCTCCCCCCGATAACCTTTGATTCTCTTGCCTAACAAGAATCTATCTACCTCTGTCATAAAAATATTCAGTGACCCCGCTTCCACTGCCTTTTGAGGCACTGAGTTCCAAAGTCACATAACCCTCTGAGAGAAAAAATTTCTCCTCATCTGTCCTATAAGGGTGACCCCTAATTTTAAAACAGTGCCCCCTTGTTCTGGACTCACCCACAAGAGGGAGCATTCTTTCCACATTGTCAAGACCTTTCAGGATCTTAAATACTTCAATCAAGTCACCCCTTACTCTTCCAGTTGCCAGTGGAAACAAGCCCAGCCTGTCCAACCCATGCTCATAAGACAACCTGCTCATTCCAGGTATCATTCTAATAAACCTTGATGAACTCCTCTGCTCTTCTTCAAAAAAAGTGCCATGGCAACTTTTACGTCCACCTGAGAGGGAAGACAGGTTTTTGGTTTAATGTTTCAACTGAAAGTTGGCGCATCCGATGGTGCAGTATTCCTTCAATACTGCACTGAATATCAGCCTAGATTTTACCTACAGATATATGAGAATAGACTGAGGGTAAGCATTGCTAATGTGCTTACAAATGTTTTTTCCAAACTGTGTAAGCCCTTATTCCTTAATTTTCCCTGCTTCCTGTCCCATCCTCCATGTTTGTCCCTCTTCAGAATTATTGCCTGGTATGACTTGATGGGCTGAATGGCCTCCTTCTGTGCCTTTATGGTCCCATATGGTAATGGTGAAAAAGGCTCATTTATTACTCAGCCCTGGTTGTCTCAAGCATGCGGTGCTGAGCTACCTTCATGAAATGCTGCAGTTCTTCTGCTGATTAAGTTTTTGTGATAGCATTAGACGGAAAATCCTAAGATGTTGACCCAGTGATGGATCAAGGGAATGGCAATGTGTGTGTAAGAGAAGATGGTGTTACTATGACTTTGCTGCTCTTGTCCTTTTCAGTGGCAGTAGCTGCAGAGCAGGGCATGCCTGATGAATGCCATGCTTGATGCAGTGAGTTTGGTAGACAGTGTGTATCAGGGGATACTGAATGACAGGGGTATAAATCAAGCAGTGACTTGTCAAATTTGCATCAGTAGGCCCTCCCTGCCCATCGACCTATAACCAATGAAAGGGATCAGAGCAGCAATGTCGTGGGAGCCTAGTAGCTTCAAATTTTGTCTTTGGGTCCACAATACCTTGACTTAGGCTTATATCATCATTTGTTCATCATTACTGGATCAATATTCCTTCCCATTGTGGGAATACCATCGCCACTAGGACTATAGCAACCCAAGAAGAATGCCAGGCATCACTTCACCGGCAATCTGTACCTTAATTTCATTTACTTACCTTGGTTCCATATCCCTTGATACCCTTTCCGAACAAAGAAATCTATCAATCTCAGTTTTGAAAGTTTCAATTGACCCTGGGCTCAACAGATTTTTGCAGGGGGATGTAACGAGGCGGAGGGTGTGGGGCAGTGATGGGGGGTTGGGGGGAAGGAAGAGTTCCAGATTTCCATTACTCTCCTGATTGGCCTAGATCTAATTTTAAGGTAGTGCACGCTTCTTCTGGGCTCCCCCACCAGAGGGAATAGTTTCCCTCTAACTACCCTATTAAATTCTTTTAATCATTCTAAACACCACGATTAGATATCCCATTACTCCTTTATACTCAAGGGAATACAAGCTTTATTAACATTAATTGATCACAATTACTGTGTCAGATGTTTACGAAAGTGGATGCTACGAGAAGAGAGAATTTGAAGTTTTATCACAGTGATGGATGTCAGATTTTCCTAGCCCAACTGAGAGAACATTCTAATATGAAAGCAAAATATTGCGGATGCTGGAGATCTGAAATAAAAGCTGAAAATGCTGGAAAAACTCAACAGATCTGGCAGCATCAGTGGAGAGAGAAACAGAATTAACGTTTCAAGACCAATATGACCCTTCTTTTGAACAGTTCTGAAGTACAATCATATTGAATTCGAAGGGTTAACTCTGCTTCTCTCTCCACAGATGCTGTCAGATCTGTTGAGCTTTTCCAGCGCTTTCTGTTTTTATATGAGAGAATGTTCTGCCTTGTTAGAAGAGCGGGCATTGCAGATTTAGCTAAATTGTGTACAATCTGCTTGGTTTATGTAATTTCTCCAGGGCTTCATACTCTCTTTTCAGATTCTGAATCTGTTTCAACTTTGAATGTTTTGTGAGTAGATGCATTGTAAATGACTGCATCTGTGAGGAAGCTTTGGCCTTGTCCCATAGGCGTGTGGGAGATACATCTGGAGTGCTGTTGTTATGAAACAAGCCCATGACTTGCTCTGTTCAAAAGGTTTGGTAATTTAGTTTTGGTTGAACAAAATCAGGGGCAACTATTGCAGAAGTTAATCTAAAAAATGGTCATCTGTTGTTTGGTTTGAACGACCTGGCCCGGTACAAGTTTGGAAGGTGACTTTGAAGCCAGATATAGGGATCATTGTTTTTCAAGTTTCAAATCTTGCGGCGGTGAACAAAACAAAAACTTGTTCCTAAGGTGTCCAGCAATCTCAAACTGTCCGCTAGACTTGCCTCTTGTGCCAAGTCACAAACGAGGTTAGAAATTTTGGCAGAGATTCAGCAGATTTATCTAGATTTATCTTGGTTTTGTGACCGAGCTGAAGCACTGCACACGGATGTTTACTGAACTGCAACAAGGCTGATGTAAGCTGAGGCAGGGGAAGAAAGTCTGAATACATTTTGAGCTGCAGATATTTATCATTTAAATCATTTATGATCCTCATTTACTTCATGTCACAGTCATTATAAGAGATCAAAATAATGGGATAATAATGCTTTTCGAACCTCACTGCCGACCTGATGGAACATTCTCTCCCATTCATCGTCTTTCCTCACCAAAATAATGTATTTTATTCCCAGTTCCTTTGGTCTTGCACCATTATTCCAGCTGAAAGGTGGGTCATGTATCTTGATTTATCCCTTCCCTGATGATATACCTTCATTTAAAAAAAAAAGACCTGCAATTTATGCTCGAACTCGTGACTTTTGGAAGAATTATTCCTTTGCTGTAAAGGTAATTTACTGAAAATCAACAGCTTTTAGCAATTATCTCTTCAGTTCAGTGACAGCTTGGTGCAATGGTTTAGAATGTTGTCTATTCACTGTTGAGACCTGGATTTAAATACAGCCCAGACTAATTGGCTGAAGGTTTCCCTTATGTAGTTTGCAGTAAGTAAGTCAGAAAATAGTAAGCATGGAGCCACAGCATAAAATTGCTGTAATTTGACACTTAAATTGTCAATCATACTCTGAGTAAGGTGTGGGAGGTGACAATAAGATCATTGGGTCTTCTGAGGCTTTTGGCTCAAGGACAATAAGGAGCAATTTACTCTGTGCGATACCTGAGCTGGAAGTCTTTGATGCCGACACTAGATGCTCAAGTATAAAAGCAATATAAGAACATATGAAATAGGAGCAGCAGTAGAGCACGTGGCCGCTTGAGCCTGCTCTGCCATTCAGTTTGATTACCGCTGATCTTTTGCCTCAATTCCTCTTCCCGCCCTCTTTCCATATCCCTCAATTCTCTCAGCGATCAGAATCTGTCAGCTTTGAATATACTGAACGATGGAGCATCTGCAGTCCTCTGGGTAGACAAGTACAAAGATTCACAACCCTCTAAATGAAAAAAATTCTCTTCGCCTCAGTCCTAAATGATCAGCCCCTTATCCATATGTCCCATGTCCTAGATTCTCCAGTTAGGGAAAACACCACTAGCCCCTTCAAAATCTTGTATCTTCAATGTGATCACCTCTCATTCCTCTAAACTTCAGAGCATTTGTTCAGCCTTTCATTATAGGACAACCCTCTAATCCCAGTGCCAATCTGCCTCCAAGGCAAGTATATCTTTCCTTAGATATGGAGTCCAAAATTGCACACAGTACTCCAGGCATATGGGATACTTGAGTTTATAGGCCGAGGCATAAAACATTTTTTTCATAAGAGCTGGGAGGTTATGCTGGAACAGTATAAAATGCTAGGTTGGCCACAGCTGCACCACTGTGTGCTGTTCTGGTCACTGCACTGTAGGGAAGATGTGATTGCACTGGAGAGGGTACAGAGGAGACCTTCTGAGGATCGCTACCTTGACATGGTGGAGAGGCTTGTGCACTCCAGCGATCCCTTGAGTGATGCCATCGGGAGCTCCTTCCTCCTGGTAGGGCCACCCATGGAGGCAAGGTCTATGGGAAGTGCCGGACAAAGTGTGGTCCAAAAAGCCCTCAAAGGCAGAACAGGGTGAAGGAAGTCTGTGTGTCGAAGTGCACAAGCCTGTCGGCCATGTCAAGGTAGCGATCCACCCTCTCTAGTGCAATCACACCTTCCCTACAGTCCTGTGACAATGGAAATTGCTGATGGGTCATCGTGTCCGGATAGCTGAAAAGCATCTCCCCTCCCCGACAGGTCATTTTTTCTCAACTCTCACATAGCCAATATTCCAAGGAGGCAAAAGGAAACGCTTTAGAAAGGAAACGCAGACACTCTGAAGCTCTCTTTGAAGCACGGCAGCTTTGGCAATGACAGGGAGAAGCTTGCTACCAATTGTTCAAAATGGTGACAGCTTGTCCATCAAGCTGCATCACTTGGGTCACAATGTCTTGATGATGATGCAGAGCAGCAACAGAGAAACAAAAAAAAAATAGAAGCACGCCTTGCGCTCCAGATCCCAACCTCGTAGGTTATTCTGTCCCATGTGCCCGAAGAACTGTGGCTCGCGAATTAGCCTGTTCAGTCACATGAGGACAATTGGCTGAAACTCATGACCCTGAGTAGGCATCATCCTCGAATTGAGGGACAGCTGACAGAGGAGATTTATGAGGATGCTGCCTGGACTGAGAGTTTGTTATGTTCAAAATTTGGATAGGCCAGAACTGTTTTCTTTGGATTAGAAGAGGCTAAGGGGTGGCCTAATTGAAGTGTATAAAATTATAAGGTATCAAGACAGAGTGGTTAGGAGGGCGCTATTCCCCTTGATTGGGTGCTCCATAACTAGAGGGCAAGGATTTATGTTAAGAACTAGGAGGTTTAGAGGGGCTGTGAGGGAAAATGTTTCACTCAGAGTGATGACGATCTGGAACTCATTGCCTGAAAGGGTTGTAGAGGCAAAAGCCTCATAACATTTAGAACTTGGATATGCATGTGAAGTGCCACACCTACAAGGCTGCAGACCAAGATCTGGAAAGTGAGATTAGGCTGGGTGGCTGCTTGTTGACCGGTGCAGACACGATGGACTGAATGGCCTCTTTCTGTGCTGTAAGTTTCTATGATAAAGGCAAAACACTGTGGATGCTGGAAATCTGAAACAAAAACAAAAAATGCTGGAAAAACTCAGCAGGTCTGACAGCATCTGTGGAGAGAAAGACAGAGTTAACGGTTAAGGGCTCTGAAGAAGAGTCATACGGACTTGAACCGTTAACTCTGTCTTTCTCTCCACAGATGCTGTCAGACCTGCTGAGTTTTTCCAGCATTTTTTGTTTCTGTAAGTTTCAGTGATTTCCAGGTGTGGTCTCATCAAAGCCCTTGCTCTTGTACTCCAGTCCCCTTGCAATAAAGGCCAACATACTATTTGCCTTCCTAATTGCTTGCTGTACCTGCATGCTAACTTTGTGTTCCTTGTACAAATGCACCAAAGTCTCCCTGAACAAAAACGTTTACAAGTTTCATGCCTTTTAAAAAATATTCTGCTTTTCTATTCTTACTACCAAAGTAAATAACCCTACACTTCCCATATTATACTCTATCTGTCACCTTGGCCCTACTCACTTAACCTGTCTATATCTCTTTGCAACCTCTGTGTCCTTTTCACAGCTTACATTTCCAACTATGTAACATCAGAAAACTTTTCGATACATTACTCCTTGTCTCTTTGCCGAAGTCATTAATATAGATTGTAAAAAGCTGAAGCCCCAGCACTGATCCTTGAGGCACTCCACTAGTTATAGCCTTTTGATTTGAAACTATCCCTTTTTATCCCTCCTCTCTGTTTACATCTCCTAGCCATATTATTTAGCTGAACATTTTCTTCTTCTAAGTTTGCTTTATTCCTTAAAAAATTTAATATAAGCAATTTAAATGTATATTTTGATGGGGGAACGGAGTGGATATGGGGTGAAGTTCTTCAGCAATTGAAACATTATTGTGGGAAACTACAGCACTAAGGATTGTAGGTTCCCATTCATCCTGCTGCTGTGGAGAGATGCCAAACAGAAGTCAGATGCCTCTTACACAGATGGAAGGACAATTGAGTGACTGTCCTAGTGTCAGGGTGGCCCTAATCTTAGTAGAAAGTTTGCATCCAGCTAGCGAATATGCACAGCTCTGAGAGATAGGATAGTAAGTCTGAAGTTTTAAGATGATCACTGGACTAGTATTCCAGAGACCCAGGGTAATGCTCTGGGGCCTGGGTTCGAATCCCGCCAAGGCAGATGGTGGAATTTGAATTCAATAAAAATCTGGGACTAAGAATCTAATGATGACCATGAAACCATTGTCGATTGTTGTAAAAACCCATCTGGTTCACTAATGCCCTTTAGGGAAGGAAATCTACCATCCTTACTTGGTCTGGCCTACATGTGACTCCAGACCCACAGCAATGTGGTTGACTCTTAACTGCCCTCTGAGAAAGGGCAGTTAGGGACAGGCAATAGCCAGTGATGCCCACATCCAATGAATGAATAAAAAAACTTTTATGTACTATATGCAACATTTTTCTCATTGAACTAATTAAAATAAATTTGTAAAATATATATATTTACAGAAAAAGATGGCATCTCTTCCCTCCCGAAGACACCTCCTTCCTGTATCCCAGTCGAATTCCTTATGAAGAGTCTAGCATTTTCAGCAGTGTAAATGTGGTCAACCCTGATTTGGAGCGCTTCCCTCGATTTCGTGGAGCTAGACCACATGTTGTGACCTTGCACCCAGGAGAGGTAAGATTATGCATTTTGCCCGAATTTTGGTATGCAGGAACCAGGAGCAAGCCATTCAGCCTTTCAAGCCAGTTCTGGCATTGAATTAGATCATGGTTGATTAAATTTCAGTTTGTTGGACCATCATCGTGAATGATACATTGTGATGCACTCCATTTCTCATTTTAGTTGGGTGGTTCTTTACAGCTATGCTGTAAGTAGAGTGCTTAAAAATACTTCCAATTATGTTGTTCCTTATCACTGCAACAGAATGCCTGTCTGGTTTTTGCAATGGATTTGATCCTGCGATGAGCTTCTGACTACATATCTGCTCCTTCAACAAGACTGCCTACTTATCCCTCCGCAACATTGTCCTACCTCAGCTCATCATCTGCTGAAACTTTCATTCATACGTTTGTTAACTCTAGGCTACTCCAATTTTGTCCTGGCTGGTCTCCAATCTTCCACCCTCCATAAACTTGAGCTTTTGCCAAAACCCTGCTGTCTATATTCTCATTCACATTAAGTGAAGTTCATCCATTAGCTGTGTCACTCTGGAAACACTTCGATTTTAACATTTTTCTCCTTGTTTTCAAGTTTCTCCGTGGCCTTGTTCCTCCAAATCTCAGCCCCACAACCCTCTGAGATTGGTATCAAATTTTGTTTGAAAGCATTCCTTGGGATTTTCTTTACTATGTTTCAGGCACTATATAAATGCAAGTTGTTGTATTACCTTACTTCTAAGCAGAAATTTAGCAAGTAGCCCTTGTGGAATCATATACCAGTGTCTTCAGGAGAGGAATTAAGTGTTATTTCAAATCTGGCTTACACCGACAAGGCCCCATTTATTCCTCAACCCTAGTTGCCCTGAAAACGTGATGGTGCGTTTCTTCAGAGGACATTCCATGGGTGCCAGCACCACTCCACTGTCAATAAACGATATTATTAGCCATTCCTCATGCATGAGCTAGAGAGTAGATGTTGGTTCGATTTCTCCTCATGGGAGAGTGGGACATTACAGCTGTGTGTGTTCAATTAGAAGTTTATATGGAATTCCAATCAGAGAATTCTTCCCTGTTTTCCCCCTCACCCTCACTAATTTAGCATAGAAGTCTTCTTCATCTCTTCAGTTGAAATTGGATCATTCAAATCAGACAAAGGGACATAATATATGGGGCCAAGAGTAGGGCATTTGGCCCTGCTCTGCCATTCAATATGATCATCTGCCTCAACTCCACTTTCCTGCCTTACCCCATATCCCTTGATTCCCTTGGTATCCAAAATTATTTCAATCTACCTTGAATATGCTGAACGACTGAGCATTAACAGTTCTCTGGGATAGAGAATTCCAGATATTCACAACACTTCAAGTGACAAAATTTCTTCTTATCTCAATCCTAGATGGCCGACTCCTTTTTCTGAGATCATTCTGGACTCTCCAGCCAGGAAAAACACCCTCCAAACATATACCGTGTCATGCTCCTTAAGTATTGTATATGTTTCAATCCAATTCCTCTTATTGGTCTAAACCTTCAGGAATATAGGCCCAGTCTACTCAATCTCACCTCATCCCAAGAATTAGTTTAGTGAGCCTTCATTGCACTCCCTCTAAAGCAAGCACTGTTCCATAGTTAAGGAAACCAGGGGCTGAATTTTTGTTTCCCAATGGAGGTGCGAATCAGGTCGCAAAATGCTGAACTTAGCTTTTCTTTGCTGAAGAACAATTGTGGTTTCTTGATTTTTAACAAATCTAATGGGCACTTAAAGTATTACAACTTTTTGCACTGTAATAGTTACTTTTCTTTTCATTATCAATGATGGTGCGGATTCAGGGTTTTATTAACTTGTTAGAGGTTTAATTCATTTCCAATGATTTTAAAATAATTCCTATTGCTATTTCTCAACTCCTGAGGATGTACATAGTGACTGCTAATGGAGGATGCACGGGAGCATAGAGGTAGCATGGATGACCTGAGGGGACATGGGGTGGAATGGGGTGGCATGGGTAACCTGACGGGGCTTGGGGTGTCATGGGAATTGGCATGGGCAACATTGGGTAGCATGGGGATCATCTAGGGGGTATACGGTAGCAAGGGCGACCTGAAGGGGTAATGAGTTGTATAGCGGGTTGCATGGGGAGCTGCTTGGGTGACTTGAAGAGGCATAGGTTAGCATGGGTAACTTGAAGGGTCATAGGGTAGCATGGGGGCAATCTGAGGAGCATGGGGTGTCAAGGACGATCTGACGGGGCATGGGATCGCATGGTGGGGTGCCATGGGTGACCTGAAGTGGCATAGCATGGCAAGGGTGATCTGAGAGAGCCTGGGGTGGAATAGGGTGGCATGGGAGACCTGAGGGAGCATGGGATGGCATGGGGCGATCTGAGGGGGTATGGGGTGGCACGGGCTACCTAAGGAGGCATGAGGTCTCAATGGGAGTGGGTGGGAGGGTGAGGGGTGAGGGTTAAGACACCTTTAATTGATGTTGGGAGCTGGGTTTCTGTGCTGGAGAACTGAGCCGGGCCTTCTAACCAGACCGCCTCGGCACCCACACTCCTTGCAGACTCAGTCGCAGCTCACAAAATGCACTGCTAACCTGATCCCTTTGGGGAAAGACAAAAGTCTCGGGCAAAGCCCGAAATGTGCATTTTGGAAGGTGCAAAAGTGCGCAGGACATTTTTTTCTGAGCCTGCAGGAAAATCCAACCCCAAAACTCTACACAGTCCTGCAAGCGTGATGAAATCTAGCACACCACATGGTGTATTTACTCATTCAGCCCAGAATTTATGGTGCAATTAAATAATCTTGTCCTGATTTCACCTTGTTCTTTGTCTAAAGTTGGCTTAAAGACCACAGTAATCTTCAATATTTAGATTTATTATGGCTTTGAACACTGTTGTTGACCTATCCAGAATTTGGAACTACAAGAAAGATGCAATATTTTTGAGAAAATCTCCAATGTCTACATTTTTTAATAGTATTGAAATAGGTCAAGACTGGACCAGAGAGAGGCAGCAGTTTAAAGAGGCGTCTGTATGGCTGGGTGATTTTTAAGTTTGTATATTCCTGCTTTGTAATACATTTATCATCGTTTAGACAGAAACATCTGTGAACTACAGTATGAACCTGGCATGGCAACGAAGACCTCAAACATCTTATGGTGAAAACAAAACTGATTAAATATTGGAAATGCTCTGGGAGTCACATTCTGCTTGGGCAAGGGCAGTCATTTTATTTTTATGCCTGTGCTGAAATCAACTGGGGAAAATCAGTTTGTTGCATGAATTTCATTGTAATGCTTCTCTTGTGTCAAATGTTGGAATCTGGCATGTATGTAACTTATGGTAGCTCAGAATTTTAGCTTCCAACCAAATAGATGAGTGCCCAAAACTCAGAATTGAATAAATGAATTTGTTTTAATTGAATGACTTTTAGTTTCTAACAAAGTTCATGTGGGCCTGGATTTTACAGTTGATGAAACTGCCAAGAGTTCTTCCTCAATGTTCTGTGAAACTGACAGCAATTTCGGGAGTCCAAACACGTGTGTAAACACAGAAAACCAGAAATTTTTAAAAATTCTTTCATGCGGTGTGGGCGTCGCTGACTAAGCCAGCATTTATTGCCCATCCCTAATTGCCCTTGAGAATGTAGTGCTGAGCCCCCCTCTTGAATCGCTGTAGTCCATGTGGTGTAGGTGCACCCACAGTGCTGTTACGGAGGGAGTGCCAGGATTTTGACACTGAAGGAACGGTGATATAGTTCCAAGTCAGGATGGTATGTGGCTTGGAGGGCAACCTGCAGGTGGTGGTGTTCCCATGTATCTGCTGCTCTTTGAGGTGGCAGAGGTCACAGGTTCAGAAGGTGCTGTCGAAGGAGCCTTGGGATTGCTGCAGTGCATCTTGTAGATGGTATACACTGTTGCCACTGTTGGTGGTGGATGGGTTGCCAATCAAGCGGGCTGCTTTGTCCTGGATGGTGTCCAGCTTCTTGAGTGTTGTTGGAGCTGCACTCATCCAGGCAAGTTGAGAATATTCCATCTCACTCCTGACTTGGTGCCTTGTCGATGGTGGACAAGCTTTGGGGAGTCAGGGGATGAGTTACTCACTGCAGAATTCCCAAACTTGACCTGCTCTTGTAGTCACAGTATTTATATGGCTGGCCCAGTTCAGTTTCTGGTCAGTGGTAACCCCCAGAATGATTGTGAGGGATTCAGTGATGGTAATGCCATTGAATTTCCTGGGAGATGGTTAGATTCTCTCTTGTTGGAGATGGCCATTGCCTGGCACTTGTGTGGCGCAAATGTTACTGTCAATGATTCCCTTATCGTCCACAAGATGTGCTGTTGAAGCCCTCGCAGATTGGAAATCAATTGGAAATCACTGAATTGACATGAACTCCTACCATTACGCTGTCATAATCACTATAAAACCCTTCAAAAGATTGAAACAAAAACATAAAATGCTGAAAAAACTCAACAGGCCTAACAGCATCTGTGGAGAGAAAAACAGAGTTAACGGTTCCAGTCTGTATGACTGTTCTTCAGAGCTAAAGAGAAGTAAAAATGTGATGAAATTTATACTGTTTAAGGGGGGGTGGAGCAGGTGAAGCTGGATAGAAAACAAGCGATAGGTGGGGGCAAAGGACAGATTGACAAAGATGTCATGAACAAAAGGACAAAGGGAGTGTTAATGGTAGTGGGAAGGGCTAAAGGAGGTGCTGATAGTGGCATTAAGGTAAGAAAGCAGAATGTGATAATAGCAGGACAAGGGTAAGCACTCTGAAAAGAACAACATGAACAAGTAACAGATTGCCCTGAGTGGGGTGGGGAGAGGGGATGGTGGTGGGGAAGAAAGATTGAAAATAGGATAAAAGTTGGGGACAAAATAATGAATAAATGAACGAAAATAAATAAAAAATAAAAATAAGTGAATAAAAATAAAAAAATAAAAATGAATATTAAAAAAGGGGGTTAAAAAAAGGGTGAGGATAGAGACGAGATTTCAAGGTCTGAATTTGTTGAGCTCAATGTTAAGTCTGGAAGGCTGTAAAGTGCCTAATGAGAAGATGAGGTGCTGTTCCTCTAGTTTGCGTTGGGCTTCACTGGAACATTGCAGCAGGCCAAGGATGGTGTGTTGAAATGGCAAGCGACAGGCAGGTCTGGGTCATGCTTGCGGACAGACTGAAGGTGTTCCGCAAAGCAGTCACCCAGTCTGCATTTGGTGTCTCTAACGTGAGGAGACTGCACTGGGAGCAGCAAATGCAGTAGACCGAATTAAAGGAGGTGCAAGTGAAGCGCTGCTTTACCTGAAAGGGGTGTTTGGGCCCTTGGATGGTGAGGAGGGAGGAGGTAAAGGGGCAGGTGTTGCACGTTCTGCGATTGCATGGGAAGGTGCCTTGGGAAGGAGATGAGGTGTTGGGGTTGATGGAGGAGTGAATTGTCCCGACAGAATGCCAACACGAGGGGTGAGGGGAAGGTGTGTTTGGTGGTGGCATCATGCTGGAGTTGGCAGAAAGGGCGGAGGATGATCCTTTGAATGCGGAGGCTGGTGGGGTGAAAAGTGAGGACAAGGGGGACCCTATCATGGTTCTGGGAGGGAGAGGAAGGTGTGAGGGCAGAGGCGTGGGAGATGGGTTGGACACGGTTGAGGGCCCTGTCAACCACAGTGGGTGGGAAATCTCGGTTAAGGAAGAAGGAAGACATATCTACTGCATTCGCTGCTCCCAATGCGGTCTCCTTTACATTGGAGAGACCAAATGCAGACTGGGTGACCGCTTTGCGGAACACCTTTGGTCTCTCCGCAAGCATGACCCAGACCTTCCTGTCGCTTGCCATTTCAACACACCACCCTGCTGTCATGCCCACATGTCTGTCCTTGGCCTGCTGCAAAATTCCAGTGAAGCCCAAAGCAAACTGGAGGAACAGCACCTCATCTTCCGATTAGGCACTTCACAGCCTTCTGGACTTAACATTGAGTTCAACAACTTCAGACCATGAATTCTATCCTCTATGCTCACCCCTTCTTTACCCCCTTTTCTCAATATTCTTTTTTATTATTTTTATCCACTTACTTTTATTTTTATTTATTCATTGTTTTATCCCCACCTTTTATCCTATTTTCATTCTTTTTCCCCCACCACTGTCCTCTCCCCCACCCCACCCCACCCCCACTAGGGCCACCTGTTACTTGTTCATGTTGTTCTTTTCAGAGTGCTTACCCTTGTCCTGCTATTATCACATTCTGTTTTCTTACCTTAATGCCACTATCAGCACCTCCTTTAGCCCTTACCACCACCATTAACATCCTCTTTGTCCTTTTGTTCATGACATCTTTGTCAATCTCTCCTTTGCCCCCACCTATCATTGGCCTTCTATCCAGCTTCACCTGCTCCACGGCCCCCCCGCTCCCCACTTAAACAGTATAAATTTAATCATATTTTTACTTCCCTTTAGCTCTGAAGAAGTCATATGGAAATGTCAACTCTGTTTTTCTCTCCACAGATGCTGTTAGACCTGCTGAGTTTTCCCAGCATTTTCTGTTTTTGTTTCAGATTTCCAGCATCCGCAGTATTTTGCTTTTACCCTTTAAATGATTAGCTGAATTAAGTGTAACTGAGCTTTTAATATTATGCTAAACCATAATTATTTCTGAACAGCCCCTCACGCCCCAAAAGTAAATTTATATTTGTGCGTTGTCAAATTTCTCCATTTCATGATAATTTCACAGATTTTTAAAGATAATTGTATTTTTAAATTTTGGTTACGATATTTCAGCTTCTACCACAACACTATATGCACTCCCAATCTTTATTTCACTTCCTATAAAATTATAAAAAGCAGATGATAAAACCTGTCTGTTATTTCTTGGTTTGCTGTCTGTGAGAATTCTTCAAAGTGGGTGGCTGCTTGATGACAAGGGGGACAGGAGATCTCCTATTACTGGTGCCAGAATGAAATTCACCTTGGGAAAGGCTCCATAGATCTTTGTCGGCAGCTTTCTTTGAGATCAGCAATGAGTGCTGTCATTTTACTGCTGACCTCAAAAGCTGGGCCATGGAAGTGAGGCACGTTATATTGTATGTGTTTCAAAAAAAAATTGCACTCCTCAAATTGCCCCTTCAGTCAAGTGATCACATGCTTACAATAATATTTGTGGAGTCATCGACCCCCTTCAGTGACAAGTGAGGCCAAGCTTGTTCTGAAACCATGGGAGTCCAATGTCATCTTTTCCATCCATCTTTGCCATCTTGTTCTTGGCTCAGTGTAGTTTAGAAGCCAGCGAGCATCAACATATATAACTTAAATGAACTTGGTGCACTTAAAAACCAATGGCAATGGTGTCCATCACAGTCAAGGGAAAGGGGGTGGGGTGCGCTCCAGCAGTGAAGGCCAACTTGAGAAATTGGGCCTTCCTTGTTCACTGGAGCTGAGAAGGGTAAGCAGTCTTCAAGATTTTGAGGTGCCCTGATAAATTGAACTGTACCCACTAGTCACTGAGAAGATGGGCACAAATTACCAGGAGAGTTGAATTTAGAATTCTCTGCCATAGACTGTTGTTCATACAGAATCCATGGGCACAGTTTAAGAGGCCCCCGTTGGCAGGTTTGCAGGACGGGGCCTTTGTAAAATTCACCAGGTGACTTCCCCGCTGCCTACTCGTCCACCCCTGACATGTCAGAGATTTTACAGGGGGCGGGCAAAACCCATTGCTTTCGCCGCAATTGGGGCCTTTAAGTGACCAATTGTGAGGCCACCAGGAGGAAGGCAGGGGCCAGGGGGGAGCCTGGCAGATTAAGCTCCTCAGGCAGGGAAGAGGGGTGGGGGGGTCGCCTCCATCACTGGCACCCTTTCGTGATCAGGACATCCCCACCCGAGGTCTGTCCTCCCAGGTGCTCCCTCCCACTGCTGGCTTTTCCAGCCTGATCCCCAGGGCCTTCCCTCTTGCCCTTACCGCGAGCCTCCATAGTTATTTGTCCTGGGCTCATAGCACTTAGAATCTGGAGACTGCCTGTCGTCCCAGCATTGGCTGCCACTCCCTGTAATGTTGCCGAGACCAGGGAGCTGCTGGCCAATCAGATTGGCTGACAGCTCTGAGGTGAGACATGAGTGAGGGGTGAAAGTCCATCTCCATACATATAGAGCTCCGTGGACCATTAACTGGCTATGGGGCGGCTGAAATGTTTTTTTGTGGCGGGGCAGGAAACTCTGCCATTTGAAAAATTATAGGAACATAGGGCAAGATTTTACTATCTGCGAGCGGGAGCGGGGCCCGCTCGCCGACACGTAAAATGACGTTGGGCGGAACTCCCGACGTCACCACGCCCCATTGAAATTTTCAGGAAGGCGGGGGTGCAGCAAAATCAGCTGCGCACCCGCCGACCTGTCAATGGCCAATTGAGGCCATTGACAGATCAATTAAAGTAATTAGTGGACCTGCCCGTCCAACCTTAAGGTTGGTGGGCAGGCCAGGAGCCCTGGCAAGAAGTAGAAAAAACATGAAACCTCATCCACAGGTGGGGTGAGGTTTCATGTAGGGTTTTAAAAATTTTAATAAAGTTTTTTTGGAAATTATGAACATGTCCCAACTCATGCGACATTGTCACATGAGGGGACATGTACAGGAATTCTTTTTTTGCTATTTTTAATATTTTTGAAAGTAGAGGTGATTTCCCTGAGGCTGCACTTAGCCTCAGGGAGATGAGTGCGCTCTTGTGTGCGCGTGCGTGAAAGAGTGCACTCTCGATTTTAGGCATCCCCCCCCCCCCCCCCCCCACCTGCACAGGGAGCGCATAGCGCTTCCCTGCAGACGTCACGCTGGGCGGGCTCTAATTGGCCCGCCCACGTAAAATGGCGTCGCGCCCACCTATCAACTTCCCCCCTGACTGGGGGAAAATTCTGCCCATAGGAACAGGAGTAGGCCATTCAGCCCATTGTGGCTCGTCATGCCCCATAAATTGGCTCAACAGGAATTAGATTGTTGCTTGCAAAAGATGATTGTTAAAAGGGTGTAAAGCATGAGCAGGTGAATGGCATTGGCTGGCTTGTGGAGAAAAGTGCTGGTGTGGAATTGATGGGCCAACTGTATTGTTTGTGTGCTGTGACAGTCTGTCCCATTAAGGACATCACAGAGTTCAACTAGTTTTTGTACCTGCCTTTGGTGTGGCAAATTGAGTTGCTGTATTCTGCTTGTCAGACGTGACTAAGTGAGTAGCACTCTCGCCCCGAGTCAGAAGTTTGCGATTTCAAGTCCCACTCAAGGGATATAAGTGTAAAATCTAAGCAGGCACTCCACGTGCTGCCTTTCAGATGAGATGTTAAACCAAGGCCCCATGTACCACCTCTTTGGAGCACTATTTCGAAGAAGAGCTGTGGAAATCTTCGTGGATTCATGACCAGCGTTTTTTCCACAACCAACATCACTTTAAAAAAAAATCCACTGATTTTCTGGCCATTATCCCACTGCTGTTTGTGGGAGTTTGCTGTGCACAAATTGGCTGCTGCATTTCTTACAGTGCAGGAGGAACAACATATCAGAAGTACTTCATTGGCTCTGATGTCGTGAAAGATGCTATAGAAATGCAAGTTCTTTCTTTCTAGAGGGAACTTGCCTGAAGATTCCAGATCATGGTGTAGGGGGTGACATTGGTTTCTGGTTGGCAGGATGTAGCGAGTGGTGTACCACATGGATCAGTGCTGGGGCCTCAACTTTTTACAATTTATTTACATGACTTGGCTGAAGGGACCGAAGGTATGGTTGCTAAGTTTGCTGATGACATAAAGATAGGTAGGAAAATAAGATGTGGAGAGGACATAGGGAGGCTACAAAGGGACATAGGTTAAGTGAGTGGGCAAATATCTGGCAATTGGAGTATAATATGGGCAAATGTGAAATTGTCCATTTTGGCAGGAATAATAAAAAAAAAAGCATATTATTTAAATGTATGCATTGCAGAGCTCTGAGACGCAGAGGGATCTGGATGTCTTAGTGTATGAATCACAAAAGACTAGTATGCAGATACAGCAAATAATTAGGAAAGCTAATAGAACGTTAGTGTTTATTACGAAGGGAATTGAATGCATAAGTAGCAAGATTATGCTTCAGTTGTACAGGGCACTGGCGAGGCTACATCTGGAGTACTGTGTACAGTATTGGTCTCCTTATTTAAGAAAAGATGTAAATGCATTAGAAGTAGTTCAGAGAAGATTTACTAGACTAATACCAAGAATCGGCAGGTTGTCTTATGAGGAAATGTTGGACAAGCTAGTCTTGTATCCCCTGGAGTTTAGAAGATTAAGAGGTGACTTGATTGAAACATATAAGATCCTGAGGGGCCTTGACAGGGTGGATGTGGAGAGGATGTGTCCTCTTGTGGGAGAATCTAGAACTAGGAGTCACTGTTTCAAAATAAGGGGTTGCTCATTTAAGACACAGATGAGGAGAATTTTTTTTCTGAGTCTTTGGAACACTTCCTCAAAAGGCAGTGGAAGCAGAGTCTTTGAATATTTTTAAGGCAGAGCTAGATAGATTCTTGATTAACAAGCGGGGAAGGTTATCGGTAGGCCGGAACGTGGGGTTGATGTTACAATTATGACGTTACAAACCATGATCTTGTTGAACGCTGGAGCGGGGCCAAGTGGCCTACTCCTCTTAATTTCTATGTTTGTACGTATATTGATATCTTTCCAACAAATGTGAAGTTGGAAAAAATCTGCACACAGACCCAGAGAAGAGAAATTGACGGTTTCACTCCTAGAAGGCTCCATGATAGGGTTGGTGTGGAAAATGGAAATCTCTGTGCTGGAATTTCTATTTGTCCTTGTGCTTTTGCCCATTATCTTAAACTTGTGTCCTTTACCTACTGACCCTGCTGCCAGTGGAAATAGACTTGATAGGGAGAATCTATCAAAATCCCTCCTAAATTTGAACACCTCTGTTAAATCTCCCCTTTTCCTTCTCTGCGCTGAGGTAAACCATCCTTGTTGCTCTGACTTTTTTCACATTCTGGTTTAGATAGGAATTTAAGACAGTTTTAAAATTAAGTTAATTTTTTTTGCAGTAGGTGGAGGTTACAACCATGTTGGATCAGTACTTGTCCTGCTCATCCTCACTTCAGCCTCTATGATCAGCTTATATCCGGAGGTGATGATTGATGATGTCAGCAGTGGGAATGAACAAATTGCGTGTTGCTAATAACGTAAAATAGAGGGCACAAGATGTTGGAAAAATATTGGAGGTGGGTGGCTTTATTGTTTACCCAGACTCGAGAACAGTTTAATTGCATTTCATGATTTAATATGAGGGTTTTCATTATTGCAGTTCTATCATCTCAGCAGACTGTACTAAATTAATCTGGCAGTTTAGTGTGTGTGGGGAACAGAGGAATTTGCCCAGCCTTACAACATAACTTAGGTTGTCAATGAACATGTAGACTGTTTTATTTTGTGGTATTCCCCCTGTCCTTTTCCTCTCAGTTTGCACAAGTTATTTTTTTTGTTAGTCCCATCAGTAGAATGCAGTTTTCACTTGCATGTTCAAACACAATTTAATCCGCTGAGTGACTTGTAGAATTAATTGTTCATTCACTTACGCTTACTTTGCAAAAGTGTATGGAAATTAGTTTCTGAAATGTGACAGTAAATTGGAAACCTTGAATTACAATTTAGTAAATCGGGACAAAAAAAACGATCATTCTGAGTATAAACTGTGTGTCACAAAGCCCATGAAGGGTGCAATTGCGAAATATCATGTTTTGTTTTCTGTAGTAAAATGATGGATGGCAGTGCTCAATTATGATAATTTCAGGCAACATCTTAATGAAGAATAGTTAATTTTGATAAAATCTGACAAGAAATCCTATGTGCAAATCAGGAATTTTGGTGAATTGCTGAAGCATAATTTTTTTTTACTATTTTGTAAACCAGACAAAAAATACATGGAACAAGAATGGATCAACAACAATTTGCATTTATATAGCTCCTTTTAAGTAGTAAAATATCCTAAGGCTCTTCACAGGGGCGTTATCAGATAAATTTTGACACCGAGACACGTAAGTAGATATTAGGACAGATGACCAGCAACTTGGCCAAAGAGGTAAGTTTTAAGGAACGTTGAGAGAGGCAGCAAGGCCAAGAGGTTAAGGATGGAATTGTGAAGGCACAGTTGCCAGCAGTGGAGTGATTAAAATCAGGCATGCGTAAGAGCCTGGAATTAGCGGAGGGCAGAGATCTCGGAGGATTGTAGAGCCAGAGGAGGTTACAGAGGTTGGGAGGGGTGAGGTCATGGAGGGATTTGAAAACGTGTGACAATTTCAAATTCACACTCTTGCCAGACCAGGAGGCAATGTAGGTCAGTAGGTGATGGGTGAGCAAGATTTGGTTCGCTTAAAGAAATGGGCAGCAGAGTTTTGGATGAGCTGGAGTTTATCCCATCCAAACGACTGGTCACTTATGCCGTTTGGACCCTAAGTGACCGTTTATTTTAGCTCTCCTTTGTCCACATACTTGCTGCTTGCTGCTGCATTAGGAATTTGAGCAGTTGTGTATGGAGTTCTTGAACATTTATGTGGCTTTCATTTTTTTGATGCCTTTCACAATCTCAGGGCATCTCAAAGCAATTTACAGCCACTTTTGAAATGTGGCCATCACTGCGTACAGCAAGATCCCATAACCAATGTGAGATAATGACCAGATCAACTGTTTTAGTGAAGTTGATTGATGAGCAAATATTGGCGCAGGCACTGTGGAGAACAAGCTTGCTCTTCTTCGAAGTTGTGCCATGAGATCTTTAATATCCACCTGAGAAGGCGGATGAGGCCTAGGTTTAACATCGCATCTGATGACGGCACCTCCAGTGATGCAGCACCCCCTCAGTACTTGCACTGGGAGTGTTGACCTAGATTTGGTACAGAAATCTCTGGGTGGAACTTGAACCCGCAGACTTCTGACTTCAAGTGAGTGGTCACCGAGAAACACAGGAGAGATTCAAGCCCCTGCGGTACATTTAAAATCTTACTTGAGTGAAAATGCAATGTTTATCCTATAAAACACTTGTACTCATATGCTTGTGCGGGGGGAGTATATTGCTGTTGTGGTTGACATTTTATGGGTGATTTCTTATTTAAGTTGCCTTGTTCTTTTTTCGTTTCTTGCCCCACACAGATCCACAGCTTTAGTGTTTTGTGTGTCCTTGCCTATGGGCTTGTGGCTAACATGCTATCAAAGCTCAGTCCTCAAATGGGTCAAAAGAAAAATAACAATTCGCAGAGTAATGCCACTTACTAATTAGTATTTGTGACAACACTGTCACTAGCTATATTTCATTTGCTTCTAAGTAATTACATCTGTTAAAGCAGTAATCAGCTCAGTTGCAGTGTTGGCTAGGAATCGTGCCCGGAAAGCAGTATCTGCTGTCTTAATTGTTGATCGAAACCAACAGTGCGTCTTCTGTTGGAATGAACCTCTGAGCTAAAAACACACTTCAACTGAGCATTACGATTAACAAGCATATCTGAGTGGCTCTTGCTGTGCTTTGCTTTTTTGTGTGGTAATTGGCCTGTTTTTAGTTAGGTAGCCAAAGCACTAAGGGTGCGAGATGACCGAGAGAGGACCAAACCTTCTAAATTTGTACACAAGTTTAAAGGTGTCCCTGAGGCCTTGGCCAAATGTTTTGGATGAACACCACATATAGTCAAGTATTATGGCTAAGATTAGGGCTTACATAAATTCAGGGTGTTTGTTCAGTTGTGATTTTTTTTTTTTGGCTGCGTTATTTCATAAAGCAGCCTGAGAAAAATGCAGCCATGGAACAGATGGTAGAGAAAAAGACAGAACATGGACTCCAAGTTATCAGGTTTTTTTTAAACTACATTCATCACATTTGGAGGCAGAGATCCATTTGTTCTGGGTGATACGATTTTGAGCTCTGTACATTTCTAAAATGTAGGACAGCAATTGGACATGTTATATGAAAAAAAAACAACTTGCAGTTTAACCTATTGCTCCACAGGCATACGTTCAGGCACAAAATGTTAGCAGGCAGGTACAGTAAGTAATTGTAAGGGGGTGGAGTATAAAAATTAAGGAATTCTTGGTGCAACTGTAGAGTACTGTGTACAGTTTTGGTCACCTCACTTAAGGAGGGACATACTTGCATTGGAAGCAGTTCAAAGAAGGTCCACTCAGCTGATTCCTGGGATGAGGAGGTTGTCTTATGTTCAAAGATTGGGCCTATGCTCTTTGGAGTTTAAAAGAATGAGAAAGTGATCTTATTGAAACAAACAAGATTCTGAGGGGGTTTGACAGGATAGATACTGAGAGGATGTTTTCCCATACGGGGAAGTTTAGAACAAGGAAGCACAGTTTAAGAATAAGGGGTCTCCCATTTAAGACTGAGAGGAGGAATTTCTGCTCTGAGGGTGGAGGCTGGGTTATTGAATATATTCAGGGCTGAGTTAGAGAGATTCTTGATCTACAAGGAAATCAATTGTTTTTGGGGGACAGGCAGGAAAGTGGAGTTAAGGCCTTAATCAGGTCAGCCATGATCGTACTGAATGCGCGAGCAGGCTCGAGGAGCCAAATGGCCTAGACCTGCTCTTGTTTCTTATGATCTGATGATGCTTATGAACAGATGACTCAGAGCTAAGGAAGGAGACATTAGGACAGCTGAAAGAATGTTGATCAAAAAAGGTTTTAATTCCTACCTAAATAGACAAGTGGAGTGGTTTCAGGAGGTAACTACAGAGCTTAGGGCCTAGATTGCTTAAGTTACAACCACCAAGCAAAGGAAATAGGGAATGTGCAAGCGGGCAGAATTGGAGGTTCTTGGAGAGTTGCAGAGATATGTGGAAAGATTTGAACTTGAAAATGAGAAATTGAAAATAGAGTGTTGCTGGACTGAGAGTTAATGTAGGTGAGCAAGCACGGATTATCAGCAAATGAGACTTGGGCCTGGATTTTTGCAGAGTCAACGACTCTGGAGTTACTTAAAAATGGTGGCTGGCACCCATATCCGGGATTCCCAGCTCCATTCCTGGCGGAGGAGGAGGAGGATGGTGTCAACTGTGTCAAAGGCTGCAGAAAGGTTGAGAAGAATTAGGAGGAATAGTGCAGCAGTCACATCAGATGTAATTTGTGACTTCGATTAGGGTGTTAGCATGCAATGTGGAGAGGTTTAACCATGGAATAAAAGTTGCATTTGTTCCTAAATCTTGGGGTGTAAATGCATTGGTGATCAAGATTATCGGTGAAATGAAGATCATGCATTTATAGCACCTTTCAGGACCTTTTGCATCTCAGTATGTTAGAGTCAAAGAAGTACGTTGAAGTAAAAACAATGTGATAATGACTAGCTAATCTAGTTTTTGTGATATTGTTGTGGGGCAGATGTTGGCCTGGACAGCGAAAAGCATCCCCCTGCTTTTTGGAATAGTGCCATGGGCTCTTTACATTCACCCGAGAGGGTAAAGGAAACCTTGGCTTAACATCTCACCTGAAAGGTGGCACTGCTGCCAGTGCAGCGCCTGCTCAGCACTACAGTGAAGTGTCAGACTGGATTAAGTGCTGAGACCCCTGGAATGGGGCTTGAGCCGACAACCTTCTGACTTAAAATCGACAGTGTCACATTGAGTCATAGCTGGCACCCCAGATGCATTGTTAGTAAACCAAATATTAAAACTCAAGCTTTGATTCCACCCTTTTCCTCCTTGCCCATTGCTTTCTCCTTGGTTTTGGATTTGGCAAAAGGGGTCAATTGTGAAAGCCCCATTTTGCTGTGATCACTATTTCCTGGTGTGCATTCTGCAAACATTGCCATACAAGAGCAGATGACATGATTGATTCCTGTGTGAGTGTAAAGAAAGGGAATTGCAAACTAAAACTTGGCATATCCTTAATAACAAAGAATTATGCCCTCTATATTTTTTTTTCTAAGGTAAGGTATGTGTTTAAAATTGATTGATACTACAAGTTTTTGTAAGCCATGAAGCAATCATGAGACGATGCAGACAGATATTTCTTGCAGTGAGTTTATTGCTGCTGATGTGTTCTTCATGCATATAATTGCTTTCTCCCTCTAGGTCCTGTTTGTTCCCAAACATTGGTGGCACTATGTGGAATCCTTGGATCCTGTCACTGTCAGCATTAACTCCTGGATTGAACTGGTAACATATGCAACCTCTTTTAGATAAAAAGGAAGACTTAATTTATACCACGCCTTTCAGGACCACTGGAAAGTGCTTTACCGACAATTACATAGTTTTAAATGTAGTCACACTTGTAATTTAGGAAGTGCGACGACCAGTTTGTGCACAGCAAGATCCCACAAACAGCAGTGATAATGATGAGATCATTTTTCTTTGTAATGTTATTGGAGGGACGTACTGAAAGGCGCTATGTAAATGTAAGTCTTTGTTTCTTTCTCCACCTCCCTCAGCCAAGCAGTTTGCTGAGAATGTACAATGCAAAGCTGCCGATAAATTCATGTTACTGCACTTGATGCTGACTATTCAGTAGCACTGGAAGAAAGGTTAGCAGATATATTTGATGGATTCTGTTAAATCTGGTAACTTTTAACTGTTTCTCCACAAATCAGAATAAGTACTTTCATTTCAGAAGTTTTCAAAAATGCCGGAGGGCTTGCATCCCTTAGATTAAGTAGCCCTGCTAGATGAATGTATTACCAAATATAGAAGGAAAAATAACCCTGAAGGCCATTCTAATGCAGACTTAAGCCACGCATGCCCCTGTGGTCATGTGAAGGGTGCATGGTAAAACAGAGCAAAGTGTCTAACTGGGCATGTGCAAGGACTTAAGTAAAAATAGTCTACAGACAGAAGTAAAATAAAATAAAAGTTAAGTAGCATGGTCCACAAAGGACAATGAAAGCTATTTTCCAAGCAGTTGAGAAATCAATGCAAGAAGCGGCAGTGGAAGATTGTGGTGGCTATAGCCAATTCATTAAAAATTTCGCATGTGTCTCTCAAAATACCTGTTGGTAATTAGCTGCTGCAGGGATATTTGTCACAACTGTTATCCGTCACTATCAATATTGAATTGATGGATGTGTTGAGGGATGTGCCAGTCAGCTCAGAGTTGACACAATGGCTTGTGTTAGTGGCAAAAACTCTGAATGAGGAACAAAAGACCACATTCAGAAGGGAAAATGAACCCTCATCTGTCAGGTGACATATGAAGTCAAGTGTCGTGTTATGAGTGTGGGCAGGCCAATGCCAGGCATGTATATAGCTGTATTCTGCAGGATTGAGACCTAGGTGTTATAGTGCATTAGTCTCAAAATTGTGAGTCTACAAAGAGTACAGGGGTATGTTGTTAGGACATGAAATATAAAAGTAAGCACTGCGATGCCCTTGTGCAAGATCTTGCTTAGACCTCAACAAGAGCAGTGTGTCGAGTTTTTAATCCTCTTCCATGATACAAGAGCAGCTTCCCACCTTGCATCCTCAGTAAACTTGAGCTCATCCAAAACTCTGCTACCCGTATCCTAACTCACGTTGTGCTCACTGACTCACATTGGTTCTCAGTCCAGCAACTCCTCAATTTTACATTTTCATCCTATTTTTTCAAATCCCTCCACAGCCTCACCTGCCCCTATCTCTGTAACTCCCTCCAGCCCTACAATCATCTGAGATCTCTGCACTCCTCCAATTCTGACCTCTTTGGCATCCTTGATTTGAATCACTCTGCCATTTGCAGCTGTGCCATCAGCTGCTGAAGCCGTAAGCTCTGAAAGGCCCTCCCTAAACCATTCTGCCTCTCCCTCCTTCTTTAAGTTACTCATTAAAACCCACCATTGTCCTAATATCTTCTTGCTAAGCTTGTCTCCAGGTGGATAGACTATTTGAATTAGATTAGGAAGAACCAGGGCACTCGTAGAAGGTACTTAAGCACAGAATGCCCATCACCATGAGTGGGTTAGCAGCACCACTACTGACTGAGCTGGCCATGTCCTGAAGGACATTGCTGCTATACTATACCTGTGGCAGGTGGTGAGCGAACCATCAAGAGGGAAAAACCTACTTGGTCTTGTCCACATCAATACCATGACCATAGGAGTGACCACTACACAGTACTTGTGGAGATGAAGCCCTGTCTTCACACTGAGGGCACCCTCTATCATGTTATGTGGCACTACCACAGTGCCAAATGTTAGATCAGATTTAACAGCTCAAAACTGGGCAACCACGTGGCGCTGGGGACCATCAGCAGCAGAACTGTATTGGACCACTGTAACCTCATGGCCTGGCATATCCCTTACTATATCATTACCATCAAGACAGAGTATCAACCCTGGTTCAATGAAGAGTGCAGGAGAGCATGCCAAGAGCAGCACCAGGCATACCTAAAAATGAGGTGCCAACCTGGTGAAGATACAACGTAGGACTACTTGCATGCCAAACAGTGGAAGTAGCATGCGATAGGCAGAGCTAAATGATCCCACTAACAACAGATCAAATTAAAGCTCTGCAATCCTGTCCCATCCAGTCATGAATGGCAATGGGCAATTAAACAACTAACTGGAAGAGGATACACCACAAATGCCCCCATCTTCAATGTTGGGAGAACCAGGAGAATCAAGGCATGATGAGACTGAACCATTTGCAACCATCTTCAGTCAGAAGTGCTGAATTAGTGATCCATCTCAGCCTCCTGCTGAGGTCCCCAGCAGCATAGATGCCAGTCGTCAGCCAATTTGATTCACTCCACGTGATATCAGGGAATGGCTGAAGGCACCAAATACAGCAAAGGCTATGGTTTCTGACAATGTCCTAGCTGTTGCACTGAAGACTTGTGCTCCAGAACAAGCTGTGCCCCAAGCCAAACTGTTCCAGTGCAGTTACAACACTGGCATCTGCCTGACAATGTGGAAAATTGCGCAGGTATGTCCTGTCCACAAAAAAGGACAAATCCAATCCAATTACCATCCATTCAGTCTACTCTTGATTGTCAGCAAAGTGATGGAAGGTGTCTTCGACAGTGTTATCGTGCGGCACTTGCACAGCAATAACCTGCTCACTGACGCTCAGTTTGGATTCTGCCAGGGCCACTCGGCTCCTGACCTCATTATAGCCTTGCTCCAAACTTGGACAAAAGAGCTGAATTCTAGAGATGAGGTCAGAGTGTCTGCCTTTAACATTAAGGCATCATTTGACTGAATGTGCAATCCAGAAACCTTATCAAACTTGAAATCTGCTGGAATTAGAAGGAAAACTCTCCACTGGTTGCAGTCATACCTAGCACAAAGGAAGATGGTGGTGGGTGTTGGAGATAAATCATTTCAGCTGCAGGACATCACTGCAGGCATTCCTCAGGGAACTTTGGCCCAACAATCTTCAGCTACCTCATTTATGATCTTCCCTCCTTCATAACGTTACACGTGGGCACATTTGTTGCTGATTGCATAGTGTTCAGTACCATTCACAAATCCTTAGATACCTAAGTAGCCCGTGTCCATATGCAGCAAGACCTGGACAACATTGAGGCTTGGGCTGATAAACAGTTAACAACATTTACTCATACATATATGCCAGGCAATGATCGTCCCTAACAAGAGAGAATCTAACCATCGCCCCATGACGTTCAACAGCATTGCCACTGCTGAATGCCTCACCATAAACATCCTGGGATTGCCATTGACCAGAAACTCAACTGGGCCTGCTACATAATTACTTTGGCTATAAGAGGAGGTAAGAGGTTAAGAATTCTGCAACGAGTAACTCACCTCCTGACTCCCCAAAATTTATGCACCATGTACAAGTGTGATAGAGCACACTCCATTTACCTGGATGGGTGCAGCTCCAACAACACTCAAGCAGCTCAACACCATCCAAGACAAAGCAGCCCGCTTAATTTGCACTCCATCCACCACCTTAAACTATTACTCCCTCCACCATCTGTGCACAGGCTTCGGCCACTCTCATCCCTGAACATATGAAAGGTCAGTGAGTTGTCGGGTAAATTGCCTTATGATCACAGTGGTCTGCAGAGCTCCCTTTTTTTCACTTCACAGGAAGTGGCCGGAAAAAAGTTTCCCTGGATTGGTCTTGGTTTTTTTTTTATGAACCGTTGCTAGGGTGTTGCATGGTCGCTGGCGGTGGGAGCAACTGCATGGGTTGGGGTTCATGATGCTTAATTGCAGCGTTACTGTATTTTATTTCCATGGAAGAATAAAAAACATCATAAAAATACATAAACCTGAGGTCAATGAATGGGAGAGGCTGACCTTTTCCTGCCTGTCCTTTTCATATTTTTTGGCCAATGTTTATTAATCCCATAACCAACGTCACAGGAGCAGCATTCAGTCCTTGAGCTCGCAATTTAATTAAGCAACTGAATAGCTGGACGAATGGAGTAGCGGCACAAAGGGGGTGAATCATTTACTTATATACAAATTGGATTTGCAAGTAAACAACTTAATCATAAAGAAGCTAAGTGGCATAGCAGATGATGTGGTTTGAGAACCTAGGCAACTTAAGCATACAGGATATGTATATGAATGCATCGCATAACGTGCAAGTCTATTTATATATATAGATAAACATATTTACAAATAAATGAATATTCTTGATATCTCAATATCTCATTGTTGTTGGTGGAATTTTGCTTTGTGCAGAATGATTACTGTTTTTCCTAAATTACAACATATTAATCATATTTAATTGCCGGGAGGTGGTGGGCATTAACTGGTGATTCACTTGTGCCCCTATAAAAAGGAACAAATTGAAACTGGTTTTTGAGTGAGGAGGTGCACCTTTATAATGTGTGTCTCTGTAAACAAATGCTTATAAAAGTGTGTAAAGATTGGCTCTAGTTTTACCCTTCACCACCTGGTTTTTTTGGAATATAACAATGACTACACTACAAAAAGTACCTCAAAGGCATATCTCAAATCGCTTTGCAGCCAGGGTTGTGAAAGGCCTTAAATAATGCAACTCTTTTATATTCTTATGGCTTGTATTTTGCTCTGCGCTATACAGCTTATTTACTTGTCCTTCCTAGAAGGCTTAATTTGCTGTCCTTCACTGCTATGCAGAAGACAGGTGCAGCACTCAGTCCTTGAGCTCGCAATTTAATTAAACAACTAAATAGCAGGATGAATGGAGTAGAGGCACAAAGGGGGTGAATCGTTTACTTATATACAAATTGGATTTGCAAGTAAACAACTTAATCATAAAGAAGCTAAGTGGCATTGCAGATGATGTGGTTTGAGAACTTAGGCAACTTAAGCATATGTATACAAATGCATTGCATAACGTGCAAGTCTATTTATATATAGATAAACATATTTACAAATAAATGAATATTCATGCACACACTTGGATTACTCTTGATGCAGCATTGTCTCCTGCAGTGTTGTACGTTTAAAGGTCTTGACTTTCATTAGACCTATAAGTCTCTGGATGATGTAAACATTAATGTTCATTGTTCAGAGTAATGTAAATTTATGAATGTGACCTTTTGCTGAATTACAGACTGATTCAGCATATGTTTAGTTTATTCATATTCTAAAGGCAGGTATCATGATGCACTCGGTGTGCTTAAAGTTATGTGTTCACCGGCTGTAAATTAAGAGCACTGCAATATTTTCAGTACTGAGAGCTTAAGGAGCCAGGAGAGAATCGGATCTAAGGAATGAGCACATAGAAATAAATAAATCACTTTTGTGTAGTTGTAAACACAACTTACATTTATACAAGGGAAAAATACAACAGATGCTGTAAATCTGAAATAAAGTCACAAATTGCTGGAAATACTCAGCAGGACATGCAGCATCTGTGGCGAGGGGAACAGTTAAGGTTTCAGGTTGATGCCTGGAGTGATGAAAGGTCACCTTTAGCAGCAAACTGGAGAAGGAGCAGAATATTAAAATGGGGTTATAATATTTTTTAGAAAGGACAGAATAGAGATAAAAGATTAGTAGAGTTGCTGTATAGACTGTCATTGTGAGAGGGAATTGGAAAAGGAAATCTGTAGACAGATAGGGATCTGAGTAGAAATAATAAAATTATTTTATCGAAGAGGTTTCAATGACCCACTTGTTGACTGGGGTAAGGAGAGACAGAAAGCAGAAAAGGGAATAGAGTAGAATATGTACTCCTTCCTCAAGCAATATGTTTGTATGCTTGCAGTGGGAGAGATGTTGCTAGACCCAGTTATGAGTAATAAAATAGATCAGGTGTAGAATCATAGATCAGGCAATGAGTTAAACCTGACATAAAAGATTTTAAAAATTTGGGCTTTTTCCCCTTAGATAAGAGGAGGTAACAAGATGATGTGATAGTTGTTTAAAATTATGAAGAGTTAGGTTAAAAGAGAAAAATAATATTACCAACTGTTGCTAGGACATAGATATTAATAAAAGAGGTTTAAAACAGAGAGCAGGAGATGTGCAGCAGGCTGTAAGGCTATGCAGTGCACTAGATGATGGATGCAGAAACCATGTCAACATTTAAGAACAGGTTAAGAAAGAGAAGATTTCCATTTATATAGTCTTTCATGAGGTCAGTGCACTCAAACAGCTTAATAGCCAATGATGTATTTTCTGAAGCAAAAGTCACTGTAATGTAGGAAACATGGTAGCCAAAATTAGCACACAGCAGGGTTACACAAACAGCATTTTGACCAGCTAATCTGTGTCGATGATGTTGGTTGAGCTGTAACTGGTGGCCAGGACATCAGGGAGATCTTAAACAAAAATAAAAATACCTGGACAAACTCAGCAGGTCTGGCAGCACCTGCGGAGAGGAACACAGTTAACGTTTCAAGTCCGTATGATTCTTCAACAGAACTAAGTAAAAATAGAAGAGGTGAAATATAAACTGGATTAAGTGGGGAGGGGGGGATGAGACAGGTAGAGCTGGATAGAGGGCCAGTGATAGGTGGAGATAGCCAAAAGATGTCATAGACAAAAGAGGTGTTGAAGGTGGTGATATTATCTAAGGAATGTGCTAATTAAGGGTAGAAAGCAGGACAAGCAAGGTACAGATAGCCCTAGTAGGGGTGGGGTGGGATGAAGGGAAGGGATCGAAATAGGCTAAAAGGTAGAGATAAAACAATGGATGGAAATACATTTAAAAATAACGGAAATAGGTGGGAAAAGAAAAATCTATATAAATTGTTGGATAAAGGGGGGGATCGGAAAGGGGGTGGGGATGGAGGAGAGATCTTGCCCACTGTTCTTCGAAACAATTCCATGGGGACTTTTACAAGAGGGCACTCGGTGCCTCGGTTTGGTGTCATGTGACAGTGTAGTACTGTGCTAGAGGGTCAGCTTAGACTTGTTATTCAAGTCTCTGGAATAGGACTCAAACCCACAATGAGTGTGCTACTCACTAAGCCATGGCTGGCACCTGAAAGCTGAATCTTACAGACCAAGAAGGCTCAAAAGTATATCTGCTGAGATAGTTGATCTTCAGTAGGCAGCTGTAAGGATATTACAAAAATATCCCCCGAGCTCCTATGCTCATGGAAGGAAATATCAGACTGACCTTCCATGCTTTCTGGCCATCCAGTGGCTTTTTCTTAAAGGTTTGTTTGTTTGCTTGATTGATTGTGATGTCTTACTGACATTTGGTGTCCTGGCTCTCTCATAAGGAACTGTCACTTGGGCAGCTGCTGGGAGAGCAGTGGAGCTGGACCTCAGTGCAGGTCAATGCATTGAAGACTGGGGAAATAATCAAACATCCGAACATTGGGTAACCTTTTCATGCAATGCTGGCAGCATTACCTCCAGCAGAAAACTTACTCAAAAGGACAAAATGACTCCCCGGAGATAAGTTACAAAGGAGAATGGAAATGCCATCTCTCCATCTTCTTGTCTGACTGATCAGTTGTGCTTTTGGCTTGATCCTAATGTCTATGCTGCACGGAAATGAAGATAAAAGTGAAAATATGCCTGAGCATAACACGTGTAACCCTCAGTGCCAAGTTGTGTTTTACACAAAAAAATAGAGAGCGCAATTAAAAGAGTGATACAGTGATGAATTTTGAAAGCAACCCGGAAAACTCTGAAAGGGTCTGAAGGAGAGTCTCCGTTTGTTATAATTAAAAATGTCACACATAGTATATTGTTGACTACATTTGATCACCTTGTGTTTTTGCTGTAGGACCTCTAATTACTTTAGGGTAATTTCTTTGATAACTCAAGTAATAAAGAGAGCTCGTATGGTATTATGGTTCATGTGACTGTTGTAATATGGTAGTAAAACAGCAGAAATCTTTATGGGCCTTTGATTATCGTGATGTGATGGGCCAGGGAGTTTAAGATCCAAGTGTTATTATACATTACGCATTATTCTTGCTCAAGGGTAGTTCCTTTATTGCTGCTTCATGTTGAGTGTAATATATTTTCCTTATTGCTCCCCTCCCCTCCCTGCTTGATGTTGAGGACTGCGCATTTTGGTAATGCTCTTCTTGTACTGATTTTATTTTGAGCAAAAAAGGTTTGGGTGTTCATTTAAAAAAAAATCAGTAAGTAAAAGTAGTGGAGAGGTGCAAAAAAGCAATTTAAAAATCTAATGGCACATTGGCTTTTATCTCTAGTGGTATACAAAGGGGAGGAAATTATGCTTCAGTTTGTACAGATTGTTGTTCAGTCCCCCTCTGGAGTCCTGTGTATTTTTTTAATTCATCATCTATGTGGGCATTGCTGGCTAGGCCAGCATTTATTGCCCATCCCTAATTGCCCTTGAGAAGGTGGCGGTGAGCTACCTTCTGGAACCACTGCAGTCCATGTGGTGTAGGTACACCCACAGTGCTGTTAGCAAGGGAGTTCCAGGCTTTGGACCCAGCGACAGTGAAGGAACGTTGATATATCAAGTCAGGATGGTGTGTAGTTTGGAGGGGAACTTCAAGGTGGTGGTGTTCCCATGTGTCTGCTGTCCTTGCCCTTCTGGATGGTAGTGGTTGGGGTTTGGAAGGTGTAGTCTAAGGAGGCTTAGTGAGTTCCTGCAGTGCATCTTGTAAATGGTACACACTGCTGCCACTGTGCGTTGGTGCTGGAGGGAGTGAATGTTTGTGGATGGGGTGCCAATCAAGCGGGCTGCTTTGTCCTGGACGGTGTCAAGCTTCAAGTGTTGCTGGAGCTACACTTATCCAGGCAAGTGGAGAGTATTCCGTCACACTCCTGTCTTGTGCCTTGTAGATGGTGGACAGGCTTTGGGGAATTAGGAGATGAGTTACTCGCCGCAGGATTCTTAGCTTCTGACCTGCTCTTGTAGTCATAATATTTATATGACTGGTCAGTTTCTCGTCAATGGTAACACCCAGGATGTTGATAGCGGGGGATTCAGCGATGGTAATGCCATTGAATATGAAGGGGCGATAGTTAGATTCTCTCTTGTTGGAGATGGTCATTGCCTAGCTCCTGTGTGGCATGAATGTTACTTGCCACTTGTCAACGCAAGCCTGGATCTTGTCCAGGTCTTGCTGTATTTGGACATGGACTGTTTCAGTATCTGACAAGTCCTGAATGGTGCTGAACATTGTGCAACAATCAGTGAATACCCCCACTTCTGACCTTATGATGGAAGGAAGGTCATTGATGAAGCAGCTGAAGATGATTGGGCCTAGGAGACTACCCTGAGGAACTCCTGCAATGATATCCTGGAGCTGAGATGACTGACCTCCAACAATCACAACCATCTTCCTTCTGGGCACCGCAAGCCGGGAGGATATATTGGCCTTGGAGGGGTTCCAGTGCAGATTCCCTGGCATGATACCATTGCTGAAGGAGTTAAATCACGTGGACAGGTTGCATAAAGCTGGCTTTTATTCTGTTGAGTCTGGTTGGTGATCTAATTGAGGGATTTAGAGTGATAAAATGATTAATTTAGTGTAGATAATCAATTTCCTCTGGTGAGGGAATCAAGGTCAAGGAGGCATAAACTTAAATTTAGAGGCAGACCGTTTAAGAATGAAATGAAGATGCATTATTCCATTTAAAGGGGAGTGGGATTCTAGAACTCTCTCCCAATGTTTCAAAACAGTGACAGATGCTTTTTAGAAAAGGTTTTCAAGGGATATGGAGCAACAGTAAGAAACGGGGGTTGATCAAGCTCGAGGGGCTAATGGCCAACTGTTGGCCCTGTGTTCCTAAAAACAATACATTGCAGATTTTCACATTCAAGTTCACATTCACAACTAAAAGTGTAAGCCAAAATTGAGACTTGCTCTATCCTGATGTTTAAAAGGGAAGCCTTACTCTGGGAGTTGTTTTTAAAGAGGGCATCTCTATTTGACGGCATCCGTGGTGAAAAATTTGTGCTTTGTAGCGATAGGGGCGCGTGAACGAAATGCGTCCTTCAACGCCCCAGTTGTTTCGAAAGTAAAGTGATGAAAATTCATGTTTCTACATCCAGTCTAGGAAACTGAGAAAATAACAGCCTAGTCAGGAGGTCACTGGTCTTGGAATAAGTTTTTTTAAAAAGACTTGGGTCACTCTTGTAAATCTGAACCAGATAGACCAGTTGCGATCTGGTTGAGGATATTAAAATTTTTGTGCTGCTGCACATGTAGTGGGAGCGCGGCACAGTTCCCACTTCTAACCTGGTGGTAGCAGTGTTTCTTATTCCATTCCGCTCTGTTTCCAGGATGATGATGATGAAGCCAGAGTTGGGGAGGCGTTGACTCGCACTGTCGTATGTGCTCTGAAGTCTGTGGATCCTTGCGCTGATATTGCCAGCTGGCTAAATACCACGGAGGTGCGTGAATCTGTGTTTAGTCTGTCGGAGTTTTGATGCAACAGCCCCGGTTACCAAATTTGAACATATAGAATATAAGGATTTGGATTTAGCATGATGGCCGTTTTATGAACTAACTGTTGGTTTCATTGGTGACCTTGTAAGGTGGAAACACACAAAATGCTGGGAATGTGCAGGAGATCGGTGAACACACTGGGCCATAACTTCCGAGCTCCCCAGCAATAGAGTGGGGGCTATCCCAAAAATGCACTGGGAAATCCTTCTCAGAACTTAACAAATAAGGGTTTACATGGCAATTGGCCAGAAGTGCAAACTTCCTCTGAGCAATTTCACTGCACTGGGAGCCATCCGAAAGTGTGATTTAAATCACAGATGGTAAAATTTGAATTCAATAAAAACCTGGAATTAAAAGTCTAATGATGACCATGAAACCATTGTCGATTGCCGTAAAAACCCATCTGTTTCACTAATGTCTTTTAGGGAAGGAAATCTGCTATCCTTATCTAGTCTGGCCTACAGGTGACTCTAGACCCACAACACTATGGTTGACTCTTAAATAGGGTCATAGAAGTCTACAGCACAGAAAAAGGCCCTTCAGCCCATCGAGTCAGCGCCAGTCAAGCAAGTACCTAACTATTCTAATCCCATTTTCCAGCACTAGGCCCATAGCCTCGTATGCCATGGCATCGCAAGTGCACTTCCAAATACTTCTTAAATGTTATGAGGGTTTCTGCCTCTATCACCCTTTCAGGCAGCGAGTTCCAGATTCCCACCACCCTCTGGGTGGAAAAATTCTTCCTCACATCCCCTCTAAACCTCCTGCCCCTTACCTTAAATCTATGCCCCCTGGTTATTGATCCCTCCACCAAGGGGAAAAGTTCCTTCCTGTCTACTCTATGTATGCCTCTCATAATTTTATACACCTCAATCATGTCCCCCCTCAATCTCCTATGCTTCAAGGAAAATAACCCCAATCTATCCAATCTCTCCTCATAACTAAAACTCTCCAGCCCAGGCAACATCCTGGTAAATCTCCTCTGCACTCTCTCTTAGTGTAATCACATCCTTCCTGTAATGCAGATTCCAGAACTGCACGCAGTACTCTAGCTGTGACCTAACCAGCATTTTATACAGTTCCAGCATAACCTCCCTGCTCTTATATTCTATGCCTTGGCTAATAAAGGCTAGTATCCCATATGACTTCTTAACCACCTTATCTACCTGTCCCGCTACCTTAAGGGACCAGTGGACATGCACACCAAGGCCCCTCTGATCCTTGGTATTTCAATGCCTCCCAACCCAGTTCCCCTCCTCGGTACAGTCCCCATCTTTATCATTCAATGCCTTTTGTTTTAAATTTATTCATAGGATGTGGCCATCGAAGGCAAGACCAGCATTCATTACCCATCTCTATTTACCCTTGAAAATGTGGTGGTAAACTGCCTTCTTGAATATAATCCAATGGCTTGCTTGGCCGTTTCAGAGGGCAGCTAAGAGTCAACCACATTACTGTGGCTCTGCAGTCACATATAGGCCAGATCAGGTAAGGACATTAGTAAATCTGATGGGATTTTACAGCAATTGAGTAATTCTGTGGTCACCATTGCTGATATTAGCTTTTTATTGCAGTTTTATTTAATGCATTGAATTTAAATTTCCCGGCTGCCATGGGATTTGAACTCATGTCCCCAGATTGTCCAGGCTTTTGGGTTACTAGTCCAGTAACATAACTGCTATGCTACCGATCCACAGTTACAACCCAAGGTGCATTGATTTGAACATGTTTCGTGCACAGCTGGATTAACCATTGGACCGCCAGGTCTCACTCTTCTGATAAAACCGCCCAGTACTCCAGAATCATCCTGTAAACCAAGGGTAACCACTGTTTTCTATTATCTGCCAAACAACTGCTTAAACCCCACCCTGCCACCTCCATCAAATTAATAGGAACTTAGGAACAAGAGTAAACCATTTAGCCCCTGGAGCCTTTCAATAAGGTCATGGCTGATCCATGACCTAACTCCTTTATCCCATACCCCTTAAACCTTCAGTTAATAAGATATCAATCTCGGGCTAACAATTAACAATTGACCTAGCATCAATTGTCATTTGCAGAAGAGAATTCCAATTTTCTACCTCCTTTTGTGCAAATAAGTGGCTCCTAACTTCACTCCTGAAAGGTCTGGCTCTAATTTTTTGACTATGCCTCATAGTCCTAGACTCCCCAAACAATCCACTCCTTCTGATCTCATTAATACATTGAAAAGCTCACTAATTTGTGTCTCACCAAGATCAGGACCGCTTGTTCGGCTGTTTTTATTCCTTCACCACGCCCACCGAGCCAAACCTGCCCCCAGGCTTCATGCTCGAGCCCTGAACTCCCCCCATCTCTCCAGCTCACATCCCTCAATCTCTCTCCAAGCTTATATTGTCCATGAGACCCAGACCCTGCTCCATTGACTTCCATTCCCAACAGCTAAATTCCCAATCCTGCCCCTCAACTTCTAGATCAAATCAAACAGCCTTTCATTAAAATTTCATACAACAGCCAACTGGCAAATATCACAGAGGAAAACCTACAAATTAATGATTTTCATAAAATTATTCATGCTAAGTGGACGGTAAATAGCCGCAGCCTCTCGGCCCCGGGTTATGTCCAGCCACAGGCCCCGATCCCTGGCCTGGAGTTTCGAGCTAGGCCACCCGCCGGCTGTGCACTCAGCGCCGTGGGGCAGACACACCTGACTCCGAGGTGGGAGAGCCGGGCCCGGCGTGCAGTCTCAGGACCAGGTACCTGGGCTGTCAGCTCACAGATGCAAATGTTAGCATGCCCTCTGAAATGGCCTAGCAAACCACTCAGTCGTATAAACCTCTACGAAGTCTATAAAGAATGAAACTGGACAGACCACTCGGCATTGACTTAGGCACCAGAAACGACGATGGCAAGCTCAGCCCTGCCCACAACAGCACTGTGGGTGTACCTACACCACATGGACTGCAGCGGTTCAAGAAGGCAGCTCACCACCACCTTCTCAAGGGCAATAAATGCTGGCCTAGCCAGCGATGCCCACATCCCATGAATGAATAAAAAAAGCCTGGTTTACGGCAGCTAGTGCCGTAAAAAAGGGGGCCTGTCCTTCTTCAATCTGACTCTGTTGGACTGCGACACTGGGCCTGGAGGACAGCTGTGGGACCTGGATCTCGCCCAGCATGAATCAGAAGACCAGGTGAAACAGGCACAGAAGAAATTTAGTGCAAGTAATGAGGTACGGAGTGGCAATTTGACTCTGATTGTCACTCCGAGGAAGTTATGGCCCACTGTTTCTGCTGAAGGATCACAACAGAAATGTTCACCTATCTTTCTGGTTCAGTTAGTGGCTGACCTATTGAATGTTTCCAATTGAACAACCAAGCATGTATCATCTCTTGTGGTTTTGCTTATGACATCTGAGAGATTTGTAAGACACATGGTGAATCTCTGAGATCCAGTGAAGGAAGTGCTTGATGTTATTTTCATTGGTGCGAATGCCCCGTGATCCGGTTAGGACTAACGGTATCAGAGTGTTTATTAATTGGTTCCAAATTTGCTCTGATTAAGCAATGTAAACAGTTTGCAAAGCATTTACTGGTTGGCTTCAGGTTTCTCAGCAGCCAACCAAAAAAAGTAGGACTTTTGTGTTAAAGACACATTCGAAGTGCGATAACGTAATAATGCCTGATATGAATAACTTTTTCTTTATTCTTTCATGGGATGTGGGTGTCATTGGCATTTGGTGCCCATCCCTAATTGCCTTTCAACTGATTGGCTTGCTAGGCCATTTCCAAGGACAGTTTAACAGTCAGCCACAATGCTGTGGGTCTGGAATCACATCTAGACCAGACCAGACCATAAGATATAGGAGCAGAAATTAGGCCAATCGGCCCATCGAGTCTGCTCCGCCATTCAATCATGGCTGATAGGGTAAGGGCGGCAGATTTCTTTAATGGCAGATGACCACCCTTACTGGCCATTAATTGAATTTAAATTCCACCAGCTGCCGAGGTGGGATTTGAACCCATTTTCCCAGAGCATTAGCCTGGGCCTCTGGATTACTAGTCCAGTGACATTACCACCACGCCACCACCTCCCCCTGAGATTCATTTCAATATATTGAAATAGTAAGTGTTATACATTTATAAATAAAAACATTTTAATAGATTTTCTCTCTCCCTGTTCATTTAGGCTGCAGTCACTTCGCATGAAACAAACTTGCACTATGTCAACCTTGCAGTTCAGGCCTGTTTAGATAAGCCAAAGATTTGCTCCGCAAAGGGCAGAAACACATCAGCTCGGGGTTCTTCTGCCTTTTCTAGGAAAAGGAAATGCGGTTCAGGTGAAGAAGCAGAGCACTCGGCAGCTACGGATGCTGTGAAGAACCTTGCAGAACCTATATCCGCCCTTACCGCCAGCATCCCTTTCGGGCCTAACCTAGTTTCCGTTGCCCGAGAAGCAGCTGCTGTAGCCCAGCACGGAGTACCCAGTGTCCCCAGGGATAATAACATTTCTCTGACAAATAACCTGGAAGCTAGTCATTGCTGTGGAAGAAAGGACTGTAATTCCAAACCTACTGGAGTTCACAGGGCAGTGATATCTACCAACGAGTTGCTAAACTGTTTGGTCCACCCCGATGTGATCAGCTTAATGACTGAAATTCTGCTGGACAGGCATTGCTCTCATTAATAGGATGAGTTCTTCAGTGTCCATTGATTTTATTTTTTAAGTGTGGAAATAAATCATCCCTAAAAGGAAGTGTCTTACTCCATTTATCAACATTATTAAAAATCTTATGCAGTCATAAGAATTAGGAGCTGGAGCAAGTCAAAAGGCCCCTGGAGCCCATTTCCACCATTCAATAAGATCGTGGCTGATCATCTATCTCAACTCCACTTTGCTGCCCTATTCTCATATCTCTCAATGTTCGAAATCTATTGATCTGTCTTGAATTTACTCAATGACTGAGCATAGAGAATACCAAAGATTTGCAATCCTCTAAATGAAACAATTTCTCCTCACCTCAGACCTAATGGCTGACGACATACCCCGAGACAATGACCCTTCATTCTACATCTACTTGGCTACAAGCATTAGGTCTGTTGTCACAATCTTTGGTCACATTTTTCTGACAGCATTCACCATTGCAGATTTCTATGTCAACTATCACAATGTATTTGATAAAAATACTTAGGGCAGAATTTTACACTGATCAGGCAGGCGAGCGCCCGACCCGGTGTGAAATCGTGCGAGATAACGTTGGGGCGAGCCTCTCGATGTCACCCTGTGCTCGCATGATATTTTGGCCGGCAGGCACACGCAAAAGTCGGAAGCGCGCCCACCGACAATTAGGGTAATTAAGCTCATTAATGGCACCATTGTCTGCAATTTTTGTTGCCTGCCCAACCTTACGGTTGGCAGACAGGAGAATCGACCAAGGCGACCTTTACGTTGTTCATGAAACCTCAATTTCTGAGGGCAGCATTTCCAGTAGCTAAATTTTCAGGTGCTTTATGATGATGCATGGACACTTTCTTTCCGCTTCTGAAGCCTTTATTTTTGCTTTTTTCAGGTCTTCAGCTCCCTGAGGCAGCTCTCTGGCTTCAGGGAGATTTCGCTCAGCACTGGCCTGCGTTGATGTCAGTGCCCGCTCTCCCGCCCCCACCCCGGCAGCACTGAGCTTTTCAGCGCACGCTTCACGCTGGCTGGCTGTTAAATGGGCAGCCAGCGTGAAACCGCGGATGGGAGCCGATCGCAGTCAGTGGTCTGCTCCCTGGCCGATCCCGGGCCCGCTGACCGCACCTGCCTGCTGACCTAAAAATTCAGGCCTTGTTTACCAATTGATTGTGAACACTTGCACAGAGAAAATCTAACAGGAGCTATAATATTTAAAAGTGGTCATCATACTTTCTATGCTTATTAGTTTGACGTTAGAATGCCTGATGTTGCCTATGCTGATAGATATTAAACATAAAACAAAACAGGACACTGGAGCAGGTCATCCTGTAGCAGAAACAGCATTACCAGAAGCTTGATATGCCATTTGACATCTTGGAGAGGATTTTTCCCTCATTAGCTCGCCCAAATAACAAAATGAAGATTTTCAAATTATTATAAAACATGCCCCCTCATGTGACTCTGGGACATGTTATGAATTAAATTTTAAAATTTTGATTTTATTTTTATTTGCTTAGGGAAACCTCAACCCGCCCATGGACGATGTTTCCTAAAAAATGCAAAGGCCGCTTGGCCTTTTCCTTGGATGGGTAGCGAAATATTTTCTCAATCAACTTTTTAATGGCCTTATAGGCCTTTTAATTGTCAGCGGGCGCGCTGCCGACTCTGGCGCTTGCCCCCGACTGAAATATTGCGCAAGTGCGCGATGATGTTGGGATGCTTGCCCGATGTCATCACGTGTCATTTTACGCTTGGTCGGGTTGGGCGCTCGCTCGCCTGCCCACCGAGCTAAAAATTCTCCCCCTTGTAATTGCAATTATAACAAGTCAAGATGCATGAATAATTAATTTTTTTGCAGACTTTTTAGAGTTTGCTTACTTGTTTGCTTAACTTGCAGGTTAATCACTCTGAGATCCGCAAAATAAACCCAAACCTCCTTCGTCAGCACTTTCCAAACCTGCGACCTCTGCTGCCTAGAAGGACAAGGGCAGCAGATGCCTGAGAACACCACCATCTGCAAGTTCCCCTCCAAGCCACACACCATCCTGGCTTGGAATGATATCTTTATTCCTTCACTGGGTCAAAATCCTGGAACTTCCTAACAGCACCCTGGCTGTCCCTGCACCACATGGACTACAACAGTTCAAGACGATGGCTCACCACCACCATCTCATGGGCGATTAGGGATGGACACCAAACCCTGTCTTGCTAGGAACACTCACATCCCATGAATCAATTTTTAAAAAACCCATGTGGATTTTTGGTGTAAAAATCTGCTCTTAAAACAGTTAGATTCCCATAAGTGAACTCTGTTGAACTCAGAATTCATTTGCCTAGTTCGAGGTAACACTGTTACCTGTAACACGCGCAGCACCCTAATTTTCAAATTCTCCCCCTGTTTAAATCCCTCCATGGTCTTTTTCCTTCCTATCTCTGTAACTACTTCCAGACTTGCATCCCTTCTAGATCTTTGCATTCCTCCAATTCTAGTCTCTTGTGCTTCCCCCACTTCCTTTGCCACATCATTGATGCCTGTGCCTTGAGCCATCTAATTTCTATGCTCATAAAAATTTGCTCTCAAGACCTCGCTAAATCTTGTTTGAGTCGCTCCTTAAAACTCTTTAATGAAGCTTAAAGTCACCTCCAAATATCGCTTCCTTTTGACTTGGTGCCAATTCTTGTCTGATTATGCTCCTGTGTAGCATCTTTGAGGTGTTTTACTATATTAAGGGTGCTATAAAAATGCAAGTTGTTGAGTTATTACAGGATTGTGGATTATTGCCAGAAGGCATTGAAAATGACTGCATGTGTCACTTACTTTTGTTTATTGATACTGGTTGGGGAAAATCAAAAAGGCTGCTGAATGATGACTATGTTGCTGAAAATATGCGTGAGATTTTATCGAAATGGGGGGCGGGCTCGAGGGGCTGAATAGCCTACTCCTCCTAAGGGAACGACCTTGCTCTGCGTCTTGTGCTCTTGCTGTATTGGAATTTTCCCATCAGGTTTATGCTGAGTCGTGTAATTATGATGTCAAGCTCCAAGGAAGCTGTAGATTTGCCAAGACTGTCCTAAAGTGTGGTCATGCAGTGGTGTGACCTTTCTGTCAGATCTGTCACATCAAGTTAAGAACAAGCTTCTAAAATTTCAATCCTGTGGAGTGAAAATATTCAAGTGTAAGAACAAATAAATTGCAAGCTTACAGTTAGCATGGCTAATGTGTGTTAGGGACCCCAAATTAAAGCAAATGGAGCCATAGTTTTCAACTGAGGCATTTGTTGCAATCGTGTTTGTTTATCTTAGTAAATAGTCTCCAGTGTTAGGTGCTTGGATTTATTCCTCCACTTCCACCCCCCTCCCCCGCCCCTGCCCCCAGGCTGACACCAACACCTTGGTGTGTGGGTGGATTACCTATTTTGACCCTCTGTGTGGCGTGGAGCAGGAGTACAGCTGCATTGGGAAAGAGAGGTGTTTAGAAGGTTTTCTGCATCAAACAGAGGGCAGTGGTTTGAGTGATAATCTCAAGGCAGTTATGGCTGCCTGGTGGATCAATGGTGGTGCTGTGGGCTCTAATGCATCTGGTGAAGTTTTGCCTGAACTCTAATTCTTTTGTTTTTCTGACTTTTTTTTAAATTTTACTTAAATGGATTGTAAACCTTTCCTTAATTCAACCAGCTGCGACAGGAGTTGACTTTAATAAACCTTTAATAATTATATTTCACGACACATAAGTGATCAGGTCATTGACTTATCCTACACCAGCCAGAGTGCTAAACTTAAAGACTCCTCCATTTTTCCTCCTTCATACTCAATGCTGACAGCTCTGTCAGGCAATAGTCTGTAGCTGTTCCTTTTTAGAGCTCATTCTGCTGCTCTTCACTGTATAGAATTTCATAAAATTTACAGCAGAGAAGCAGCCAATTGACCCAACTGGTCTACTCCAGTGTTTATGCACCACATGAGCCTCCACCCACCCTACTTCACCTCAAGTGATCAACATAACTTTCCGCTCCTTCCTGTATCCTGTGTTTATCTAGATTCCTCCTAAGTGCTTCAGGAATGTCAGTTCTGTGCCCTGTTGTAGCAGTGCCATTGCTTGCTGTTTTCAGAGTTTATTCAGATATTTTCACACCGCTTAAGGTAAGCGTGTGAAGATCGTTGTGTGGTTCTGGGACAATTTTCACCCTGTGAGCCTTGTACTTTCATCAATCTTTCATTGCAGACCAATCAATGAGCCCAATATTCCGAGCCCAATGTTCCTCTGGTACATGTTGGTGGTGCACTAGAGGTGAGCTCAGTGTCTCCAAAACCACCCGCCTTGCTAACTTTAAAAGCAGCGAAGACTAATTCACTCTCAAAATCCATTAGTGGTGAGGAAGGGCAAGTGGGGGAATTGTCACTATGTTCTTATAATTGTCCAGTCATTTAATATTCATTGTCAGAATGTGGGCATTGCTCACAAGGTAGGCATTCATAGCCTGTCCGTAGTTACCCCTGGCTGACTAGTCTGCAGAAGTCCACATGGTAAAGGGGGGGCCTAGAGTGGCGGCTGTTTGAAAACTCTATCCAATTAGTCCCTCTGCCCCCACTCTTTCCCTGTAATTTCTGGTAACCATGTAATTTTTTTCCCTTTCAAGTCTATATTCAATTCTGTTCTGAAAGTTACTATTAAATCTGCTTCCACCACCCTTTCAAGCAGTACATCAAATTTCAAGCAGTGCATTGTCATAACTTGCTGTGTTTAAAAAAAATCTCACCTTCCCCCTGGCCTATACTTCAGGAATGTGTTGCCTGCTTACCAGCCCTCTTGCCAGTGGAAATTTCTCCTTATTTACTCTATCAAAATTCCTCATGATTGTAAAGTTCCCTATTTTTCCTGCTCTAAGGAGAACAATGTCAATCACTTATATTTACATAGCACTTTTAACTTAATGAAACATTCCAAGATGCTTCACAGGAGCATTATGGAACAAAGTATGACACTGAGCCACATAAGGAGGTATGAGGTCAGATGATCAAAAGCTTGGTCAAAGAGGTAAGTTTTAAGAAGCAAAGGAGGAAACCAAGGTGGAGAGGTGTAGGGAGGGAATTACAGTGCAAACAATCCCAAGTGCTCCAGCCTCTCTGTATAACTGAAATCTCTCGCCTGACCATTCTAGTAAGTTTCCAGTCGATGGTATGCATTCTCCTGAAATATGATGGTATAATTTATGGGACAGTTGGACTAGCTTAGTTGCTAACACCTTGCAGTGTTCTCCCCAAGCATTGCCTTGGATCAGTATGATCCTTTGTCTTAAACTAAAGAATCTGTCTGCTCGTGCAAATGGTGGCCATTTTGAACTCAGGAAACGACAAGCCTACGTTTCAAGTCTTTGCTACCATTGCTTTTAAAATCTTCAAACAGAACTTATCTTGTCTCTCACAACTCTCCAACTTGAATGGAGCGGACTTGATCTTCCAAATCTGAGGATCTCAGGAGATGGATTTCTACAGAAAATCTATTTGCTGGTGTAGGGTTTGAAGCTCTGACCGTGTATTTAGGAAGGATGTAAGGTCATTGAGAAGGTGCAGAGGAGATTTACCAGAATGGTTCCAGGGATGAGAGATTTTAGCTACAAGGCTATGTTGGAGAAGCTGGGGTTGTTCTCTTTAGAAAGGAGATTTGATAGAGGTGAGCGAGATGATGACAGGTTTAGATAAGGTAGACAGATAATACTATGGCTACAAGAGCAAATCAGAGGCTGGGAATTCTGCAGTGAATAACTCATTTCACTCCCCAAAGACTCCCCATCATCTACAAGGCACAAGTCAGGAGTGTGATGGAATACACTCATTTGCCTGGATGAGTGAGGCTCCAACAGCACTCAAAAAGGTTGATACCATCCAGGACAAAGCAGCTTGCTTGACCAGAACACTATCACCCACCTAAAAAATCGCTCCCACTACCAATGATGCACAATGGTAGCAGTGTGTGCCATGGTGTGCCACCACCTCAAGCGCAATTAGGGATGGGAAGCAAATGCTGGTCTTGCCAGCAACACTTTCATCCCATGAAAGAATAAAAAAACAAAGAAAGTTTGTTCCCACTAGCTGATCATACAAGGACTAGGGGACACAGATTCGAGGTTTCAGCCAAGAGATGTAGGAGGGATGTAGTGAAGAACTTTTTAACATAGTGAGTGTTAATGACCTGGAACTTGCTGTCTATGAGGGTGGCGGAAGTGGAGACAATCCGTGATTTCTAAAGGAAGTTGGCTAGGCACTTGAGGGACATAAACTTGCAGGGTTATGTAGATAAAGTGGGGAAATGTGACTGATTAGATTGTTCCATATAGAGCCAGCATAGATTCAATGGGCTGAATGGCCTCCTGTGCCATATTGACTCTTGGCAGGGGGTTTTGATTATTGTGTCCTACTCCTAATTTGGTTGGTTTTCTGTGACAAAAGTGCTGGTTGGTTCAGGATCATTTTGATAGCCCTCATGTGACCCTATAGGTTTTGACACCGAGGCCTGTTGAAGGTTGTTGATGGACCTCTCAGATGGAAAAACATCATTCTTCTGAAATGGGAAGGGTCTTTTGCAGTTATCAACCTTGATTGTTACACACCGAAGACGTAGTACCTGTGCTAGAATCAGGAGGCGAAGAAAACTTCCACACAAATCACATACAACATTAAATGGCAAAAGATTGGGTTCTGTGGTGTTACAGCCAGTCTGTGGGATTCAAGTGTACATCCAGCACTTGGTGGAGGATGGGTTAAAATTGTCTAGTTCCATTTGAGTTTTTACAAGGACCATTTCTGGCATTCATTCTGTTTCGAAGGATGTGCAGTGGGGAAACAATTGATTTAATGTCATGGTTCATGAAAGATACTCAGAAGATCAATTCTCCCTTTAATGCCATAAATCCTGCATAGGGATTGAATCCAGTTTTCCATAAGCTCACACAGCCCTCTATCCAGTCTCCAGACACCTAAAGATTCAGGTCTAGAAAGGATGCAGTTAGCCTGAGAAGGTTCAAGGAGCAGTAAACTCTGGTTAATCTAATCTTATCCCTCATTGAAGAGAAATAAAGTACTTGCCTTTATAGAGTGCCTTTCATGATCTCGGGATATCCCAAAGCTCTTTACAGCCAATAAAGTATCTTTGAAGTGTAGTCACCGTTGCAATGTAGGAAACCCAGCAGCCAATTTGTGCACAGCTCCCACAAACAGCAATGTAATAATGACCAGATAATCTGTTTAGTGATATCGGTTGAGGGATAAATTCTAGCCAGGACACTGGGGAGGACTCCCTTGCTCTTTGCGGCAGTAGTGCCGTCCACCTCAGAGGGCAGATGGGGCCACAGGTTAAGGTCTCATCCAAAGAACGGCACCTCTGACAGTGCTGTATTCCCTTGGTACTGAGTGGGACTTAAATTTACAAACCTTCTGACTCACAGGCGAGAGTGCTACCCACTGAGCCACAGCTGACATGCTGTGACATTAGAGTTGTACTGAAACCCACCCGAGTTTTTTCCCCTAGGCTGGCTTCAGCTCTGTATAATGCATGTCTGTCATATTTTCTTTCTGCTCGTTGATCCCCATTGATCTGTGTTAAGCCCTTATGTCAGTCATGCTACCCATGTAAACATTTCACACAAGAGTGCACTGGTACGAAGCAACGATGACAAGGAGGATGCATGGTTATACATGTCAGGCAAGCATTGACAGGCTAGGTCTCTTTTGAAAAAAGAAGGCTTAGCAATGATCCAATAAAGGTTTTAAAATTATGAAAAGTTTTGGAGTGGTGCAGAGCGAATGTTTACTCTTATAGGGGAAGAGCATAACTTAAGAGGCCATGAATATAAGATAGTCACCAAGAAATCCAAGAAGGAATTCAGAAGAAGCTTCTTTACCCAAAGAGTGGTGAAAATGTGAAACTCGCTATCACAGGGAGAGGTTGAATTGAATAGTGCAGACGCACTTAAGGTGAAGCTAGACAAGCGAATGAGGGAGAAGGGAATAGAGGGTTATGATGATAAATTTAAATAAGAAAAGATGGGAGGAGGCTCAGGTGGAGCATTAATCCTGGCATGGACTAGTTGGGCCGAATGGCCTATTTCTATGCTTATACCCTATGTAATCCTATATGATGAAATGTGTGGCTACTATAATCTAACTCTGAGAAAGCAAATCTGTCATTTATCTGCTGTGATGTTAAATGACTGGATCACTTGAGGTTGGTCAAATGCACCCAGCATCCATACCGACGCAAAATGAGGCAACCTCCTGGAAAGCGAAGAGGCAACAGGAAATGGAAGCTATAGCCAGAACTAGGGCTGATCACATATGCACCCATTGAGAACATCAAATGTCCTTGGGCAGATTATTCCCCCATACAAAGCAGCTTTGTTTCTTCACGAACTATTATCAGCTGTTTTGTCATGCGCCATCATTCTATTTGCCCTTTACTCGATCATGCTTTCCGCCCTATCAGAGACCTTCCTGTTTGTTCTTTTCCCTCCTCTTCCCACTTTCCCCTTCTATGTACCCACTTAAAACCTGTTACATCCCTCACCTTTTCTAGTTCTGGCGATATCTCTGTTTCTCTCTCCACGGATATTGCCCGACCCCGCTGAGCATTTCAGGCACTTTCTGTTCTTATTTCAGTATCCTCAGTATTTTACCTGTGCTTTGGTATGTAAATTCAACAGTCAAAGAGAAATAGAGCTTGGTAGCACCTCCCTGATCACTGTCACGTGGTTTCAACCCCTTCCCTGTATGCTAAGATTTGAGGATAGCAGCAGGACGTGTAGAGTGAGACAAAAAGAGGAAATGGAACAGAGTCCTTATTCTGGTTTGGATCATAGTAACTAGTTTAGGGAATAGATCTTGAAACCAAATCTTTAGGTTTCCTAATCCACCAGGCTACCAGCCCACCCTCTGCCACAACCCCATGTTGGATTCCCCCTGCTGTTTGTAGCGCCCTTTCAACGACAACTTTGGTTCTACTCGAACGTTTGCAAAATACTGGGGAATCTGAAGAAATCATGCATCTAGCACTTGGCGTTAACAGCTGTGGGTTGTCTATTTATTAGTGCTAGCACTAGCTACATAACCCAGCTGGTCACGAAAGCATGACAGCAATAAATGGTCTTTCAGCACAGTTTCCATTGCCCTTCAGAATTAAAGAGGCTTGACTGTTTACATTAGTCACTTCCATCATGCTTTAAAAGCAGTCGTTAAACTAATTGAATTTTAAAAAGTTATTTGTAATCTGTTACGAAAAGCCCCAGTTTTTTTATTAAAATTAGCTGCACTGATATTACAACTGTGGATCAGCAAAGTTGTCTCACGCGCAATGTGTGAACTCCTAAAGTAGGAGTAGCACATTCCTGCCTGCTCATCTTCAAATGTGACAGTTTTTGAAGCATTTACTAACGGCCGAAGCAGTGACCTCTTGATTTCCCAGGGACGTGGGAGGATTTTTGTGAAACACGATGATAGCTCCCATGTCACGGGGCCCGAACGCTGGACTAACATTTCCACACAACGAGATCAACAGTGTGAAAGATTTCGGTTGGGCTTTGTTTATTTGACTTAATGGGAATTAGGCAATACCTAAGTCCGGCATACTTCTCCAACTCCTCCCTTTAACCCGTTCAGCCCTCAGACTGTTCTAGCTTTGGAAGACTCTTCTCCGTCCTTACATACATGACATTTGGAAAATAATCCTTTTAAACTTAAGAAAGATGAGTAATATCAAGCAGGAGCTAAGTTGCACGTAGAATCGTTTCTGTATTCTCTTGATCCATCCTTCCCCACCCCTCAGAACCCCACTATTCCTCATAATCCAAATTTTTTTTTAACATTGTGATCTTATACACTGGACCACTCTGGGGCAGACGTGTTCCCGGGAGACAGATTGTACGTGACCTGTAGAAGAAAGGAAGCTTGATAAGCCAAATAGAGCTTTTTCATTCCATGCTTAATGTTCTTAAGTTAGTTGGAATGGTGACTTGCTCACAAAGTCTGCCACTGTGACACCCTAACTGGTTTTTCGTATGTTAAACTGCCGTCTGCAGTCTCAGGTGGATGTATAAGATCCCATGACACTATTTTGAAAGAGAGTAGGACAGTTCCCCCTGGAGTCTTTGCAACCCTCCAGGATTGGCCTGGAGTCTCCAGGAATTGAAGATCAATCTCCAGGGCACTGCTGTGCGCAAACCCTAGAGAAAAATCATCGGGACATTAAAAAAGATCTTTTTTTTGTCATTTCCTTTGAACATTTCTCTTCAACAGATACAAAAATGTTGAAAATGGGGAAAAACGGCTGTTTGATTAAGCATAATCAAATTGGTTAATGTGTCTTTTTGCTTTCCGATTGGCGTAGGAAGGCAGTGCATCACAAGGATGGATATTTTGGCTGACTAATAGCTGAAGAATAGGGACAAGTCATATGATGAAACCTCCAAGAAATCATTTAATCACAGCTGGCAACCCTAATCTTTGCCAATAACTTTCCTCAGCTCAGGTTCCCCAGTTAAAAATAAAGAGATTATCTGGGCATTATCTCATTGCTGTTTGTGGGACCTTGCTGTGTGTAAATTGGTTGCTGTGTTCCCTACGTTGCAGTAGCGACTATGCTTTAAAAAACACTTAATTGGGTGTGAAGTGGTTTGGGACATACTGACATTGTGAGAGGAGTAATATACCTGCAAGTTCAAACCTACTTACTGACCATTCGTGCACTTCATAGACATAATGACAGAGATTGCTAGTTGGCCAAATTTCCATATCCAGTGTTGACTTTGAAACTGGTAAGAATCGAGGCAGGTTGGTGGGATGGTGGGGCTGGTCATTTGAAAGAATAAGCAGTGGGAAACCAGAGGACACAGATGAAAGATTATTGGCCAAAAAAAGCTAGATGGCAACATGAAACATGTTTTTACACAGTGGGTAGTTGTGACCTGGATTGCGCTGCCTGAAAGGACAATTAGATAAATACTTGCAGGGAAGAAACATACAAGGGTATATGGAATGGAGAGAGGAGAATGGGATCAATTGGATAGCCCTGCTGAAGAGCTCGCACAAACACAATGGGATGAACAGCCTCCCCCTGTGCTGTATCATTCTCTGGGCCAAGTTACAATCATAAAATCAAAGGAAAGACTGTGTAGTTAATAACTTACCTCATGGTAGGCTGCTCCCTAATTCATAAGAATTATGAAGACATCTTTCGTTGAAATTGCTCAAGCTACTTCAGTTATCATGTCAGAATGGCTATGTAACCAGTGTGAGTTAGTGATGTGTAATTGTACTATTCTAATACATTAAGAAACTTTATTTCCTGCAATGACCTCAGTTTATTATTTAATGGCCACAGTTGAACACTTCATCAAATGCAGTCATAAGAGTGAAACATTTTGATTTCTGTCAGCTTAATCCTAGATGGGTGGACCAGAGCAGTGTGGTCATGGTGTCAGCCACGCAACTGCTAATAACACCAGAAAAAATTGGAAAAGACTCGGCAGGCCATGCAGAATCTGCAGAGGGAGAAACAGAGTTACTGTTTCAGGTGAATGACCTTTTCCTCAGAACTGGAAAATGTTAGAGGCTTAACAGTGGGCCAAGGAAAAGGGGGAGAAGAAAGAGCCTTAAGGGACATGAGGCAAAGATGGAGATGGGGTACGCACCAACCACAATCTAATGGAAAGCAGGATCAGGCTCGAGGGGCTGAATGACCTATTCATGTTACTATGAAGGGAACAAAAGGGTGGAGGTCAGGAATGATGGAATGGCTGAAGTGATGATTGTGCAAGGCAAAAGGACGTGGTAATGAGTCAAGTGTAGAATCGAGATGAGAAGTTGCAGCAGCATTGCACAAAGGGGAGGGAAGCGTGGAAAATCTGGGAAAGAGGAGAAGATTCCCATGACCTGGGATGTGCCTCTTTGCCCCTCTGCTAACGATGAAATGTCAACCCTCCCTCTCCAGGATGCTGACCTGGCCCCAGAATTTCTGGCATTTGCTGTATTTTTATTTTGTTTCACTGCTGGTGAAAGATTCTGCAGCTTGGTACCAATTCGATCAACGGGCAGGCAGCAAGTTGTAGGATCCTTCCTGCAGGAATGAGAGCAGTGGTGACCTGGAAACACAATGGAGATAAAGGGAGCGGCGGCCGCCTGAGATCACAGCTACAACAGAAGCGGCCCACAAACACAGAGGAATTAAATCATTAAGTTACATCATAGCACAAGGAGTCCCCCAGGGTGAGTACACTGGTAAACCTCGAACCGAATTTAAATTAACCCTAATAAAGCAAGGATAGATCCATTAGTTGGTATGAAAATTAAAACCAATTTAATAATTTATCATATAATTTTAATCAGTGTTCAATTAATTAATTAAGTTTAGGGGATGAAGTTGAAATTAAGTGACAAGTGAAAGTAGCAATAAAGGGTTCTGAACTTTTTTAGTAAATTAAAACGTGAGACTTATAGATAATAAGAATTAAGTAAAGAATTGAACATAACCTCCCGACGAAATAAAGTGAAGTCAGCACAAGGGGAGCAGCTGATTGATGAATCTTATGGTGAGTCTTGAGTTTATTTCTGCTAAATCATTTAGCAGTCTAACAGAGGCGTGACAGGGCATCTCGGTCTCGTGGAGTTCACATCCTGTTCTACGTGGGAACTCCATAACACTTTTCCTGCACTGGACAACCACATTTGCAGGAAGTGCCTTCAGCTCCGGCAGCTCGAGTTCTGGGCTTTGGAGTTTGTGTGGCAGCTGGCCTCACTGTGGTATATCCATGAGACTGAAGAGTTTTCATGGATGGCATGTTTCTGGATGTAGTCACCCTGCAGTTTATAAGCGTGTCAGGGAGGGAAGGAATGGATTGACTGCCAGGACATTAGTGAGCCAAGGGTTGTTATGACAATTGGCACTTGTTTCATGGTCATCGTCAAACTTTTAATTCCAGATTTTTATTGGATGCAAATTTCACCATCAGACTTAGATCAGTAGGTTTTTTGGACACCAAAGAAATCAGGGAATCGGATGGGAAAGTAGTGTTGAGGTAGAAGATCAGTCATGATCTTATTGAATGGCAGAGCAGGCTCGAGGGGCTGAATGGCCTACTCCTGCTCCAATGTTCTTATGTAGTAATGATTGTGTACTGTAGCACTGATGAGCAGAAAACCTGAGGTAGGATACCAGTCACGTCAACTAAAAAATGGACTCTCTGTTCTTCCCTTAGCAGCTCACAGAGCTGGGTATTGATAACAATGTACCGCAATCCATTCTACCCCCAGGTAATTCATGTGAATCCATGTAAATTCTACAAAACCGATCATCAAATGTTACATATCGTTCGTCTGCTCAGTTAGTAAGTCTTCAGTGCTACTTTGTCACACAGCTTGGTGTCATCCATGAGCTTAGACAGTCTTCTTATAATGCCATGGCCAACACAAACAATAAACATTATCAACAAGAGGGGTTTCCAGGGTCAGTCCCTTGTCGGTTCCAGTGGACGTAGCCACATCTTTGTTTCTCATTATGCAACTAACAAAGAATTCATTTTATGTAATGTTGTGGATTCCACAAGCTGTCACTCTAACCCCAAGTCTGTTATGAGGAAGCTTGCCTGATGCTTTTTGAAGATTGAGATACACGCCATGTGCTTCTCCCTTGGATTATGTTGCATCTTAAAAATTTGCTCCAAAAAGTTGGCCAGCTGCTCATAATTTCATCCCAGCAATAGATTTATTACCTTCTGTCTTGCTAAGTGCTCTTGAATTACATCTTTTGTAATATACTCTATAATATTATCCCCTCATTACGGATGTCAAACTAACAGTCGTACAGTTCCCAGGATTATGCATCTGACCTTTTTCTGAACACTGGAATTAAATTGACTTATCTTTTAATCATCTGAGCGATGACCCCTGTGTTCCAGTGAACTCATGCAACATTTCTCTCACTCAGTCTTTTCTTCCATTCTTCTGCATACGCCTAGAATTACAGAATGATGCAGCACTGAAGGAGGCCATTCAGCCCATCGAGCCTGTGCCAGCTCTTTGAAAGGGCTAACCAATTAGTCCCACTCCCTTGGTCTTTTCCCAAAGTCAGATGTCCTTTTTTTAAATGAAGTCCTGTTTCTGAATGACCGATTCATTGCCGGGCAATTCTGTTTTGCCATTGATTCTTGTCCTGCTATCTTGTAAAACTATCTTCCATATATCCTTTATAGCTGGTTTACTCCCAGTGTATTTTTTTGTCCTCTCCAGGGTATTTAGCTTCTGATTTATACCTTCAGTTTCTCACTTGTAAAATGAATTCTCCTGATATTTGGTACATTAATTTTAATACCCTTTTGCTTCAGCCAGCCCCAGGAAATTGAATCTAATGACAGTCTAATTTCTGACCTATCCATCATATTAGCCCTCCTAATAAACTCTGGATCAAGTTAGATCATTTTGAAAAATGGCAAATGCAATTGCAGGGCTGGTTACGTGTGGGGCATGCATGATGTGGGTTTCCCCGAGTGGAAGAGCAGCAAGAACTTGCATTTATATAGTGCCTTTCACAACCTCAGGACGTCTCAAAGTGCTTTGCAGCTTGATAAAGTATTCTTTGAAGTTGTAATGTAGGAAATGTGGCAGTCAACTTGCACACTGCAAGCTCCCACACACAGCAATGTGATAAAGGCTAGGTCATCTGTTTTTGTGACGTTGATTGAGCGACAAAGTCTGGCCAGGATATTGGGGAGAATTCCCCTGCTCTTCCTAACAATAGGCCCGTGGGATCTCTGACATCCGTAAGAGGAAACACAAAGCCTCAGTTTAACATCTAATCCGCGAGACACCAGCTCCGACAGCGCGATTCTCAAGTCTCTGGAGGTTGACTCAAGCCCACAACCTTCTGACTCACAATACAAGAGTGCTACCAACGGAGCCAAGACTCTCACCTCGAGTCTGTAAGAATGCCAGGATGTATACATAAGCACCCAGTGTCGGCCAGTTGTGCTGATGGAGCAGGAGATTGCTGAGTCCGAGCATGAAGTGACCACTCTCTGCACTGTACAGAATGAGGTAAGACTTGTGGAACCTAAGTTCTGAGGAGTGATTACACCCACAAAGGGAGAGAAATCAGCAGGAGCGGAAACGGGTACTCAACTACTCGTTGGGCAAGGATAAACTGGAATGGGCAGGAAGGTGGGAAGAGAAGTAACCCCTTGAAAAACCCCTGCCGATCTGACAACCTTGTAAACGATCAGGTGAGGAGGGGTCAAATGACTCCCCTCTCCTTGGCCCTCATTTGATCGCAACAGGTTTTTTGGTTTGAAAAGAATATACTTGTCAATTCAGTGAGTACTTAGCTGTTTACGCATTGTGATCATAAAGGAACCAATCAGACAGATTTTCTTGAGTTTAACAAAGTAAGAGGTTCGTCTTATTATGCTTAAACTGGCAAAGTAAAATAATAGTAAATAAAAGTAAAACGTTCGCATACACACTCAGATACAGATTACAGAATGGGGAAGGATAAGTTTGTTGTAAGGTGTTGGGTGTAGTTTGGTAGGCCTTATTAAGGTATTCATAGTCTTAGATAGTTCAACAGTAAGTATTTACTGACTACTAGATACTATATACATAGGTACAGTAAAGGTCCAGGCTAGGAGCTGTCTCCATGCTTGCTTCTACACAAGGCTCTGTCCAGCTGACAACGCATGACCCCCTAGGTGCGGGTCATGTGTTTTCTTACATCACTGTGTGGGCGGTACTGTACTCAATCCCACATTAACCCGTTATGCGCCAGACCCTTATACTACAAAGTTGACCAAATTAGAGTCCATAAATAAAGGTAAAAGAGTATACAGTTAATAGTTTGGTGACTCAGCTGGCTTCAGGCTGAATCCAATGGTCTTGATGCTTCTGACTTAAAGATGTAGACAACTGAGTTGGTTATTCTTCTGGAGAAACAGCTGTGGAGTTGAGTTCTTTATTTAAAATGTCTATCTGCTGCACATGGAGAAAGTCAACAATAGCAGGCAAAGCCCAAAGTCTGCATGCTGTATGGAGAGAGAGAGAGAGAGAGAGAGGCAGGGGGAACCCCAACTTAGCTTCTCAGCTGCCTGTACAGTCCTGCTGAACACGTGCTTAAAACACACAAAAGCGAGTGGCTGGATATGTGACCTCTCTTTTCCAACTGCCGGCAATTCAAACACGATGACATATTAGGGTGGGTAGAAGGTTGGCTGGCCAACAGGAAACAGAGAGTAAGCATAAAAGGCTCATTTTCGAGTTGGCAAGATGTAACGAGTGGTGTGCCACAGGGATCAGTGCTGGGGCCTCAACTTTTTACAGTTTATATAAATGACTTGGATGAAGCGACAGAAGGTTTGGTTACTAAATTTGCGGATGATACTAAGATAGGTTGGAAAGTAAGCTGTGAAGAGGACATAACGAAGCAACAAAAGGATATAGATAGGTTAAGTGAGTGAGTAAAGATCTGGCAAATGGAGTATAATGTAGGAAAATGTGAAATCGTCCATTTTGGTAGGAAGAATAGAAAGGAAGCATATTACCTAAATGGCGAGAGGTTGCACAGCTGAGATGCAGAGGGATCTGGGTGTCCTAGTGCATGAATTGCAAAAGGTTAGTATGCATGTACAGGAAGTAATTAGGAAAGCTAATTTAATGTTATTGTTTATTGTGAAGGGAATTGAATACAAAAGTAGAGAGGTTATGCTTCAGTTATACAGGGCACTGGTGAGACCACATCTGGAGTACTGTGCACAGTATTGGTCTCCTTATTTAAGAAAGGATGTAACTGCATTAGAAGCAGCTCAGTTTACTAAACTAATACCAGGAATGGCTGGGTTGTCTTATGAGGAAAGGTTGGACAGGCTAGGCTTGTATCTGCTGGAGTTTAGAAGAGTAAGAGGCAACTTGATTGAAGCCTAGAAGATCCTGAAGGGTCTTGACAGGGTGGATGTGGAGAGGATGTTTCTTCTCCTGGGAGAATCTAGAACTAGGAGTCACTGTTTAACAATAAAGGGTCATCCATTTAAGACAGAGACGAGCAGAAATTTTTTCTCTCGCAGGGTAGTGAGTCTTTGGAATTCCCTTCCTCAAAAGACGATGGAAGCAGAGTCTTTGAATGTTTTCAAAGCAGAGGTAGATAGATATTTGATAAATAAGGGGGTGGAAGCAAATGGGCGTATTAGTGAGAGGCAGCATGGTTTTGTGAAGGGGAGGTCGTGTCTCACTAACTTGATCGAGTTTTTCGAGGAAGTGACAAAGATGATCGACGATGGAAGGGCAGTGGATGTTATATACATGGATTTCAGTAAGGCCTTTGACAAGGTCCCTCATGGCAGACTGGTACAGAAGGTAAAGTCGCATGGGATCAGAGGTGAGCTGGCAAGATGGATACAGAATTGGCTTGGTCATAGGAGACAGAGGGTAGCAGTGGAAGGGTGCTTTTCTGAATGGAGAGCTGTGACTAGTGGAGGTTCGCAGGGATCAGTGCTGGGACCTTTGCTGTTTGTAATATACATAAATGATTTGGAGGAAAATGTAACTGGGCTAATTAGTAAGTTTGCAGACAACACTAAGGTTGGAGGAGTTGCAGATAGTGAAAAGGATTGTCAAAGGATACAACGGGATATAGATTGGTTGGAGACTTGGGCGGAGAAATGGCAGATGGAGTTTAATCCGGACAAATGCGAGGTAATGATTTTGGAAGGTCTAATACGGGCAGGAATTATACAGTAAATGACAGAACCCTTAAGTGCATCAACGGGCAGAGGGATCTGGGTGTACAGGTCCACAGGTCACTGAAAGTGGCAACGCAGGTGGATAAGGTAGTCAGGAAGGCATATGGCATGCTTGCCTTCATTGGCAGGGGTATTGAGTATAAAAGCTGGGAAGTCATGCTGCAGCTGTATAGAACCTTGGTTAGGCCACACTTGGAATATTGCATACAATTCTGGTCGCCACATTACCAGAAGGATATGGAGGCGTTGGAGAGGGTGCAGAGGAGGTTTACCAGGATGTTGCCTGGTCTGGAGGTTATTAGCTATGAGGAGAGGTTGGAGAAACTCGGATTGTTCTCACTAGAGCGACAGAGATTGAGGGGCGACTTGATAGAAGTTTACAAATTTATGAGTGGCATGGACAGAGTAGATAGTCAGAAGCTTTTTCCCAGGGTGGAAGAGTCATTTACTAGGGGACATAGATTTAAGGTGAGAGGATAAAACTATAGAGGAGATGTGCGGGGCAAGTTTTTTACGCAGAGGGTAGTGAGTGTCTGGAATTCGCTGCCAGAGGAGGTGGTGGAAGCAGGTATGATAGTGGTGTTTAAGAGGCAGCTTGACACATACATGAATAGGATGGGAATAGAGGGATACGGACCCCGGAAGTGCAAATTGTTTTAGTTGACGGGCAATATGATTGGCGCAGGCTTGGAGGGCTGAAGGGCCTGTTCCTGTGCTGTACTTTTCTTTGTTCTTTGTTTTTTGATATCTGGGGTAGGCGGGAAGTTGCAGTCAGATCAGCTGTGAATTTATTGAGTGGCGGAGCAGGCTTGAAGGGCCCAGTGGCCTACTCCTGCTCCTACCCTCTATGCCTGTTTGTATGTTGGACAGGCTAGACTGGGACCTAGCTAGGCTAGGTTGCATCCACTGGAGTTTAGAAGAGTAAGAGGTGACTTGATTGAAACATATAAGACCCTGAAGGGTGTTGACAGGGTGGATGTGGAAAGGATGACTCCTCTTGTGGGAGAATCTGGAACTAGGGGTCACTGTTTGAAAATAAGAGGTCACCCACTTAGGACAGAGATGAGGAGAATTTTTTTCTCTCAGAGGGTGAGGAGTCTTTGAAACTCTCTTCCTCAAGAGGCGGTAGAAGCAGACTCTTTGAACATTTTTAAGACAGGGCTAGATAGATTCTTGATAAGCAAGGGGTGAAAGGTTATGAGGGGTAGGTGGGAATGTGGAGTTGAGGTTGCAATCAGATGAGCTCGTGATTTTATTGAATGGCAGAGCAGGTTCAAGGGGCCAAGTGGCCTACTCCAGCCCCTAATTTGTATGTTCGTATGATTGTATATTCCAATTGTGACTCGATTAGCTCATATCTGGAAAGCAGGGTCCCATTGTTCAAACAATTAGCCTTTAATAGCCCATCTCCAACAGTTAGATATCTCAGGAGACTGACATCGGTGCCTTGTTGATGAAGGCAGGAGATATGGGGTCTTTCACACTTCTCAGGGGATCATTGTCTTTGATGGGTTTTGCAGACTTGCTGTCTTCATTCCAATGGAGTTGGAATATGGAATATGTAGTGATGCAAATTAGGTGACCAACTTGGCCATGAGTTCAAGTCACTTTTAGTCTGTTTTTTTTACAGCCCAATTTCATGTTTCCAGCTGGCGAATTAAAATCACATTTTGGCATAAAGCTCATTGTTGTGACTTTGTCTATTCGTTATTCAGTGCTGAGTTATACATGAAGAATGACAAGTTCGCTATGGCTATTGAATGTCTGTTAACAGTGGAACTACTCCTAGCCACGCTAGGGCCTTTGGGACAGCAGCAAAGAAGATTGGAGAGGGGCCAAGTACATACTCTTCAACACCTCCCATCATCGCACGCTGTGCCAAGCAGGGTGACCAACTGTCCCATATTTTCAGGGATTGTCCGTTATTTTGAATGTTTGTCCTGTGTCCCTTAAGGTTTGTCCTTTGCCCCACATTTCTGGAACAGCCTGTAGGAGTCTGATCCTGGGAGTCTCCAGGGTATGAATGATTCGAGCTGGCCAGCAAAGGGATGACAATGTAATGAATCAACAAGATAAGTTGTAAGTTTTAGCTCATCATGATATCGAGACCCCCGCTATTTATGGCATCAAGACCCCCCTCTCCCCTCATGGCCACCAACATCCCACCACCCTAGTCCCTTATCCCAAGTGTCCCCAATTATTTTATTTCATAAGAATTGGTCGCCCTGGTTCCGAGATACATTGATTTATCAGTTAAAACATACATCAAACTTTGAAGAGCTCTCAACATGGCTCCTGTTAACTTCTGGATAATTGAAATCATCGATAACTAGTGCTTTGGCTCCCAGAAGCTCTCTTCATTTGTTCCAATAACGTCCTATCAATACCTTCTACTGCCCTGGTCCATCATCATCATCAGTGCTCGGCTTAAGGTAGGTTTTGGCTCAATTCTCACTTCTTCGAAACACTCTGTCTTCAGTTCTCCATACGAGGTCCCATTCTTCAAGAGGTCAATAACAAAGACAAGTGATTTATTTCAATGCGCTTTCAAATTAAGTATTAATTGTTTTCCCACACAGTGAAAATTGCAATCCTATATTTCCTTAGACACATCTGTGCAAGCGAGAGGCCCTCCATTTTGGACCTAAGAAAGATAAATCAGTGTGTTTTCTAAATGTTGAGAAACTGGAAGCTATGATGGAGCACAGAGATTAAGAAGCACAAGGACACAAATCATTTAAAGCAAGTTGACAGGTGCAAAAAGCAATCAAAAAGGTGAAAGCTATGGTGCCCTTCAACTGAAAGGGAAGTAAGTGATGACTCAGTTGTGCAGTGCCTTGATCTGACCCCACCTGGAGTATTGTCTTCTGCTCTGGACTCTACCTCAAGAGAAATACGTTAATTTTGGAGGTGATGCATTGCAGATTTACCAAAAAGATACTGAGTGCAAAAGGGTTAAATTATGAGGTCAGGTTACATAAACATGGACGGTTTTCCCTTGTGTATTGTAGATTGAGTGGCTGATCCAATCGAGGTATTTAAGGATTCATTAAGGTAAAGGTCTCCCCTGGTGGGACAATCCAGAACAAGGCAGCGTAATCTTAAAATTCGAGCTAGGTCATTCAGGAGGGAAACCAGGAAGTACTTCTTCACACAAAGGGCAGTTATTATGAGCTCAAAGAGTACAGTGCTTCTAATGCAAAGTCTTTATAAGAACTGAATGTAACATGGCTGCCTGAAGCCTGTTCCTCACGGCAGAGGCCACATGACTATGGCAAGCCAGGCAAGACCTTTAGGACAAGATTGCATTTCAATCCAACAGACATGGGAGACCAGAACATGCAGGCCAATCAACCAGGAGCTGCAGTGCCAAATGCAGGTCACTTCAAGGGTCCGGGTCTCTTTTAAATGGAGGAGGTGAGCTCCCAGCCCCAAGCTGGCATCCCAATGAAACACGCCAGATTCAGGCCAGTGTGTAAATTGGCCAGAATTATAGAAGACCAGTCAGCAGCAAGGTAAGTTTTTGAGTTGGGATGGTGAAGAGGAGGGCTTTATGATTGCAGGGTAAGGGGTGGGGGTGGTGTGCAGGGAACTCAGGCAGTAACGGTACAGGTTTTTCTTTGTGGTACCTAGCTCCTAGCTCCTGGCCCCACAATCATAATTTTTCTCTCCCAATTGGGACCTTCAGGTTCTACTGAGCGGAGGCTCCAGAGAGAAAGTTGGATCCAGTAAGTTGTAAAAATGGTTTTGAGATCCTAGCTGCATAACAGGAGATGAGATCTCCTCTTTGGTTTCCCAAGTGTTTATATATTCCTCAGATATCATCCCAGTCAATGCCATCAAAATCCAAAAAGTGTCTTACATCCTTAACTTAGTGTTCATGTTTCTGTACCTAATGGTAGTATACAAACAATCGGACTATAATATGATAACCATTTGGCTGCATTCTGTGTAAAGCTTGAAATGCTTCACCATAACCTGCTCTCATGTCCTTTCAGGCCCCAGCCAAATTTGGCAACCTCTTTAGAATGTAGAGACTTGAAGAAAAAAATCAAACATTTGCATCTATCGGAAGAATACTGGAGTATTTAGGTATTTGAATTTCCTTTTCTCTATTAAGGCCTGAGACCCCTTTCCCATGCCAACCGGAATTTTCCAGCTGGTCAGCGGTTACCAAAACGTGGCAAGTAAAAGGAGGTGGCCTCCCAGCTGCTATCCAGCGCTCCTGTAGGCAAAGGAGCTGACTCATCTCCTCCATCTTTGCCTTCCTCTTGTCATAGTGGTCAAGGTACTTGTCCAATATGGTCCACACGTTGTCCCCACTGCAGTGAGAAGTTATGCAGGACTATCACACAGGACACTATTTCTGGGGCCTATTAGAGGAAACCACCAGATAGGTGCTAGTTGCAGAGTTCCTGCTTGAGAACTCCAAAGGAGACCTAGGGCGGAATCATCCCTATGTGCGGTAGCGGGCGTGAGAAAAGACATTTTACATGCCAGCCACAATGGTGCATTTTCGCATCATATCATCCCTGTCTCATTGATTATGCAGCCTCAGGAAACACGCTGGCTCACTCGTGGGCAGCCTCAAATTTGACTGTGACATTGCTACCTCACCGCTTCCTCATGCTGGGCGCTATATTTAAACTGCAGCCACATGCACAGTCCTTAATGCTTGCAGCCCAGGACTGCTCTGGTGAAGACATGGCCCCCAAAAGCCAAGAAGATTGCAGTCCCCCGATTCAGTGACACATCCCCGGGACACTTTCTGGACGCCGTGGAGGTCCCCCCTGTTGCCCCATTCAGGCCTAAAACATGGGATGGTAGCAAGATGAAAATAATCACCCTGCAAACAAAAGACTTGCGTACGCACAATGCCTTTCCCTTCATCCCGTCAATGGTCCTACAAAAGCTTCGCACAGATTCCTGTGCCATGAAATGACTAGAGGTAAACGCCACAACCAGCATGTTGAACTGGACTGTCAGTTCAGTCTGCATGTTCGAGTCCTGGAGTGGAAGACTTGAGAATCAAAATGGGGGTGGGGGTGGGGATGGTGGCAAGCCTAGCAAAGCCAAGATGTTGAAGGTGTAAGTGCACATGCTGAGACTGTAGAGTAAAGGGTTAACGTCAGGAGCACCTGATACTGATGTAACTGTGATGCAATGTCACATGACTAAGAGACTGCGATCTGGAGAGAACCAGTAGTACAACCTCGTGTGGAGTACTGAGATGTACGTAGGTCTGTAAATAAACAATTTTTACAAGTAACGGTCTATGGCAGCATTCTTAGGGTAACAGGCAAACCCTAAAGAAACTCCACCTAGACCCCACACCCAAGACAAAACAGAGATGTGCAATTTCTGCCAGTATTATAGCACAGCGACTTGGATTTTTAACTGACCTGTTGAACCTTGGCGCAACTTAACGTCTGGGAAGAGCAGCAGAGTGCTTAAGAAGGTGTTCCGGAATTCTTCTGTGTTGGAAAAATAAGGTTCATCTGTATTTGAAGCCATGTCATCTTTAGCCAAGTTGTCCCTTTCATGAAATGCTTCAGCTCATGTCATAAGCCAAAGATAGCAAAGCATGAGTGGTTTATGACACGTGTCTAAAGCTTGAGATCAAATGACAGCATTATTCCTCATTCGCCACCTGTATGCTGCGTTTGATAAAGTGGTCTTAACCAAATAAATATGATGTTAGATGCCATTAAAGATTATGGGGAGAAAACATACCTGGATTCAACACTACAAGGGGTTACTGTGATGTCAGCACTGCACTATAACATGCAGAAGGATATTATACGCGGAGTAACAGATGATATAGGGACACTGAATATGGCTTCATGGGATCTGAGAGGTACTTTTGTCATCTGGGTCTTTCTGCGCTGCACAGTGCATAAAAGCAAAAAAAAAAGGACGTTTTTGAAGACAGCCTTTTCCATATCTCTCATCGAAGAAAGACATTTACATAGCGCCTTTCATGACCTCAGGACATCCCAAAGTGCTTCATGACCAACGAGGTACTTCTGAAGTGCAGCCACTGTTCTATGTAGGGAAGCTGTCCCATGCTCTGGGTACAGGCCTGCAGGTGCAGGATGCTGCCCAGTGCCTTGCAGGCTGTTCAAAGAAAGGAGATTGGATGCAAACCCAATCCCCTCCTCAGCTAACATCCACACCCTTGCACTTTCTAACCTGGGTCACTGAGCGATGAGAGGAATGGGGAGCAGGAGCCCTGGCTGATCCACCCCTTTCTAGGCTCTGCGTGGCTCTTCTGGGTATGTGAGATTTGTAATCACTGAAAACCCTGGTTACAAATTTGGTTTCAAATCCGAATTTGAAACATGTTGTGGTTTTCCTCCCTGCTCCAAACTGATGGTATTCTTTGCTAATATTCTAGACAGTCGGGACATTTATTATCCCTGTATTAATTTGTATTTGTGAAACACAAACCAAATCATGGAACGTTATAGCACAGGAGGCCACTTGACCCATTGCTCCATGTGCTAGCCCTCTGAAAAAGCTATGCATGTAGTTCCACTCCACTTTGGGTTACCAACTCTCCAGGGTTGCTCTGGAGTCTCCAGGAATTAAAGATTAATCCCTAGACACTGCTGTGAGTAACCCAAGGGAAATATCAGAGGAGCATTAAAGAAAGTGGTTTCCCCTATTTCCTGCCCCCATTTTTGTTTATTTGTTGTAAAAATATTGGAGATGTGGAAAGGCTGACTGGACAGGACAACGGGTGGCATAAGGTCATGTGATGAAACCTCCAGGAAGACCTTCAGTCGGAGTTGGCAACCCTGACTCCGCTGCTTTTTCCCCATACGCCTTTACATGTTTCTCTTTTAAACATTTATTCTTTACCCTCTTCAAACCTATCATGGATTCTCCTTCCACCAGGTGTTTCTAGTGGACCATTTCCATGTCCTCAGCAGCTTCTGCATAAAGTCATTTCACCCAACCTTCCCCTTTGTTCCATTGCAATGATCTGAAATTCCTACTTTGCCAGTATTTTGACTGGTTGAATGCCTGCCCTGAGATGAGTATACTGTCATGACACAAAATACAAAACGGACCATAGGGGAATAATAGAACTACAAGGCTACTAGAAATGTCATCCAGATTGCTGTCCGTCATCTCCCACACACCCCCAGCTTGCCATCTTTAGTTAAGAGACATGTTACATCATTACAGTATATCATTTTGCTTAATGATGCCAATGGAGTCATTTATCAATGCTCACCCCTGTAAATGCCAGGACAGCAAATTGCACAACATTTGCACCAGCTATGGGCCAACTACTGGAAAATGGGATTAGAATAGATAGGTGCTTGATGGCTGGCACGGACACGATGGGCCGAAGGGCCTGTTCCTGTGCTGTATAATTCTATGACTCTATGACTCTATCCCCCCTTTTCATAATGAACAAAAGACAAATTTGCATGCGCTTTCATTTATACCTCTGAGTTTCCCAAGTTACCCACTATATACCCACTGTTCTCATGCATTAACAAATTGTTCGCTATTCTCATCAGTCTCTGCACATGCATTGCATATATAGTCGTTAAATCATGCAGGCCTCTTAATGGTATGCATGCGTGTTGTCATTGGCTGTTCATCTGGGTGATGTTCCCTCTCCAGGGAGTGTTGGTCCCATGACACGTGTTGTTGCCATGGTAACTGTTGTTCCACTTCCATTGCTGGGGACTGGCGGACCTCTGGGAACGATGGTCGTTCTGTACTCTGTGCAGCCGGTGAGATCCCATCTACCTGATTGGCTGCCTGCAGTGAAGGAAGAGTTTCCCTTGTTCGTACGTGCCTGTGGTTTCGCCGGTATGTTTGGTCATTCACGTCTACCACGTACGATCAAGGTGACAATTGCTCTCCGCATGTCCCAAGTTGCCACCTGGGCAGATTCCTGTTGAGAGCATTGAAAATTTGTACCCTGACTGGCTCCCCAGTGCTCAACTTTGGTAGTGATTTGGCAGTTTTGCAAATTGAAATTTGGCTTTCTGCTGTTTCACCTTGATTTTTTAATTCGCGTCTGTTACCACTTCTGGCTTCAGCATCTTTTTTGCTATTGGAAGAGTAATTTGGGTGTGGTGGTCTTTGGACTGGACTACTTTCTACCTTTCTATGCCTTCAGTTGGGTTTTTTCTCCACTCGAGCATTGCCTTGTATATATCTGTGCCAGATTTATTCGGTTTTTTGATGATTCCTTTGGCGATTTTCACTGCCACGTCAGCCTTTCCATTTGACTGGAGCTAGCACGGAGATTATGTGTCGTGTTGAATTTCCCAGGCTTTGTGAAGAGGCTGAATTCTTCACTAGTGAGCTGAGGGCCATTATCACTCATCACAATGCCTGGAATGCCATATGACTGAAGTGTACTTTCAGGCATTCTACTATCTCACCAGTAGTCATGGAATACTTGGCATTCATAAGTTACACACATTTGGGGTTCAAAACAGGCCTTCAAGATTTCTGCCAACTGTTGTTTTCTGTTCCTCGGAGAGATGTATGGTGGAATGCAATTTGTAGCAGTCTCTCCCCACCAGTGTTAACAGTGTCTGTATTGTATTGGCTCTGGCTTGTTAATTAAATCTGTTGCAATCTCGTAGTTTTGTCATTTGCAAGTGGAAAAACTGCCAGTTCTGCTACATGTTGCCTTTCATTTCAAGAGGAGCCATTGTTGACTCACTCAATGATTTATTTGCAGCCTGCTTCTTTTTGTTTGCTTTTCCTTGTCAGTGGCTTTCAGTTGCTCTTAATAGATTTGAACGTTTCTGTATTCCTCTTTCAGTAGCTGTGGCCCCTCTCCTGCTTTTCAAAAATCAATCTTAGCACCACTTCTGACACCATGTTACGAGCACAAAGAGTACAGTGCTTCTAGTACAATGCCTTTATTAGAACTGAGCGTAACATGGCTGCCTGTAGCCTGTCCCTCATGGCAGAGGTCACATGACTTCAGAAAGCCAGCTAGGGCCTTTAGTGCAAGATTGCATTTCAATCCAACAATAGTAGAAATCCAAACCCTTGTCCTAAATGGCTGTGGATGCTGGTGAACAGCTGAAGCTCCCCTAGAACTTTGTTAGGCATAAGTAAAAGGGGGGTAAATGGGGTTCAGGTGCAGATCAGCCTTGGTGGAACAGATAATATGGGCTGGATGGCCTATGTAAACAAATATAAAGATCCGGTATTCTTCGATCATCTTTCAGTTTGGAGCAGAGTTCCCTGAAAGATGAAGGACATTATAGTAATAATCTGCTTCATCAGGAAAAGTTGAATAGGTGAAATGAACCATCCTTGTTATTAGGTACTTTCGATTACTCTAAGAGATAGAAAGAAAAAAGGAACAAGTTGCATTTATATAGTTCCTTTCACAACATCAGAATGTCCTGAAGTGCTTTACAGGCAACTAAGTACATTTGGAGTGCAGTCGCTGTTGTAATTTAAGAAATGTGGCAACCAATTTGCACACAGCAAGCTCACATAAGCAGCAATGTAGATGCTTAAGTGAGCATTAATTGCCCACTTATGGGCCTCACCCACTGCTGCCAGGATTTAACTGGTGGTGGGAGAAATCCACACCAAGCAGCCAGCCTGGCAGTTGTGGGGGTTGGGGGAAGCCCTCCTTAATAGACCTCCTGGGTCCATTGGAGGGCCCCAAAGATTTTAACTGTCTAGGTTGCCCTCCCTCCATGACCTCTTAAACCCCAGCCTCCCAACCCCTCACCCCAACCCCCCAACCCCATTGCTGGTGCCTGCCAGTTTGGGACCTGGCATGACCCCCAATACATCCCCAAACCCTAATCTAATGCCTCACACCTGTTCCAAAATGCTGGAGAGCTGCTGGCCTCTGATTTCCAGCAATTCTCTGATGCGGAACATCCTCATCCAGAAGGATGGAAGCCTCTTCAGTCTATTAAGGGCCAAATGACCATTAACTGGTTCCGGGGCAGCCTGTAATCCCCTTGGCGGACTCCCTCCTGACATTTTAGCCTGGTTGGGAATCTGGCACCTTATAATTCAGCCCAGCGTTGTTTCATGATGTTGGCTGAGGGATCATTATTGACCAGGATGCCTATTCTTCTTGAAATAATGTCGTGGGATGTTGCCATCAACTGGCAGTGGTGGTGTAGTGGTATCGTTGCTGGACTAGTAATCCAGACACCCAGGGTCAATACTCTGGGGACCTGGGTTCAAATCCTGCCACAGCAGATGGTTGAATTTGAATTCAGTAAAAATCTGGAATTAAAAGTCTAATGATGACCATGAAGCCATTGTTGTGAAACCCACCTGGTTCACTAATGCCCTAAAGGGGGAGGAAATCTAGTGTTCTTACCAGGTCAGGCCCTCCAGACCCACAAAAATGTGCTTGACTCTGAAATGCCCTCTGAACAAGGGCAATTAGGGATGGGTAATAAATGCTGGCCTAGCCACAGCCCATGAACAAATAATAAAAAAACTTAGAGGGTAACAGAACATCAGGTTTAATCTGCCAGTGTGCTGCTCCTTTGGCACTGGTTTAAATTCTCAAGTCTCTGGAGTGGGGCTTGAACACACAAAAAATTACAACAGTGACTGCACTCCAAATGTACTTAGTTGCCCGTAAAGCACTTCAGGACATTCTGAGGTTGTGAAAGGAACTATATAAATGCAACTTGTTCCTTCATGACCTCAGCACCTTCCAAGATAAATAAACTACATACATTAATTTAGCCAGTTATTGGGTTAAATATTGCTGTCAGCAGCAAACAGACAGTGTCAGCCATTTGTTACCCTCACATTCACCCACACTTTCAATGGGCTTTTACACGAGAACTTGTGGCGATGAGAAAGCCACTTCTGCACAGAACCCTCCACAAGGTATCAGGGACCCATGTGAACAGAGAACAAGACTGTGCATCACTTTAACTAATCAGATCGAATACTCCTCACTAAACTGTGCAGCGCATGAACCAGAAGTTTAATTTGGAGTATTTAATTCAATACCAAATCAGGTGCAGAAAGCAAATTGAAGGGAGGAAGAGAAAGCTGGCATTAAGGTAGAGAGATAATAGAGACAGAGAAGTAAAAAAGGTAAATATTTTCTTTTTAAAAAATTTCCAGAAATAATTAAAGGATTGAAGGCATGAGACCCCACACTCCTAAAAATGTTACTTTCAGGACTGGAGAGGTTGTTTGTCAGTAATTAATATTTATCACACTATTAAAAATGTATTCCTGCTGGAATGGACAAGCCCTATTTTTTCTGGCGTGATTAGTTTGCATCTATCATGAAAGTAATGTAACTTTCAATGTGTCTCAACGTTGAGTTTCTTGGTGAGATGTTAATGTAATGAAGCTTCTGGAGGCGCACAGCAACTCGAACAACGACTTCCTGATTTTCACATTTAACTGCAAATGTGAGGTTGCTAGAAGTTTCTGTCTGATTCACACTCAAGGTCATTGAGTGCCAGGCAATGACTACTCAAGTTCCAGGTAATGGCCATCTCCAAAAAGAGAGAACCTAACCATCTGCCCTTGACATTCAATAGCATTACCATTGCTAACTCTCCCCACTACCAAGATCTTGGGGGCTTACCATTGACCAGAAACTGAACTAGACTAGCCATAATAAATATTGTGGCTACAATGTAGGTCAGAGGCTGGGAATTCTGTGGTAATTAACTCACCTGCTGACTCCCCAAAGCCTGTCCAACATCTACAAGGCACAAGTCAGGACTGTGATGAAATACTTTCTACTTACCTGGAGGACTGTGGCTCCAACAACAAGAAGCTTGACACCATCCAGGACAAAGCAGCCCAAGTGATTGACACTCCATCCACCAACTTAAATATTCACTCCCTCCACCACCAGCCACAGTGGCAGTGTGTACCATCTACAAGATGCACTGCAGCAACTCACCGGGCCTCCTTAGACAGCACCTTCCAAACCTGTGGCCTCTACCGCCCAGAAGAACAGCAGAAACATGGGAAAACCAAGTTGCCCTCCAAATCTTACACCATCCTGACCTGGAACTGTATCACCATTCCTTCACTGTCGCTGGGTCAAAATTCTGGAACTCCCTCCCTAACAGCACTATGGGTGTACCTACACCACATGGACTGCAGTAATTCAAGAAGGCAGCCCACCACCATCTTCTCAAGGGTAATTAGGGATGGGCAATAAATGCTGGCCTAGCCAGCGGTGCCCACATCCTGTGAACGAATGAATAACAAAAAGGACTCCATCCATTACCACAAACATTCATTTCCTCCTGCACTAGTGCACAGCCTACAAGTTGCACTGTAGCAACTCTCCAAAACTCCTTGGACAGCATCTACCAAACCCGTGACCTCTACCACCTAGAAGGACAAGGGCAGCAGACACATGGGAACACCATCACCTGCAAAGTTCCCTCCAACTCACCCAACATCCTGATTTAGAACTATATCGTTGTTCCTCCACTGTCGCTGGGTCAAAATCTTAGAACTCCCTCCCTATAAGCACTGTGGGAGCACCACACGCACCACACGGATTGCAGGGGTTCAAGAAGGCAGCTCACCACCACATTCTCATGGGCAATTTGGGATGAGTAATAGATGCTGATGTAGATCCTATGTTCATCCCATGAAGGAATAATTTAAAAAAAAATGAATTCTGAAGACCAGTAACTTTAATGCAGGGAAACAATGCAATGTTTCATTAATCATGACCAACGGCCATGAGTCAATATTTGAATCCGTTATAGGAGAGTGCGCCTGACACAACATTTCTCCAGACTCCTGAGAAGAAAGTTGATTCCACTGGATTGAGTGGACAATCAGCAGCAAAGGAGAGACTTAAGAAGCTAAGGGTGTGTCCTGCAAGGAGCATACGTTAAAGGAATCTCTAATGGATGTGTTCAAGAGGGTTTGAGCAGATAATTCGATAAAGACTATTTACACTTGTCAGTGATTTGCTAATGAGGACATAACTTTGGGTTGAGTGACAGAAGAATTAAAGTCGCGGTTAGAAAATATTTGCCAAACGCAGGAATTTAGAGTGAGCGATGCATCAGAAAAGGTGGATGTGGAGGTTACATGAATCAGTGGATTTAAGAAAGAATTAGATACATACTTAAAAAAGCGAAGGTATTCCGGTTATGGGTAAAATGGAGTAAGTAGCTGTCTCATGGAGCTAATGGCAGCAGAGACACACTGAGATAATTGTGTCTTTCTGTGCTGAAGTTTCTACACTGAGAACATTTCACCAGCTTTGCCTTTTTTGATTTTAATTGGCTGAAAATTTTCAGTTTCTTTCTTACAAGTCAGTTGGCCTTTTCAGGTTGGTGAAAGGCAGGAAGGCCTTTAACAAGCACCTTGTATTTCACATGAAGAGGGAATGTACATAAGGCACTATGTTGGACAATTACCCTTTCCAGCACATCCCCAAAAATGACAGCCAATCTTTTAATGCGATGATGGGTTTTGGATTACGAACCTCACTGAGAGTGCATTGTCCGGGTAGATTAGAGCAGGATTCAAGGCCGAAAGTGTGAGGAATCTGGTGTGTTTCTTGGCCAAGGGAGTATTTATAAAGAACCTTCGCTCAGAGGCTAAAATGAATTTATGTGAAAGAAGATGTAGTCTGGGCATGTAGTCTGTGAAAGGAGCAGCTGATGGGCCAAATGTCCTTTTCTCTGTCATTGGTCACACTGTAGCACCTTGGGATCAAGGATAGCTTAGAACAGGTAGAGAATAAAACAAATTGCGATGGACTTCAGTCACAGAATTTCTTCCTTTACTGCTTGAGTCTGACATTTTCTACTGTTTAAACATCTTACGGCATTTAGGCGTGCAGGTTTTAACTCAATGCCAGATTAGGGGCAGCTTTTTTGTTTTGGGTTGACAACTACAAGAATCAACTTATCGCTCCATCTTATTTCTTTTAGGGCACTTAACAGTGTGCGTGGGAGGAGAGAGAGAGAGAGAGAGAGTTTCCAGTAGATTTTAAATGTATCGTTTTATAGCAAATCAATCCTAAGAACTGGTTAAGAATTAAGCTGGTAATGATTAATTCGTAGTTCTAGAGGTTTGAGGGAGGCGCTTCAACAAAGTAGACTGAGAGGGACCTTCCAGCATCATTAAAACCACAAGAGCCCAAGTGTAGTGCAAGAAAACAAATGTAATGCTGTTGCTACTTGCAGAGTACATTGGAAGTCTGCTCAGGAGCACAGCTGGAATTTAGAGATCTTAATGTTGACTGACAAGAAGATAAAATCATCTGTCAGCACGTCTCTATGATTCATCAGGCCTCCTGCACAGGCAGAAAGAAAGATCTCTTCCACTTAAGAATAACGAGTGGTTGGCGGACAGCAGGGATTGTGGTTGACTTTATTGAGTAAGATGTGCAGCCGGCCCTGACTCAGTGAGATTTACTTTAGGCAGGTGCTAAATCTACCCTACTTGGCTTCTTGCCAATTCTACCGGAACCACCAGCTGAGGCTCCCCACTAGTTAATTTTTAAACGGGAACTCGGTTCAGTTTTCAGTTTAGTTTGCCCTTTCTCCACCTCCTCCTCAGCACCATCACTGAAGACCCGCAGTTCTAGATGCTACCTAAATGGATGTTCTTCACCAATGGGCTCAGTGAAAGAAAGACTTGCATCTACATATTTGAATATTGCTGAAAAGAGAGTCATGTTGCCAAAGCTTTTTGTCTTGCACTCGTCAGGGCAAATGCAAGTATGCCAAATTTCAAACAACAATTTATACTGCAGGAGGAAAGGGTTGGTAAGTCGACTCTGATTGAAGAAATAGATGAGGAACTATAGGCTCCCCAAGCTCCCAAGTAATTCAAAAAGAGCGCAAGGCTTGAACAAATTCCTTTTGTTTGCAGAGAATGGGTCCCTGTGTAGGAATGCATGTCGCTTCTGCCGAGCGTAAATGAGCCACATTATGAGCTCCCCTGAGGATCTTAAATTGGTTGTTAGTGTAGCTATTAGCGCACTCAGGATTGTTCAGCAAGTGTTGCCCAATCGCAGAATCACATCTAACAGTGGACTTTTTATTTTGAGATTTGCAAGCGTGGGCTGGTTTTATATTGCTCAGCCTGGCTATTACAAACAACCTGGCCAATACCGACATCCAAAGGAACATGCTGATTAGTCCTGATGAGTGCAAGATGAAGCTTTGGCAACATGTCTCCTTTCTTGGTGATATTCAAGTTCTGCACTACCAGGCGACTGCCTATATACACATTCATTTATCGGGTGTTGGAAACAGATTCAATAGTAGCTTTCAAAAGAGAATTCAATAAATACTGGAAGGAGAAAAAAAAATTGCTGGGATATGGGGAAAGAGCGGTGGGAGTGGGCCGAACTGGATTGTTGTTCAAAAGAGCTGGAGAAGAGTTAATGGGCTGAATGGCCTCCTGCTGTTCTTTATTGTTCTGTGATTCTATACCTCATGACTTCAGAACATCCCAAAGTTCTTTGCAGCCAATGCGAGGCACTTTTTGAAGTGTAGTCACTGTGGCAATAGAAGAAGTGCAGCAGCCAATTGACACACAGCAAGCTCCCACAAATAGCAACGTGATAATGGCTGGTCTGTTTTAGTGAGGTTGACCGAGGGATAACTATTGGTTAGGACGCCAGGGAGAACTCTTCTTTGAAATGGTTCCAGGAGATCTTTTACATCCACCTGAGAGAGCCGATGTCGCGAGTGTTGGTTGGTAAGGGATCCAAACCTTGAAGGAAGCTAGCTTCAAGGCTGAGCTTGATCCTGTTCACACCACATGTTCACACGTAGGTTAACTTTCCTGCAGAGGTGTCGATGTCAATCAGGTGTGGAAGCGCTTGTTCCTTCTGTTGTTTTTTGCCAACTTGGAGTCATTTACTGTGATGTCAACCTTTGCCACACAACAGGCAGGTGGCGGGACGAGCGTGGGCATTAAATGTTGAGTGTGTCCATTACCCACCTGTTGCTGCTGCCATTTTAGGGACCAGGGTCTCAGGGGCACGGATCTGGTAAACATTGTGCCCCAAGCTGGGGTCCTAATGAAATTCGGCATTTCGAAAGGTCAGGAAATTGGCCGGTAAATCGTTGGGGGAGGGAGAGACTCTGTTGGAATAATTCCTTCCTTACCCTTATAACAGATTCAAAAAGCTAGACACAATAATCTGTCTGAGAACTAAATTCGTTTATCCTTGATTCAAAACAATCGTCTTAAAAACTGTTTACAGAATAGTGTGCAGTTAGCCCTGCATCTAACATCAGCTGCACAGGGAACACCTCACGGATAATCGCTTATCCAAGGCTATTGGTGTTTCCTGATCAAGATGATAGGAGACAGTCCCTAGTGAATGAAAGATTGTACCTCTTTTTCTGCTATATCCTTTTTGTGGCCCAGTCCCTGCTTAATTCAAACTGTGTTAGGAGTTTTCTGAGCTTTGGGTCTCTGGGAGGCTAGGCATGGATGAGGGACCTCATGTCATACCAGACCATTACATCCTATTGTTGCTTTTCCCAAGCCATAATTTTGCTGTACAAACCTTTAATGTTAAGCTTTATAGTAAAAAAAACCTATTACCTTTTCTTATTTGAGCTAATTCCCGCTCTTACACTGCCCCCTGCTGTGATCAAAAGCCTGTGTTTTAAAAGCCTGCATAACAACCATTGCAGTTCATATTCTCAACAAGCTTATTTATTTATCCATCTACGTCTAGCTATCCTTACAGTACAATGTTTTTTTTGGCCCCGAATTCATCCCCTCCAATGTTATCAGTGTCATTAAAAGGAAAGAATGATTAGCATTTTTTATAACACCTTTCACGACCACAGGATGCCCTGCGGCGCTTTACAGCTGTGAGATCTTTACAGACCACCTGAGAGGGCAGATGGGACCTCGGTTTAATATCTCCTCAGGTAGTGCAGCACTCCCTCAGTGCGGCACTGGAGTGTCAGCCTTGATTTTTGTGCTCCATTTCTGGAGTGGGATTGAGAGGAAAAGACAAGATTTGTGGGCAAACAGTTTAAAGCAATTTCTTTAAATTTATTCATCTATGGGATGTGGGTGTCACTGGCTAGGCCACCATTTATTGTCCATTCCTAATTGCCCATGAGAAGGTGGTGGTGATGAGCTGCCTTATTGAACTGCTGCAGTCCATGTGGTGTAGGTACACCCACAGTGCGGTTAGGGAGGGAGTTCCAGGATTTTGACCCAGTGGCAGTGAAGGAATGGTGATATAGTTCCAAGACAGGATGGTGTGTGGCTTGGAGGGGAATTTCCAGGTGGTGGTGTTCCCATGCACCTGCTGCCCTTGTCCTTCTAGGTGGTAGAGTTTGCAGGTTTGGAAGGTGCTGTCGAAGGAGCCTTGGTGAGTTGCTGCAGTGCATTTTGTAGATGGTATACACTGCAACCACTATGCATCAGTAGTGGAGGGAGTGAATGTTTGTGGATGGGATGCCAATCAAGCGGGCTGCATTGTCCTGGATAGTGTCAAGCTTCTTGAGTGTTGTTGGAGATGGACTCATCCAGGAAAGTGGAGAGTATTGCATCAGGCTGCTGACTTGTGCTTTGTAGATTGGTGGACAGATGGGCAGTTGTGAGGTGAGTTATTCACCTCCAAATTCCCAGCCTCTGGCCTGCTCTTGTAGCCCCAGTATTTATATGGCTGGTCCAGTTCAGTTTCTGGTCAAATTCTGCCGTACTAACTGTTCTGCCTTTAATCTGCGTTAGACTAATGGAAAAACATCTCTATCGCCTTGCAGGCAATTTCAGTTAATCTCAGCTGCACCAGGACCAACGGTCTACTCATCATGGAGATCAGTTAGCTCATTTTTCTTTCCTTATTTCTTGGTATAGGATCATAGAGTCATAGGGTGGAACATAGTGAAGCTCCCAGGAACGGGAAATGAGATGGGGGACACTTACTTGTGCGGGAGGCGAAACGCAAGCTTCCCACGGGATGGTGTGTGACTTAGAGAGGAACTTGCAGATGGTGGTGTTCCCTTGCATCTGCTACCCCGTCCTTCTAGGTAGGTGAGGTCGGGGGATTTGGAAGGTGCTGTCGAAGGGAAGTTGGGACATATGTTAGTGGCAGCTTAAAGGTGGATTGTGGTTCCTGACGGCAAACAGGGGGAACCTATTATCATGTCCTGCGTACTCATTAAACACATACGGACACCAGATTAAGTTGTAGCTTTGCGATTAAGCCGACAGCAAAGCGGAAACACGTGCCTTAGATTCGTGACTGGTTAAAGGTGGTGTGCAGCAGGCGGGGTAGTCTTCCTGATGGGTTTGGGATGAGTAGGAGCTGCTTTTCTTGCCTGGGGAACTTTGTTGGACCAGGGGAAAGGAGGCTGAGCTGTGGCATTGAGCCCGGGTGGCAGCTGTCCAAGGAGGTCGAGGCTTGTCTGTTGTTGAAGGGAGGGTGGTGGCTGCCTGGGGGGTCCAAGGTGGCAGGTCGGGAGGGTGCCAGCAGTTCCAAGTTCAACATCCACCTCTGAGACCAGCAGAATGATCCTGCTGGGCTTGCAGGGACTGGATGCCTGTCTGGGTGCAGTTTAAATATGATGCCTGGATCTTCGACCCCATGAGGTAACGATGGGGTCGGTGACTTCCTGTCTGCCCTCTCTACACAATTAGCCGCGCCCTTTGACTGTGCACAGCTAATTGGCTGGCCACCGTGTGATTGCTCGTGGTCAGCCTTCCCATCTCCAAGCGGAGGTCCTGCTGCTCACTCCCTGCCCCAATCTCGGGACGCTCACTGCTGCAACAAGATTCTGCCCATGGAGCGATTACAGCACAGAAGGAGACCATTCAGCCCATCGAGTCCATGGTGACACTCTGTCACCTCCAATTCTCTTCCGGTTTGTATTCTGTACAAGAGAGATTTATTTTTGTGGTCAGGCAACCCCACTGAAAGAATGAGGATTTGATAGACTTCCTTTAAATACTTAGTTTTGGAGGAACAAGAGAGGAGAGAATGATGACTACCCTAGTGTCACTTGAAACAGATCTGGGTAGAGAGGGAGAGTCATGAGCCAGCTGGACTCCATGATTCAGGCACTGTCGGTTCACCCACGATGAATGGACTAAGTAGATTTCCTGGTCATTACTAATCTCGCAAGATAAGAGAAAGAACTGATCAATTGTGTAAAGGGGTCGCTCGTCAGGTATCAGATACTTTGGTGATGGAAGAGGCCCCACAGGTACCAAATCTTGAATGGACTTTGATAGAGACAAGAAACATTCAGCAGAAAAGTAGAATCCAAACTTCTTAGAGGCTTGTTCAGCAATGGAGGAGAAATGGGATTGGAGGAGGTTGAGAGCATAATTGGATTGGAATGGCCTTCGCAACCTTATTGACACTTAAAAGAGAAGGGCAGTTATTTACCCTTTATACCATATTCATGTAAAATTTAGCAATATGGTTAAATATTAGACGCCAGCCTTCTTAACAGCACTGTATCTACCACACCCCATGGAGAATATGATGTGGTTCATTGGTGACACATTGAAGGCATTGACTGAAAGGGGCCATGCCTGTCAGCTGAGTATGGGTCAGGGCTTCCATCCATCCTGGAGCCATCATTGAGGTTGCGGCACGAGGCTAATCAAAAAAATTTCCCCTAACATTTGAATTGAAGAGATCATTTTCTTCCATTACATCACTGAGGCAAGATCTGAACTGCCAGACATGCCTTGCCTTTAACAGAGAGTCTGTATTCTCCTCCACGTAATCAATCTTTCTGATTTCTCTTCAGTTTTTTCCTTCCTCTTGTCATGACAGTGGACCATACCCCAAATTACTTATGGACATATTGGACTTTGAAGTAACATGTGTTTTTTTAAAGAAGGACCTACTAGTAAAATCTGGCTGAGGCTGTAAGGTAACCACTTGCTGGAAAATTCCTATATGGATTACTTGACCAACTAGTTCAGAGAGAACAGCATGTTGCACCTAAAAGGTGTGACACGGCCTACTTCAGACAGAGGAAAAAGGTGCAATGCAAAAACTGAACTGTAACCTCCTATGGTTGCGGAGATAATGAAGGCTGATAACCATCTTACCATAAACCATCTCCTGTGAATTATATCCCAGGCTGTGGATATGATTTGGTTGAAAAGAAAGCAGATCTGGGCGAAAGACATGTTTGTTTTCTCTCTACCAGGAATACACAAGAAAAGAGGTTAAACAAGCCAACTTCAACCCTAGTTCTGTGTGCTAGTTTGGTGTTCTGTCCTGGTACTAATGTGTGCTGTGAAGGTCACAGCTGAAGAACATCAACTAGGCATCCCTGTGTTTGCAGGTAAAAAGTCTCGCTCTGATTGCTGGAAGCAAGTCACAAGTCAGCAAAGCCACAGTCAAAAAGGAAACAGGACAGCTTCTTTCAGCTAACCTGCAGGACCAAAAATGTCTAAATCATCCATGAAGCAGCTGAAGATGTTGCATTTCTGAGTCTGCTCAGTGAGCATCAATGGACTTGACATGTGCCAGTGACTCCATCCCCACCTCTAATTTACAAGTCATTAGAGCACTAAATTAGTAAACCAGAGGCCTAGCTACTAGACATTGGAATGTGAATCCCACCAAGGCTGTTTGAGAATTTAAATTCAGTCAAAGAAACAAAAAGGGGGTATCAGTGTAAGTGGCTAGGAAGTTGTTGGGTTGTTGGGTTAAAAACCTAACTGGTTCACCAATGTCTTTTGGAGAAGGAAATCTGCCATCATTACCCAGTCTGTCCTGTATGTGACTCTAGACCTACAGCAATGTGGGTGAGATGGTGGCGAAGTGGTAATGTCACTGAGCTTGTAACCCAGACTGATGCTCATGGGTTCCAATCCCACCATGGCAGCTGCTGGAGTCTGAATTCAGTGAATAAATCTGTAATTATAAAACTAGTCTCAGTAATGGTGACCATGAAGCTATCATCAATTATTGTAAAAATCCATCTGGTTCACTAATGTCCTTTAGAGGAGGAAAATCTGTTACCCTTATCCAGTCTGGCCTACATGTGAGTCCATATCCACAGCAATGTGGTTGACTCTTAACTACCCTCTGAAATGGCCTAGCAAGCCACTCAGCTGGACAGAGCAACTAGTGATAGGCAATAAATGCTGGCAATGCTCACATGCCTAGAATAAATTAAAAAGTTTTAATCTGGAAATGTCATCCCTATCATTTGCCAGCGATGGCCATGACAGGCAACACCACTTGATTAAGGTATAAGTGCCTGAAAGAAAGCTGGCATGATGTGAAAAACACAAAGACCAGACCTTATAACGGATGCTACCTTCACTACCAGCTACCTTCAAAAACAGTTCCTCTGACATGTCCTCCTTCTTCCTTAACCGAGGTTTTCCACCCACGGTCGTTGACAGGGCCCTCAACCGTGTCCGGCCCATCTCCCGCGCATCCACCCTCACGCCTTCTCCTCCCTCCCAGAAACATGATAGGGTCCCCCTTGTCCTCACTTATCACCCCACCAGCCTCCGCATTCAAAGGATCATCCTCCGCCATTCCCGCCAACTCCAGCATGATGCCACCACCAAACACATCTTCCCTTCACCCCCCCTGACGGCATTCCGTAGGGATCGTTCCCTCCGGGACACCCTGGTCCACTCCTCCATCACCCCCTACTCCTCAACCCCCACCTATGGCACCTCCCCATGCCCACGCAGAAGATGCAACACTTGCCCCTTCACTTCCTCTCTCCTCACCGTCCAAGGGCCCAAACACTCCTTTCAAGTGAAGCAGCATTTCACTTGCATTTCCCCTAACTTAGTCTACTGCATTTGTTGCTCCCAATGCGGTCTCCTCTACATTGGAGAGACCAAATGTAAACTGGGCGACCGCTTTGCAGAACACCTGCGGTCTGTCCGCAAGAAAGACCCAAACCTCCCTGTCGCTTGCCATTTTAACACTCCCCTGCTCTCTTGCCCACATGTCTGTCCTTGGCTTGCTGCATTGTTCCAGTGAAGCCCAACGCAAACTGGAGGAACAGCACCTCCTCTTCTGACTAGGCACTTTACAGCCTTCTGGACTGAATATTGAATTCAACAACTTTAGATCTTGAACTCCCTCCCCCATCCCCACCCCCTTTCCGTTTCTTCCCCCTCCCTTTTGTTTTTTCCAATAATTTATATAGATTTTTCTTTTCCCACCTATTTCCATTACTTTTAAATCTATAACTGTAATGCCCTGTCAGTCTTTCCACCCCACCCCCCACGAGAGCTGTACCTTGAGTGTCCTGCCATCCACTCTTAATTAACACATTCTCTTAGATAATATCACTACCTTTTACATGTCTTTGTTCCTTTGTCTGTGACATCTTTTGATTATCTGCTCCTATCACTGCTTGCTTGTCCCTACAACCACCCCTCCCCAACTTCTCTCTCCCCCACCCCCCCCGCACCGACCTTAAACCAGCTTATATTTCACCCCTCTCCTAACTTTACTCAGTTCTGTTGAAGGGTCATGAGGACTCGAAATGTCAACTCTTTTCTTCTCCGCCGATGCTGCCAGACCTGCTGAGTTTTTCCAGGTAATTCTGTTTTTGTTTTTTATAATGGATGCACCTGTTTAATTTAAACATGCTGCCCTGTACATAACACAATTCTGTAGAGATATGTGGCTTGCCTGTGTTAATACCAGAACTACTGTAGATGTCGACGTAGAAGTTGACCTTTGAAGCCTCAAAAGATCCCCCCCAAAACAGAGGTCGACCCATATGCTGGGTATAAAAGTGAACCATCAGCACCGTTATGGGTGGTCGCCCTTTTGAAATGTCAACAGTATCCGATGCAAAAAGTGGACGTGTCTTAAACTCCCGCACATCTTCACAACACAGGCCATATTATCTGATCCCTTTTGCTCGGTTATAAGGTACTTGTAAGTTAAACGGGCATCTTTGAGGTGAAAAATTGAGGCTGACTACTAATGAAAGTGTTCAATGCCATGGCTGAAAAGGGGGTCAACTTATATGCGAGTATATGCAAAAAATGATTTTTGAGGCTGGAAAGATGGGGTCATCTTATATGTTGGGATTTACGGTGTTATTGTCAGCTGTCAGGTGCCTCATTTTATGGCACCTGTGGCCCAGAGTTAGAGGGTTGTAGGGTATGAAATTGGTCTTTGGTGATGGTGTGAAATGGCTGATAGCCTGACACGGGCGATGATGCGAAAGGGGTAATGGTGAGTCAACGGATCATTTCACACCCTGCATGTGAAAATTGGGCATGGTGTAAGACAAGTTCTCTACTTGCTATTGCTTGTCTTGTGCTATTGCCGAAGACCAATTTCACCCCACGCCACCCTCCACCATGAGCTCAAGGACTGTTCCACGGACTTGAGTTCACAATCCAGACTGAAAATCCAGTTGTTATGATCCCAGCTGATGTTACTACTGGACAATTCAGATCCCAGGGTGGAACCCCGCTTGATAGATCCTAACTTTTATTTTTTTGTTCAGAAAGGTGAGGGTTGGCTACTGAACAGAGTCACAGGAGTCAGCTGATGAACTTTTAACAAAAGAATAAAACATTTATTAAACAAGAAAAGATGCACTATATTATAATACTCCTTCACCTACACCTGTACCTTTACAAATATATACAGATTTGTAAGGACAACACAAGTTAAAAAAGCTACCTTATACTGCCATGTTCACAATAAATACACAGCCCATGTAAACCAACAGGCGACCTGTGATCAGACATACTACACTCTGAAACCAAGTGACAGATGCCACCCCAGACAGATGCGATGGATCCCTCATCAACTCCCCCCAGACACTTGTCACACTGTGAGCCAACCGGTCTCACTGAACTCTGTCTTTCACATGAGAGTTTCCAATCTCCAGTCTCGAAGAATCCGCTTTGGAATCTTCTCCCAAACAATGCTTTTTCTCGGATGCCTTCCACAAGGGTTCCATGTCCAGGGTTTCAAACTCTCCTTCTGATGTTCCTCTCCCCTGGATCATCACATGCATTCAAGCTTCCTTCCATGCACTCTCTCTCAGAAAGCCAGCCATGCCAACAGAACACCCATGCTTCACATGTTCATAGTAAGGAGTCACCAAACTTTGGCTGTCTCCTCGGATCTTCTGGCTTCTTGCAAGCCTATTTTGCTTTAAGCCTGCATTCTGCAGCTTTCTGTCTTTAAATTTGGAACCTTCCTCTGCTCCTCACTCTTAACTTCACTTAAGAGGACCTTTTCTAGATTCCTGTTCTTTTCCTTTGACCAGAAGGTCTTCTTGGGATTCTCCTTCTGTTCTTTGTGAAAATCTGATTCTTGCAGCTCCCTCTTTTCCAGCGTCTCCTAGCTCCTGTCCCCAGCTGAGCTAAAAGAAACTGCTGTTCTGTTTCTCTCTGTGTCAGTGAGCCCCCTGTTGCTAGGCAACAGCCCAGTTTTCTACTTCAAGAGTCATAAAACCTCATTAAAAATGCAGGTATACCAACAAACAAAGCCTTCAGACTTGCAGGCAACTTTTGAAATGAAACTAAAATTCAAGTTCCCCCCCCTTTCTTATCACACAAGTACAGAAACACAAATTAAACATAAACCTAAAGCTAAAACTCATTCCTAACATGCGCAAATACAAATATAACATGCTTAAAACTATCTTTAGTTCCTAACACAGTGCAGCACTCACGGGCTGTTGCATTGCTATACAGAATGAGACATTAAACTCTGAACCTGTCTTTAAGTCTGGCCAATGTTGTATAGGGAAATGACACAGCCAATTCTTTTCTTTATCACTTATTCTTGGGCTGTGGACAACAATGGTAAGGCCGGCATTTATTGCCCATCCCCAGTTGTCAACTCAGTGGCACTTCAGAGGGTAGTCAACCACTTGGCTGTAGGACTGGAGTCGCATGTAGGTTGAACAGGTAAAGATGACAGATTCCCTTCCCTAAGGGACATCAGTGAACCGGTTGGCTTTTTGCGACAATCCAATAGCTTTGTGGTCCATTTTATTGATGCCAGCTTTTTGCACACCGATGGGTATCCCACAAACAGCAAATGCAATAAACTGTTATTCTGTTCACCTGGTGGTACAGACTAAAGGAAGGGTGTTGGCCAAGATACTAGGAAAGAGCCTCTTGTTTTTCTTCAAATGGCGCTGTGGGATTTTTTACATGCACCTCGGCTGACAGAGGGGGCTGGTTTAACATTTTATCCATTAGCAACACCTCGGAGAGTGCAGCATCCCTTCAGGACTGCATTATGTCTTCAGCCGAGAGTATGGGCTCAAGTTCTGGAGTTGGGGCTTGGACCAGTGACAATCTGTTTCCAAGGCAAGAGTACTTACCCATGGCGCTATTCGAGCACGAGCAAGAAGTTTCTCCTGGTGCCCTCTTCAACAATTCTGTCTCAACCAATGCCCGAAACAGTCATTCTGACTGAAGGTGATCACTCTGTTTCCCTCTCACCTGATGCTGCCCTGAGCTGCTGAGTGCCTCCAGCATTTTCTGTTTTTACATTTCTAATCTTATTGCTTTTTGTGAGATCTCAGTGTGTAAAAAGTGCCTGCAGCCATTGCCAATCAGAAAACCACTGCTTAGAGGTGAGAGATAAGAATAAGAAACTGTTAAAAACTAAAATACCATTTCTTCGCTTGTCTATATTTTGCAATTTTGCAATGGTTGGATTTTATTCCACATATTCCTTGATCCTATAATGTCTACCCCCTGCCTAGAATACTTGCCAAAAGCAAAGATAATACCCCAGAAATCCCCGGAGCAGGTCATCTTGCCCTGTTAATTCGACTTTTTCCTGGACCCTTCCAATTCGAAGATCATTTGCCCCGTAACTTGCTGAAAGTGTGAGTTGATAATGGTGTGGCAAGGGCAACAGGGACCTTTGAGAATGATGGGGGCAATAATCTATTTACTTGACCATGGAGATTTACGAATTGGGGAAGAAACAGAAGATCGCTGGTAAGTAAATAGGGTGAATTCAGCTTCAGAGAGGGAAAGAAAGATTGGATTAAGAGAGAGAGAGAAGGTTGAGAAGGGAAATTAAGAAAGAGAATAAAGCATCTTAAATTTAATTTTTTTGAAATTTGGAAGAAGGATTTACTACCTCCAGGAATGCGACTGAACAGTTTCAACTGTTCCCTTTCTAGGCGAGAAAGGCGAATTAGCATTGCATTTACAGTTATCACCTGATTCAAAAAGCACTTACGCTTTTAATTTCCGGCCCTAACATTCTGCGGCAGGTTTAATGGAAAATTAATGTGCAAGTGCAACAGGTATCTTAAAAATAACAGAAGGTTGAGGTTGAAGTGCTGTTTGTGCATTGCTAATGGTGGAGCAGCATAAATAGAGGAGCATGTTCTGGAGATTTACAACTTATTGTGTATCTTTTCCTGATTCAAACTTGCTGTCTGATGTGGCCATTAATAACCCCAAGTGTCGTCAATGTGCTAATTGTTGTTATTCCAGCAAGATCCTGGTCAATAATTGTGTTGTAAAAATCCAGGCTGGGATTTCCCTCACCGTTGCTTAGCAGGAAATTGCCTGGGCACCCTCCACCCACCCAGTCCCCCTTGCCCCACCCCCCAAAAAGGATCAGCTCCAGTAGCATTCCCAGTCACACCTTCAAAATATTACAGGAAAATACATGGAATACATTCACCACCCTGGAATTTTCAAAGGTTTGGGCTTCATTCCAAATTTCCCCCTTTTCCTCCATTCGTTTTAGCTTCGCTCTTACCTCTCTCCTCCAGTTTTCTCCTCGACTTTCCTGAGGGCACTGGATCATCCTTGTTCTTCTCTCTTAGGCAGTCCCTCGAGTTCGAGGGTGACTCGCTTCCACTCCAGTTCCATGGGTTCTGAGATGGCTGATAAGCCCATTGCATGATCTGCGGACTCTGCCCCACGCGGGGCAGGCGGTGCTTGAAGGGTTGGGTTGATGGGTTGTTTGGAGGCTTGTACGTTCCTTCTGATGCGTCGACTTCACCTCTGCGTGTTCCTGACCAAGTCTCTCAGTGCCTTCCAGGACGAGCCTTCTCCATTTTGTTTGATCACAGGCCAGGGACTCCCATGAGCTGGCGGGGATGTTTGACCTCTTCAGGGATGCTTTCAGGACATCTCTAAAACGTTTCCTGCTCTCCTCCTGGGAGACTCCTGCAACAACTGAGCCCCGAGTGGAGCAGTGGACTCCTTCTCTGAAGCACATGAGAAAATGGACCTTTCACTACACATCCGGACAGCTACGACCCTCTTCCAACCAGCTCCGACAGTAAAACACCTCCCCCCATCGATTAAGATCAACAGTGAGATCCTGGAAAATGCGGAACCATTTCATGTATCTTGGGAGCCTCCTCTCAACAAAGGCAGACATAGATGATGAAATTTATCATCAATCTCAGTGTGCCAGCGCAGCCTTCAGTTGACTGAGGAAAAGTGTATTTGAGGACCAGGATCTTAAACCCAAGCCCGAGACTGAATCATTATTGGGGTTCAGAATGATGGGCACTGAGTGTTCTCAGTTACCTTGCACTTAGGCATTTGTCAAGGTCCGATCAAGACACAAGCAGAGGCAGGAGTCAATGTGCCTCCATTGGAAGGGAGAGGAAATTGTGGTGTAAAGGGCTGAGAGGGGCAAGAGTTTCTAGAATGTGTTCAGGAGAATGTTCTACAGCAGTATGTGTCCAGTCCAACAAGAAAGGAGGCATTGCTAGGCCTGGTTCTTGGAAATGAGGTGGACCAAGTAGATCAAGTGTCAGTGGGGAGGAGACAGTGATCATTATATCATAAGGTTTAGGATGATGGTAGAAAAGGGCAATGGGAAATCCAGGGTAAGAATAAGTAACTGGGGAAGACCCGACTTCAATGGGGCAAGAACAGAGCTGGGCTGGATAGACTGGAACCAAAGGTTGGCGAGAAAAACAGTAGCTGAACAATGGGCGACTTTCAAAGAAGAAATGGTTCGGGCACAGTCAAGGTATATTCCCTCAAAAGGGAAAGGTAGGGTAAACAAATGCAGAGCTCCCTGGATGAATAAGGCAATAGAAATTAAGATAAAGAAGAAAAAGTGAAGGTGTCAGGTAGAAAATACAATTGAGAACCAAACTGAATACAGAAGGTTCGGAGAAGTGAAGAAGCAAATAAGAGAAGTAAAGATGGATTGTGAAAAAAGACTGACAGCCAACATAAAAGGGAGTCCCAATGTCTCCTATAGGTAATTAAATAGTAAAATGGTGGTAAAAGGAGGAGTAGGGCTGATTAGGGACCAAAACGGGGATTTACACATGGAGGCAGGGGGCATGGGTGAGGTGTTAAATGAATACTTTGCATCTGTCTTGACCAAGGAAGCAGATGCTACCCAGCCCATCGTGACAGAGGAGGAAGCTCTATCACTATGAGGGTGGTGAGGTAACAGGGAGGGTTGATGAGGGTAAAAAGGTTGATGTGGTGTGTATGGACTTCCAAAAGGCATTTGATACAGTGCCACACAACAGACTTATGAGAAAAATTATTGCTCATGGAATAAAAACGACAGTAGCAATGTGGATACAAAATTGCCTGAACAGCAGGAGACAGAGAGCAGTGGTGGACAGACTGTTTTTCAGACTGGAGGAAGGTTTATAATGGGATTTCCCAGGGATTGCTGTTTAGGACACCTGCTCTTCTTGATATATATTAATGAGCTACACTTTTGCTTCGAGGGCAAAGTTTCAAATTTTGCTGATGACATGAAACTCAGAAGCATTGTGAACTGCGAGGAGGAATAGTGTAGAACATCAAAAGGACATGGATAGATTGGTGGAATGGGTGGACAAGTGGCAAATGAAATCTAATGCAGAGAAGTGTGAAGTGATTCATTTTAGTAGGAAGAACATGGAGAGACGATGTAAAATAAAGGGTACAATTCTAAAGGGGTAGCAGGAGTGGAAGGACCTGGGGGTACATGTGCACAAATCATTGAAGGTGGCAGGACAGGATGAGATTGTGGTTAAAAAAAGCATGCAGGATCCTGAGCTTCATAAATAGGGGCATGGAGTAAAAATGCCAGCAAGTTACGTGAAACCTGTAGAAAACACTGGCTTGGCCTCAGCTGGAGTATTGTATCCTAAGCACAGCACTTTAGGAAGGATGTGATTGCATTAGAGAGAGTGCAGAGAAGATTCATGAGAATGGTTCCAAGGATGATGAACTTCAGTTAGGCAGAGAGATTGGAGAAGTTGGGACTGTTCCCCTTGGACAAGAGAAGGTTGAGAAGAGATTTAATAGAGGTATCCATAATCATGAGGGGTCTGGACAGGGAGAAACTGTAGGTAGGGAGAAACTGTTCCCATTGGTGAAAGAATCAAGGACCAAAGGACACTGATTTAACGGGATAGGCAGAAGAAGAAATGGTGATATGAGGAAAAACCTTTTTACCAGCGAGTGGTTAGGATCTGGAATGCACTGCCTCAGATTGTGGAAAGGGCAGGTTCAATTGTGGTTTTTGAAAGAGAAATGGATCATTACCTGAAGAAGAAAAATTTTTAGGGCTAAGGGGAAAAGGCAGGGGTGAATTGCTCTTGCAGAGGGCCAGCATGGACATGACCGGCTGAATGGCCTCCTTCTGTGCTATAACAATTCTATGACTGTATAAGATTTACAAGGATGGCACCAGAAATGTGTGCTGATACATATCAGGAAAGAATTGATAGGCTGAATTCCTTTTCCCTTGAAAAAGAAGGCTGATGGGTGACCTAAAAGAGCTCTTTAAAACTGATAAGTTTTGGTAAGGGTAGGTACAGGGATGGTGTTTGCATTTGTGGGGAAGAGCATAACTAGAGGCTATCAATATAAGATAGTCACCAAGAAATTCAATAGGGAATTCAGAAGAAACTTCTTTACCCAAACGGTGGTGAGAATGTGGAATTCACTAACAGGGAGTGGTTAAAGCGATTAGTATAGACGCATTTAAGGGGAAACTAGACAAGCGTATAAGGGAGAAGGGAATAGAGGGTTACAATGATAGATTTAGATGAGGAAAGATGGTAGGAGACTTGAGAGGAGTATAAACGATGGCTTGGACCAGTTGGGATGAATGGACTGTTTCTGGGACGTATACCCTACGTAATCCTTTGTAATGTCTCAAATGAGCCTGGAAATCAAACCTGGGACATTCTGGTATGGTATGGTGAGGTTCACTGCTCCACTGGGAAAGGCATTTACTGACTGTGTCACTGGGAGTGGAGTTGAGGGAATGGCAGGTGGAGGGGAACAAGCTCCTAGCACTTTTCTAAACAATCTCTAACATGCATTTAATCAAACACAGGAGCTGTTGGATATAAAAGACAGCGAGAACTGAGCAGAAGCTAGACACAAAGTCAAGCCCAGCTACAATTTTATTTCACAATTTCAACATGGTGCTAATGCATTAGTTACACAGTAGGTAGAAATTTGAAAATACACAGTGTACTCATAAATAGACAATTCTTTAGAAAATGGAGTTTAGATTTCTCCCTTGGGTATAAATATTTATTTGTAGAAGTCCAATGGTAGTTTATTCCTCTTTTCAAATGGTTGAACATAGTTCTGAACTTCACGATCAGTGATATCTCTTTGGTAAGTGCCTGTTTATGATTTTAAAAGATGTACAAACATGTTTCCTGTGGCCGTTTCCCACCTCCTTCACTGTCTGACGGACTCTAACCAGGATGATGTTCCACAGTTGGAGAGTGGGGGGCAGCTTGCCCTCTCGTATCTTTGTCAAGCGTGAGGATAAGCAACAGGAGCAGGATTAGGCCATTCAGCCCTTCGAGACTGTTCCACCATTCAACAAGATCATTTTCTCAACTCCACCTTCCCACGCTACCCCCTTGTCCCTTAATTCCATTAGTATCCAAAAATAAATCGACCAGCCTTGAACATACTCAATGACTGAGCATCCACAGCCCTCCGGGGTACAGAATTCCAAAGATTCACAACCCTCTGAGTGAAGAAATTTCTCTTCATCTCAGTCCTAAATTCAGAAGAAACCCAGAGGTTGGTGAGAATGTGGAACTCGCTATCACAGGAGGTGGTTGAAGCAATCAGTATGGATGCAATTAAGGGAAAACTAGTCAAGCACATGAAGGAGAAGGGACTAGAGGGTTATGATGATAGTTGGGAGGAGCGATATCCTGAGACTGTGACCTGAGACTAGATTCTCAGTAGCTACCCTGTCAAGCCCCTTAAGAATTTTATATGTTTCAATGTGATCACCCTTCGTTCTTCTAAACTCCAGGGAATACAAGCCCCAGACTACTCAATCCCTGCTGTAGGATGATCTCCTCAACCCAGGACTCCCTCTAGGGCAAGTACATCCTTCCTTATATAAGGAGACCAAAACTGCACAAAATATTCCAGGTGTGGCCTCGCCTGTATAATTGTTGTGAGCTTCCTTTGCTCTTGTACTCCAATCCCTCTGTAACAAAAGCTAACAAACCATTTGCCTTCCTGATTGCTTGCTGTATTTCCATGTAGGACCCTAACTGACAGGGAGGCAACACTAATCAATCATCATGAGTGTCAGTCATTTCCCCAGGGAGGGAGAGAAGGTGGTCTCCTGTTCTCCCCTTGTAACTTCAGCATCTGGCACAGACTTTCCGTCAACCTCTCAGTGGATTTATGGTGGAGACCCCTCCATCCACCAGACGACATTCTATCTCCCACCCCAGAAGACATTCTACCTCGTGATGTTTACATACATATAATTGTCAGCAGCCAGATAATAATCTGGAGTGAGAACCTTAACCAATTTTCCTTTGCCCACTTCCCCACTGCTCCCTTCCAGTTGTGATGTACATGTACCTTCAAGGGAGCATATCTTAAACTGCTGCCCATCACTATCCACCACGATACAGGATGTGATGTACAATCCCATGTCCACTGTAGACAGAACAATGTAGCGGTCCTAGAGATTAGACGTGTCTACATAGCCTCCCGGTTACCTTTGTCTGTATATAACCCTATTGTCAAATAAAGAACCAGCCTTATTGTTTTAATCAATCTTTATTGTATAGTTGTTAATTTGTGCTAAACAGAAGAACAGAAGTCTATTCTTGACTCTGCTGAAGTCAATCTACACTAATGAATGAGTCAAACACAAAAGGTCATCAATTATTGCAAAAATATTTAGAGGGGAGATGAGGAGAAATTTTTTAGTTACTGAGCAGTTGGGATCTAGAATGCTCCACCTGAAAAGATGTTGGGAGCTGATTCCATGAATGATTTTAAAAGGAAGTTGGACAGGCACTTGAGGATGCAGCACTTACATGGTTATGGAGACAAAGCAGGGGTGAAGGTCTAGGGATAGAGCCATAGAGCAATAGGGCACAGAAGGAGGCCATTCAGCCCATCAATTCCATGCTATCCCTCAGCAGAGCAATTCCCCCACTCAATCCCCATAGCCCCGCAAGTTTATTTCCCTCAAGTGCCCATCCAATTTCATTTTGAAATCATCGAACGTCTCCACTTCTACCGCCCTCATAGGCAGCGAGCTGTAGGTCATTACCACTGGCCGCGTAAAACAGTTCCTCCTCACATTCCCTCCCACCCCTGCATCTCTTGCCCAAGACCTTAAATCCGTGAGCCCCTTGTCTTTGCACCATCAGCTAATGGGAACAGCTTTTCTTAGTCTTAACATCGGACTTAACATTGAGTTCAACAACTTCAGACCATGAGCTCTCTCTTCCATCCTCACACTTTTTTTTTAATCTCCTTTTTTCGATATTCATTTTTATTTTTTAACAGTTATTTTTTTGCCCTCTTATTTTCATTTTTATTCGTTGTTTTATCCCTACCTTTTATCCCATTTTTGATCTTTTTTCCCATCATTTTCCCTCCCCCTACCCTCCTATTGGGCCCTTGTTCATGTAATTATTTCCAGAGTGCTTACCCTTTTCCTGCTATTATCACATTCTGATTTCTTACTTTAATGCCACCATCAGCACCTCCTTTAGCCCTTCCCACCACCATTAACACCTCTTTGTCCTTTTGTCCATGACATCTTTGTCAATTTCTTCTTTGTCTCCACCTGTCGTTGGCCTTCTACCCAGCTTCACCGCCCCCTCCCCCCCCACTTAAACAGTATAAATTTCATCACATTCTTACTTCTCTTTAGCTCTGAAGAAGAGTCATACGGACTCGAAATGTTAACTCTGTTTTTCTCTCCACAGGTGCTGTTAGACCCTGCTGAGTTTTTCCAGCATTTTCTGTTTTTGTTTTCTTAGTCTACCTTTTCTAAACGCGATGGTTCTTGGAAAGATCCAGCACAAGCATGATGGGCTGAATGGCCTCTGCCTGTGCTGTACGTTTCCATGGATTCTGTGGCACTCAACAGTGTTTGGAATGGAACTGCGGCCATTCTGGTTTAGATACATCCGGTGCGAGTACCCACCGCATGGAGGGACAATTGTTAGCTATTAATCCCTTATTGGAAGAGATGCTGTGAGTGTCCCTGTCAATAGTTCCCTAAAGGGTTAAAATGATGTTTGCAAACATTAAGTCTGGCCAGTCTTTGTGCTGGCACAATGACATCACAGGCAAGAGACATAGTTTGACATTATTCACGCTATTGGCTCGTGCTTCTGTCAATAAGATTCGCTTTGTAATGAAGGTGGAGAAGCTTTAAATGCACAGAGTAGGAACTTGATCCAAACGCTTCACCATTTTGGATTCAGCCCCTGCTAACTTTTTGCAGCCAGATACCCTTTAAATTGAATGATTTTCCGCGTGAGGTGTGCCACATCAATGCAGGTTATTTCGGAAACCACAATTTTCCGCAACCCACTGCAACCCTTCAGTTCTTAGTGAGGGACTGAGTGAAGTAACGCCTGTCTATAAACTGGGGCTGCCCTCTGTTCACTCCTCTTCCCTGCAACCCTTACCTCTCAGCCACTGTGGCTATTTACCCGCAAGTGCCCATCCAATTTCATTTTGAAATCATCCATCATCTCCACTTCCACCGCCCTCATAGGCAGCGAGCTGTAGATCATTACCACTGGCCACGTAAAACAGTTCCTCCTTGCATTCCCTCCCACCCCTGTATCTCTTGCCCAAGACGTTAAACCTGTGAGCCCCTTGACATTTTTACCATCACCTAATGGGAACGGCTTTTCTCAGTCTACCTTATCTAAACGCGATTGTTCTTTGAAAGATCCAGCAAAAGCACGATGGGCTGAATGGCCTCCTCCTGCAGGTGCACCTGAGCTTCCCTGTTGCACAGACAGTCCTCAACTGTGCTCAAAACCCACCCCCTCAGAACTGAGGGAAGGCAGGGATGTGAGGAATTTGCAATGTCAATGATACCTTACATTGGTAGCCCACCTCAAGTAGAAAATCGTTTTGGCAGGGAGGGAGGAAGCTGGGTTGGAGGTGGGAAAGATTAATGTGCAGGGAGGGGCCAACAATTGCCGACAACAACTACTCGCATTTATGTGGTGCCTTTAACATAATAAAATATCCCAAGGCACCACATAAACACAACGTTTGACATCGAGCCATGTAAGGAGATAGTAGGGCAGATGGCCAAAACCTTGGTCAAAGACATACGTTTTAAGGAGAAGAGAGAAGTGGAGAGGCTTAGGGAGGGAATTCCAGAGCTTATGGCCTAGGTAGCTGAAGGCACGGCTGCCAATGATCACAGCGTAGGAGCAAGCCTCTCGAGCGTGTTCTACCAAAGACTCTACCATTTTAATCCTAATTGTGAATATTTGTGGTGGGTTTGTAGAATTATGTGGAGAGGTTGACGTTGAGAGGCGATCAAAGAGATACATGTGTATCTCACCACTCTGTGGTACTACTCTCAAGCTTACTCCAACACCATGCAGGTAGGGTAGTGTAGTGCTTCATATAACTGGACTCATAATCGAGAGCACATTAGTTAGTGTAAATCCGCCCCCATGGCAGTTTGAGAGTTTTGAATTCAGTTTCAGAAGAATCTGGAATCAGGAAACTTGTGTCAGTAAAAATGGCCATTCCAGTAAAACCCTCAACTGGTTCACTAACGTCCTTCAATGAAGGGAACCTGCCCTCCTCTATTCGACTGGCCTCTCCGTGACTCCAGTCACAGACCAACGCATGGTCGATTCCTAACCACCCCAATGGGCAAGCGAGCCGTTCGGTGTATCTGAGGGTTAGAAGGCCCATCACCATCACCATCACTAGCATCTGAGGCTAACTAGGGCCGGGCAATAAAAGTTGGCCTTTCCAGGGTGGCCCACCAGTGGAATAAATTCTTTGAATACCACCCCTGCCCCCACCACCACCCACCCCCTGCCACCCTCCCCACCCCCCCCTCAACTCCCCCACAGTCTTGGTCACATTCAAAATAAGAAAAATAATTTACGCATCACTCTGAATCCACTCCTGATTAAAGACCCCAGGGAAAATCTATGTTGACGATGGGATACTTTCAATAACTAACACTGGAAGCAGGAATTTAAAGAAGCTAATCAGCAGGGGGAGCGATGCGCTACAGCTTTGTCTGCTTGTTGACTGTGTTGAGGAAGGTGTCTGTGTTGGGCGGAGGTATCTCCTCTTCTTTGTCCAAATCTTTTTTGACCAGTTCCTCTGAATCCACGTATTTGTAGAAGTAAGCCATGATGGAGAAAATGATGCAGACGGCAAACAGAAGGCAGGCAAACAGCACAAACTCGGCCCACTGTGAGGGTGAAACAGGAGATTTATTACAATCAGCATCATAGAAACGATGGGCACAGAATGAGGCCACTCGGCCCATTGTGCCTCTTCCGAATGCTTCATCAACTGTCCAACTTACTGATGGTGGTTTGGGGTGGTGGGGCGGGGGGTGGTATAGTGGTAATGTCTGGACTTAGTAATCCAGAGGTCCTGGGAACCTGGGTTCAAATGGCAGCTGGTGTAATTTAAATTCAATTAATATACCTGGTATGTAAAACTAGTCTCAGTAATGGTGACCATGACATTTGTCATAAAAACCCATCTGGTTCATTAATGTCCTTTACAGAAGGAAATCGGATGTCCTTACCTGCTCTGGCCTACTTGTGACTCCGGATCCACAGCAATGTGGTTGACTCTTAGCTGCCCTCTGCATAGGCCCAGCAAGACATTCGGTTCAAGAAGGTGGCTCACCATCACTTTCTCTAGGCTAGTTCGGGATGGGCAGCAAATGGGCCTTGCCAGTTACAGCATAAAAATAAATCCTGCTCTTTCCACCGAGCCCTGCAAACTTTTCCTTATCAAATATTTACCCGATTCCTTTTTGAAAATCACGATGGAATCTGCTTCCACCTCCCTTTCAAGCAGCACATTGCTAAAACACAGACACGCCCAACAGACAGACACTCCTAATGTGCACACTCTCTGAACGCACGCACACACGCAAAACACAGACACACCCAACACGTAGACACACCCAAACGTAGACACACCCAACACGTAGACACACCCAACACGTAGACACACCATAAGACCATAAGACATAGGAGCAGAAATTAGGCCATTCGGCCCATCTAGTCTGCTCCGCCATTCAATCATGGCTGATAAGTTTCTCAACCCCATTCTCCCGCCTTCTCCCCGTAACCTTTGATCCCCTTACCAATCAAGAACCTATCTATCTCGGTCTTAAATACACTCAATGACCTGGCCTCCACAGCCTTCTGTGGCAATGAATTCCATAGATTCACCACTCTCTGGCTAAAGAAGTTTCTCCTCATCTCTGTTCTAAAAGGTCTTCCCTTTACTCTGAGGCTGTGCCCTCGGGTCCTAGTCTCTCCTACTAATGGAAACATCTTCCCCATGTCCACTCTATCCAGGCCTTTCCGTATTCTGTAAGTTTCAATCAGATCCCCCCTCATCCTTCTAAACTCCATCGAGTATAGAGCCAGAGTCCTCAAACGTTCCTCATATGTTAAGCCTTTCATTCCTGGGATCGTTCTCACGAACCACCTCTAGACCCTCTACAGGGCCAGCACATCCTTCCTGAGATACGGGGCCCAAAATTGCTCACAATATTCTAAATGTAGTCTGACCAGAACCTTATAAAGCCTCAGCAGCACATCCCTGCTTTTCTATTCTAGTCTTCTCGAAATAAATGTCAACATTGCGTTTGCCTTCCTAACTACCGTATCAACCTGCAAGTTAATCTTAAGAGAATCCTGGACTAGGACTCCCAAGTCCCTTTGCACTCCAGACTTCTGAATTCTCTCCCCATTTAGAAAATAGTCTATGCCTCTATTCTTCCTACCAAAGTGCATGACCTCACACTTCCCCATGTTGTATTCCATCTGCCACTTCTTTGCCCATTCTCCTAACCTGTCCAAATCCTTCTGCAGCCTCCCCGCCTCCTCAATACTACCTGTCCCTCCACCTATCTTTGTATCATCTGCAAACTTAACCAGGATGCCCTCAGTTCCTTCATCTAGATCATTAATGTATAAAGTGAAAAGTTGTGGTCCCAACACTGACCCCTGCGGAACTCCACTAATCACCGGCCGCCATCCTGAGAAGGACCCCCTTATCCCCACTCTCTGCCTCCTGCCAGACAGCCAATCTTCTATCCATGCTAGTACATTGCCTCTAACACCATGGGCTCTTATCTTACTGAGCAGCCTCCTGTGCGGCACCTTGTCAAAGGCCTTCTGGAAGTCCAAGTAGATAACATCTATTGACTCTCCTTTGTCTAACCTACTCGTTACCTCCTCAAAGAATTCTAACAGATTTGTCAGGCATAACCTCCCTATGATGAAACCATGCTGACTTTGCCTGATTTTACCATGAACTTCCAAGTATTCTGAAATTTCATCCTTAATAATGGACTCTAAAATCTTACCAACGACCGAGGTCAGGCTAATCGGCCTGTAATTTCCCGTCTTTTGCCTCACTCGCTTCATAAACAGGGGGGTTACATTAGCGATTTTCCAGTTGTCTGGGACCCTCCCTGACTCCAGTAATTTCTGAAAAATCACCACCAATGCCTCCACTATCTCTTCAGCTATCTCCTCCAGAATTCTGGGGTGTAATCCATCTGGTCCAGGTGATTTATCCACCTTCAGACCTTTCAGTTTTCCTAGCACCTTCTCCTTGATAATGGCCACCATACTCACCTCTGCCCCCCCGACTCTCTTGAACTTTGGGGATGTCACTCATGTCTTCCACCGTGAAGACTGATGCAAAGTACCTATTCAGTACCTCCGCCATTTCTTTGTTCCCCACTACTACTTCTCCAGCGTCATTTTCCAGCGGCCCAATGTCCACTTTTGCTACTCTCTTACCCTTTATATATCTCAAAAAAACTCTTGCAATCTTCTTTTATATTACTGGCTAGTTTACCCTCATATTTAATCTTCTCCCTCCTTATTTCTTTTTTAGTTGTCCTCTGTTGGTCTTTGTAGGCTTCCCAATCCCCTGGTTTCCCACTGCTCTTTGCCACATTGTATGCTTTCTCTTTAACTTTTATGCTGTCCTTGACTTCCTTTGTCAGCCATGGTTGCCTCGTCCTCCCTTTAATATGCTTCTTCTTCCTAGGGATGAATTTTTGATTTGTCTCCCAAATTACTCCCAGAAACTCCTGCCATTGCTGTTCCACTGTCTTTCCTGCTAGGCTCATCTCCCAGTCAATTCTGGCCAGCTCCTCCCTCATGCCTCTGTAGTCGCCTTTATTCAACTGTAATACCGTTACATCTGATTCCAGCTTTTTCCTCTCAAATTGCAGGGTAAATTCTGTCATATTATGGTCACTTCCTCCTAAGGGTTCCTTCACCTTAAGCTCCCTTATCAAATCTGCCTCATTACACATCACTAAATCTAGAATTGCCCGTTCCCTAGTGGGCTCCACCACAAGCTGCTCCAAAAAGCCATCTCGTAGACATTCCACAAATTCCTTTTCTTGGGATCCACTACCAACCTGATTTTCCCAGTCTACCTGCATATTGAAATCCCCCATGATCACTGTAACCTTGCCTTTCTTACACACCTTTTCTATCTCCTGGTGTATCTTGTGCCCCACATCCTGACTTCTGCTCAGAGGCCTGTACATAACTCCCATTACTGTTTTTTTACCTTTGCGGTTCCTCAACTCTACCCACACAGATTTTACATCATCTGACCCTACATCATTTCTTGCTATTGATTTAATTTCATTTCTTACTAACAAAGCAACCCCACCCCCTCTGCCAACCTGCCTATCTTTTCGATAGGATGTATATCCTTGGATATTTAGCTCCCAGTCCTGATCCCCTTGCAGCCATGTCTCCGTGATGCCCACCACATCATACCTGCCAATTTCAATCTGCGCCACAAGCTCATTTACCTTATTTCGCATACTGCGTGCATTCAGATACAACACCTTCAGTCCTGTATTTCCCGTCCCCTTATCTGATGTGCTTGAAGTTAGATTCCTAGCCCTTTCCAAACACTTTGTCCTATTTTGTGTTCTGGAGACTTTAATAGCCTCTCCTGGGCTCTCCTTTCTTTTCAGTTTTTTCATAATTTTCCATGAAGTTGAATCCACCCCCCGACATGCTAACCTGCTGCTTTGTTTCCCATTAGTCATATTTCTTGGAGTTTTACCCTTCCCTCCCCCCCCACTTTCTAGTTTAAAGTCCTGTTGACCACCCTATTTACTCTTTTCGCTAGAACATTGGTCCCAGATCGGTTCAGGTGGAGACCGTCCCAATGGTACAGATTCCTCCTGTTCCAATACTGATGCCAGTGCCCCACGAAATGGAACCCCTCTTTCCCGCACCACTCCTTTAGCCACGTGTTTACTTCCCTTATTCTCGCGTCCCTATGCCAATTTGCACGTGGCTCGGGTAGTAATCCGGAGATTATAACCCTTGAGGATCTGTTCTTTAATTTAGTTCCTAGTTCCTGATAATCCCCAAACAGGTCCCCTTTCCTAGTCTTACCTATGTTATTTGTCCCGACGTGGACCACAACAACTGGATCCTCCCCCTCGCTCTCCAATATCCTTTCAAGCCGGATGTCCCTCACCCTGGCACCCAGGCAACATACCATGCAGGACTCTCGATCCTGCTTACAAAGGAAGATATCAATTCCCCTAATTATAGAATCCCCTACAACTACCACTTGTCTTTTTGCTCCCCCCTCTGAATGGCCTCCTGTGCCACGGTGCCGTGGTCAGCTGGCTCATCCTCCCTACAGCCCTCTTCCTCATCCACACAGGGAGCAAGTACCTCGTACCTGTTGGACAAGGTCAAGAGCTGAGGCTCCTCTGTTCCTGAACACAGGGTCCCTCTACCTGCCTCACTCGCAGTCACACCCTGCTGATCCTGAACACTGACTTGACTTGAGGTATTTAATCTACCAGTTGTGACTGCCTCCTGATACAAAGCGTCCAGGTAACTCTCCCCCTCCCGGATGTGCCGCAGCGTCCGGAGCTCGGACTCCAGCTCATCAATTCTGAGCCGGAGTTCCTCCAGCAACCAACACTTGCTGCAGATGTGGTCACTGTGGCTCACCATGGGATCTGCCAGCTCCCACATCATACAGCTACAGCACATCACCTGCCCAGCCATCTCTACTTAGATAATTAATTTATTAATTAGTTTTGCAGTTTTTTTTTCAAATTTGGTGCAGATTTCCAACCAACCAATCAGGTCACAGCTTTCCTGTGATGTCTCTTTTTCAGTTTTGGCTTCAGTGACTCTGTGCCCTGAGGTCACCGCTCCTGTGCTCCTCCCTCTGGGTCTGCTCCCTAGAGACAAGGCCGCGAATCCCCGAGGTAAGCTAGGTTTATACTCACCGTTCCGTTGCTGCTCCCTCCGAGTCTGCTCCCAGAATTTACTCAACAATCAGCTGCTTTTTCTTTAAAATCCACTTTCAGAAGGCAGGTCTGGTGCACTCCTGAAGGCACTGTCTCTTCCTGTCTCTCTTTTTTTTAGGTTTGCGGATGAGGGAGGGATGGAAACACTACAGCAATGTAATGTTTGGGGCTATTCCGTTCTTTTACAGTGGGTCCTCCTCGATTCCCTCCTGAGTCGTGGTGACTGCGATGACTTCTCCCAGAATGCTTCAGTCACTTCTCATCAGCACCCTCTCACACCCAACACATAGACACACCCAACATGTAGACACACCCAACATGTAGTCACACCCAACACACAGACATATCCAACACGCAGACACACTCAACATGCAGACACACCCAACACACAGACACATCCAACATGCAGACACACCCAACACACAGACACATCCAACACGCAGACACACTCAACATGCAGACACACCCAACACACAGACACATTCAACATGCAGACACACCCAACACACAGACACATCCAACACACAGACACACCTAACACACAGACACACCCAACATGCAAACACATCCCACACACAGACACACCCAACACACAGATCCACCCAACATGCAAACACACCCCACAAACAGACACACCCAACACGCAGACACACCCTTCATGCAGACACACATGAGACACAGATGTGCATAATGCAGGCACACATATACATGCACACACTTACACACATACAAAGGCACACAGGTGCATACACAGGTACAAGAACAAAGACATGCATACATGAATGTAGACATGCATACACACGCTCACACACAGGCAGACACAGACACACGCACACACTCACAAGCCACAGATTCACCTGTGTGTGATATTCCCTTTCATTGAAACCGTGCAATGGATGAGCTGCCGATTTGCTGTCAGCCCATTTTGGTGCTACCGCCTCTGACAATTTGAGCCCCATTCTGTCCAGGCCACAGACTCTACAGTTACAGTCAGAGGGTCACCGCAGGTAATGGCAGAATGAAAAGCTCTGTAAGAAGTTCATACCTGTTCCACGTAAGCGGCCTTGGCCACAATGAGTACCAGGACATTTCCAAAGGCAACTGTTAGGAGCCAGCCAGCCTGAAGAACGGCCTTCATGTTCAAAGGAGCCTGAAATGACAAACGCATTACTAAAACCTTTTTCTCAAATAAATTAAGAATTTTGAAAACTTCTTGAAGAATCATGGAGAACAAGAAGGAGGCCATTCTGCCCATCATGCCTGTGCTGGCTTTTTGAAAGTGGTACCAGATTCGTCGCACTTCCCCTGCTCTCTCCCATAGTGTACGTCTCTCAATTTCTTTTCAATGTTACTACTGAATCTGTTTCCATCATCGCAGTGCACAACAACTCGCTGCGAAACGGAAAGGAAATATCCCCCCGACCTCCTTCTTTGGTTATTTTGGCAATTTGATTCTCAGTTGCAACTAACAATAGGCACAATAATCATTTTCCAGGAACTCGGGATTGCAGGGGGGTATCTGTGACTGGGGGACAGGATGTAGAAGTGGATTCTATTTTGAGATACAGTTAATGAGTAATTTAAGACATGGCCGGAGGCAGCTAAGGGAGGAAGAAGATGAATTTGGAACTCTGGTTCCCAAAGCTCTCCAGCATTGGCGTTTTCCTCGCCTCGTCCTGTTAATAGCTCGACTATCATTACCACCCCCCCACCCCCCGCCCCCGGGCATGGTAAACCTATTCCCTCAAATTTATTGTTAGCTTAGAATCTCAACTGAAAGAGATTTCTAAGTATTAAAGGATCATCGTCTTACACTGGGCCCTCAGATGAGAAGTCCTCTCTTCCAGGAGTCTCCAAGTTAACAAAGGCCAGGATTTTGCGGCCTTGCCATGGTGCTCCTCTCCCCACCCTGCCCAACCCCCCGCAGATGTGCTGAGCCATTTAAATCTCCATTCACTTCGGCGGGACCGTAATGTCCTGCAGGGCTGTAAAATCCTGCCCGTAGTTCTGTTTGGATGGGATGTATGTTGTGGCATGTCTTAGTGGACCAAACTTCTTTGAAAGTTTACCAATACCAGCCCTCAGGAGTCTAACTCAGACCCCTAGGGTTGTGTGGATACGTGGGTCCTCGAGATAATAATTACTTGAGATTACAACCCCTACTATGCTTCATTAATACAGACTTTTCATTGAAGACAATCATAGGTTACAGCTTATATAAAGATAAAAGCAAAGAACTGCGGATGCTGGAAATCCAAAATAAAAACAAAAATAGAAATACCTGGAAAAACTCAGCAGGTCTGGCAGCATCGGTGGAGAAGAGCACAGTTGACGTTTCGCGTCCTCATGACCCTTCAGTAGTTCTGTTGAAGGGTCATGAGGACTCAAAACGTTAACTGTGCTCTTCTCCGCCGATGCTGCCAGACCTGCTGAGTTTTTCCAGGTATTTCTATTTTTGTTTTTATTTTATTATTATAGATTACAGCTTGTTATAGATAGTAACTAAAACTAATCATAACATCAATAAAGTAAAAATACAATTTTTCAATGCACTGTAGTCAGCAATTGTTACTGGATAGCCAAACAAATAATAATTAAAGATAATTATACTCACAAATCCAATATGGTTAGATAAGATTTTAACACGCCTCTGTCTCAAAATCCAGGGAGGGGGAATTCAACAAAGGAACTCAACCCCTTTGTGTCCAAAGATGTCTGACTGACTTGTCTCAGCTAATAGTGTGTATTTTAAAGTCAGTTTAGCTGAGATAAAAGAGAATGGCTGACTGGCTTCTTCTAACTATGTACCTATTTGAGAAAGTTCCGCAGAGTTAGAAACAGGCTGTGATTGGTTATTGTTTCGGTGAGAAACATCACCTTATCTGAGAGCGCCCTGAATTGATAATGTTTCAATTCATTAAGTTTCAGACTCTGGACAGGTAGCTGGCTAATCTAACTGCCTCCCAACTTTCACAGTCTGAAGGACATCGTGTTTACTCTGTACACATGGGAAACAATTTAGATTAGCAGCCATTTTTATGCCAACCTTTTTATGTCAAACTGCTGAAGTTACAATGCTAATTTTGAATTAACACCTTAAAATTTTAAGTCCCCCATCAGGTGTGTGAGTTCTTTAACAGTCACTGGGTTTATTGCAGACTCAGTGACAGAATATAACCGCATAGGAAATAGCAGTAGGAGAAAGCTGAACTGCCCTTAGAGTCCGCTCCATTATTCAATCAGATCAATGCTGATCTTCTACATCAACTCCACCTTCCTACATGATCCCCGTATGCCTTAGTGTCCAAAAACCCTCGTGACCTCTGTCTTGAATGTACTCCACGACTGAGCTCTCTGAGGTAGAAAATTCCAAAGATTCACAACCACCTAAATGAAGAAAACGCCTCCTGAGCTCTGTCCTGAATGGTCAGACCCCTTATCCTGAGACTATGCCCCTAGTGGGGAAAACAGAAACGCAGAGTATTTTTTAGACGGTGAGAGATTGGGGAAGTGCTGATGTCCAAAGGGACCTGGATGTCCTCGTTCATAAGTCACTGAAAGCTAACATGGATGGTGCAGCAAGTAATGAGGAAGGTAAATGGTATTTATTACAAGTTCAGGAGTAAAGATATCTTGTTGCAATTGTGCAGAGCCTTGGTGAGACTGCAGCTGGAGTATTGTGTATAGTTTTTGTCTCCTTACCTAAGGAAGGATATACTTGCCATAGAGGGAGTGCAGCAAAGGTTCACCAGACTGATTCCTGGGATAATGGGGCTGTCCAATGAGGACATATTGAGGAGACTGGGCCTGTGTTCTCTAGAGTTTAGAAGAGTGAGAGGTGATCTCAATGAAGCTTACAAAATTCTTACAGGGCTCAACAGGGTAGGTGCAGGAAGGATGTTTCCTCTGGCTTGGGGGGGTCTAGAACCAGGGGACACAGTCTCAGAGTAAGGGGAAGGCCATTTAGGACTGAGATGAGGAGAAGTTTCTTCACTCAGAGGGTGGTGAATCTTTGGAATCCTCTGCCCCAGAGGGTGTGGAGGCTCAGTCATTGAATATGGGTTCAAGACAGAGATGGATAGGTTTCTAGATATTAAAGATATCATAGCGTATAGGGATAGTGCAGCAGAATGACGTAGAGGTAGATGATCAGCCATGATATAGTTCAATGGCGGAGCAGACTCAAGGGGCCGAATGGCCTTCTCCTGCTCCTGTTTCCTATGTTCCTATGTCCTAGACTCTCCAGCACGAGGAAACAGCTCTCACCATCTGCGGTGTTGAGCCCTCTAAGCATCTTGTATGTTTCAATGGGATCATGTCTCATTCTTCTAAACTCCAGAGAATATAGATTCCCTTCCCATAGGACAACCCTCTCATCCTAGGAATCAGTCAAGTGAACCTTCTTTGTATCCCATCTGAGGCAAGTATATTTTCCTGAGAAGTCCACAACTGTACATAGTATTCCAGGGGCGGTCTCACCAATGCCCTGTGTTAATGGTTTGTCGATTATGTTGTTAAAGATGGGCATTGTTTGATTAAGGACAGGAGTCACATATAAAGAGAGTCAGCCGGGACACTGGGTAGTAGTTAGGAGGCAGAGATCTGTAAGGCTGCATCCTGTGAATAAACCTAGTATCAAGAACAAGAGTTGTGCCTTGTTTTGTACTTCAGCATCTGGCTTGGATCTATTTAACACCCCGTGTAGTGGTAACAAGACTTATTGACTCTTATACTCCAAGCCCTCTGTGATAAAGGCCAGCATACCATTTGCCTTCCTAATTGCTTGCTGTACCTACCTGCATGCTAACTTTCTGTGTCCTTTGTATCAGGGCACCCACATCTCTCTGAACACCAACATTTAAAAGTTCCTGACCATTTAAAAATATTCTGATTTTCTATTCTTACTATCAAAGTGAATAACCTCCTATTTCCCCACATTATATTCCATCTGCTGCCTTCTTGCCTAACCACTTAACCTACGGCCTGCTCATCGCTTAAAACCCCACCTAGCTTTGTATCGTCGGCAAGCCTGCATACAATTCGCTCAGTCCCCTCATCTGAGCCGTCGCTGCAGATTGTAAATAGCTGAGGTGCAAGAAATGACCCTTGCAGAACTCCAAACGCTACAGCCAGCCATCTTGAAAATGTCCCATTCATCCCTGCCCTCTTCTTTCTGTCCGTTAACCAATCCTCTATCCATGCCAATATATCACCCCCAAATCTGTGCACCTTCGTAACAAACTCTTGTGTGGCATCTCATCAATTTAAAAAAAAATTCTTTCACGGGATGGTGGGCGTCGCTGGTAAGGCCAGCATTTGCCGTCCATCCTGAATTTCCTTTGAACTGAGTGGCTTGCTAGACTCAGGGGGCAGTTAAGAGTTAACCACATTTGCTGTGGGTCTGGAGTCATGTGTAGGCCAGACCAGGTAAGGACGGCAGATTTCCTTCCCTCAAGGGCATTAGTGAACCAGATGGGTTTCTATCGACAATGGACAATGGTTGCCATGGTCACAATCACTGACACTAGCTTTATATTCCGGACTTCATTTTATTAATTGAATTTATGCACCTAGAGCACTAGCTGGGAATTAGCCCAGTCACATTACCACTCTGCCACCACCTTCCCATAAGGCTTTTTGAAAATCCAACTATAACGCTGCATTCACTTGTTTCCTTTTATCTACTTTTCTAGCTACAAATTTATTAAAAAAAAACGAAGTTTCTCTTTCATAAACTCATGTTGACTCTGCTTAATCGTGTTGTGATTTTCTAAGTGCCCTGTTACCACATCCCTAATAATACAGTGAAGTCCAGGCCGTTACTATCCTGCGGAATCTCGCAGATGGCAAAATCGCAAACAAGGGACATTCTTTACAACGGGAGCCACTTCAACAGGTTCCAGCAATGCTAGGGCAGTATGGGGTTTGTGCAGTTACTTTCCGTTGGTCACTTCCATTCTCATTTTTAACCACGCTAGCCATTGGCACATGATGTTTTTGGTGAAGTACCTGTAGGCCGGTGCACAGCAACAATCTACCCGTGGACTCGGCACAGAATGGCTAGAATCACCTTTGCAAATGCGGCTCCTCATTCTCACCAGTGGGGAAGAGGGCACAAATCCTCTGAGCCTGGAAAGATTTGCCACTCTTATGGCGTCTTGTCTTCAGCAAGGAAGGGCAAAACTTAAAAAAAAAATCTCTAACCTTAGGAACAGCAGGGGTCTGTTGTCAGGCTAGCTCGCTGAGCGTTTAGAGTGTGCCTTTAATCCAAGCCGAATCAAAAGTGGAGCAATGCTGACCCATTTAAAAATGTGACATGTTGATTATAATTGAGCCCCACGGGTAAAGAATGTAGAGCAAGCTGCGAGGCTACATGGGCAGTCTTCTTAGCTCCAGTGTAAATCAGGTTTCGCTTTTTTTCACCATTTTCTAAAGTTGACTCCTATTTTGTTCACGTTTAAAACTGTGGATAAGTGAACAATTGGGCCCACAATTTGTGCGATCTGGCACACAAAGGCTTTAGTGCGGGTTGCAAAAGGGGGGACTTTACTGTAGATTCTAGCATTTTTCATTACTACTGAGTAACTGGTCTAAGTCGCCTCTTTTCTCTCTCCCGCCTTTACCATTGTAGCATGAGAGGCTATCGGGAAGTTAGAAGATGAACAAAAGATCTTTTAAGTCTTTTCTCATCTCGTGATGCCTATAATTCCATGGATTTCTTTGCCTTGATATTTGGGCTCCATCTGATGGCGATCGGGGGAACTGCGACTCTTTACGACAGCACCGTGGTGGGGGAAAAGGCTGGGGAGAATATTCCTGGGGGTTTTCCCACTCTACAGCCTGGACGGAAATCTGGCAGAATTCCTCTCCCTGCTCCCCCATCCCCCCTACACACACACACACACACACACACAGAGGCTAATTCAGCACAGAGTGAACTCAACACCTTCCTGTGATTCGATTGGAGAGGAATGGGTGCAGAAAAGATTTTTGAGAATGGTTCCAGGGATAACGATTTCACATTGGAGAAGCTGGGGTTGTTCTCTCTATGGAGGAGAAGATCAAGTGGAGATTGGATTGAGGTGTTCAAAATCACGAGGGATCTGGACAGATTCACACCTCGAATATTGTGTGCAGTTTTGGTCTCCTTATTTAAGGAAGGATGTAAATGCATTGGAGGCGGTTCAAAGCAGGTTTATTGGATTGAAACCTGGAATGAGCGGGTTGTCTTATGAGGAAAGGTTGGACAGACTGGGCCTGTTTCCACTGGAGTTTAGAAGAGTGAGGGGTGATTTGACTGAAGTTTACAAGATCCTGAACGGCCTTGACAAGCAGGACGTTGAAAGGATGTTTCCTCTTGTGGGTGAGTTCAGAATTGGGAGCCACTGTTTTAAAATTAGCCTGTCCTCTGAACCGCCTCCAATGCATTTACATCCTTCCTTAAATAAGGAGACCAAAACTGCACACAGTGTTCGAGGTGTGAATCTGTCCAGATCCCTCGTGATTTTGAACACCTCAATCCACTTGATCTTCTCCTCCATGGAGAGAACAACCCCAGCTTCTCCAATGTGAAATCGTTATCCCTGGAACCATTCTCAAAAATCTTTTCTGCACCCATTCCTCTCCAACCGAATCACAGGAAGGTGTCGAGTTCACTCTGTGCTGAATTAGCCTGTGTGTGTGTGTGTAGGGGAGTGGAGGAGCAGGGAGAGGAATTCTGTCAGATTTCCATTTGGGAACAGAGATGAGGAGAATTTTTTTTCTCTCAGAGCGTTGTGCGACTTTGGAACTTTCTGCCTCAGAAGGTGGTGGAGGCGGGGTCATTGAATAGTTTTAAGGCAGAGGTAGATAGATTCTTATTTGACAAGGGATCAAAGGTTATCGGGGTTAGATGGAAATGTGGAAATCGAAATACCAGATCAGCCATGATCTTATTGACTGGTGGAGCAGGCTTGAGGGGCCGAATGGCCTACTCCTGTTCCTATTTCTTATGTTCTTAGTAGATAGGGAGAAACTATTCCCATTGGTGGAAGGATCGAGAAACGGAGGACACAGATTCAAGGTGATTGGCTAAAGAGCCAAAGACAACCTGAGCACATTTTTTAAGCAGCAAGTGAGAAGTTTGACACATTGGATTTATTTTTCCCTAAACAGAACTTTGCTGACCTTTCCCCATAGTTTAAGGTGCTGCTTAAAGAAATGTCTTCTGGAATGCACTGCCCAAAAGGGTGGTGGAGGCAGATTCAATCGTGGCTTTCAGAAGAGAATTGGGTAAGTACCCGAAGAGAAATAACTTTCAGGGTTACGGGGAAAAGGCAGGCAAGTGGGACGAGCTGAGTTGCTCTCGCAGAGAACTGGCATGGACTTGACAGGCCAAATGGCCTCTTCCTGTGCTGTAACCATTCTTTGATTCTATGATAATTACACATGGTTCTCAAGATTCAGTGGGACCAACATCCTTCCTAACAGTTTCTGGAGAGATGCTAGTCTTCAATGGCTGCAGGGAGGAAAAGTCTTGGACTTTCCAAATTGGATAGCACCTGGGCCCTGTGGCAACAGTAGGCCTGAGTCAAGTGTTGCTAGGGAACTAGGGTGGGAAGGGGACCTGAATTTTCACACGTATACCAGTTGGGCCTCTGAATGCCGGGACGTACCAAGGAGGTGGCAATGGAACTAGCACGAAGAACCCCTCTGCACCCACCCTCCCCTCATATTGGAGGATCTGGGGGAGGGGACCTGGGAGCAAATTGAAGAGAGCAACAGCAGCACATAGGGCAATGTTTACCCTTTTCCAACAGAAATTTCTGACCTTTGGATCTTTCTGAATACTCTACTCTCTAGAGACAGAAGTCTGGAGTAAGGGAAGCAATGTTGGCTCTAATATGTTGACAAGTCCTTTGTATTGGAAAAAAATAGGCTTGTTGGACTTAATGGCCCCTTCCTACTTTGCGATATAACCTGGGACTAATTTGAGACATGACGTGCTAAGTGTAGTGTGTTATTCTGATTAGCTGATAGTACAGGGACAGGGAAGACAGGTTTGAGGTTATGGCAAGAAATCCAGGGGTATGTGAGGAAGAACTTTTTTACACAGCGAGGGGTAATGACCTGGAACTCACTGCCCACGAGGGTGATGGAAATGGAGACGAGCAACGATTTCACGAGCAAATTGGATGGGCGCTTGAGGGAAATAAACTTACAGGACTACAGGGATAGAGCGGGGGGAGTGGGACTGACAGGATTGCTCTACGGAGATCCGGCATGGACTCGATGGGCGGAATGGCCTCCTGTGTCTCCATAACTCTATGGCTGCTTTGCAGGAACAGGTGTCATTAGACCTCTGATTCCCAAAGCATTCCACCATTGGAGCTACCTCCCCTCACACAATGTCTGAGCTTTCTGCAGACTAACCGATAGAGATGGACCGCGATGGTTAGCCAACAACTCCATTATCGTCGTGTCAAGGACTACCGTGACGTAGGGGGGCAAACTAGAGGCACCTTGGGTTTTTTTTAAATCATCTAGTAATTCGGATGTAAACATTTTAATGCTCCAATTTCAGATCAGATTTCCGTCAGTGAACACCAGCAATTATCGGACAGGCTCACGAACAATGCAATACCTGTGTGTAAGAGAACTCCACTCCTGTTATAGAGAACATAACCTCTCCAGCAGACATCAAGACGTACTGTGGAATTTGCCATGCAATGTGCACGACATTCGCTTTGATGTCTTCGGTCTTCCAACTCTTCAAGCTGGCATCTCCGGGCTAAAGGGGAGCAAAACACAACAGGGCAAAGTCAATGCTTCCGAGCACATGAGATATCACGAGAAAGTGCAGGGTGACCCACTGGTGTTCAGATCAACAACAACTTTTTTTTTACATAGCGCCTTTAACGTGAGGAAATAGGGCCATTAGAAAACAAAGTAACCAAGTCACATTAGGAGATGACCAAAAGCTCGGTCAAAGAGGTAGGTTTTAAGGAGCGTCTTGAAGGAGGAGTGAGAGGTCGAGGGGTGGAGAAGTGTAGCGAGGGTGTTCCAGAGCATGGGGCCCAGGCAACTGAAGGCATGGACACCAATAGTGGAGCAATTATAATTGGGAATAATTGAGTACAACTCCAGCAACTTCACCAACAGGAATTTGGAGGGAAGATCTGTAAAGAATCTTCTAGAAAGCAGTCACTAAAGTCTTCACGAAACTTTTTCTCAACGTGTATTTTATCTTATTGAAGTCGAATTACCTACACTTTAATTAAAGGATCTGCAGATGCAATCAACTAATAAATAATAATAATTAAACAACTCACTGGAGGATGAGGCTCCACAAATATCCCCATCTTCAGTGATGGAGGAGCCCAGCACATCAGTACAAAAGATAAGGCTGAAGCAGTTGCAACAGCCAGAAGCGCCGAGTGGATGATCCATCTCGGCCTCCTCCGGTGGTCCCCAGCATCACAGATGCCAGTCTTCAGCCAATTCGATTCACTCCACGTGGTATCAAGAAACGGCTGAAGGCACTGGGTACTGCAAAGGCTATGGGCCCTGACAATATTCCGGCAATAGTGCTGAAGATTCGTGCTACAGAACTTGCTGCGCCCCTAGCCAAGCTGTTCCAGTACAGACAACATGGCATCTACCCGGCAATGTGGAAAATTGCCAGGTATGTCCTATCCATAAAAAGCAGGACAAATCCAACCCAGCCAATTACCGCCCCGTCAGTCTACTCTCCATTATCAGCAAAATGATGTAAGGGGTCATCAACAATGCTATCAAGTGGCACCTACTCAGCAATAACCTGCTCACTGATGCCCAGTTTGGGTTCCGCCAGGGCCACTCAGCTCCTGACCTCATTACAGCCTTGGTTCAAACACGGACAAAAGAGCTGAACTCAAGAGGTGACTGCCCTTGACATCAGGGCAGCATTTGACTAGGTGTGGCATCAAGGAGCCCTATTTTAGGAACTAGAGCTAGATTTAAGTAAGTTATATGTGTATTTGTATGTGTTAGGAATAAGCTATAGGTTAAGTTTAAGTTTAATTTATTTTTTATTTGTGTGTTCGAAAGGTAAAGCCTGGATTTTGGTTTCACTTGTGAGTGGGGCCAGCAGGTCTGGATCTTTGTTGTATACTTGCATTTTTAATGAGGTTTTAAGACCCTTGAAATGGCTTAGGGAGGTTAAAACAAAGTAGGAAAAACTGTGCTTTTGCCTAGCAACGGGGGGCCCACAGAGACACCGGGAAAAACAGAAAGCTGTTTTAGTGTGGTTGGAAGCGGGTACCAGCAGAAGCTGGACACAGGAGAGGGAACTGCAGGAAGCAGGTTCCAAAGGGCAAAGAAGAAAGTCCCAAAACCAGGGAGTGGTACAGGAAAAGGTCCCAAGACGACAGTTAAGTCAAAGGACAAGAACAGGAATCTGGAACAGTCACCTGTTCAGTGAAGTTGAAATAAAGAGCGGAGGGAAGGGCTCCAAATTAAAGAGACAAAGCTGCGGGGAGCAGAATGAAGGCAAATTGGCTTGCGAGAAGCCAAAAGATCTGAGGAGCCAGCCAAACGCGGGTGACCCTTTACTGTGGGCCTGTGAAGCAGTAGTGTACGAGGGGCATGGCTGAGTATCTGAGAGAGTGTGTGGAAAGCGAAGCTGGAATACACATGGCGATCCAGGAGAGAGGAACATCGGAACGAGAAATCAAAGCGCCGGAGGTGGATCCTTGATGAAGATATTCAAGTGAAAGACAGAGTTTCCATGAGACCAGTTGGGTCACAGTGTGATGAGCGTCTGGGAGGGGAGTTGATGAGAGATACATAGCACCTGCTTTGGGTGGCATCTGTCACTTGGTTTCAGAGTGTGGTGTGTCTGACCACAGGTCACCTATTGGGTTACATGGACTGTATACTTACTGTGAACATTAGAGTATAAGATAGATTTTTTGTAACTTGTGTTATCCTTACAAATCTGTATATATCTGTAAAGGTATAGTTGGGGTAAAGGAGTATTGTCATATGATTCATCTCTTGTTGTTTAATAAATGTTTTATTCTTCTGTTAAAAGTTCATCAGCAGACTCCTGCGACTCTGTTCAGTAGCTGCCCTCCATGTTTGTAAACAAAAAATAAAAGTTAGGATCTATCAAGCCAGTTTCCACCCCGGGATTTGACTTGTCCTGTAGTAACATCTGTTGCGATCATAACACCTAGCAAAACTGGAGTCAATGGGAATCACGGGGAAAACTCTCCACTGGTTGGAGTCATACCTAGTGCAAAGGGAGATGGCTGTGGTTGTTGGAGGTCAGTCATCTCAGCTGCAGGATATCACTGCAGGAGTTCTTCAGGATAGTGTCCTTGGCCCAACCATCTTCAGTTGCTTCATCAATGACCTTCCTTCCATCATAAGGTCAGAAGTGGGATGTTCGCTGATGATTGCACAATGTTCAGCACCATTCGCGACTCCTCAGATACTGAAGCAGTCCATGTCCAAATGCAGCAATATCTAGGCTTGGGCTGACAAGTGGCAAGTAACATTCGTGCCACCCAAGTGCCAGGTAATGGCCATCTCCAACAAGAGAGAATCCAACCATCACCCCTTGACATTCAATGGCATTGCCTCCGCTGAATCCCCCATGATCAACATCCTGGGGGTTATCATTGACCGGAAACTGAACTGGACTAGCCACATAAATACTGTGACTACAAGAGCAGGTCAGAGGCTAGGAATTCTGTGGTGAGTAACTCACCTCCTGACTCCCCAAAGCCTGTCCACCATCTATAAGGCTCAAGTCAGGAGTGTGATGGAATACTCCCCACTTGCCTGGATGAGTGCAGCTCCAACAACACTCAAGAAGCTTGACACCATCCAGGACAAAGCAGCCCGCTTGTATGGCACCCCATCCACAAACATTCACTCCCTCCACCACTGATGCACAGTAGCAGCAGCGTGTACCATCTACAAGATGCACTGCAGCAACTCACCAAACCTACTTCGACAGCACCTTCCAAACCCACAACCACTACCATCTAGAAGGACAAGGGTAGCAGACACATGGGGAACACCACCACCTGGAAGTTCCCCTCCAAGCCACTCAATATCCTGACTTGGAAATATATCGCCATTCCTTCACTGTCGCTAGGTCAAAATCTTGGAACTCCCTCCCTAACAGCACTGTGGGTGTACCTACACCACCTGGACTGCAGCGGTTCAAGAAGGCAGCTCACCACCACCTTCTCAATGGCAACTAGGGACGGGCAATAAAAATGTTGGCCTAGCCACCAATGATCATGTCCTATGTAAGAATTTTAAGAATTACTAAATCCAGAAACGTATTAAATTGCAGCCCTTGCCTAAACAGACAACATTAAAAGATTTTTCTAAAACTTGCATTAGTGCAGTAAACAATCTTTTGGAAAATGCTTGCTTGATTGTAGAATCTCATAGCACAGGAAGAGGCTATTCGGCCCATCGTGCCTGTGCTGGCTTTTTGAAAGAACTATCCAATTAATCTCACCGCCTCTGCTCTTTTCCCCATAGCCTTGCAAAGTTTCAGGTCTTTATCCAATAAAATCGATCACATTGGCCATTTTTTTCACCTACCTTTTGACCCAGAATGATGGTGTATGCTGCTCCAAAGTCTATCAGTCCCACATCCAGGGCATATTCCTTTGTACCAGCTTTGACCATTGCTTTGTACCTGCATGAAAGACAGAAATAATCAGGAAAAAGAAGGCCAGATTTTTCATTCCCGTTCACTCTCTGAAAACGGTCTCAGATGGGGCACGTGGAAGAGCCAAGTCAACTCTGAGTCGTATCCGTCTAGTCCCAAGGTTCTGACAGGGGTCAAGGCAGCCGATAGAGGCTGCCGCCCAGTCAAAGCCAAGGGTGCAATCCACTGGGGCCATTCCAGATTAGCAAAGGTCACAGACCATCCTGGTTAACACTCCAAAAGGGGGAACAGGGGGTGGTGTGACGAGTCAGTAGTCAAGGCCATGAACACCTCCGACTGTGAACTGCCTGTAGGCTGCTGCACGGCACTTGGAAGGGGGGGGTTGGTCGCACAGGGCTTGGTGAGGTGGTCACCTTTAAAGTTTTTGCACCCTCCAGCTTCGCTGCAGAGAGGCGCCACCTTTGGGGGAATTGGAAGACCAATCACACGTCCCGGGTAGGTTGCACGGCGGAGGAGGAGAATGCCAAGGTGTGGATCAAAATAACAGTCATCTGAACATGAAAGGCAAGATCCTGCCTTTGTATTGTGCCTATCGCCACCTCAGGATACCCCAAAGCAGCTTACAGCCAATGGGAGCACTTTCTTGAAGTGTAAACACTGTTATAATAGAGCGAGACATGTCAGCCAATTTATGCACAGCAAGCTCCCAGAAACACAACTGAGATACATGGCCAGAGAGCCTAATTTAATGATGTCAGTTGAGGCGTAAACGTTGGGTGGGACACCGGTGAGAACTGCCTTGCTCTCCTTCATATATGCTGCGATACTTAAGAGGGCAGACAGGGCCTCAGTTTAATGCCTCATCTGAAAAATGACACCTCTGACACTGCAGCTCTCTCTCGGTGCCGGACCGGGAATGCCAGTTTGAATGATGTGCTCAAATCCCTGGAGTTGGGAATTTAAACCCCCAACCTCATGACTCAGAGGCAAGAGGGCTACCAACTGAGCCAAGGCCAACGTGTAATTGTTGATGTCTGAGTGTTTGCTCGTATGCCACACTTATTGCTTGTCAGTTGTTCTGAGAAGAGGGCATTGGGCAAACTTTTACAACCGAGTGGTTTGCTAGGCCACCTCGAGAGGGCAGTAAGGAGTTACATCGGGCTGGATTTTCAAAGCAGAGTCGGGAGCCGACTGCTCGGATAAATCCCTGGTCCTGCCCTAGTGCCTCAGCTATATCACCCACACAGCGCTAGTTTGAAATCAGTGCCACCGAGCATCTCTAGGAGGTGGGAGCTGAGCTGCCTGCATGGTGCTAATGGCAAAGACAGACGGCAGCCATGATGAAACCTGCTGCTGCCTTGTTGAAGAGAGCAGACAGAACTTGGAAGCTCAGCAGCATAAAAGCTTAAGATGGTATACAAACAGCCAAATGAGAGGTAATGCACACGACCTGGTGCAGGATCCCCCAGGGTCCGATAATTTTCAATGTGTTAAAAACTTTCCCTTCACCTCAATTATGAGCCTAACAGCAGTGCGTTAACTTCCATCAGACTGCTTGGGTTGGCTGAATTCTCTTCTGCAAATTGCAGTTCCGACTTCTCCCAGCCCCTCAATGAGTTTCTCTAGGAGCTTTTTGGGGCTGTTAATTTGGGGCTGAGAGGGTTTGCCCATTCCCTCTCTCTCTCTGCCCAGGTTTTGAAAATTGGAGACTGACCCCAGGCGAGGGGATCCAGGCACGCCCCCGGGACCAAGTATTTAACCCGGTTGTGGCCCTGTGGCATTTGCAAACCTGTCCCATCGAGTGCACAGCAGAGAATCAGGTCCAATGGTCTGTGCTGGCCTTTATATGGTCCACCTCCCACCCTATCTCATCTCACCCAATCAATAAACCCTTCTATTCCTTTCTCCTCATATACTGATCTAGCTTCCCCTTAAATGCTATTCTATTGCCACAACATCAGGAGAGAAGGTGGCACAGGAGTAAGGTCACTAGACTAGTAATCCAGAGTCCCAGGCTAATCCTCTGGGAACGCAGGTTCAAATCCCAACATAGCATTTGGTGAAATTTAAATTCAGTTATCAAATCTAAAATTGAAAGCTAGTCCCAAGTAATAGTAAGCATGAAAACAAGCAACTCACCAAGGCTCCTTCAACAACACCTTCCAAACCCATGACCTCTCCCACCTAGAAGGACAGGGGCAGCAGATACATGGGAACACCACCACCTGGAAGTTCCCCTCCAAGTCACTCACCATCCTGACTTGGAAATATATTGCCGTTCCTTCACTGTTAGTGGGTCAAAATCCTAGAACTCCCTCCCTAACAGCACTGTGAGTGTACCTGCACCACATGGACTGCAGCGGTTCAAGAAGGCAGCTCACCACCACCTTCTCAAGGGCAATTAGAGATGGGCAATAAATGCTGACCTGGTCAGCAATGCTCACCTCCTGTGAAAAAATAAAAATAATCAGTTATTGTTTTAAAAACCCATCTGGTTCACTAATGTCCTTTAGGGAAGGAAATCTGCTGTCCTTACCTGGTCTGGCCTACATGGGACTCCAGACCCACAGCAACGTGGTTGATTCTTAACTGCCCTCCGAAATGGCCGAGCGAGCCATTCAGTTCAAGGGCAATTTGGGATGAGCAATAAGTGCTGGGCTTGTCAGTAATGCCCACATCCCATGAGCAAATAAAAAACGACTCCCTGTGGTAGTAAGTTCTACATTCTAACTGCTCTCTGGGCAAAGAAGTTTTTTTTTTCCCTGGGTTTCCTATCGGATTTATTATTGACTATATTACTTTTGGATTTTAGTTTCAGGCTCCTACATAAGTGGAACATTTTCTCTATGTCTACCCAATCAAGCCCTTTCATTAACTTATCAGGTGACTCCTCAGTCTTCTCTTTTCTAGAGAACCGTGCATCTTGGAGATGGCACACACACTGCCGACACTGTGGGTCGGTGGGGGAGGGAGTGAATGTTTGTGGATGGGGTGCCAATCAAGTGGGCTGCTTTGTCCTGGACGGTGTTGAGCTTCTTGAGTGTTGTGGGAGCTGCACTCATCCAGGCAAGTGGGGAGTATTCCATCATACTCCTGACCTGTGCCTTGTAGATGGTAAAAATCAGGGACGCGTAAGAGACCAGAACTGAAGCAATGCAGAGTTCCCAGAGGGTTATAGGGCTGGAGGAGGATTTATTCATTTCGGTTTTACAGCTCGCCATGGGTGGGGCTCGAACATTATCACTGGGTTGCTCGCTTGCTACCACAACCAAAACACTAACATAACCACAGTATTTATGGAGGAGGGCTCAGTGCTGTAATGATCTAATTTCAACATTCAATGGAGACATGGAAGCTCAGATACACATCATGACAAAGTATATCCCAGACAAACCTCCACTTACTGTCCTCTATCCATGATCGCGTACGGGGAGCTGCTCAAGTTCTTGTTGATTCTCCCAAAGTTCACGTCTCCGAGGGTAATGTTTATATCTTCAGTGAAGGCATTTATGATTCTGTAGATAGAAGTCAGGCCGTGAGCAGCAAACAGAAGAAACAATTTGCCAATGAGGAGGGAATTGAGGATTAAACAGGGCAATGTCCTACCTCACTGTGGCTTTTCCCTTCTGCGGTTTCAACGTTTCATCTTCCAGCTGAATGGAAAGATATCACAAATAGTGGGGAGTTTAGGAAGAAAGGAAGAAAGACTTGCATTTTTATGGCGCCGTTTGCGAGCCCAGCAACTCTTGAAGCACTTTTACATCCAGTGACATGCTTGTTGAAGTGTAGTGACTGTTGTGATGTAGGAAACATGACAGCAAATGTGCACACAGCATGATCCCACAAACAACTGTGTGACCATGACCAGGTAATCTGTCTGCGTGGCATTAGGTTAAGGGATAACTATTGGCTGGGACACCGGGGAGGATTCCCCTGCCCTTCTTTGGAATTTTAAAAAATTATTCATTCATGGGACGTGGGCTTCGCTGGCCGGGTCAGCATTTATTGCCCATCCCTAGTTGCCTTTGAGAAGGTGGTGGTGAGCTGCCTTCTTGAACCACTGCAGTTCATGTGGTGCAGATACACCCATAGTGCTGTTAAGGATGGAGTTCCAGGGTTTTGACCCAGCGACAGTGAAGGAACGTGATGTATTTCCAAGTCAGGATGGTGAGTGGCTTGGAGGGGAACTTCCAGGTGGTGGTGTTCCCATCTATCTGCTGCCCTTGTCCTTCTAGGTGGTAGTGGTCGTGGGTTTGGAAGTTGCGGCCTAAGTAGCCATGGTGAATTTCTGCAGTGCACCTTGTAGATGGTACACACTGCTGCTACTGTGCGTCGGTGGTGGAGGGAGTGAATGTTTGTGGATGTGATGCCAATCAAGCGGGCTGCTTTGTCCTGGACCATGTCCAGCTTTTTCAGTGTTGTAAGGTGCTGTCTCAGTGTTGTCAGTGTTGTCTCATCCAGGCAAGTGGGGCATATTCCATCACATTCCTGACTTGTGCCTTGTAGATGGTGGACAGGCTTTGGGGAGTCAGGAGGTGGGTTACTCGTCACAGGATTCCTAGCCTCTGACCTGCTCTTGTAGCCACAGTATTTATATGGCTAGTCCAGTTCAGTTTCTGGTCAATGGTAACCTCCAGGATGTTGATAGTGGGGGATTCAGTGATGGTAATGCCATTGAACATCGAGGGGCGATGGTTGGATTCTCTCTTGTTGGAGATGGTCATTGCCTGGCACTTGTGTGGCATGAATGTTACTTGCCACTTGTCAGCCCAAGCCTGGATATTGTCCAGGTCTTGCTGCATTTGGACATGGACTGCTTCAGTATCTGAGGAGCCGCGAATGGTGCTAAACATTGTGCAATCATCAGCGAACATCCCCACTTCTGACCTTATGATGGAAGGAAGGTAATTGATGAAGCAGCTGAAGATGGTTGGGCCTAGGACACTACCCTGAGGAACTCCTGCAGTGATGTCCTGGAGCTGAGATGACTGATCTCCAACAACCACAGCCATCTTCCTTTGTGGGTATGACTCCAACCAGCGGAGAGATTTCCCCCTGATTCCCATTGACTCCAGTTTTGCTAGGGCTCCTTGATGCCACACTCGGTCAAATGCTGCCTTGATGTCAAGGGCAGTCACTTTCACCTCACCTCGGGAGTTCAGATCTTTTGTCCATGTTTGAACCAAGGCTATAATGAGGTCAGGAGCTGAGTGGCCCTGGCGGAACACAAACTGGGCATCAGAGAGCAGGTTATTGCTAAGCAAGTGCCGCTTGATAGCACTGTTGATCACCCCTTCCATTACTTTACTGATGATGGAGAGTAGACTGATGGGGCGGTAATTGGCTGGGTTGAATTTGTCCTGCTTTTTGTGTACAGGACAAACCTGGGCAATTTTCCACATAGCCGGGTAGATGCCAGTGTTGTAACTGTACTGGAACAGCTTGGCTAGGGGTGTGGCAAGTTCTGGAGCACAAGTCTTCAGTACTATTGCCAGAATGTTGTCAGGAACCATAGCCTTTGCAGTATCCAGTGCCTTCAGCCATTCCTTGATATCACGTGGAGTGAATCGAATTGGCTGAAGACTGGCATCTGTGATGCTGGGGACCTCTGGAGGAGGCCGAGATGGATCATCCACTTGGCACTTCTGGCTGATGATTGCTGAGAATGCTTCAGCCTTATTTTTTTACTGCTGTTCTGGGCTCCTCCATCATTGAGGATGGGGATATTTGTGGAGTCACCACCTCCAGTGAATTGTTTAATTGTCCACCACCATTCACAACTGGATGTGGCAGGACTGCAGAGCTTAGATCTGATCCGTTGTTTGTGGGATTGCTTAGCCCTGTCTATCACTTGCTGCTTATGCTGTTTGGCACGCAAGTAGTCCTGTGTATAGCTTCACCAGGTTGACACCTCACTTTTAGGTATGCTTGGTGCTGCTCCTGGCATGTCCTTCTGCACTCTTCATTGAACCAGGATTAATCCCCTGGCTTGGGTTGATGGTAATGGTAGAGTGTGGGGGGCGGGGATATGCCGGGTAATGAGGTTACAGATTGTGTTCGAGTACAATTCTGCTGCTGCTGACCCACAGCGCCTCATGGGTGCCCAGTCTTGAGTTGCTAGATCTGTTTGAAATCTATCCCATTTAGCACGGTGGTAGTGCTACACCATACGATGGAGGGTATCCTCAATGTGAAGGTGGGACTTCGTCTCCACAAGGACTGTGCGGTGGTCACTCCTACCGATACTGTCATGTACAGATGCACTTGTGGCAGGTAGGTTGGTGAGGATGAGGCCAAGCGTGTTGTTCCCTCTTGTTGGTTCCCTCACCACCTGCCGTAGACCCAGTCTAGCAGCTATGTCATTTAGGTCTCAGCCAGCTTGGTCAGTAGTGGTGCTACCGAGCCACTCTTGGTGATGGACATCGCAGTCCCCCACCCAGAGTACATTCTGCGTCCTTGCCACCCTCAGTGCTTCCTCCAAGTGATGTTCAACATGGAGGAGCACTGATTCATCAGCTGAGGGAGGGCAGTACATGGTAATCAGCAGGAGGTTTCCTTGCCTGTGTTTGACCTGATGCCATGAGACTTCATGGGGTCCAGAGCTGATGTTGAGGACTCCCAGGGCAACTCCCTCCTGACTGTATGCCACTGTGCTACCACCTCTGCTGGGTCTGTCCTGCCGGTGGGACAGGACATACCCAGGGATGGTGATGGTGAAGCCTGGGACATTATCTGTAAGGTATGATTCTGTGAAGATGACCATGTCAGGCTGTTGCTTGACTAGTCTGTGAGACAGCTCTCCCAATTTTGGCACTAGCCCCCAGATGTTAGTTAGGAGGACAGGGTCAACAGGGCTGAGATTGCTGTTGTCGATGCTGGGTGGTCTGTCCGATTTAGTTCCTTCTTTGTGTCTTTGAAGTGGTTGGATGCAACTGAGTGGCTTGTTAGGCCATTTCAGAGTCAACATGTAGGCCAGACCAGGTAAGGACAACAGATTTCCTTCCCTAATGGGCATTTGTGAACCAGCTGGGTTTTTACAACAATCGACAATGGTTTCATGGTTATCATTGGACTTTTAATTGCAGGTTTTTATTGAATTCAAATTCCACCATCTGCCATGATGGGATTTAAGCCCAGGTCCCCGGGCACTAATCCAGCGACAATACCACTACGCCATTGCCTCCCTCAAAATAGTGCCGTGGGATGGTTTACAGCCACCTGAGAGGGCATATTCTGAGGTTTAATGTTCCCCTTTCGAAGGCCGGCACCTCTGACTCCCTCAGCACTGCACTGGAGAGTCAGCCTAGAGTGGGACTCGAACCTGCGGGCTGCTGACACAGAAAGGCTGTGACATTATTGATTCCTAACACCATTTGCCCTTCTGTAGATTCTTTTGGGGTGAATTGTGCTGTGTGACATTAGCATCCAAAATTCCTGTATTCCCTTCAGCCACTATTTCAGGGCAGTGGGGAGTAGTGGGGTCCCAGTGAACTTGGCGAATGCCACTTTAAAACCGAAGACAAAGGAAAGGCTTCCAAATGAATTAAATGTTGATAAGTCAATGTCGCACTCGGCCCATTTGAAACTTTCTTTGTTTGACGGGCCAAGGTTTATTGTGTGGAACACCAAAAAGACTGAGAAGATTGGAGATGAAGTAAAGCAAGAAGGCATAGTTAGGGTATGCATAGCATGAGGTTTAAAAGCTTGAAGATCACAGAAGCGAAGCAATACTGAGGCTGTTCCACAGTTTTGGAGCACTGGAGAGTAATAAGTTAGTGTAGGACACAGTGTAATGCTGCTCAACTTCAACAGGGTGATAATGATGGGACGAGGAAGGTAGCGAGGTGGAATCAAAGAGAATCCTGAGGAGAAAGTTGAGAGGAACACTGACGTGGTGTAAATATAATCAAGTTTGTTACAGATATTGGAGGCTAGGGGTGAATAAAAGGATTGACTATTGTACGATATACTATTATCTTCATTGAACACTGGTTAGATCTCAGCTGGGGCATTGTCTTTATTTCTGCACAACACAATTCAGGAAGAACATCAAGGCCTTAGAGAGGGTGAAGAGATTTACTGGATCAGTGCCAGAGATAAGGAGATAATTATGTGGAAAGGTTGGGGTTTTTCTCCTTAGAGCACAGGGGAGATTTCATGGAGGTGTTCAAAACCACGACAGAACAAGTAAGGGGAAGCGAGGGGTACAGGGCATGGATGAGACCACACCTACTGTACTGGGTACAGTTTTGGTCTCCTTACTTAAGGAAGGATATAAGAGCGTTAGCTGCAGTTCAGAGAAGGTTCATTTGACTGATTCCTGGGAGGAAGGGCTTGCCTTACGAGGAAAGGTTGTGCAGGTTTGGCCTATATTCATCAGAGTTTAGAAGAATGAGAGGTGGCCTTATGGAAACATATAAGGTCATGAGGGGACTTGAAGGGTAGAAGCTAAGAGGATGTGGAGGAACCTAGAACTAAGGGGCACAGTTTAAAATTAAGGGGCCTCCCATTTAAGAACAAGATGAAGAGGAATTTCTTCTCTCAGAGGGTCATTAGTCTTTGGAATTCTCAACCCCAGAGAGCATTGGAGGCTGGGTCATTGAACATATTCAAGGTTTGAGTTAGACAGGTTTTTGATTGACAAGGGAGTCAAAGATTATAGGTCGGGGTTGGGGGTGGGGGGGGGGGGGGGCGGGGGGGAAGGCAGGAAAGTGGAGTTGAGGTCACAATTCGATCAGGCATGATCTTGTTGAATGACAGAGCAGGGGCCTACTCCTGCTCCTAATTCTTATGATCTAATGAAACAGGTTTCATTGGCAGGGAAATCAATAATGGGAGGGTATAGATTTAAGCCAAAAAACCAGGAAGCAGATGAGGAGCATTTTTTTTTGCGCAATGAATTATTGTGATCTGGAATGCGCGGCCTGAGAGGGTGGTGGAACAGTAACTTTCAAAAGTGGATTGAAGGGGAAGAACTTTCCGGGCTAAAGGGGAGAAGGGACTATTTGAATAGCTCCCCGCAGTGATGGGGTGGGTAATTGCCTTAATCCCAGTGTGACCCTCAGTCGCAGAGACCAGAGGCCAGGCTTACCTTGCCAGGATTGGTTCAGAATGGAGGCGGGTGACAAAGAACATGGCACCGATGTCAGGCGTAACAATCTCTGTTCCCAACCCTGCCAGTATACGGGTGCAGAGTGGGAGACAGGCAGGAAGGTGACGTCGCCTGCATCGTTAATTGGGCGCATTTAGGTAATTAAGCAGTTCACTAAGAGCCCGCCTTCTAAGGTTTGGGAATTTTCGTGGGGACAGCAAGCTGTGTAAAGCTAAACAGCTCCAGCCTGTTGGGAGCAGATTGGCAGCGAGAAAAACATTTTATTTGATTGACAGAAAATCTATTACCCGCGGTGAAATTTTAATTACGTACAAACATACAAGTTCGGAGCAGGGGTAGACCATTCGGCCCCTCGAGCCTGCTCCGCCACTCAATAAGACCTGATCTGATTTTAATCTCAACCCCACACTCCGGCCCACCCACAGTAACCTTTCACCCCTAGCTTGTCAAGAATCTATCTAGCTCTGCCTTATAAATATCCAAAGACTCTGCTTCCACTGCCTTTTGAGGAAGAGATCCAAAGACTCATGACCCTCTAAGAATAATAATTTTTCCAAATCTCTGTCTTAAATGGGCAACGCCTTATGTTTAAACAGTGACTCCTAGTTCTAGATTCTCCCACAAGGGGAAACATCCTCTCCACATTCGCCTTGTCAAGACCCCTCACGATCTTATATGTTTCAAATAACATTAACATTTCTCTACCCTGCCCCGCGTTCCAGCTCTCCACCGTTCTACCTGGCCAATTTAAAGATGCAGAGGCTTGCATTTATTAAATAATGTACAAGCGGCAACCACAGCAATGGCTGCCAAGTTGGGCCCGCTCCCCTGGTGCCCCGCTTCCATTCTCCCCACCCTCCCTCACCCCGGCCACATTTGGTGGTCAAAGACATAGAACTTATTGAATGTCTTAAAGGAGGTAGAGAGGCAGAGATGTTTAGTGAGGGAATTCCAGAGCTCAGAGCCCAGTCAGCTGAAGGCACGGTCTCCAATGGGTGGAGTGATGGACATCGGAGTGGGGGCCGCTGTGTAAGGAAGCAGAATTGGAGCAGCACAGAGATCTCGGAGGGCTGCAGGGCTGGGGGAGGTCACAGAGATGGGGAGAGGGTGAGGCCGGGGTGGATTTTGTTAGCAAGGATTTGAATATTAAAATCGTTGCATAGCTGGATGGGGTGCTAATGATGTTGGGGAGCAAAGGGGTTGATGAGCGATTGGGATTTGGTGCAAGTTAGGATACGGGCAGCAGAGATTGGATGAGCTGAAGGTTATGGGGGGTGGAAGCTGGACATCTGATCTTCTTAATAAACAGAAGAGTGACGACAAAATAAGTCGTCAACAACAAGGGAAACTTGTTCCGTTAAATACAAACAATACAGTGAACCCAGATGTCCGAGATCAGATACCGTCCAATGTAGGTGCATAAGGAAATACAGAGGGGAGATGAAGCAGGGGTTGTGAGGTGGGTTGCCTCACATCCTTTAAAAAGTGCCTGGATGAGCACTTGGCACGCCATAACATTCAAGGTTATGGGCCAAGTGCTAGTAAATGGGGTTAGGTAGGTAGGTCGGGTGTTTCTCACGTGTCGGTGCAGACTCGATGGGCCGAAGGGCCTCTTCTGCACTGTGTGATTCTGTGCAAGTTTACTTTGAGTCTATCTATCCTCAACAGATGTGCAATTTGCTGCATCATTAAATCATGCTTCACCCAATTTCATCATTATCCATTAACACCATGCCTCAACCAAAATCGGGAGCTTCCTCTGCTTTTCGTCGGGGGCGGGGTTGCGAGCTGGAAACAAACCTGCCCCGAATCCTGCCTCCTGAACCCCCCCCCGAATCTCACTTCCAGGGTCCTGCCTCCAGGACCCTGCTCGCTCAGGCAAAAGCCAGACCCCAGAAAATGGTCACTGAGGTGAAGCCGGTTGGAAAAGAGAGAAAGTGTGAAATCAGACACCCAATAATTGAGGTGGTAAGGTGCAGTTTCTACAGCATTCACCCTGGGGTTAATCTAACTCGCTTATCTAAGTGTTAGAAGGCCTTGGTAATGATTTTTACTGACCAGCTTGCAAAGCAGTGTTTTGCCCTCTTTGTACAGCAAAATGCTATACGCTTGCCTCTCACTGATGTTTTGCAGACACTCCGTGTTCACATTTTCATACTTAAGATCAAAACTGAATATTTGACTTGTAGAACTGAGCTGTAACTTCATGTAATTGTCTGGATCCTATGAGAGAAAAGAGAAAATTTGGTTTACTTTTCCTTGGAAGTGCCATGTTATAACAACAACTTGTATTCATATAGTGCCCTTAACATCGTAAAGCATCCCAAAGTAATTCACAGGAGCGTAATCAAACAAGATATTTGACACCGAGGTAAAGAAAGAGACATTTGGTGGTCGGAGATGTAGACTTATTGAATGCCTTAAAGGAGGTAGAGATGCGAAGAGGTTTAGTGAGGGAATTCCAGAGAAGGCATGGCCACCAATGGTAGAGTGATGGAAATCGGGGAGGGGGGGGTGGGGTGGGGGCTGTGTAAGGAGTCTGAATTGGAACAGCACAGAGATCTCAGAGGGCTGCAGGGTTGGGGGAGGTCACAGAGATAGGAAGGGGGTGAGGCCGGGATGGATTTTGTAAACAAGGATGTGAATATTAAAATCGTGGCATAGCTGGACGGGGTGCTAATGTATGTCGGGGAGCAGAGGGGTTGATGAGCGAATGGGATTTGATATGGATATGGGCAGGAGAGATTAGATGAACTGAAGGTGGAAGGTGGATGTCTGGTCATCTTAATAAACAGAAGAGTGGTGCCAAAATAAGTCGTCAACAACAAGGGAAACATTTTCCGTTAGATACGATAAGACAGTAAACCAAGATGTCCGAGACTAGATACAGTCCAAGGTAAGAACATAAGGAAATACAGAGGGGAGAAAAAGCAGTCCTCTATAAATGTGCAGTTTGCTTCATCATTAAACCGTGCTTCACCCAATTGATCAATCAACCCTAGGTAGTCCCTTCAAGGTAAATCCTTGAAGATTTTATTCCAAGTTCAACAATTTAGGATGTATAGGATCAAAGTCCTTCCAGCTCCCAAGTAGCTCTTAAACCTCCAATGGGGAACTGGTGCCTTATGACAAAGCTTCAAAATTTGATGTGCCCAGTTTGATCCTTTGTGGGGGTAGTTGATGGTGGCCAGTAAAGATGTTAGAGGTGCTATGATTAACTTTAGCACCTGTGGGTTATGGAGGTGAGAATTGTTTAAGGAACTTGTTTCCAATTTCTATCGAGTGGTTACTGTTGGAAAGTGTTTGTGTCTATCTGCCATTGTCTATGATGCTCTCCATGTGTTGAGTAGCGTTGCAGCGACTCACTGTCATCTTAATAAACTGAAGAGTGATGACAAAATAAGTCATCAACAACAAGGGAAACATGTTCTGTTAGATACGATAAGACAGTAAACCAAGATGTCCGAGACTAGATACAGTCCAAGGTAAGAACATAAGAAAGTACAGAGGGAAAACAAAGCAATCTCAATAAACATGCAATTTATTAACATGGATTAGGCATTGAAGAGCTCCTGGCATCCAGGATCTACCTGGATGTAGGACAGGCTCAATGGACTGGATGGCCTACACGTGTTCCTACCTTCCTATGAAACCGTATCTGAAAATATATCACATTACACAACCTTTGACCATCCCAAAGAACTCTACAGCCAATAAAATACTTTTGAAGTATAGTCACTGCTGTAATGTAGGAAACTTGGCAACCAATTTGTGCACAGCAAGCTCCCACAAGCAGCAATGTGATAACGACCAGATTTTAAAAAAAATTATGTTGGTTGTGGAATAAATATTGGCCAGGATACCAGGGAAAACCCCTCTGCTTTTCTTCAAAATAGTATCATGGCGTCTTATATGTCCACCTGAGGGGGCAGACAGGGCATTATGGTTGAGATCTAGTTTGAGATCTTATCTGAAAGACAACAGTGCAGCACTCACACAGTGTTGCACCGGGCGTGTCAACCTGGATTTTGTGCTCCATTGTCTGGATTGACCATAAGACCATAAGACATAGGAGCAGAAATTAGGCCATTCGGCCCATCGAGTCTGCTCCGCCATTCAATCAGGGCTGATAAGTTTCTCAACCCCATTGTCCCGCCTTCTCCCCGTAACCTTTGATCCCCTTACCAATCAAGGACCTATCTATCTCGGTCTTAAATACACTAATGACCTGGCCTCCACAGCCTTCTGTGGCAATGAATTCCATAGATTCACTGCTCCCTGGCTAAAGAAGTTTCTCCTCATCTCTGTTCTAAAAGGTCTTCCCTTTACTCTGAGGCTGTGCCCTCGGGTCCTAGTCTCTCCTACTAATGGAAACATCTTCCCCACGTTCACTCTATCCAGGCCTTTCAGTATTCTGTAAGTTTCCATCAGATCCCCCCTCATCCTTCTAACTCCATCGAGTATAGACCCAGAGTCCTCAAACGTTCCTCATATGTTAAGCCTTTCATTCCTGGGATCATTCTCGTGAACCTCCTCTGGACCCTCTCCAGGGCCAGCACATCCTTCCTGAGATACGGGGCCCAAAATTGCTCACAATATTCTAAATGTGGTCTGACCAGAGCCTTATAAAGCCTCAGCAGCACATCCCTGCTTTTATATTCTAGTCCTCTCGAAATAAATGCCAACATTGCATTTGCCTTCCTAACTACCGACTCAACCTGCAAGTTAACCTTGAGAGAATTCTGGATTAGGACTCCCAAGTCCCTTTGCACTCCAGATTTCTGAATTCTCTCCCCATTTAGAAAATAGTCTATGCCACTATTCTTCCTACCAAAGTGCATGACCTCACACTTCCCCATGTTGTATTCCATCTGCCACTTCTTTGCCCATTCTCCTAACCTGTCCACATCCTTCTGCAGCCTCTCCGCCTCCTCAATACTACCTGTCCCTCCACCTATGTTTGTATCATCTGCAAACTTAACCAGGATGCCCTCAGTTCCTTCATCTAGATCATTAATATATAAAGTGAAAAGTTGTGGTCCCAACACTGACCCCTGCGGAACTCCACTAGTCACCGGCCGCCATCCTGAGAAGGACCCCCTTATTCATACTCTCTGTCTCCTGCCAGACAGCCAATCTTCTATCCATGCTAGTACCTTGCCTCTAACACCATGGGCTCTTATCTTACTGAGCAGCCTCCTGTGCGGCACCTTGTCAAAGGCCTTCTGGAAGTCCAAGTAGATAACATCCATTGGCTCTCCTTTGTCTAACCTACTCATTACCTCCTCAAAGAGTTCTAACAGATTTGTCAGGCATGTCCTCCCCTTGATGAAACCATGCTGACTTTGCCCGATTTTACCATGCACTTGCAAGTTTTCTGAAATCTCATCCTTAATAATGGACTCTAAAATCTTACCAACGACCGAGGTCAGGCTAATTGGCCTCTAATTTCCAGTCTTTTGCCTCACTCCCTTCTTAAACAGGGGTGTTACATTAGCGATTTTCCAGTCCTCTGGGACCCTCCCTGACTCCAGTGATTCCTGAAAGATCACCACTAACGCCTCCACTATCTCTTCAGCTATCTCCTTCAGAATTCTGGGGTTTAATCCATCTGGTCCAGGTGATTTATCCACCTTCAGACCTTTCAGTTTTCCTAGCACCTTCTCCTTGGTAATGGCCACCATACTCACCTCTGCCTCCCGACTCTCTTGAACTTTGGGGATGTCACTCGTGTCTTCCACCGTGAAGACTGACGCAAAGTACCTATTCAGTTCCTCCGCCATTTCTTTGTTCCCCACTACTACTTCTCCAGCGTCATTTTCCAGTGGCCCAATGTCCACTTTTGCCTCTCTCTTACCCTTTATATATCTAAAAAAACTCTTGCAATCTTCTTTTATATTACTGGCTAGTTTACCCTCATATTTAATCTTCTCCCTCCTTATTTCTTTTTTAGTTGTCCTCTGTTGGTCTTTGTAGGCTTCCCAATCCCCTGGTTTTCCACTGCTCTTCGCCGCATTGTATGCTTTCTCTTTAGCTTTTATGCTGTCCCTGACTTCCCTTGTCAGCCATGGTTGCCTCGTCCTCCCTTTAGTATGCTTCTTCTTCCTAGGGATGAATTTTTGCTGTGTCTCCCAAATTACTACCAGAAACTCCTGCCATTGCTGTTCTACTGTCTTTCCTGCTAGGCTCACCTCCCAGTCAATTCTGGCCAGCTCCTCCCTCATGCCTCTGTAGTTGCCTTTATTCAACTGTAATACCGTTGCATCTGATTCCAGCTTTTTCCTCTCAAATTGCAGGGTAAATTCTATCATATTATGGTCACTTCCTCCTAAGGGTTCCTTCACCTTAAGCTCCCTTATCAAATCTGCCTCATTACACATCACTAAATCTAGAATTGCCTGTTCCCTAGTGGGCTCCACCACAAGCTGCTCCAAAAAGCCATCTCGTAGACATTCCACAAATTCCTTTTCTTGGGATCCACTACCAACCTGATTTTCCCAGTCTACCTGCATATTGAAATCCCCCATGATCACTGTAACCTTGCCTTTCTTACACACCTTTTCTATCTCCTGGTGTATCTTGTGCCCCACATCCTGACTACTATTCGGAGGCCTGTACATAACTCCCATTATGGTTTTTTTTACCTTTGCGGTTCCTCAACTCTACCCACACAGATTCTACATCATCTGACCCTACATCATTTCTTGCTATCGATTTAATTTCATTTCTTACTATCAAAGCAACCCCACCCCCTCTGCCAACCTGCCTATCTTTTCTTTTCGATAGGATGTATATCCTTGGATATTTAACTCCCAGTCCTGATCCCCTTGCAGCCATGTCTCTGTGATGCCCACCACATCATACCTGCCAATTTCAATCTGCGCCACAAGCTCATTTACCTTATTTCATATACTGCGTGCATTCAGATACAACACCTTCAGTCCTGTATTTCCCGTCCCCTTTCTCATTGTCGTCCCTTGATCTGATGTGCTTGAAGTTAGATTCCTAGCCCTTTCCAAACACTCTGTCCTATTACCCTTCCCTCCCCCCCCCACTTTCTAGTTTAAAGTCCTGTTGACCACCCTATTTACCCTTTTCACTAGAACATTGGTCCAAGATCGGTTCAGGTGGAGACCGTCCCAATGGTACAGATCCCTCCTGTTCCAATACTGATGCCAGTGCCCCACGAAATGGAACCCCTCTTTCCCGCACCACTCCTTTAGCCACGTGTTTACTTCCCTTATTCTCGCGTCCCTATGCCAATTTGCATGTGGCTCGGGTAGTACCCGGAGATTATAACCCTTGAGGACCTGTTCTTTAATTTAGTTCCTAGTTCATGATAATCCCCAAACATGTCCTCTTTCCTAGTCTTACCTATGTTATTTGTCCCGACGTGGACCACAACAACTGGATCCGCCCCCTCCCTTTCCAATATCCTTTCAAGCCGGGTCAGAGATGTCCCTCACCCTGGCACCGGGCAGGCAATATACCATGCGGGACTCTCGATCCTGCTTACAAAGGAAGCTATCAATTCCCCTAATTATAGATTGAGACTCAAACGCACGATGTTCTGTCTCAAGAAGTGAAAGCTGAGCCATGGTTGACCCTTGTTATGATCCCAGTTGAGGTTACCCCTGGACAAGCCTGATCCCAGGATGGAACCCAACTTGATAGATCCTAACTTTTATTTGTCTGTTTAGATACATGGAGACTGGCTACTGAACAGAGTCGCAGGAGTCAGCTAATGAGCTTTTAACAAAAGCATGAAACATTTATTAAACAAGAAAAGATGAATTAGATTACAATACTTCTTCACCCAAAACAATACCTTTACAGGTATATACAGATTTGTAATGATAACACAAGTTACAAAAGCTATCTTACTCTAATGTTCACAGTAAGGACACAGTCCATGTAAACCAATTGGCAACCTGTTGTCAGACACGCCACACTCTGAAACCAAGTGACAGATGCCACCTCAATCAGACGCTATGGATCTCTCCTCAACTCCCTCCCCAGACGCTTGTCACACCGTGAACCAACTGGTCTTACTGAACTCTGCCTTTCACATGAGGATTTCCAATCTCCACTCTCCAAGGACTTGCTTTGGAATCTTCTCCCAAATTGACACTTTCTCTCAGATGCCTTCTGCAAGGGTTCACCTCCAGGGTTTTGAGCTCTCCTTCTGATGTTTCTCTTCCCTGCATCACATGCATTTAAGCTGTCTTCCATGCACTGACTCAGCCATCAACAATATACCACTGATTCACATGCCCATAGCAACGAGTTACAGACTGTCAGCCATCTCTTTGGACCTTTTTGCCTCTTGCAAGCTGTTCTTGCTTTAAATCAGCTTTCTGCAACTTTTGTGTCTTTAAATATGAAGCTTGGAGCCATTCTCTCTGCCCCTCACTCTTAACTTCACTTAACGACCTTTTCCAGGTTCCTGTCCTTCCTTTGACTAGAAGGTCTGCTTGGGACTTTCTCCTGTTCCACCCTACTGGGTTTTGGGGTATTTTCTTTAGCTTGGGACTTGCTATCTGTCTTTTTTACTCCAGTCTCTCTCTGGAAGCTCCTGTCAACCAATTTTAGCTTGGGACTAGCTATCTGTCCCTTCTAGGTGCCTTATGTTTGGCACCTTTCTTCAAACTGAACTCAAAACTGCTGTTTCATTAGTTTTTCTGCATGTGGTTGTGGGAGGGACCTGCCTCTCTGGGCCCCTGTTGCTAGGCAACAGCCCAGTTTCTTTACTCTTGTTTGTTTAACTTAGCTGCCACAGTCGTAAAACTCTCATTAGAAATGCAGGCACCTTTTAAAGCAAAACTAAAACTCAATTTAACCTCTCCTAACACACAGATACAGAAATACAAATCAAATATAAACATTAAAGCTGAAACTCATTCCTAACACCCACAAATACAAATATAACATCCTTAAACTGTCTCTATCTCCTAACACCCTCCCAGCATAAACCAGGACTTGGAGGCAGGAAGGTGCAAGCTTTTTAGAAACAGGGGCTGTTTCTAACCCCTCCCACCGGTGGGATTTTCCGGTCCCGCCAAAGTGAATGGGAGTTTGAATGACCCGCCGCGTCCGCTGCGGAGGGACCTGTCGCGTCGGGGGGGCAGAAAACCCCGGCCTGGATATCGGTTTCCTCTTTTCATCAAGAGTTTTGTAGGAAGCTGGGAGAATGGGAGTGTATGGTAGTGTCAACATTTACCTGAAAGGGGGCCATGGTGATTGGAAAGTCATCTTGTCCTTGGAGAGTGACGTTTACGTTTTTATCTGCTAGGTTCAGGAACTGAATGTAACTTTCATTAGCTACAGGCTCAGGCATCACTGTTCTCTGAAGAGTAAAAGGATATCAGCAGGGTGTAAAACATTCAATACAGCAAAATATATCCAGTTCCTCTGGCCTGATGGACTTTCAAATCTGACTGGTTTAATTTTGTAACACAATCTAAAATATGAGTATAGTGGTGTGATATAGTGAAGCTTGGACTGACGGTCCAGTTGAACCTGTGTTCAACTCCCACCATGACGCTTAGGAATTTGAACCCAATTACAAAATCTAGATTCTCGGACTATCATTAATAATCCAGCCGGTTCTTTTTTTTTATATATTTGTTCAACAGATGCAGATATCGGTGGCTAGGCCAGCATTTATTGCCCATCCCTCTGGAATCACATGTAGGCCAGACCAGATAAGGATGGCAGATTTCCTTTCCTAAAGGGAATTAAGTGAACCAGATAGGTTTTTATGACGATCGTTTTGTGTCTTTATCAGACTTTTAATGCCAGATTTTTATTGAATTCCAATTTCACCATCTGCCACGGCAGGATTCGACCCTGGGTCCACTGGAATACTAGCCCAGTGACATTATCACTATGCCACCACCTCCCCATATTCACTCATCACCTTCAGGGAAGGGTACCTGGTCTGGCCTAAATATGTGACTCATGTCCCATCCAATGTGGTTGGCCTGGTAAGTCTTATTAAAGCATTACTCAGAGGAACTATGGACGGCCACCTGCTGGCTTTGCCAGTGAGGTCCGCTTCCCAAGAATTAATGACAATTAAAAGAAAACCTTAATGTTTGTTTTGTGCCATGTACTGCTCGGGGTTGTCACCTGAGGCCAGAGTAATGCTTGGCTGAAAACAAAATTATAAAAGTGTCATTTTACGATTGCCTGTCCACCGCTACATCCCTCTCTCCTCATAACACATCTTGCCAATTGGGAAAGCTTTGAGAATTTAGGACCGGGGGTCATAGTCTCAGGATAAGGGGTTGGCCATTTAGCATTGAGATGAGGAGAAATTTCTTCACTCAAACGGTTGTGAGTCTTTGGAATTCTCTACTCCAGTCATCGAGCATATTCACGACTGAGATCAATAGATTTTTTAGGACATTAACGGAATCTAGGAAGAGGGTAATAGGCCGGGAGAATGGCAGAGGAAGCAATGACCAAAGGGCTTGGTCAAAGGGATAGGTTTTAAGGAGCATCTCAAAAGGAGGAGAGCAAGGTAGAGAGCAGAGAAATTTAGGGAGGAAATTCTAGAGCTTCGGGCCCAGGTAACTGAAGGCATGGCCACCAATGGTGGAGCAATTAAAATCGGGGACGTACAGGCGGCCAGTATTAGACGAGCGCAGATATCTTGAAGGTTTGTAGGGTTGGAGGAAATTATGGGGATAGGAAGAAGCGAGGTCATGGAGGGAGTTGAAGACAAGGATGAGAATCTTAAGATCAAGATATGGCTTGACCAGGAGCCATTGTGGAACAGAGAGCGCAGAGGGTGACAGGGGAACGGGACTTGGTGCAGCAGAGTTTTGGATGACCTCAAGTTTACTGAGGGTGGAATGTTGGTGACCAGCCAGAAGCACATTGTAATAGTCAAGCCTGGAAGGAACAGGGGTACGAATGAGGGTTTCAGCAGCAGATGAGCTGATAGAGTGGTGAAGTTGGGCAATGCTAAAAAAAAAAGGCAGTATCAATGATGGCGGAAATATGTGGCTGTAAGCTCATAGTGGGGTCAAATATGACACCATTGTTACAAACTGACTGCTTTAGTCCCAGGCTGTTGCCAGGTAATGAGGGCCAATTAGTTTTCATGATCGACAAATTAGATTCAGACTTTAGAACCATTCAGCCCAGAAGAAGAGCATTCAGCCCATCATGCCTGAATGAGGTATCCAATCAGTCCCTGTTCCCTGGCTCTTTCTCCATAGCTCTGTAGAGCTTTTCTTTTCAAGATTCATCCAATTCTCTTGGGACAGTTACTATTGAATCTGCTCCTACCGTCTTTCCTGGCAGCGCATTGCAGATTATAACGACTCGCTGCATAACAAAAAGCCTCATCTCCCTACCGATTCTCTTCAATTTGGGTTCTCTGGCTCGCGACCCTCCTGCCTCCCTCTGCCGCTATTCTTCCCCCCCGCCCCCCCACCGCCCAGTTTTACCAGCTCGAGGTGCGGCTTACAGAATGAGCCCCTAGTCGCACGTTTCCCGATAAGGTTCTCTGATCACCCGCACAGAGTGGGCACCGCTCTATCCGTCGCTTGTACCTGGACTTCGACCTCCACAATGGCCGCCGCTACAAACGCTGTTGCCGCAAGGACCATTCCGACTGTCATCCGTCTGAGGGGCCTGGGGAGCAGTGAAGAAGCAAAAGAGGGTTTGCGGCTCAAAGGGGCTTAACATAAGAAATAGGAACAGGGGTAGACTACACGGGCCACCGAGCCTGCCCCGCCATTCAATATGATCACAGCCGACCTTCTACCTCATCTCCACTTTCCCACCCGCTCCCCCACGCCCTTTGATTCCTTGAGAGTCCAAAGATCTGCTCACCGCGGCTGAAAAAATATATTCAACGGTGGAGCATCCACAACCCTCTAGGGCAGAGAATTCCAAAGATTCATACCCTCCCCCTTTGAGTCAAGAAATTTCTCCTCATCCCCGGTCCTAAACGATCAGTCCCTTATCCTGAGACTGTGCGCCCCCCCTGTTTAGAATTCCCAGCCTCTTGTCGGGGGGCGGGGTGAGCTCAACAGTCGGCTGTGGAATCGGCTATACCTCCGCATCGCCTCTTTTCAAGGAGGCCTGCTTGCATCAGGCACTTAACAGGCCAGCTGCGGGCCTTTCCCTGCGATCAAGGACCCCGGGGGGGCAGAAATCCTGCCTGCCAATGGCTGCCAGCCAATCAGAGGCCGGCAGCTCATCTGTACTGAGCAATGCCGCTGTGGGTGGGGTGGGGGGGGGCCACAATTGGCAGTGGGGCCATCCACAGGCCTTTCCGTCACGGACTTAATCGGGGTGAAGGTGGGTAAGTGGCCGGGTCCCTACCCGCCACCCTCCTACCTGATTAAATGCCCCCCCCCCCCCCCAACCCTGCCATTGAACTTGCCAAGGGGAGTGCAGAGGATTCTGCCCTCGGTGTCCACCCTGTTAAGCTCCTTCCGACTCTTGCATAACTTAACGGCATCGTAAAGCCCAGCAGTTTCTCTCGATATAGGAGTGAGCAACTTCTCATGGACCGGTTGGAGCAAGGTGATGGGGGGAGTCTTGTGGCATCTTGGGGCTCAGCCGGTAACCAGTCACACTTTGAACTGCTAAGCATGGAAAATTGAGAAAGAAATATGGATCTTGCATTTATTTGGCTCCTTTCACCACCTCAGGTTCTCCCCAGAGCCCTTGACAGCCAATGGAGTTGAAGGTTGAGAGTTACAAATTTGAGGTGTTGGTGAACTGGGAGCGAGTGGAGTTCGACAAGCACGGGGGTCAGAGATGAAGGAGACTCAGTGTGGGTTAGGAGATCGGCAGCAGAGCGTTGAATAAGTTCAAGTCTACAGAATGTGGAAGATCCACCAAGAAGAGAAGATAGATTGCACGACTGGAAGAAAGTAATCTAATTGAGGATTTCAGATGGTTCACATATAGAATAATGGATATTCGGGAGTGAGTTACAGGCTGGAATCTAATTGAGGAATTCAGATCGTTCATACATAGAATAATAAGAACCCGGGAGTGAGTTACAGGCTGCAATGTAGCTGTGGGATTTATGACCAACCCCTGAAGGCATGAATTATATTGCAGCATTGAAGTTACTCTGCTGCCTATTATTTACTATATATAACAGCACACAAGGTTTTCACTGGGATGCTGTTCAGCTTTGGTATTGTTTGTTCACATTCTTGCAGTGTGACACAATTTACCGGAAAAGATTACAATTGGGACTCCCAAACTACAGGTCTATGGGGAAGCAATATACAGTTTGCGAGTAGGAAACCTACTGTCCCATCCAATTTCAGGTGGGACCGTTGATTAACTGCATTTCGTCAGAATATACAAAACAAAAGCAGGAGCAGGCTACATGGCCCTTTGAGCCTTTACTTGACTTTTGAGTATCCTCTCAATGTTCAATAGAAAATAAATAAATCACCAACATGTCTTGTTAAAAAGACTTACAGTTTTGGTGCCTGTTCCTAGTACAGGGAGTAACTGAGAATAATAAAATGTTCCTTTAATATATCCATAGAGTTTCTGCGGAATTTATTTTTTGAACTCACTAATGTAAGGGGACCATGCAACACATTAATGTCAGATAGCCATTTGAGTGTTTGGCGAGAGACGTGTATTGCAACCCAAACTCAATCAGTTGTCCCAAGGTGGAAGGAAGAGGCCATTCGGCCCACCTCCCAGTATGCTCCTTATTTATCCCCTTACATGGCTCAGGGCCAAATTTTGCTCGATAGTTATCCCGTGAGGCGCCCTGAGATGTTTCACTACATTAATGACACTATATCGACGCAAGTTGTTGTTGAAGCGTGATGTTGGTTATGCTTCAAAAGTACTCCACTGACAATGAGATAAAGCACTCTGGGATGTCCAGAGGTTGAGAAAGGCGCTATATAAATACACATCTTTATCTTGAATATTGCTGAAAAGAGAGACATGTTGCCAAAGCTTTTTAATCTTGTACTCATCAGGACAAATGCAAGAATAGCAAATTTCAAATGCTCATAACAATATATACTACAGGAGAAAAGGGTGCTGATTGGATGGCAAGTTGACTTTGATTGGCCGAGGTGTTGCCATGGAGAAAGCAATGGGGAACTATAGGCTCCCGGATGTTTCAAAAAAGATGCAAGGCTTGAACCTATTTCTTTTGTTTGCAGAGAACTGGTCCCTGTGTAAGAATGCATGTTACTTTTAGCAAGCCTAAATGAGCCAAGCTACAAACTCAACTGATTATCTTAAATTGGTTGTGAGTGTAGTTATTAGCACACTCAATATTGTTCAGTAAGTGTGGCCCAATCGCGGAATCACATCTAACAGTAGATGTTTTGTTTTAGGTTTTGCAAGCTTGGGCTCACTAAGTCATTATGAAAATTCATCACTTTCTGGCAAAATCATCACACTGCAACGAGGAATGAGAACCTAGACCCAGGGATGCTCAAGACCAATTGTAATTCCTGCAGCTGCTGCCCAGGTGAGATCAGCTAACTCAACAGTGACCATGGATGGAAACTGGATCTTCTTCACCAGCGCTATGCAGTTTAAAGAAAACATCCTTAGGAATGTAGGAACAGGAGTATTCCATTCAGAACCCATGAACTTGTTCTGCCTGTTCAATTAGATCATGGTTGATTTAAAGTTCAATTCTATCTACCCACCTCAGTTCTATAACTCTTGATACCCTGACCAAAATCCATCAATCTCAGTTTTGAAATTTTCAATTGACTCCCAGCATCCATGGCTCTTTGGGGTAGTGAGTTCCAGGATATTTTGGATGTGGGCACCGCTGGCAGGGCCAGCATTTGCTGTCCATCCCAAATTGTCCTTCAGAAGGTGGTGCTGAGCCATTTTCTTGAACTGTTGCAGTCCAGGTAGCGTTGGTACACCCACAGTGCTGTGAGGGTGCCAGCTCTAGGTTTTTGACCTGGTGACGATGAAGGAAAGTTGATATAGTTCCAAGTCAGGATGGTGTGTGGTTTCAAAGGAAGTTGGAGCTGGTTGTGTTCCCATGCACCTGCTGCCCTTGTTCACCTAGGTGGTGGGTTTAGGAGGTGGCACCTTTGTGGGCTGTTCTGCTTAATTCAGTCTCAGAATTACATGGCTTACTCCAGCAATTTACAGATGCATGCTAACACAATGTTATGCCACAGCTGGAGTACTGCGTCCAGTTCTGGTCACTGCATTACAGGAAGGGTATGGTTGCGCTGGAGAGGGTACAGATGAGGTTCATAAAGCTGATGACAGGAATGTGAAACTTTAACTATGAGGAAAGTTTGGGCGCTCTGGGGCTATTTGCTTTGGAACCGAGGAGGCTGATGGGAGATTTAATCGTGGGTTATAAAGTTATGATGGGGTGCATATAGAGTGGATAGGAAGGACCTACTTCCCTTTGCAGAGAAGTCAATAACCAGGGGCCTATATTTAAAGTAACTGGCAAGAGGATTGGACGGAGCTGAGGAGAAAATCTTTCCCCAGGGGGGTGGTGGGGGTCTGGAACTCGCAGACTGAAAATCTGGGAGAGGCAGAAACCCCCAAGACGCTTAAAAAACATTTGGATATATACTTGAGGTGCTGTAACACACAGGGCTAGGGGCCAAGAACTGGAAAGTGGGATTAGACTGGATAGCTCTTTTGCAGCCAGCGTGGACAAGATGGGTAAATAGTTTCCTTCTGTGCTGTAAGTTTTCTATGTTCCCTCCTTTAGCTTTTCCTTATTTAGTGACAGCAATTTACTGAGAATTGCAAGGGCAATTAAAAGCTTATTAATACTTACGTCAAGTTGATTTTACACTTCGCAATCAGAGGATAGATGCCCATATCAAAAAATGGAATAAAAGTAACAATCAAAAAGGCATTAAGAGTCTGTGGAAGAAAACAAAAGCCACAAGTAAAAGCGATTAGTAGGATTAATTAATTATATAGAGACTTGTATTTATAGAGTCTCGCCAAGCTCTCAGGGACCCTTCACGATGACATCAAGTTCAGTGGCTAAGACAAATGCCAATCACCATTTATCCAATACTTGAAGGACAACAAATTGCAGAGTAGGGGGGAGTGGGGCTAACTAGATAGCTCTTTTAAAGAACCATCATAGGGACAATGGGCCAAATGGCCTTCTTCTGTGCTGGCACCCATACCTTTGACTGTCAGGGATGGGTCAAGGTAGATGCTGCGATGTAGACGGTAGGTTAAGCAGTGATCTGATCGAACTTTTCAAGATATTAAGGGGGGCAGATATGGCGGGTAGAGAAAAACTATCACTGCTGGTTGGGTGGTCTAGAGTAAGGAATGTAGCCTAAAAATTAAGAGCTAAATCTCTCAAAAGGGAAATTAGGAAACACTTCTACCTAAACAGTATGGTAGAAGTTTGGAACTCTTTTCCACCAGCCGCAGTTGACGCTGGATCAATTGTTCATTTTAAATCTGAGATTGATACACTTTTGTTATTAGGGACTATGGGGGCAAAGCTGGGTATATGAAGTCTAACCTGGCAGCCAAATGTGTGCACAGCAAGATTCCACAAACAGCAATGAAGTAAATGACTAGCTCACCTGTTTTGACGTGCTGGATGGAGGATAAACACTGACCAGGATTGCAATTGAGCTCACTTGTAACAGTGCCATGATAGTCACTGGTGTAATGCAGGAAATGCAGCAGCCAATTTGCACACAGCAAGCTCCCATGAATAGCAATGTGATAATGACGAGATAATTGGTTTCAATTATGTTGATTGAGGGATAAGTATTGGCCTGGGGCACCAGGCATAACTCCCCTGCTCTCCTACAAAATAGTGCTCTGGGGGCCTTTTACATCCACCTGAGAGAGTGGATAGTAGCCTCAGTTTAACTTCTCATTTGAAAGACGCAACCTCTGACAGTGTAGCACTCCATCAGTACTGCGTTCGGCATATTAGCTTAATGTGCGCTTAAGTCTCTGAGTGGCTCTTGAACTCACAAGCTTCTGATTTGGAGGCATGAGTGCTGCCCACTCAATACCTATTGACAGGGGGGAGATGGTGGCATAGTGGTAATGTCACTCGACTAGTAATCCAGAGGCCCAGGCTAATGGGCTCAAATGGCAGCTGGTGGAATTTAAATCACTTAATAAAATCTGGAATTGAAAGCTAGTCTCAGTAATGGTGACCATGAAACTATCATCAATTGCTATAAAAACCCATCTGGTTCACTAATGCCCTTTAAGGAAGGAAATCTGCTATCCTTAACCTGGTCTGGCCTACATGTGACTCCAAACCCACAGCAATGTGGTTGACTCTTAACTGGTCTCTGACATTAGCCACTCACTCCAAGGGCAATTAGGAATGGGCAACAAATGCTGGCCTTGCCAGTGACACCCACATCCCAAGAAAGAATAAATAAAAACACTCGCTGCCTGGGTTCACACATGGCAAGCAGCCTATAACAAGGTGAGCTCTGGAAAGCAGCAAGGACCTTGAGGTCATGCTCCATTTTAAGTTAAAGACTTAGGCTGGGAGAAATTTGGGGAGGAAAACCGGCATAATTTTCAAAAAAATTACTTATTCAATATTTATTGCATTGATACCCTAGTCACTCCACCAAGCATCAGCAACGGAAACATTTCACTTTGATTTCCACAAACAAACTTTAATTGTCAAGAGGTGAGAATGTATTCCACAGTACCTGCATCTGGTCGGGTTGTATGATAAAACCACCCTGAAATATGAGCATAGAAGAAGTGTTAATGACAGTGTCTAATGAGGAAGTTTTCATAAAGTCTATTCTATTTAGTATGATAGTGCTGGAAGAGACACAGGCTTGCATTTACTTACAAAGTTGGAATTCATCCTGGTCGCCTGCAGAGTCCATCGAGATCCCTGGGTACAAATTAATGTAACGTTATTGGTTGGCTCTGCAGGTTAAACTTTCATTCATATAGTGGTTTTCACAGCCTCAGGGCACCGCACAGCCCTTTACAGCCAACGAAAATGATCAATCCGTGATTGATGCAATGTTGGCAATGTGGCAGTTTGCGCACATCAAACAGTAACGAGTTAAATGATTTAAGAATATGCCTTTTTAGTTATGTCGGTTGAGGGATAAATATTGCCTGGGACACCAGGGAGAAATCCCCTGCCTTTTTCCACACAGCACCATGAGATCTTTTATGATCCCCTTGGAGGGCTGACAGCGTCTCACTTTAGCACTGCATCTGAAAAACAGCACCTCTGACAATGCAGCACTCCCTCAGTACAGCACTGGGAGCATCAGGCCAGAACGTGCATTCAAGTTACTGGAATGATGACACAATCCAGAACAGAGCAGCTTGCTTGGTCAGCACTCCATCCAGCATTGTAAGCATTCACTCCCTCCCCCACTGACGCACAGCAGCAGCAGTGTGTACCATCTGCACTGTGTGCACTGTAACAACTCATCGAGGCTCCTTCGATAGCAATCGCCAAACCTGCGACCTCTAACACTTAGAAGAACAAAGACAGGAGACACATGACAGGAGAACATCATTACCTGCAAGTTCTTCTCCAAGCCACACACCATCCTGACTTGCAACCATACCGGCATTGCTTCAATCCTGGAACTCCCTTCCTAACAGCACTGTGGATCTACCTACACCACATGGACTGCAGCCATTCAAGAAGCTGGCTCACCACCACTTCCTCAAGGGCAGTTAGGGGTGGGCAATAAATTCTGGCCTAGCCAGTGACACCTATATACCATGAGTAGATAAAAAATAAACACTGTTCTGGTTGACCTGGGACAGACTCTCCTTGCGATCTCCTGCAAGTCTCCCTCACCCTCCACCACAACATGTCTGGTCGTGGCAACCAGGCCCCCGGTAATATTTGGAAAATTCCGCTGGTCATCACTGCCCTCCCATTACTCAGAACCCCTGACCCTTTAGGCTGTGTAGACATGCGGCTGTGAGCAGCGTGGAATGTACCACGCAGAGAACAAGCTGACTAATCGCCAGTCCGTTCCCTTTAAGATACAGGCAAGCAGAGCAATCTTTAAGCTGCACAGTGCAACAAATAACCTGTGCATAGCAAAGAGGAATTACAGGGAATATAGCTTCTGACTTTGTCTATCCTCAATTATTGCTGGAATGAATTTTCTGTGGCTCGAGAGCCGAGTTGCTGTTTTCTGAATTTTACCAAGATGACTATGAGAACAATTGTACATTTATATAAATGACTTGGACAAAGTGACCTAAGGAACGGCGGCTAAATTTGCTGCCGGCACAAAGATAGGTAGGAAAGTAAATTGTGAAGAGGACGGTAAGGAGGCTACAAAGTGACATAGATAGATTAAGTGAGTGGGCAAAGATCTGGCTAACGGAGTGTAATGTGAGCAAACATGAAATTGTCCATTTTGGCAGGAAGAATAAAAAAGAAGTTTATTATCTAAATGGTGAGAGACTGCAGAGCTCTGAGATTCAGAGGGATCTGGGTGTCCTAGTGCATGAATCACAACAGGTTAGTATGCAGGTACAGCAGGTAATTAGGAAAGCCAATAGAATGTTATCATTTATTGGGAGGGGAATTGACAACAAAAGTAGGGAGGTTATGCTTCAGTTACTCAGGGCACTGGTGAGACCACATCTGGAGTATTATGTACAGTAATGGTCTCCTTATTTAAAGAAAGATGTAACTGTGTTGGAGGCAGTCCCAAGAAGGTTCACTAAACTAATAGCAGGAATGGGCGGGTTGTCTTATGAGGAAAGGTTGGACAGGTTAGGCTTGTATCCACTGGAGTTTAGAAGAGTAAGAGGCGACTTAATTGAAACCTTTAAGATCCTTAGGGGTCCTGATAGGGTGAATGTGGAGAAGATGTTTCCTCTTGTGGGAGAATCTAGAACTAGGGGGTCACTGTTTAAAAATAAGGGGTCGCTCATTTAAGACAGAGATGAGGAGAAATGTTTTCTCTCAGAGGGTTGTGAGTCTTTGGAACTCTCTTCCTCAAAAGGCGGAGAAGCAGAGTTTTTGAATATTTTTAAGGCAGAGCTAGATAGATTCTTGATTAACAAGGGGGGCGAGAGGTTATCGGGGGTAGGCAGGGATTGTGGGGTTGAGGTTACATTCAGATCAGCCATGATCTCATTGAATGGCGGAGCAGGCTCGAGGGGCCTGCCCCTAATTCGTATGTTCATATGTTCGTATGTCTCAAATTTTACACATTGGCAGAGACTAGCCAGAGCATGAATCAAGACCACACTATACCATTCTTTACACACAGCTAGAGCAGAATTTAATGCTTGCGCCATTGGGCACATCCACCAGCTGGCAAGTGGGTGGCAGACCCGACGTGGCCATTTCTGGGGGCCCTGTCAGGATTAAATCCTAATCAGGCAGTCTGTTGGCTGCTGTTGGCATTCCCGGCTCCAGCAGGGGGTATTTCCCACCTCAGAGAGCTACCGGCAAATCAAAGATACTGCAGTTAGCCCAAGGCTGAGGATTGTCAATGGAGCCTCGGAACACCGGAAAGTTGAATCCTACCGGTGGCAAGATGAGACTCTTAAGTGGCTGCTCCCAGCCCTTCCCACCCCAGATTTAATTGGGGGAATCAGGAAGGCGATGGGATTTGCAGGTTATTCTCCTGCACAGGCTTGTGGTGTGTGTGTGTGTGTGTGTGTGTGTGCTTGTGTATGTATGTTTATGCACGTGTGTGTGCGAATGTGTGTGTATGTTTGCGTATGATTGTGTATGTGTGTGTTTTGTATGTGTGTGCTTATGTATGTTAGTGTGTGTGCATATGATTATGCATGATTGTGTATGTGGGTGCTGATTTATGTATGTGTGTGTGTGTGTGTGCATGCGTGTGCATTGGCAGTCCCTCCAAGTGAGGAAGATGCTTGCCATGGAGTACAGCCTGTGACAAGAACATGCACATGGAACCTTTTGATGTGGAGAGGCTGCTGCCCTGTAGCTATCACATGGTTCTGGCTGATCAGGAGACTCTTACTGCTTACCATAGGCATATTGGAAGGATCTGCAGATTGATAATCAATCTGTTTGGCCACATTTTGAATACATCTTTCATAGCCATAGAGTCCTGGAGAGAGACTCGAACCTGGAGCTTCCAGCTCAGAGATAGGGACACTGGAGAGTGCATTTCATCTCAACAGAGCTAAATTCTTGTGAGGAAAATAAGTAAGCAATGTGGAAGAAACATAAATATTGGCTATGAGTGCTATGGGAGGTAAAGGGTATTATTGCTGAAAAAAGAGACAGGTCGAAGCTTTTTGTCTTGCACTCATCAGGACACTTTGCATGAATACCAATATAAGGGGAAAACAACGATTTATACTGCATGAGAAGAGAGCGCTGATTGGTTGGCAAGTGGACTCCAATTGGTAGAGGCGTGTGTGCATATGTATGTATGTGTGTGTGTGTCTGTGTGTATGCACGTTTGTGTATGTGACTGACAGTTAACTGCCAAGCATTTTGAAATTTAAGCCAGGCAGCTTGACCCTGATTGGTCAGCACTGCCCTGAGGAATGAGTCAACAAACGGCTGTCACTTATTTTGTTTAGCTGAAACAGGCGTAATGTGTGTAAATGTTCTTTCTGGAAGCTACATATAATAAAACACAGGGCCCTGTTCTTTGCAGACATGGCAATCAGGGTCAAGCTGCCTGGTTTAAATTTCAAGCACTGCTTGGCAGTTAACTGTCAGTCACCATCACTGGTGCATTCTCCATGCCTCGACCAATCAGAGTCCATTTGCCAACCAGTCAGCACTCTCTTCTCAATAATTGTTATTTTCCCCTGATACTGGTATTCTTGTGAAGTGTCCTGATGAGTGCAAAATGAAAAACTTTGACATGTCTCTTTTTACAGCAATACTCAAGTCCTGTACTACCAAATGACTATTTGTATACCTGAGACAGAGGTACAACAAAGACCAAATTTGGGATATCACCAACATAGTTCGACTTACAGGTAAGAGCAGGTAAGCCATCTATCGCATTTCTCCAAGTGTGTATTAAACCCAAGGTTGTGCCAGTTTTCATTTCCAAATGTATTGATAATGCTAAAGCGAGGCACAGTCCCACGATCGAGCGAGCGTGAATGCGAGATGAGGTTGAACAGGTTGGTAATAGGGTTACTAATTTACACTGTGTCCTACACTACACTTAGTTGGAGGTGCACAAATTTCTTTCATTATTTGATTTGATCCATTTATGCCACTATGTTGCTTCAACAGATGACCGCACCATAAACAGTATCTGTTTGAAACACGTCTACACCATAAACTCACTTAAGCAGAAGCGGTTTGGCAATGCAATTAACGACACCACTAAACATGTAACAAATCTCTCTGACCACGTACTCTCAGAAAGCGAGGAGCTTGCTCTTGTGCATGGTTTCAATCTTGGCGTGCCTTCATCCCAAATCAAACGGGAAGAGGTATTTGCTGAGTTTGAACTCCTCTACTCTCAACTATCCCGCCACAAACCAGCGTCCGCTGAAGGCGCAGAATACTTGAAAGTGTGCCTAGCTGATCTAGTGCACGCATATTGCAGGACTCCGAATGTCCTGACTGACTTTCACATACAACGTGAATGTCTTACAGCGTGCGAGGCCTGAAGGCTAACCCGGACAGTAAACCCGACAAAGGGACGGGAATAGTCATCCTTAACAAGTGTGACTATATTACTAAAATGTGTGCCATTCTTAATGATATGTCCATATTCATATCCATTGGACCTGCTGCTCAACATGACCAGACAGCCTTGCTTGAAAGTAAGCTAAAAAAAACCGCTTGCTGCAATTGTGTAAGAGCGGTGAGCTACCGCGTGATATATATGACAGGGTTCGTGCTCTCACGGGGTTCGCCATGTCCACATATGTATGGGCTGCCCAAGACCCATAAAAGTGATGTCCCTTTAAGCCCTATTTTATCCATGACCGGTTCTGCATAACGTGAATTGGCCAAATGGTTGGGCGAATTGTTACAACCAGTTCTGAGCAAGTTTTCCACATACACACGGTGAAGGATTCCTTCACATTTGCGAAGACCATACAGGAATTGCATATCAATAGCAATGCTGTGTCTGTGTGATCTTTTGACACTGCTAGCCTATTTACTAATGTTTCACTTAAGGAAGCCATAGATATTTGCGCTGCAGCATTATATCATGGCGATCGAGACCCGCCATCATTGCGTGAATCAGTATTCACTGAACTTATAAATTTGGCATCTCGCACAGCTGCGTTCAGTTTTAATGACACCATGTATGTCCAAATGATGGTGTTGCCATGGGATCCCCTCCAGGCCCAGCTCTCGCAAACACCTTTGTTGGGCTCTATGAGAAACGTGCCTTCGATGGGATGACACCTAACCTCCTACCCCTCGCATATTTCTGACACGTGGATGATGCGTTCACTATATTTAAATCTGCGGCTGCATGTACCAATTTCCTTACATGTCTTAATGGGCTCCATCCTGTGCTCAAATTCACCGATGAAATGGAGCAGTCAAGTGAACTCCCCTTCCTTGACATACTAGTTGAGAAGTCTGCCAGAGTATTCTCTGTCATGGTCTACTGCAAACCTACCTTCACTGGTCAATACACGCATTGGGATGCCTACAGTTCCACACGCTATAAAATTGGTTTTGTAAATAGGGCCTGAGCTGTTTGCTTACCATGTAAGCTTGATGCTGAAATAGGGGCATCAAAGGCATCCTGCAGGATAATGGCTACCCTGATCAGACCATGACACGCTGTATATCACGCAAATTCATGAACAAGCCTAAGGCCATCACTTTCAGCCCTGAAAAGTGCCCATTGTACTTCAGATTACCCTGGAAGGGTCAGGTATCTCACATTTTTGAGCAACAGGTGAAGCCAACTGTTTCAGGCTACTGCTATGCAGCAGCAACACGAGTGGTATTCGCCACTAACAGGATACTGCCGTCAAGCCAAAAAGACATTCTGTCTATCACCCAAATGAGTAATGTGGTGTATGAATTCCAGTGGAGGTGTGATGCTAGGTGTGTAGGCCGTAGGTACCAAAGACTAGCGGATCGTATCAAACAGCATGTCCCAGCCACTGTTCGCAACGGGCAAGGTATAGACCGTACCCAACCAACCCGCGCTTGCAAAACTCAAAACACAGTGTCCAACATTAGATGTGATTCTGTGATCAGACAACATTTGCTAAGTAATCCTCAGTATGCTAAGAATTACGCTGACAGCCAATTTAAGATTGTCAGTCAGGCTTACAGTGTTTGCTACACATATTAATACACAGGATCCTGTTCTCTGCAGACAGAAAGAACATGCACGCACATTGCACCTGTTTCAGCTAAACAAAATAAGTGACAACCATTTGCTGACTCATTCCTCAGGGACCAATCAGTTCCTCAGGGGTCAATCATTGGCCTTGACCAATCAGGGTCAAGCTGCCTGGTTTAAATTTCAAACAAAGCTTGGCAGTTCGCTATCAGCCACCATCACTGATGCATTCGGCATGGTAACACCTCTCCCAATCAGAGTCCACTTGTCAACCAGTCAGTAGTCTCTTCTCAGACAGTATAAATTGCTGTTTTCTCCTTAGGTTGGTATTCATGCGAAGAAAAGCTTCGCCATGTCTCTTTTCTCAGCAATACTCAAGTTCTGTACTACCAAACGGCTAAAGGGCATTATATCTGTTTAAAGGGTCATTGCCTGTTTAAGGACTCAATGTTCTTCGGCATGATTCAAAAGACTTCAGGGCCTTGGACTCCTTTCAGTTTAGCTCAGTCACTGGAAACCAGCACTACAGTCTAACATTTTAAACTTACACCTTGATTGCCCGTTTCTTCTTGTCACAAAGGAAAATACAGCTGCAAAGTAGCACTGACACCCTGCAAGACACCTTAGGAGATAATATCACTTTGTTCCTGTCAGAATTTCTATGGGATAAGACCTGACATTGCACCACAGGGGGCTGGCACACAGGTCGGCAGCCTATTTTAAATAGCTCCTGATTAACATCAACAGAAATGAGAATCAGGAAAGGTGTAAAAGGGGCTGCTGATTCGCTATTATCCGTATTACTCTGTTGCTCAAAGTCAAGATCTACTCGGTGAACATCATTCTTCCTTGTAAAATTTCATTGGTGCATGGCACCTTTAAACTCTTCGTAAAACAGCTCACAAACAGAACAGAACAAGGCCTGGGTGGTATGAGACCATAAGACCATAAGACATAGGAGCAGAAATTAGACCAATTGGCCCATCGAGTCTGCTCCGCCATTCAATCATGGCTGATAAGTTTCTCAACCCCATTCTCCCACCTTCTCCTCGTAACCTTTGATCCCCTTACCAATCAAGGACCTATCTATCTCGGTCTAAAATACACTCAATGACCTGGCCTCCACAGCCTTCTGTGGCAATGAATTCCATAGATTCACCACTCTCTGGCTAAAGAAGTTTCTCCTCATCTCTCTACTAAAAGGTCTTCCCTTTACTCTGAGGCTGTGCCCTTGGGTCCTATTCTCTCCTACTAATGGAAACATCTTCCCCACGTCCACTCTATCCAGGCCTTTCCGTATTCTGTAAGTTTCAATCAGATCCCCCCTCATCCTTCTAAACTCCATCGAGTATAGAGCCAGAGTCCTCAAACGTTCCTCATATGTTAAGCCTTTCATTCCTGGGATCATTCTCGTGAACCTCCTCTGGACCCTCTCCAGGGCCAGCACATCCTTCCTGAGATACGGGCCCAAAATTGCTCACAATATTATAAATGTGGTCTGACCAGAGCCTTATAAAGCCTCAGCAGCACATCCCTGCTTTTATATTCTAGTCCTCTCGAAATAAATGCCAACATTGCATTTGCCTTCTAACTACCGACTCAACCTGCAAGTTAACTTTAAGAGAATCCTGGACTAGGACTCCCAAGTCCCTTTGCACTCCAGATTTCTGAATTCTCTCCCCATTAAGAAAATAGTCTATGCCTCTATTCTTCCTACCAAAGTGCATGACCTCACACTTCCCCATGTTGTATTCCATCTGCCACTTCTTTGCCCATTCTCCTAACCTGTCCAAATCCTTCTGCAGCCTCCCTGCCTCCTCAATACTACCTGTCCCTCCACCTATCTTTGTGTCATCTGCAAACTTAGCCAGGATGCCCTCAGTTCCTTCATCTAGATCATTAATGTATAAAGTGAAAAGTTGTGATCCCAACACTGACCCCTGCGGAACTCCACTAATCACCGGCCGCCATCCTGAGAAGGACCCCCTTATCCCCACTCTCTGCCTCCTGCCAGACAGCCAATCTTCTATCCATGCTAATACCTTGCCTCTAACACCATGGGCTCTTATCTTACTGAGCAGTCTCCTGTGCGGCACCTTGTCAAAGGCCTTCTGGAAGTCCAAGTAGATAACATCCATTGGCTCTCCTTTGTCTAACATACTTGTTACCTCCTAAAGAACTCTAATAGATTTGTCAGGCATGACCTCCCCTTGATGAAACCATGCTGACTTTGCCCTATTTTACCATGCACTTCCAAGTATTCTGAAATCTCATCCTTAATAATGGACTCAAAAATCTTACCAACGACTGAGGTCAGGCTAATTGGCCTGTAATTTCCCATCTTTTGCCTCACTCCCTTCTTAAACAGGGGGGGTTACATTAGCGATTTTCCAGTCCTCTGGGACCCTCCCTGACTCGAGTGATTCCTGAAAGATCACCACTAATGCCTCCACTATCTCCTTCAGAACTCTGGGGTTTAATCCATCTGGTCCAGGAGATTTATCCACCTTCAGACCTTTCAGTTTTCCTAGCACCTTCTCCTTGGTAATGGCAACCATACTCACCTCTGCCCCCCGACTCTCTTGAACTTTGGGGATGTCACTCATGTCTTCCACTGTGAAGACTGACGCAAAGTACCTATTCAGTTCCTCCGCCATTTCTTTGTTCCCCACTACTACTTCTCCAGCGTCCTTTTCCAGCCGCCCAATGTACACTTTTGCCTCTCTCTTACCCTTTATATATCTAAAAAAACTCTTGCAATCTTCTTTTATATTACTGGCTAGTTTACCCTCATATTTAATCTTCTCCCTCCTTATTTCTTTTTTAGTTGTCCTCTGTTGGTCTTTGTAGGCTTCCCAATCCCCTGGTTTCCTACTGCTCTTCACTGCATTGTATGCTTTCTCTTTAGCTTTTATGCTGTCCCTGACTTCCCTTGTCAGCCATGGTTGCCTCGTCCTCCTTTTAGTATGCTTCTTCTTCCTAGGGATGAATTTTTGCTGTGTCTCCCAAATTACTCCCAGAAACTCCTGCCATTGCTGTTCCACTATCTTTCCTGCTAGGCTCACCTCCCAGTCAATTCTGGCCAGCTCCTCCCTCATGCCTCTGTAGTTGCCTTTATTCAACTGTAATACTGTTACATCTGATTCCAACTTTTTCCTCTCAAATTGCAGGGTAAATTCTATCATATTATGGTCACTTCCTCCTAAGGGTTCCTTCACCTTAAGCTACCTTATCAAATCTGCCTCATTACACATCACTAAATCTAGAATTGCCTGTTCCCTAGTGGGCTCTACCACAAGCTGCTCCAAAAAGCCATCTCGTAGACATTCCACAAATTCCTTTTCTTGGGATCCACTACCAACCTGATTTTCCCAGTCTACCTGCATATTGAAATCCCCCATGATCACTGTAACCTTGCCTTTCTTACACACCTTTTCTATCTCCTGGTGTATCTTGTGCCCCACATCCTGACTACTGTTCGGAGGCCTGTACATAACTCCCATTATGGTTTTTTTACCTTTGCGGTTCCTCAACTCTACCCACACAGATTCTACATCATCTGACCCTATATCATTTCTTGCTATCGATTTAATTTCATTTCTTACTAACAAAGCAACCCCACCCACTCTGCCATTCTGCCTATCTTTTCGATAGGATGTATATCCTTGGATATTTAACTCCCAGTTCTGATCCCCTTGCAGCCATGTCTCCATAATGCCCACCACATCATACCTGCCAATTTCAATCTGCGCCACAAGCTCATTTACCTTATTGTGTATACTGCGTGCATTCAGATACAACACCTTCAGTCCTGTATTTCCCATCCCCTTTCTCATTGTCGTCCCTTTTTCTGATGTGCTTGAAGTTAGATTCCTAGCCCTTTCCAAACACTCTGTCCTATTTTGTGTTCTGGAGACTTTAATAGCCTCTCCTGGGCTCTCCTTTCTTTTCAGTTTTTTCATAATTTTCCATGAAGTTGAATCCACCCCCCCACACGCTAACCTGCTGCTTTGTTTCCCATTAGTCATACTTCTTGGAGTTTTACCCTTCCCCCCTCCCCGCCCAGACTTTCTAGTTTAAAGTCCTGTTGACCACCCTATTTACCCTTTTCGCTAGAGCATTGGTCCCAGATTAGTTCAGGTGGAGACCGTCCCAACGGTACAGATCCCTCCTGTTCCAATACTGATGCCAGTGCCCCATGAAATGGAACCCCTCTTTCCCACACCACTCCTTTAGCCACGTGTTTACTTCCCTTATTCTCGCGTCCCTATGCCAATTTGCACGTGGCTCGGGCAGTAATCCGGAGATTATAACCCTTGAGAACCTGTTCTTTAATTTAGTTCCTAGATTCTGATAATCTCCAAACAAGTCCTCTTTCCTAGTCTTACCTATGTTATTTGTCCCGACGTGGACCACAACAACTGGATCCTCCCCCTCCCTCTCTAATATCCTTTCAAGCCGGTCAGAGATGCCCTCACCCTGGCACCGGGCAGGCAACATACCATGCGGGACTCTCGATCCTGCTTACAAAGGAAGCTATCAATTCCCCTAATTATAGAATCCCCTATATCTACCACTTGTCTTTTTGCTCCCCCTTCTTGAATGGCCTCCTGTGCCAGGGTGCCGTGGTCAGCTGGCTCATCTTCCCTACAGCCCTCTTCCTCATCCACACAGGGAGCAAGTACCTCGTGCCTGTTGGACAAGGTCAAGAGCTGAGGCTCTTCTGTTCCTGAACACAGGGTCCCTCTACCTGCCTCACTTGCAGTCACACCCTGCTGATCCTGACCACTGACCGGACGAGGTACTTAATCTACCAGGTGGGACCGCCTCCTGATACAAAGCGTCCAGGTAACTCTCCCCCTCCCGGATGAACCGCAGTGTCCGGAGCTCGGACTCCAGCGCATCAATTCTGAGCCAGAGTTCCTCCAGCAACCAACACTTGCTGCAGATATGGTCACTGCGGCTCGCAATGGGATCTACCAGCTCCCACACCATACAGCTACAGCACATCACCTGCCCAGCCATCTCTACTTAGATAATTAATTTATTAATTAGCTTTGCAGTGTTTTTATTTCCCCAAATTTGGTGCAGATTTCCTACCAACCAATCAGGTCACAGCTTTCCTGTGAGTCACTTTTTCAGTTTTGGCTTCAGTTACTCTGTGCCCCGAGGTCACCGCTCCGGTGCTCCTCCCTCCGAGTCTGCTCCCTAGAGACAAGGCCACAAATCCCCGAGGTAAGCTAGATTTATACTCACCGGTCCAGTGCTCCTCCCTGGAGACAAGGCCGCGAATCCCCGAGGTAAGCTAGATTTATACTCATCGCTCCGGTGCTCCTCCCTCCGAGTCTGCTCCTAGGATTAATCACCAATCAGCTGCTTTTTCTTTAAAATCCACTTTCAGAACAGTGTCCCTCACAGGTCTGGTGGACTCCTGAAGGCACTGCCTCTTCCTCTCTCTTTTTTTTAGGTTTGAGGAGGAGGGAGGGATGGAAACACTACAGCAATGTAGTGTTTGGGGTTATTCCGTTCTTTGACAGTGGGTCCTCCTCGATTCCCTCCTGAGTTGCGGTGGCTGCGATGACTTCTCCCAGAATGCTTCAGTCACTTCTCACCAGCGCCCTCTGTTGGATGCCCTTCCTCCTGTTGTGTGCAAGAGTCCTTCTCCTTGGTTCCCTCCTGAGTCGGGGTGGCTGCGATGACTTCTCCAAGAATGCTTCAGTCACTTCTCACCAGTGCCCTCTGTTGTATATTCCGGGCTGCTGTGCAACCATGCACATGTTCAGTTTAGCGAAAATGTTGATAGCTGTTCCCAAAGGTCATTGAACTAGACCCCCATTGATGTGAATTACATAGAATCAATTGCACAGAAACGGGCATTTGACCTTACTGGTCTATGCTGACGTTTATGTTCCACTCAAGGCTCCTCCTACTTTACTTCATCTCAACCTATTGGCATATCCTTCTATTCTTTTCTTCCTCGTGTACTTATCCAGATTCTTCTTAAATGCAGGTTGTCAATTTAATAACTTTAACAATGCAGAGCTGGATTCGAGGCTGAAGGGGTGAATGTTTCACCAGATGAATAAGGCCCATCAGCTCACCTTAATTCACCTTTCAAAAAGAACAACCTACAATCCTCTTATTGAGCCACCCAACAATGATTCAAAGTCCCTCACCTCTACTACTCTTCCGGGAACTCTAATCAATGTGATGATTGGCCAAAGATCGAGGGAGTAGATGATGTCAAGGAAACGAGAAATTGTAATATTTTTCTTCTGGTAATAACCCTGGCACATTTTCTTATGTACTGGAATTCAGGCTGTAATTGGATTAAGAGCTAGAGTGACAGCAAGAGTCTGGAGTCAACAGTAAGAAGTCATTTTGACATGTTAATGAACCAAGAAGAACTTCAATCAGAGTTTTACACAAAACAGTACAGGAATAATTTGAATTGAGATGCTTTAGTTCAAAGGGGGATATATGCAGGTTTCAAAAAGGCATAAGGAACTGAGGTAAAGATAGGGTAAGTTTGTTTTTGCAAGCCTCAGAGTTAAAGTAAAGAATGATTCAATCAATTCTGGGAAGAAAGCATTTCTGAAGAGGCTGGCTGAAACAATAGAGAGATCAAAGGGATCTCTAAATGCATTAAAGGAAATACTGAAGCCTATGTGAGGGGGTAGCTGCTTAGATCTCCCAGAAGACAGCAAGGTAGCTGGTTAGAACCCCCAAAGACAGTGTGAACAAGGCCAGGCTGAAAGAAACAGTTGCTGTCAGCCTCAGAAGACTGTCCAAGGTAAAAGCACTGTGTGGTAAAATTACTGGACTTCTATAGATTTTAAAATCTATAAAGATAGTTGCTGAACAGAAAAGGGAAGGCTAGCTCGGAGGGTAGTTAAGTTAAGATTTCTGGGACTCTTTTAAAGTGCTGTTTACTTTGTGAAACATTCTTGTGTTTAAGTGTAATTATGTTTTTTTCCTATATTCTTTTAGAAACGTTTACTGTAAAATCATCACAAGTATTTGTGGAAATCATTTCCTGATTTCAGAACCGCTCCTCATACTATATACAAATTGCAAAAAAACATTTTGATGGCTGTTTCAAGTTTCCCTCTGGGATTTGAGTAGCTCGGCATTTACCATCGGCCATGCCGTAACACTGAGGAGAACTTTTCTTCACTCAAAGAGTTGGCGGCATCTCAAAGGTTTTACCTGAAAAGACGGTGGAAGCCGATTCCATAACTAAATTTGAAAGGGAGTTGGACAGCTTTTTGAGGATGGGGAACTTACAGGACTATGGACGAAAAAGCGGAGCTGCGAGATTTAGCATGATTGACTGCTCTTTCAAAGCACTGGCACAGGCATGATGAGTCAAATAGCCTCCTTCCCTACTGTAAATTTCTACGATCCTAATGATCACTCATGTGAAACGGCTGGAGTTTAGAAGAGGAAGAGGCAACATGATTGAAACATATAAGATCCTGAGGGGTCTTGACAGGGTGGATGTGGAGAGGATGTTTCCTCTTGTGAGAGAATCTAGAACTGGCATCACTGTACTAGTGGTCGCCCATTTAAGACACAGAGGAGGAGAATTGTTTTCTCTCAGGGTCGTAAATCTTTGGAACTCTCTTTCTCAAAAGGCGGTGGAAGCAGGTTCTGTGAGTATTTTTAAGGCAGAGCTAGATAGTTTCTTTATAAGCAAGGAGGTGAAAGGCTATCGGGGTTAGGTGGGAGTGTGAGGTTGAGATTACAATCAGATGAGCCATGATCTTATTGAAAGGTGGACCAGGCGCAATGGGGCCGAGTGGCCTACTCCTGCTCTTAATTTGTATGTTCATATGAAGCTAATTTTCCGGACATCTGTCCTCCATTTGTACTTCCCTCTTGGAAAAATGGTGCCTCCTTCTTGCACAGCCTTGGTTTACCATGAAGTCACGTTCTAGGTTTATCATGCTTGTACTGTACATTACCCTATGCATTTTTATAAGTTGCCTCCTCAGTGGTCTTCCATTGAAGCAAAAGAGCCCAAGTTTCTCAAATCTACGCTCACAGTTCAGGCTTGTGGAACACAGATTCCTTTAAGATATTGAACTGTAGCTTCAACTCCTCTTAAAGGGCCAGAGCAGCTGACTTCATGTTGACACCCAGCGCGAACCCCAGATGAGAAAGTTCTTTACCTGTTGGTCAAACAACGCCCAGAACATTGGAAGAGGAAGGTAAAGGAACAGGACACGGGTAACCATCTTAATTTCTTCCATAAGCCCTTTCTGTTAGAAATAAATATTTACAAATTGAGTAAGGGAATCCTCTATTTTTGTTAATAGGATTATTTCAAAAATATGTACACTAAAGTATTCAAAGAATTCAACAAAAGAGTTTCACGTAACTGGATACTTCTCTCTCGCCCAGTCAAGCCAATGTTCCCTCTTTGGATATTTTTTGCCACGATGCCTCCAACGATTGGCTATTGAAAACTGTAAGAGAAGACAATTCTTTTTAAAATATGGCCCCGGAGTGAACTTTTAGTCAGGAAATAACCCAAGAATTCATGACAAAATACCCATCAATTTAGGCTGCTTACAAACCTGGGAAATGTCAGGTTCCCTGAATGGACCTGTTTTTTTAAAGAATAATTTTCTCACACACACACAACACACACACACACACACACAGACAGACACACACACACAGACAGACACACACAGACATACACACACACATACACACACACACACATACACACAGACACACACAGACAGACACACACAGACATACACACACAGACACAGACACACATAGACAGACACACACACAATGCACACACACACACACAGACAGACACACACATACACACACAGACACACACACACACACAGACACACACACACACACCCCCACCCCCGTCACATCCCCACCTACCATCACCACCCCCACCCTCACCACCACGACCCCCGCCCCCCTGGCGCTGAATCCAGGAACATCACAGAGAAATAGTTATTCATGTGTCAGGACTTTTCGAGCACAAATAATCATAAATTTGCAGAATGATACAGCACAGAGTGAGGTCATTTGGCCCTTCTTGTCTATGCTGGCTCTTTGAATGAGCTATCCAATTTAATCCCACACCCTAGCTGGGGCTGATCTTCTCAAGGGCAATTAGGGATGGGCAATAGATGCTGGCCTAGCCAGCAACGCCCCCAACCCATAAATGAGTTTAAAAAAATGATTTAATAGTGTTCAAAATTATGAGAGTTTTTTTTGTAGAGTAAATAGGGAGTCACAGCTTGAAGATAATAAGCAAAATAAACAAAGGGGAGACTTTGTTTTACATAGTTTGTTATTCTGATCTGGAATGCGCTGCCTGAAAGGCTGGTGGAAGCACATTTAATAGGAGCTTTCAAACGGGAATTGGATATATACCTGCAGGGCTATGGGGAAAGAGCACGGTGCATGGGTTAATTGGATATCCTGTACAGGCACAATGGGCTGAATGGCCTCCTTCAGTGCTGTATCATTATGATTCTATACTCTTCTCCTGACCAGTCAGATTGGCCTATGTCACTGGCCACAGCCCATGACCAGTCACTCAGTTGAAAGGTGACACTTTGATGGGGAAGGAGAAAAGTGGGGGTCGGGGGGGGGGGCTTCGGAGAGGGAAGAGGAAGGTGTCCAGAAATTTGTTTCAAAGGGAAAAGTGTAAACATGTTTTAACATTTTCCAGGTAGCGTCTTGGAAAATTGGGTTCTGCATGTGACACGGAATCAGGATCTGAAACCGACAGAGCAAACAAAACTACCGAGAGAGAGAGGCAAACCCAGACTCTTTGTGGCATTTACAGAGACATCTGTCTCACTACAGCCCACAACGTATCCCAATGAATATTGGAATTCTTGGGAATGGAGTAATTCTCTAAAAGCTTGATTCCTTCCCTAAATCATCTCAATTGCATTGATCCTTCAAAACCTCTTCCACCCCCTCCTTCACGAGAAACTCATCTAAATGCCTCTAGTGTCCACTCAAAAACAGTCACTTCAATTCTTTGCCCTTTTAAAGTAGCAAAGTGACACCTTGGAGCAAAACAACAGGCAGCTCCGATTCAGTTGGTGGTACCCTTACTCCCCAGTCATTCTCAGGCATTCTCAGTGCAACCCAGCGCTGACCTCAACGGAGTGTGAGGGTTTGGTGAGCTGAGGGAATCTTAAATCTCATTCTAAAAATCTAATATTGTTTGTACTTAACATTTAACCGCAAGAGCTGTTTAAATTCTGAGCCTCATCCAGGGGCCTAAGCAGGGAGATAGAAGCTATCCACTGGGCAGCAGCTGAAATAGTTAATTAAGGAGCTAGCTAGAACTGTTTTTTTTTTCATCTGTACCTGGGCTCAGTCTCTTTGTTCAGAGCATATAAATTCAGACATTCCCAGAGCGACCAGCACTGGAGTGTGAGAGTTTGGTGAGCCGAGGGAGTTCAGTGAGGAGCGGAGGGAGGCCGTCCTTTGCTTTTTCTAGCTTTTTCACCTCTGTAGCAAAGAGCGAGAGTGCAGACAGCTATGTTGCCTGCCCGACACTAGGTTTTGGGACATTTGCTCAGGGCTGGAGAGGAACCTTCAGTGGGATGGGGATGATCCAGTGGTCAGGGTCCATGTAGGTACCAATGACGTAGGCAGGATGAGGTAGGAGGTTCGGCATAGTCAGCACGAGGAGCTAGGCTCCAAATTAAGAAGCAGAGCCTCAAAGGTAATAACCTCTGGATTTTCTGACATGTAAAACGTCGTGTGGTGATGTCGGCCGTGCGTCCCGACGTCACCGCGCGTCATTCTGATCTTTTGCCCGGCGGGCACGCACCAGAATCGGCTGTGCCCCCGCCGAGCTGCCAAAGGCCTGTTAAGACCATTTACAAACCAATTAACCCTATTGAGAATGCTGCCCCATCCAACCTTAAGGTTGGCGGGGGGGGCAGGCGAAGAGCCCAGGCGGCCTTCGCATTTATCGTGAAAGCTCATCCACGGGCGGGGTGAGGTTTCATGAAGTTCTAATAAATTTAAGAAAAATTATGAAAATTCATAAACATGTCCCAGCTCATGTGACATGTCTGAATAATTTTATTTTTTTAATTTTTCCAACTTTAAAACTGAAGTTAATCTTCCTGAGGCAGCTCACGTGCCAAAGAGCGCAGGCCCCGACTCTCACCCCTCCCCTCCGCCTGCACAGGTAGCGCTGAGAGCTACTGGGCGCGCTTCACACTTGGCGGGCCTTAATTGACATGCCCACATAAAATGGCGGCATGCAGCCGATCGCGGGCCTGCCCACGCCCACTTCTGACCGGCCCACCCGACGGGGAGAAAATTCTCCCCTATAGATATTCAAATAAGAAAAGTGTTAATAAAATCCTATATTGATCCTATAGAAAGTGAGTCTGGAAGATTGATAATAGAAAATAAGGAGAGGACAGATGAATTGAACAGGCATTTTGCATCGGTCTTCACCATACAGGATATAAGTAACATCCCAGAAATAGCTGTAAATCAGGAAATGGAAGGGGGTGAGAAACTCAGGAAAATTACAATCACCAGGGAAGTGGTGTTGAGCAAATTGTTGGAGCTGTGGGCTGACAAATCCCCAGGTCCTGATGGACTTCATCCTAGGGTCTTGAAAGAAGTGGCTAGTGAGATAGTTGATGCGTTGGTTTTAATTTTCCAAACCTCCCTGGATTCAGTGAAGGTTCCATCAGATTGGAAAATAGCAAATGTAACTCCTTTGTTCAAAAAGGGAGGGAGACAGAAAGCAGGAAACCATAGACCAGTTAGCCTAACATCTGTCATAGGGAAAATGTTAGAAGCTATTATTAAAGATGTTATAGCAGGGCACTTAGAAAAATTCAAGGAAATTAGGCAGGGCCGACATGGTTTTGTTAAAGGGAAATCATGTTTAACCAATTTATTGGAGTTCTTTGAAGGAGTCACATGTGCTATGGTTAAAGAGGAACCTGTGGATGTGCTGTACTTAGATTTCCAGAAGGCATTTGATAAGGTGCATCAAAGGTTATCGTGAAAAATAAAAGTTCATGGTGCAGGGGGTAACACATTGGCATGGGTAGAAGATTGGCTGGCTAAGAGGAAGTAGAGAGTAGCCATAAATAGGTCTTTTTCCGCTTGGTGGGATGTAATGAGTGGTGTGCCACAGGGGTCAGTGCTGAGGCCTCAACTTTTTACAATTTATATAAATGACTTGGATGAAGGGACTGAATGTATGGGTGCTAAATTTGCTGATGACACAAAGATAGGTATGAAAGTAAGTTGTGAAGAGGATGTAAGGAGGCTACAAAGTGACATAGATAGGTTAATTGAGTGGGCAAGGATCTGGCAAATGGAGTATAATGTGGGCAAATGTGAAATTGTCCATTTTGGCAGGAAGAATAAAAAAGAAGCTTATTATCTAAATGGTGAGAGATTGCAGAGCTCTGAGATTCAGAGGGATCTGGGTGTCCTAGTGCATCAATCACAAGAGGCTAGTATGCAAGTACAGCAACTAATTAGGAAAGCTACTAAAATGTTTATTGTGAGGGCAATTGTATACAAAAGTAGGGAGGTTATGCTTCAGTTATACAGGACACTGGTGAGACCACATCTGGAGTACTGTGTATAGTACTGGTCTTCTTATTTAACCATAGAACCATAGAAATGTTACGGTGCAGAAAGAGGCCATTCAGCCCATCGTGTCTGCACCAGCCAAAAAAGAGAAAAAATAAATTAGCCCCTCATTTTAATCCCACTTTCCAACATCTGGTCCGTAGCCTTGGACGTTCCAGCACTTCAGGTGCAGCTCCAGGTGCCTTTTAAATAAGTTGAGCTTATTAAAAAGGCACTACTTAAACTTAAGTTTAATTCACCTTAAATTAATGTCCCCTGGTAACTGACCCCTCAACTAAGGGAAACAAGTCTTTCCTGTCTACCCTATCTAGGCCCCTCATAATTTTGTACAGCTCAATTAGGTCACCTCTTAGCTTCCTCTGTTCTAAGGAAAAGAACTCTAGCCTATCCAATCTTTCCTCATAGCTGAAATTTTCAAGCCCTGGCAACATTCTTGTAAATCTCCTCTGCACTCACTCCAGAGCAATTATGTCCTCCCTGTAATGTGGTGACCAGGACTGTATACCAAATTCCAGCTGTGGCCTAACCAGTGTTTTATACAGTTCTATCATTACTTCCCTGCTTTTTTATTCAATACCTCGCCCAGTAAAGGAAAGCATTCTATATGCTTTCTTGACCACCTTGTCCACCTGTCCTGTCAATCCAAGGACCTGTGGACATTCACTCCAAAGTCTCTCACTTCCTTAACCCCTCTCAATAACTTCTGGTTTATTGAGTATTCCTTTGCTTTGTTTGCCCTCCCCAGATGCATGACCTTACATTTTTCCGGATTGAATTCCATTTGACACTTTTCCGCCCACTCAACCAAACCATTGATATCATTCTGTCCTCAAAGAAAATCCTAAGATGTTTAGCCGGTACATTAAGAGTGAGAGGATAACTAAGGGAAAGGTAGGGCCTATCAGAGATGTACATGGTACTTGTGCGTTGATGCAGAAGATGTGGCCAGTTATCCTCTTCACTATCAACTACACGGCCAATTTTTGTGTCATCTGCAAATTTCCCAATCATGCCTCCCACATTTAATATATACAACAAACAGCAAAGGGCCCAGCACTGAGCCCTGTGGAACACCACTGGAAACTGTTCTCCATTCGCAAAAACGTCCAGCGACCATTACCCTTTGTTTCCTGTCACTGAGCCAATTTTGGATCCAATTTGTCACCTTCCCCTGTATCCCATGAGATCTCACTTTCCTGACTAGTCTGCCATGTGGGACCTTGTCAAATGCCTTACTGAAATCCACATGGACAACATCCACAGCACTACCCTCATCAATCCTCCTTGTTACTTCCTCAAAAAAATTCTATTAAGTTAGTAAGACATGATCTTCCCCTAACAAAACCATGCTGACTGTCCCTGATCAACCCGTACCTTTCTAAGTGAAAGTTTATCCTATCTCCCAGAATTGTTTCCAATAATTTGCTCACCCCTGAAGTCAGACTGACCAGCCTATAATGTTCTGGCCTATTTCTCAAACCCTTTTTAAATAATGGCACAATGTTTGCAGGCCTCCAATCCTCTGGTACCTCGCCTGTATCAAGTGAGGATTGGAAAATGATCCTCAGAGCATCTGCTATTTCCTCCCTGGCTTCCTTTAGCAGCCTGGGATACAGCCCTTCTGGCTCTGGTGATTTATCCACCTTCAAGGATGCCAGTCCCTCCAGTACTTCCTCTCTCACTATGCTTATTTTATCTATATTCCACACTCCTCCTCTTTAACTAGAATGCCTGCATCATCCCTCTCCTTAGTGAAGACAGAGCAAAGTACTCACTGAGAACCCTGCCCACATCTTCTGCATTAACCCACAAGTTACCATGTACATCTCCGTTAGGCTCTTCCTTCTCCTTAGTTATTCTCTCGCTCTTAATGCACTGGTAAAACAGCTTAGGATTTTTTTTATATTTGCTCTTCTAACTCCCTTCCACTAGCAGTTCAGAGAAGGTTTACTAGACTAATACCAGGAATGGGAGGGTTGTCTTATGAGGAAAGGTTGGACAGGTTAGGTTTGTATCCGCTAGAGTTTAGAAGAGTAAGAGGCGACTTGATTGAAACATATAAGATCCTGAGGGGACTTGACAGGGTGGACGTGGAGAGGATGTTTCCTCTTGTGGGAGAATCTAGAGCTAGAGGTCATGGTTTATAAATAAGGGGTCGCTCATTTAAGACAGAGGTGAGGAGAATTTTTTTCTCTCAGACGGTGATGAGTCTCTAGAACTCTCTTCCTCAAAAGGCAGTGGAAGCAGAGTCTTTGATAGTTTTTAAGGCAGAGCTAGATAGATTATTGATAAACGGGGGTGGGGGTGGGGTGATGGGAATATTGGGTTAAGGTTACATTCAGATCAGTCACGATCTTATTAAATGGCGGAGCAGGCTCGATGGGCAGAGTGGTCTACTCCTGCTCCCAATTCGTATGTTTGTATGTAACATTATGGGCTCAGGGCTGGTTCCAGGAATTGAGCATAAAAATCTAGACTAATACTCCTAGTGCAATACTGACTCCTAGTGCAATGGGAGTGCTGCATTGTTGGTGTGTGGAATGTGCTAGGTCTGCACTCTAACAAGGAGGAACTGTAGGCATATCAGGGTATTTACTTAAAAAAGTTAGTTTACACTATTTACAGTATGTACATAATGGGTTACAGAGAAGGCACATCTCCTCTCAGAGCTGCCCGTCTGCTGTCCGGAGTGTCTAACACATGACTGCCTGATGCCAGTGCAACATAATCATGTACCTCATAGATGTGCATAGCTGTTCTGTTAACCCTTTATAGTGCAGCTGGAGGCGCTGTCTTTCTGATGAGATGCTAAACTGAGGACCTGTCTTCACTCTCAGGTGGATGCAAAAGACCCACATCACTATTTTGAAAAAGAGCAGGGGCATTCACCCTGGGGCCCTGTCCAATAGTTATCGCTCAAGCAACATATAGAAAGAAACTAGTCTGGTCAATTTTGAATTGCTGTTTGTGGGAGCTTGCTGTGCACAAATTGGCTGCTGTGTTTCCTGCAACAGTGCCTAGGCTTCAAAAGTGCCTCATAGGCTGTAAAATGCTTTGGGATGTCCTGAGGTCATGAAAGGTTCTATATAAATGCAATTGATTTTGAGCATGGAGTGTAATCAAGGCTGGCTTAGTAACTAGGTATAGTTCCTAGGCATATTTGTCTATCCAGCAATGATACCAATCCTTACAGGTAAGGTCAGTAACAACGGGTAATCAATTCTCCAATCTGGGATTGTTAGAACTCTGCTCAGACTGGTACCCAGACAAGTTGATAAATGTTTATTTCAGGTCTCATTAGAATGGGGATTGATGTTGCCCAGCACATTGGCACCAGCCTGTACTTGCTGTTCAGCATGCTGGTCACATCTTGGCCAAGGGTCTACACATTTGCACCATTTAACAGCAGCCCACAATGTATTGGCACCACCCATCACCATGACAACTGCCGACTGAAACCCAATTCTGTGAAGAAATCTGCCATTGGAAACTCACTCAGGGACTTGAGCAGAAGAGGAGACAGAGAATTAATTCATCTCATTTGGCAAAGGGAAGAGGGAAGAGCCAGAGGGTGGGAATAGCTGGATCGCTCTTTGAAAGAGTCAGTGCAAGCTTGATAGGCCAAATGTCCTCCATCTGTGTTGTACCATTCTTTAATACTAGGGCCAAAATTTTCTGTTTGGCAGGCGGGTGGAGCAGGAGTGGATGTGGGCAGGCGCGCACCCAGCGCATTTCCGACTCCCGTGGATAGCGGGAGTGTGCGGGTTGTGGCGGGCATGTACAGACCACCAGGTCCAATGGCAACCCGGCAGTCTGTTTAAAAGAAGGCCTGGCAGCCTCCTGTAGGCTGCTCACAATGGCCACTTCCAGGCCACACTGCTGAGGGTCGGTTCAGCAGGGCACACTGGAGGGAAGGGCACAGGAGCAGGGCAGGCTGCAGGGTCTGCCCCAGGAGCAGGGCAGGCTGCAGGGTCTGCCACAGGAGCAGGGCAGGCTGCAGGGTAGGCCAGTAGTGGGGGGGGTCAATGCACCCCTCGCATTTCTGATGGCTGCCTTGCTGCCCTCCTTGAGGAGGTAGCAGCACAACGAGAGGTGTTGGTCGCCCAGGATGGGAGAAGGAGGCCCCCCCACAAGACCAAACGTGCCTGGGAGGAGGTGGCGGAGGTGGTGAGCTCCTGCGATGTGGTGCGGTGCACCTGGATCCAGTGCCATAAGCGCTTCAACGATTTGTTGCGCTCTGGAAGGGTGAGGACCATGTTGGTGTTGGGCATTTAACCCAGCAGGTAGCCTTAGCCTTTGAGGGCTTCCCCCCGCCAAGTCTTACTGTCTTGACTGCATTGAATCATGTTGGGCATTTCTCGTACGCTGGGTGGGCAAGCAGATAGTGCCCATGCTTACATCAGCCTGAGTGGTTCATGAGGAGATGAGTTCTCCCCCGCACCATGTGTTGCTCCTAGTTGCACATGACTAGGCTGGGGGCAACCTGCAGGAGATGCAGCCAGGCACACACTCAGAACTCCAACACGTCTCCTATTCACAGTGATGAGATTGTGGAAGGGGAGACTCAAGGTCTCGTGACCAAGAGCCATCTGCTGCCCTTGACGCTGCACCTAGTTGCGCCTCCTTGCTATGGGAGCTAAGACCGTGAGTTTCCTAAAGTGATGAATGCAGAATGTGTCCAAGGTAGCTGTTGGCGGGGGGTTTGGGAGCAGGCGTAATATCTTTGTGTGACTGATCAGCAGTAGCGGGGAGAGGAGGCACTGGAGGCCTGATATGGGCCATTGTAGTTGGGGTGCGGTGTGCGCATGCAGAGTCCATGTGCGATTATCCGCAATGAATGGTCTTCTCTGTTTTTCAGGAGAAAAATGCTCACAATGCCTGTGAGCGTTCGCGGACAGGAGGCAGTCAGGCCCAGTTGCTGATTTTGAACCGCTTTGAGCAGGAGGCCCTGGAGCTTGAGAGGCGCCATGCACCCAGGTCCACAGGTGTCGGTGGGGCTGGGGTGGAATGGCCAGGTATTTGAGGTCCACAGTCACATCCGCTCTGCCTTCCCATCATCCATCACACTGATGATTGTTTGATTTGTTATTGTTGCAACATTGCTCATTCACAGACTGATCGAGTCAGATGTGTGAGTCATTGACAAAGGTCCCTCGGCCCTTCGAAGATGCGCGTGTCAAGCACCTTCCAAAGTCGCCTCATCCCATTTCTGACCACTATCCCCATGGCCTTGTATGCCATGGCATCGTAACTGCACATCCAAATACTTGTTACATGTTAGGAGGGTTTCTGCGTCCACCACCCTTTCAGGCAGTGCGTCCCACATTACTGTGTGCAAAAGTTCCTCATCACCTCACCTGTCAACCTCATGCCCCTTACCTTAAATCAATGCCACCTGGTTACTCATCCCTCCGCCAAGGGGAAAAGTTCCTTTCTGTTGACCCTATCTCTGTCCCTCATAGTTATAAAGCTCAATAATGTCACCCCTCAATCTCCTCTGCTCCAGGGGAAATAACCCCGGTCTATGCTATGTCTCCTCATAAGTCAAACTCTCCAGCCCAGCCAGCATCCTGGTCAGCGACCTCTGCACTCTCTCTACTCCATTCACATCCCCCCCATGAAGCGCTGATTACAACTGCACCGAGAACTATAGCTGTGCCCTAGGCAGCGTTTTCTGCACTTGCAACATGACCTCCCTGTTCCTAAATTCTATTCCTCGGATAATAAAGGCAAGTATGGCATTTACCTTCTTAAACACCTGATGTACCTGTCCCGCTACCTTAACGGGCCTGTCGATATGCCCAGCAAGGTCCCTCTGATCCTCCTTACTTTCCACGGTCCTACCATTCCTCGTGTATTCCCATACCCTGTTTCTCCTGCCCAAATGCATCACCTCACACTTATCCACATAACATTCCCATTTGGCATTCCTTAGGCCATCTGACCAGCCCGTCCGTATCCGCCTACAATGTTAGGGTCTCCTCCTTACTATTTGCCACCCCACCAATATTCGTCTCCATTGGTTCTGGAAGGTTGAGCGCATAATGAGCCAGGGGGAAAGGGATGAAGTGTGTCACTGTGTGCACGCTAACTGATCCACTGTCCTTGTTGTTCATTTCAGCATCATCAGAGCCTGTCTGCCAGGGGGAATTGCAGATGCCCCCTCTCACACCTGAGGGCCCTCAACTGTCACCTGCGTCACAGCATTTCTGCCAGGCAGGCACCAGCGCAGATACTAGCACCTCAGTGGGCATTGGAACATCGGCTAGTGTCCCGGGACACAGTGGAGAGGACACTTCACAATCACTGGAGGAGCTGGCAGAGACAGAGAGTGCCAATGGCACCAGCAGTTGGAGGACTGCAGGGGACCAGGCACATGCTCAGTCGGTGCCTGATGTTGTGCCTCTGGAGCTGTCCGCAACGCAGCAGCTGCAGGAAATGCGGCCGGGTGTGCGGGAGCATCTGGGAGTGATACATGAGGCTGTGCTTCACTTGGTGTCTGTGGTGGAGGAGTCCACATGGAGCATGAGTGATGCCATGAGCCTCATGTCAGAGCGTCATGCTTCCCCCATGGAGAGAGTGGCGACTCTTGTGGAGAGGCTCCTCCAGGAGAACAATCAGCTTCTGCTGGGGATACGCTCGGACCTGCAAGCCCTCAGTGCCAGTGGCCACAGCTGGTCAATGCCAATGTGGGAGATGGTGTGGGCTTCAAGCTTCCCAGCTTATTGCATATCCATCGACGGTGAGCAGGGAGGCCCGGGGTGACCCCACATCGGCGCAGCAGCTGCCTGTCGTATCTGCGGGCTCCTCTCACGGTGCTCTGGATGAGGGCACCAGCTGCTCCGCCCCTCTCCCAGTTACCGCTTCATCCGGTGAGGCTGCGACGACTGGAGAGATGCCAGCTGTGGAACTGGCAGCTCCCTCCCAGGCAGGGCCAGCACAGGCTCCACGGGCCAGAGGATGGCCGCCAAGGTCATCGAGGCCGACAGGACAGCAGAGTCAGCAGGCTGGCTCAGGTGGCACTCCGAGTGATGGGGCAGCACCAAGACGTAGCACCCGTAAACGTAAGCATAAGGCACCTTAGGCACACCACGGGTTCCTCACTGGTGCTTTTGTGTTGACCCTAGATTAGGAAATTATTATTTCTTGATGGTTGAAAAATGTTTTGCTTTCATTTTGTTTGACCATATAATGGAGAAAATTAAATCCAGATGTGTTACCATGGCTGAGGGGGGCTCCTTTGTTCTGCATTTGTATGTTTTACATACATGTCGTGAGTGTTTGAGTGGACATTGAGGTTTATGTCCAAAGCCCTTAGTTGCAGCTGATGACCTGGCAGATTTAGCACTTAGGGCTGAGTACGGAAGCGCCAGGCAAGGCTGGTCCTCCTGATCCATTTGTGTTGTGCTAGCTGAAGGTTCGTTGGATTAAAGTCTCCCGGGTGTCCCTGCCTCCTTGGTGTAGTCCCGGGTCAGTGTTTAGCCCCTCAGCATTCCCTTGTGCTTCCTCATCCTCAGAGCCACTGCTGGACTCATCGTGTGCAGCCGCATCCACTGTGTCAACATCTTCATCATCCACTGCGTCTCCTCTTTCCAGCACAAGATTGTGGAGAGCGCACCATGAAACCACTATCACTGGGACACGATCTGGGGGGTCCTGGAGTGCGCCCCCTGAGCGGTCCAGGCATCGGAAGCACATCTTGAGAAGACTGATGGCTCTCTCCACTACAGCCCTTGTGGAGGCGTGGCTCCTATTGTAGCGCTGCTCAGCTTCTGATATTGAATGGCGGAGAGGCATCACGAGCCACTTTCTGAGGGGATAGCCCTTGTCACCCAGCATCCATCCATCTAGCCGGGCTGGAGCACTGAAAAACCCCGGCACCTGGGAGTGTCTGAGGATGTAGATGTCGTGGGAGCTGCCTGGGTACCTTGCACAGACTTGTAGAATCAGCATCCTGTGATCACACACTATCTGCACCTTCATGGAGTGGAAGCCCTTCCTGTTGACGAAGGCACCGGGCTCACCCACTGGTGCCTTGATGGCCACATGTGTACAGTCTATAGTACCCTGGACACGGGGGAAGCCAGCAATGGCTGTGAAGCCTCTGGCTCGCTGTGCCTGACTTGCCTGGTCGCAGCAGAAGTGGATGAAGGTCAATGCCCGTCTGAACAGAGCATCTGTAACTTGCTTGACACAAGTGTGGACAGCTAATTGGGAGACACCGCAAAGATCACCCACCGAGCCCTGGAAGGAGCCAGAGGCATAGAAGTGGAGGGCAACTGTGACCTTCAGAGCTGCTGGCATGGGGTGTCCACCCACACAGTTAGGAGAGATCTCAGGGCCAATCATCTGACAGATATAGTTGACTGTTTCCCTTGACAGTTGGAGCCTCCTTCAGCAATGCACCTCAGTCATATTGAGGTAGCTGCTTCGCCGCCTGTATACCCTGGCAGCAGGATAGTGGTGTCTTCTGCGGCCCCTTCCACCTTGGACTACTTCTTGGCCCAGCCCCCCTTGTGCCTGTGCCTGTCCTCCCAAAGGTGGCTCCCCTGGAGGATGATTGTGCACTCCTGGCCTCTTCCTTATTCTATTCCTTATTCCTCCTCAGAGGAGCTGCCTCCAGTGGACATGTCAGAACCCATACCCAGGCTAAGGGGAGGCCTCCGGAAAGCTGCAGGCCCGATAAAGATTCCTGACTGCAGAGTGCTGACCTGAAGGTTCAAAGTACAGAGAAAGCTGCAGGAATTCGTTCTGAACTGCTACAGATCACACAGGCAAGTTTAAAATACTTTCTGCAATAAATACTCACAGACCAGATTGACACCCCCACTGAGCCTTCTTAACCCGCCCGTGGATGAGTTTTATTAAAAAGTCTCTAACCCGCCTGCCCGTTGCGGCCACGCGCTGAGCCGAAGATCACACGGGCGCCTGAAAATCGGCATCGATTGATGAATTAAGGGCCTTAACTGGCCCGTTAATTAATGGCGGGCGCGCGTCGAACTTCATCGCGCGCCTGCCCAACGAAATATCGCGATGGCGCCCGGTGACGTCGGGGATGCTCGCCTGACCTCACCGCGCATCATTTTTCGCGCTGGCGTATGGGGGGAGCAGGACCCCGCACGTCAAGAAGAAAATTCTGCCCTAAGAGTTGGTACATCAATATTCATATATCAATGTTTAACACAGTTATTATAAGTAAAATAAATAATGAAGTAATATTTGAGAACGTCTATTAACTATAAGGAAGGATGGTCACTAAATCATCCCCTGAACACTCACCCCAACACAACTACAGACTTCACCCAATATATTTCCCCGTGGTGGCAGTTTTTTGTAGAGCCTACTTCCGGATATAAACACAACTAAATCAAAGGAAAAAAACAATCAAGTTAATGTTCACATTTCCAAAGCACTTCCTTTCCTTGTTCTTTACCATTGCATCCCCTGCTCACCATTTCTTCCTCTTCTTAACGGGAATGTAGGGTAGCTAGAGCACTGAACTCAGCGACAACCTGCCAAACCTATGATCACCCCCACCGAGGAGGTCAAGGATGAATGGGAGCACCACCACCTCCAAGTTCCCTCCAAGTCACATAACAACCTGACCTGGAACAGTATCGCTGCTCCTTCATCGTTGCTGGGTCAAATTGCTGGAACTCTGCCTGCTCGTGGGATCAAATCACCAGGCGGTCTACGGGGGCAACATCACCAAATGGACCGCAGCGGTTCACAAAGAGGTGGGCTATCACCTTCCCAAGGGAAACTGAAGGAATGGCTGATAAATGCGGCCTTGCCAGCACCCGAGAATGAACAGAAATAGTTCTGGGTCCATGGCACAAAATTATTCTAAATTGGCACGAATTGTAAATCATGGAAGCCATTGTGTGCAGAAGCTGAAATTGTCATGCCAGTCCACTTCTGAGGTTGGGCGAGGGGCATGTTTCCTGTGCAGGACAAGGAAACTTGACTCTGCATTTACCCTGTTCTTCAGCTAACTCTGAAGTGCTTCACATTGTGTCCAATAAAAAAGGAAAATGCTGGATTGTCCCAGCAGCAACAAGCACACGGTTCAACCAGGGTGATTACATCAGACCATAAGACATAGGAGCAGAAATTAGGCCATTCGGCCCATCGAGTCTGCTCCGCCATTCAATCATGGCTGATAGGTTTCTCAACCCCATTCTCCCGCCTTCTCCCCGTAACCTTTGATCCCCTTACCAATCAAGAACCTATCTATCTGGGTCTTAAATACACTCCATGACCTGGCCTCCACAGCCTTCTGTGGCAATACAACCTGAGGGTGGAATTGTAGCTTACCTAATGCGAGCACCATGAGTACAGCAGGAACACCAAAGGCAAGAGTATAACAGTCTCCATCAAAGCACTGAACATCAGCTAGAAAACAGAACAAGGCAATGTCAATGAGGATGGATACACTGCATTCCCCTTACAGCGCCTGAACACAAATACTACTTGACCAGCAAACCATGAATGAGATCCACAAACACAGAACAGAAGGTTCAAAACAAAAAACTACTGCGGATGCTGGAAATCCAAAAGAAAAACAGAATTACCTGGAAAAACTCAGCAGGTCTGGCAGCATCGGTGGAGAAGAAAAGAGTCGACGTTTCGAGTCCTCATGACCCTTCAGCAGAACTGAGTATAGTTAGGAGAGGGGTGAAATATAAGCTGGTTTAAGGTGGGGGGGTGGGGGGAGAGAAGTTGAGGCGGGGGGCGGTGGTTGTAGGGACAAGCAAGCAGTGATAGGAGCAGATAATCAAAAGATGTCACAGACAAAAGGATCAAAGAGGTGTTGAAGGTGGTGATATTATCTAAGAAACTGTGCTAATTAAGAATGGATGGCAGGACACTCAAGGTACAGCTCTAGTGGGGGTGGGGTGGAAAGACTGACAAGGTATTAGTTGTAGATTTAAAAATAATGGAAATAGGTGGGAAAAGAAAAATCTATATAAATTATTGGAAAAAACAAAAGGGAGGGGGAAGAAACGGGGTGGGGATGGGGGGGAGGGAGTTTAAGATCTAAAGTTGTTGAATTCAATGTTCAGCCCGGAAGGCTGTAAAGTGCCTAGTCGGAAGATGAGGTGCTGTTCCTCCAGTTTGCGTTGGGCTTCACTGGAACAATGCAGCAAGCCAAGGACAGACATGTGGGCAAGAGAGCAGGGTGGAGTGTTAAAAAGGCAAGCGACAGGGAGGTTTGGGTCTTTCTTGCGGACACACCGCATGTGTTCTGCAAAGCGGTCGCCCAGTTTGCGTTTGGTCTCTCCAATGTAGAGGAGACCGCATTGGGAGCAACGAATGCAGTAGACTAAGTTAGGGGAAATGCAAGTGAAATGCTGCTTCACTTGAAAGGAGTGTTTGGGCCCTTGGACGGTGAGGAGAGAGGAAGTGAAGGGGCAGGTGTTGCATCTTCTGCGTGGGCATGGGGAGGTGCCATAGGTGGGGGTTGAGGAGTAGGGGGTGATGGAGGAGTGGACCAGGGTGTCCCGGAGGGAACAATCCCTATGGAATGCCGCCAGGGGGGGTGAAGGGAAGATGTGTTTGGTGGTGGCATCATGCTGGAGTTGGCGGAAATGGCGGAGGATGATCCTTTGAATGCGGAGGCTGGTGGGGTAATAAGTGAGGACAAGGGGGACCCTATCATGTTTCTGGGAGGGAGGAGAAGGCGTGAGGGCGGATGCGCGGGAGATGGGCCGGACACGGTTGAGGGCCCTGTCAACGACCATGGGTGGAAAACCTCGGTTAAGGAAGTAGGAGGACATGTCAGAGGAACTGTTTTTGAAGGTAGCGTCATCAGAACAGATGCGACGGAGGCGAAGGAACTGAGAGAATGGGATGGAGTCCTTACAGGAAGCGGGGTGTGAGGAGCTGTAGTCGAGGTAGCTGTGGGAGTCAGTAGGCTTGTAATGGATATTGGTGGACAGTCTATCATCAGAAATTGAGACAGAGAGGTGTCAAGGAAGGGAAGGGAAGTGTCAGAGATGGACCATGTGAAAATGATGGAGGAGTGGAGATTGGAAGCAAAATTAATAAATTTTTCCAGGTCCAGACAAGAGCATGAAGCAGCACCGAAGCAATCATCGATGTACCGGAGAAAGAGTTGTGGGAGGGGGCCGGAGTAGGACTGGAACAAGGAATGTTCCACATACCCCATAAAGAGACAGGCATAGCTGGGGCTCATGCGGGTACCCATAGCCACACCTTTTATTTGGAGGAAGTGAGAGGAGTTAAAGGAGAAATTGTTCAGTGTGAGAACAAGTTCAGCCAGACGGAGGAGAGTAGTGGTGGATGGGGATTGTTCGGGCCTCTGTTCAGCTCTATTTTCACATCACATCAAAGCTAAGTGGATTAACAGTTAATGTACTCATGGTCAATGTGATCTCTTTGGTTTGGTTTCAGTTACCTGAGGGGTTCGGACAGGAACTTTCCATTTCCTTTTTTCCTTATTGGCCTTTGGGTTACTCAGGGAAGCTTTTTGCTTCCCTCAGGAGATTGCGCACCTCTGATGGGGCTGGTAAGTGTCTATGACATGATGCTCCAAACATTATGAGTTTGGCAGGCTTGATGGTCAACTGGCCTATTCCTTATTATCATTTTCCGCATGGTCATATGTTAACCAGCATGTTCCACTCTGCATAGTCAAGGCTAATACCTCCAGCCTACCATTGAGGGAGTGCTGCACTGTCAGAGGGGCAGCCCACTGGATCAGACTGTAAATCAAGCTCACATCCCATGATCTGGGTTGATGTTAAAGATCACTGGGCATTATTTGAAGAAGAGTAGAGTCTTCCAAGTGTCCTGATTAATAATTATCCTAACTAACCCCACCAGAGAAACATTAACTGGTCACCTATTCGTCTGATTTGGGACCTTGCTGTGGACAGTCGTGTTTGCTGACATAAGAGTGTGATCCATTGTGTATGAAGGATACTGGCGCATCTCTGAGAAATCTTCATTCAATGGCCAAAAACCTAAAGAGAGTTTATACCGTTTACAAAAATGTGAATTTGAATATAGCATTTGGAAGCCAAGTTTTTTATCAGCTGAGATGGCAGTCGGGGGTGGCAGGGTTGGTGATTAGGTGGGTTACAGTTCTCCTTTGGACTCAGTTGGCCAAGCCAAACTTCAACAATACAAAAGCAAAATACTGCAGATGCTGGAAATCTTCGGAAAATGCTGGAAACACTCAGCGTCTGTGGAGAGAGAAAAACAGAGTTAAGGGGCAGGATTTTGCCAAAACCATCGCTGCCCCAACATCAGCCCGTGGGTGGGTGTCAGCAACTTGGATGGGCGGTCAGCGGGACTTACCCCCTGATATTTTGGGTGGCAGCTGATTAAGTAGCTGCCGCTGGGGTTACCATCCACTTCAGGACAGTCTCCCACCTGTGAGAGCAGCTGGCCCTAATCGGAGACCCAACCCTCTCAGCCTCAGCAGCGTCACTGGGAGTGGTGAAGCTGTTGACACAGGCAGGGCCCCACAGCCCAAAGCAGGCAGGCCAAAGAAAATTTGAACAAAACATAACATTGCTATAGTTGCAGGGGAAACACATCCGATGGAATTGATAGGGCCGTGAGGCTGCCACTCCTGTCCTCGGCCTCTCTTTGCTCAAAGACAAGTTCTGCTGGCCCCCTCCTGCCCCCACCGACTGTCGCGGGGAGACTACCTACATTTAGCTGGCGTCTCTCCATGTGGGGATGGGGGCAGGGGTACAGAGGGTGGGTCTACCATCAGCAAATGGCCCTTTGTAGGGCCTTTGTCTATCCAGATTGGCTGCCCGCTGCCCTGGGGTGGGCAGTTTGTCCAATCCCGCCAATGGTAAAATCCTGGGGCAAGGTTGGGCAGACTGTCATGAAACTATTAACGTATATAATATTTTGGAAAATATTTTTCTTTTAAAGTTGAGGTTTAGTTTGCAGGTATGTCTTAAAAGCTAGCTAATCTGAGTGCTTTGATGGGCATTAGTTTTGATATGGAAGAGAGATAGCGTGCATTTGCATTTTTTTGAATAGAGCATTCAAGAAGTGGGGTGAAAACTTGACTCCTATCTGGCAGATACCAAGCAATATGTTTATATTATTAATAAAATTGGTAGTATGAAAGGGGTTTCATTGTTAAAAGGTGAAGTTCAAAGAGGTTGTTGATACAATGAGAATTAACCTTCAATGGGGCTGGTAGGTATAACTTCAGTAGTTTTCGGGTGTGCAGGGTAGAGGCAATGTAAGATCAAAAGGCAGCTGTAAGCCTCCAACTGTCTCCACAGTGAAAAGAACCTCATTTTGAATTTGTAAGGTGAAAATGCCTTGCCTGGTGTTTGGTTAAGTCTATGGTTTGTTGTTGCCTGAATAGAGGTTAGTTTGGGAATTTGTTAAAAGTTATGATAGTAGTAATTTATAGCCATGTGCACATAAATTTTAACCTGCACAAATTAGTAAAATGTTTCATTTAGTTTAATGTAAAAACCTCGAGAACTGGTGGTCTGAATTTAGAGTCGTATCTCAAACATAACACTTAAAATTATAGGTTATGACAGTTGTTTAAAGTCTCCCTCTGGGACTTTTTAAATAACTCCGCTTTACCAACTGCATCAGTTATAACACAGCCATTCCACTACGGCTTCCCGCGATTTTACTCTATCCCTCCACCCCCCCCCGGGGCCGGTGAAATTCTGCCCAACATTCGAGGCTGATGAACTTTCCTCAAAAATGGAAAATGTTAGAGGTGTTGCAGGCTTAAAGCAAATACAGGGAAAAGGGGTAAAGGTGGGGGCAGTGGAGTGCACAGTGCTGAAGGGAAGGTCTGTGACAGAGTGGAAGACAGGAGTGATTAAATGACAAAAGAAATGATGGTGCGTGGCAAAGGGGGAGTAATGGGACAAGTGAAGAAACAACAGATGTGTCCAGAGCAGGTGTTAATGGCAAGATGCCATTCGCAACACCTGCCATCCAGAAACAAACATTGGAAGCAGAGGTCATGATCAGAGGTTATTGAATTCTGGAAGGCTGTAAAGTGCCTAACGGAAAGATGAGGTACTGTTCCTTGATTTTACATTGAGCTTCATTGGAACAGGATGAGGACAGGGAAGTCAGACTGGGAGCAAAGCGGAGAATTGAAATGTCAGGAAGTTCAGGGTCACACTTGTGGATGGAATGCAATCCATAAAGTGATCACCCATTTAGTCCCAGCCCTGCGTTGAGGCCAGGGTTGGTATCAACCATAAAACAAAAGCAAAATACTGTGGACGCTGTAAATCTGAAATAAGAACATATAATGCAATAGGTCTGGCAGCATCCATGCAGTGAGAAACAGAATTAACGTTTCAAGTCCGTGCGAGTCGTACGGACTTGAAACGTTAATTCTCTTTCTCTCTCCACAGATACTGCCAGACTTGCTGAGCTTTTCCAACATTTTCTATTTTTCTTGATATCAACCATGATGCTCTCCATGATAATTATGGCCTTGCAGCGCTCACTCATTGAAAATGGCTACTTGGCTCAATCTTTCAAAACGCCAATTAAAATGACGATTATCGAAAACATGTTGACAAGCGTTCTCACTTTTGGCAAAAAACAATAAACTGCAGAATAAAAGTAAATGAAAGGAAACTTAACCAATTAATTCCAAAATGCGGCTCCCAGTGTTGACGACGCACTCCAGTTCTCTGCGGTGCCCGTCGGTTGCAGTGGGCCTCAGTCATGCCAGCGGGCACTGCACCTTCCCCCTCCAGGGACATCCTAGCGTGGACATAACCGTGGAGCAGAGTCAGGCCAAATGGCCCTCTCGACTGTGCACTGCCTGGGCCTGTGTATGGCCACATTGGCCCCGGACTGACAATCCCGTCTTTGCTGGCACTCTCCCCTGAGGAGGGCGTGTCAAGCCAGGAAACTTCCCGACTCCCTCTTCCATCTTCGCCTCGAAGACGAAAATCCAGCCCAGGGGCACAGCCAGGCTGCAGGGAGAGCTTGCTGGCCGATTTCTTGGAGAGCTACTGACAACCACCGTGCCCGTGAAAGCCTCCAAATGTTCGTCAACCTGATTAAGCAGGAAGTGGAAGATACGTTGAAAGTAGGCTGTGGTTAAGGAGTGACACTCTCAACTCTTTAGAAGGGTAGCAAGTTACATCTAACAAATCACTGGACAATCTAGAGAAAACACATCAAAGTTTAAATTCTATTCTTAATGAAAAGAGAGAATTGCAAATCTGCACTGACCTCTCAACATGGGAGTGATGATGGTTGAGAGTAAACTTCCTGCATTTATGGACAGATAGAAGAAAGAGAAGAACTTTCGTCGTTCAGAAGTCTAGAATATAGCATCAGAAATTTGGAAATAATGAGTTAGTGCAGTGCTGGTCAGTGCAATATATACCAGACTCAGTTAATGCAATGTAAAGGCCCAGTCAATGCAAATATCTATATATATATATATATATATATATATATTATACACCAGATCCAATCAATGAGTATAAAGCTAAGCCAATGAATGCAAAGTGTGCCCAGTCAATGAGTGCAAAACTGTCCAGTCTATTAGGGAGGGCAGTGTCAAACTGAGTCACTGAAGCCTGTTCTCGATGCTCAGGCTCAAGCACAGGACATATTTAATCCAAAATGTGCTTTGGGCAGAATCTTTCCACATAGCTGAAGTCCCTCACTCCTGGTATCATCCTGGTAAATCCATGAACTGATCGCCCAATCTGCGTTTAGTCTCCTTGACACTGGGTGAGGCCAGGATTGATAACAACCATAAGATAAAAGCAACATACTGTGGACGCTGGAAATCTTCAATAAAAATGGAAAATGCTGGAAAAACTCAGTAGGTCTGGCAGCATCTGTGGAGAGAGAAACGGAGTTAGTGTTTCGAGTCTCTATGACTCTTCTTTGGAGTTAACTCTGTTCCTCTCTCCACAGATGCTGCCAGGCATACTGGGGTTTTTTCCAGCATTTTCTGCTTCGATTACAGAGTCCGTGGTATGTTGCTTTTATTTTATGGTTGTTACCAGCCCTGGCCTCAGCCAGTGTCAAGGAGACTAAACACAGATTGGGTGATCACTTTATGGGTTTAACAGGGCGATACCAACTTTACAGCCTTCCAGCCTTAACATTGAAGTTAACAATCTCTGATCATAACCTCTGCACTTTCTCAGAGACTTTGACATCTTTCCTAAAGTGTGGTGCACACAATTGAACACAATTCTCCAGCTGAGACCTAACCAATGATTGATAAAAGTTTAGTTTAACTCTCTTGCTTTTGTTCCCCATTGTTCTTTGATCAACAAGGCAATCGAGAGTTATGGAGGTAGTGGAGGAGGGGGGGAGCGGTGAGAGGAAGACAGCAATGTGGAGTTGAGGCCACAATCAGATCATCCATGGTCTTATTGAATGATGGATCAGGGCTCGAGGGGCTGAATAACCTACTCCTGCTCCTAATTTTTGTGTTCTTATGTGGCTCTACTTTTGAAGTCTAGGATTTTGCCTGCTTGCAATTCTCGTGACAGTATAAATATGAATAATTCCATCTCAAACACCTGACGCTCTTGTGGTGTGTTTGGGTTTTGGAAATGCAATACTGTACTGACTAACTGGCTTGCCACAGAGATAAAAGCAAAGAACTGCGGAGGCTGGAAATCCAAAACAAAAACAGAAACAGAAATACCTGGAAAAACTCAGCAGGTCTGGCAGCATCGGCGGAGAAGAGCACAGTTGACGTTACGAGCGTCAACTGTGCTCTTCTCCACCGATGCTGCCAGACCTGCTGAGTTTTTCCAGGTATTTCTATTTCTGTTTTTGAACTGGCTTGCCATAGTTGTGTGACTCTGCCATGAGGCACTCTGCCTCTGGGGGGCAGACTTCTGAGGTCAGCTCAATAGAGGCTCTCACTGAGGGCACATTGTAGAGGTACAGCTGTCCTTATACATGAAATATGGTGCACTTACATGTTCCTCTTCAAACTGGTCACCACCAAAAGCTGCAACACAAGGCTTAATGCCACCGGTGCCTAGGGCTATTAGAAAGAGGCCAAACATTGATAAGATCCTGGAAATAAAAGAAGTCTTTTTAAGCATTAAACAGACTGCGGTATAGCCGCATCACCCGAGTAGATTAAAAATAAGCCAATGCAATGGGTGTTGTGGGTGTTGTTGATTGTATAATTGCGCAACAGCCATTAGGGTTGTGGGTTCAGGTCCCACTACGGAGACTTGAGCACACAATCCAAACAGACACTGCAGTTCATTACTGAGGGAGTGCTGTACTATTGGAGGTGCCTCTCTTCAGGTGAGACGCTAAGCCTCCAAGCCGGTGCTCTCGCTTCTCCCCAGTATCCTGGCTAACAGTTATCTCTCAACCAACATGACTAACACCGAACACGGTCATTGGGCGGAATTGTCCAGTCCAGTTGGCGGCAGGTGTCATGGTAGGCAGCGGGGGGTGGGGGGGGTGTGGAGGTGTGGGGGTGGGGGTGTGGGGAGGAGGTGGGGGGGTGGGGGTGAGCAGAATAATTAGGCATGAGGGGCGGAAATCTGTTTGCTGCTGGCATGAAACCACAGCAGGATCATCAGATGGTGTCGGCCATGGCAGAACGTGAACCCTGCTGAAGGCTGACATGAACACGATTTGCATCCTGCTAATGGGATGCAAAGTAAGGCCCGACCAGAATCGCTCCCCTCCCCCCGCCCCAATGCTCGATTTACCGTTACACCAGTGTTAAAGCATGCCGGTCCTGAACACGTCTGGACAGGTGAAACGCGCAGAAGTTGGGGGGTAACTTTAGGGCCTTGCTCAGACTGCGGATGTCCGAGCAGCAGGAGATGCTGGAGCCCTACAGCTACCGGACCCTGGAGGAACGCGTGTACCGCATGCTAGATGGACCCTTGTGGACTTGGCTCCGCTGTGAAGCAGCCCTCGGAAGGTGGTGAGGTCACTGTTGATGTCTCGGGTCTACTTTGGAATATCACGGTCTTGGCCATGGGCTGCTACGGGTGACTGGCAAGGGCAGGGGAAAGGAAGGTCTAGGCGTGAGTGGGAGAAGAAAGTGTAGCGGGGGGCTTGAGGTAGGGAGCGGGGAACGAAGGTGTTGAGGGGGTGAGTTGGTGGGGTCAAAGGTGTCAGGGTGAGGAGGGTGTAATGAGGGAGAATGCTGCAAATGGGGAGGTAGGTGTAAGGGGGAAGGTAGGTATAAGTGGGGAGGAGGGTGTCAGGGAGGGAGTTCAGAAGGGGGAAGGTGTCTGGAAGTCCTTCTTCCAGACGTGTCTGGGGAGAGGAGTGAGTAAGGGTGGAGGAGTGAGTAAGGGGGGGTGATGTCCAGGTGAATGTGCAAGGGAGGGGCCTGTGGAGTCAATGACTATCTCCAGAGGAGTGAACTGAGGGTGAGTGTGATAGGAGGGAATGGTGAATGTGAGAGGGGCGGAGGTAGCCGGTAGGATGGGAGGGCGAGGTGCGTCAGTGACGGTAGAAGGGGCAGCGAGGGTGGTTGATGGGGTCACGGAGGCAGACATGGACCCTGGGGGTGAGAAGGAGGAGCGATGTGGGCACGGGTGGGGTTCTTCGGGAGGTAGGGAGTGTGCACATTCATCTGGACATCCTGGAATGACAAGGGTTCGGGTTGGTAGGTGACAGTGGGGAGGGGGAAGGTGATGTCGGAGGGTGGACTTTGATGAGGGAAAGGACATGGGCAACTCGGGGAGGGAAAAGGATTGGGGAGCTAATCAAGAACTTTACCATGACGATGGTTTTCAAATTGAAAGTGAACTGAGCCTCGTGTTGGACGGGCCCAGGGGGCTCCATGGGAGTGTGGTCAGTGGGTGGGCGGAGATTCAGGTCAGCTCAGATGGACAACTGAAAGCGAACCCCAGTAGGCAGCATTGAAAATGCTCAGGACAGTGAGATGAGTGGGATGGAGGAAGGCTCCGTGTGTGTGGGAGAGAGCTTGCCCGAGGCCCTGCCACACACACAATTCTCCCTCCAGGATCACTGGTGGTCGGGCTGCATGTAGCTGAACTGCAAGTGGGGGGGAGGGGGTGTGTGGGGATGCAAGTGGAGGACTTGTGAAGCCTGCCAGTGAAACTGAAAGCAACATTACACATTATTCAGTAGAAGTGAATATATTTTCAGATTATAAAGTAACAAAATGTGTTCACCTGAGCAACCGCTTGTGACCAGAATTTCTGAACTTTTCTAGGCCTCCCACTTCTTCTAGGTGCTGCCCTGACATCCGCAGCAGGGGTGGAGGCAGCTTGTGCAGTGGTTGGCCCTGTTGCCTCTGATGACTTTGGCGTGCGTCCTCTGGAGAGCCAAGGCCTTGAGGGCCCGGTATTGCTTTGGCTGTCCTGTGGGCCAGCTGCTCCCTCTGAGGTGACAGGAGATGAGGTTGAGGGGGTTATAGGCAAAGGGGACTCAGAGGGAACAGGCAGCCTCTGAGATTCCTGAGTGGATGACCCAGTGGTGTCCAGTTGCCACTCCTCTTCCCTTCGGGTGCTCGAGGACCCCGGCCTGACTCCTTGAGGGGAAGGAGCACCTGGAGGGAGGTCAAGGTGCCCCGTTTCCCTCTCGCATTGCCACTGCAGGAACTCACTCATGGCTCTCGTGATGGAGTGCAGATCTGCATGCATCTACGTGTTCTGCTGGACCAGGGTCTCCATGGCGTCCGCCATCCTCCACATGGAGACCTCCATACGGGCACATGTGGGCACCACTTCATCAGAGAGCAGGTGGACTCACTCCTCCGCCTCACGTGCCACTCTGTTGAGGGCTCCCAACAGCTCTGTGTGATGTTCCCCTGCCTTCTGCTGACTCTCCAGGATGAGTTGGAAGGCCGAATCCAGGGGCTTATTATCTGGCTCAGACCTCACAGATGCCTCTTCCTCAGCAGTCCTCCGCATGCCGGGAAGCTTGACTGAACCTGCCTCCTCCTGCTGTGGACACGTGTCCATGTGATGACCACCAGATTGTGAACCTGAGCCTGCTCTAGATCTAGGTCCCACCGAGGTGTGTGTCTCTGAGCTGATGGAGGGTGTGGGTAAGCGCTGTGACGTGTCTTCCAGGCTGCTTATTTCCAGCTCTTCAATGGAGGAGGTGTCCTCTTGTATGGAGGTGAGGACCTGGATGGAGCTGGGGGACTGGCTGGCTTCACTTGGCAGAGCTCCCTATGAACCAAAGTAGAGATAATTAGTGCATGGCAACAGAGTCAAATGCAGGAGAGAGAGCAATCACAGTTTTATTGAGAGAGGGATGATGCGATGCAGGATCCTCATATAGCTGTTTGCTGCTGACCTCACTGTCACCACAGGCAGGGTCCACGTCCTCCCCAGTCAGCGCGATGGCGCACTCCTCAAAGTGAGTGAGGGACCTAATGTGGGCCACTCCACCCCCGGTCTGGGAGCTCTCCCTGCTGTGAGTGTGAGCAGGATGCATGACACTGCGTGAAATGTTTGTGTGATGAGCGGAGCCATGGATAGGATGAGGATGTGAGCTCCAGAGGATATGAGCCTGATGGAGATGTGAGGGTGTGTGTGAGAGTTAGTAATGTTGTCCCTTGAGGTGTGAGATCCCTGTGGATGTGTGATGGATCTGTGAGCGTGTGAGTCGAGAGTGATGAGGTGGCTGACTTACCCTGGCGGAACGGATGAGATTATTCACCCTCTTCCTACACTGGATGGCTGACATCACCTGTGTTCCGGTGGCGTTGACCGCCGCTGCCACTGGCCTCCCAGGCCGGATTGGTGGCTCTGATGGTCCTCCTGCGGCCAGAGGAGGGATACAGGACATCGTGGTGACCTTCCACTGTGTCCAGCAGGCGCCCCAGAGAGGCGTCACTAAATCTGAGGGCTGCCATCTTCCTGGATTTCGGGGCCACCTGTCGCCTGGAGCAGCCCTGGTCAGTAGACATGATGTAGGCTGCGTTCTGGTACGCTTTAAATATGGCACCCGGAGCGAGGAAGCGCTGAGGTCATGGCGTGGTGGGCAAATCCCAGCCCGCCCGCCCACAATCCAGCCTGTTTCCTGTGTTTCATTATTAATGTGGCAGGACGGGCCGGGAAGGGGACGATGCGGCGCGAAAACTTCCAACAGAGGGCGCTGGTGAGAAGTGACTGAAGCATTCTGGGAGAAGTCATCGCAGCCACCGCAGCTCAGGAGGGAATCGAGGAGAAGGACTCTTGCACTCAACAGGAGGAAGGGCATCCAACAGAGAGCGCTGGTGAGCAGTGACTGAAGCATTCTGGGAGAAGTCATCGCAGCCACCGCAACTCAGGAGGGAATCGAGGAGGACCCAATGTCAAAGAACGGAATAGCCCCAAACATTACATTGCTGTAGTGTTTCCATCCCTCCCTCCTACTCAAACCTAAAAAAAAGAGATAGAGGAAGAGGCAGTGCCTTCAGGAGTACACCAGACCTGCCTTCTGAAAGTGGATTTTAAACAAAAAGCAGCTAATTGGTGAGTAAATCCTGGGAGCAGACTCGGAGGGAGGAGCACTGGAGCGTTGAGTATAAATCTAGCTTACCTCGGGGATTCGCAGTCTTGTCTTCAGGGAGCAGACTCAGAGGGAGGAGCACCGGACTGGTGAGAATAAATCTAGCTTACCTTGTGGATTGGCGGCCTTGTCTCTAGGGAGAAGACTTGGAGGGAGGAGCACCGGAGCGGTGACCTCGGGGCATAGAGTAACTGAAGCCAAAACTGAAAAAGTGACTTCACAGGAAAGCTGTGACCTGGTTGGTTGGTAGGAAACCTGCACCAAATTTGAAAAAAAAACACTGCAAATCTAATAAATTAATTATCTAAGTCGAGATGGCTGGGCAGGTGATGTGCTGTAGCTGTATGATGTGGGAGCTGGCAGATCCCATTGCGAGCCGCAGTGACCATATCTGCAGCAAGTGTTGGTTGCTGGAGGAACTCCGGCTCAGAATTGATGAGCTTGAGTCCGAGCTCCAGACGCTGCGGCACATCCGGGAGGGGGAGAGTTACCTGAACGCTTTGTATCAGGAGGCGGTCACACCCGGTAGATTAAGTACCTCAAGTCCGGTCAGTGGTCAGGGTCAGCAGGGTGTGACTGCAAGTGAGGCAGGTAGAGGGACCCTGTGTCCAGGAACAGAGGACCTCAGCTCTTGACCTTGTCCAACAGGCATGAGGTACTTGCTCCCTGTGTGGATGAGGAAGAGGGCTGTAGGGAGGATGAGCCAGCTGACCACGGCACCATGGCACAGGAGGCCATTCAAGAGGGGGGAGCAAAAAGACAAGTGGTAGTTGTAGGGGATTCTATAATTAGGGGAATTGATAGCGTCCTTTGTAAGCAGGATCGAGAGTCCCGCATGGTATGTTGCCTGCCCGGTGCCAGGGTGAAGGACATCTCTGACCGGCTTGAAAGGATATTGGAGAGGGAGGGGGAGGATGCAGTTGTTGTGGTCCACGTCGGGACAAATAACATAGGTAAGACTAGGAAAGAGGACCTGTTTGGGGATTATCAGAAACTAGGAACTAAATTAAGGAACAGGTCCTCAAGGGTTATACTCTCCGGATTACTACCTGAGCCACGTGCAAATTGGCATAGGGACGCGAGAATAAGGGAAGCAAACACGTGGCTAAAGGAGTGGTGCGGGAAAGAGGGGTTCCATTTCATGGGGCACTGGCATCAGTATTGGAACAGGAGGGATCTGTACCGTTGGGACGGTCTCCACCTGAACCGACCTGGGACCAATGTTCTAGCGAAAAGGGTAAACAGGGTGGTCAACAGGACTTTAAAGTAGAAAGTTGGGGGGGAGGGAAGGGTAAAACTCCAAGAAGCATGACTAATGGGAAACAAAGCAACAGGTTGGCATGTGGGGGGGTGGATTCAACTTCATGGAAAATTATGAAAAAACTGAAAAGAAAGGAGAATCCAGGAGAGGCTATTAAAGTCTCCAGAACACAAAATAGGACAGAGTGTTTGGAAAGAGCTAGGAATCTAACTTCAAGCACATCAGATAAAGGTATGACAATGAGAAAGGGGACGGGAAATACTTGTGTTTCTGCTAGTGTGATGTAAATGAAGCATAACTATTTTAAACAAACACAAAAATACCTGGAAAAACTCAGCAGGTCGGGCAGCACAGTTAACGTTTCGGGTCCGAATGACCCTTCCACAGAACTAAGTAAAAATAGAAGAGAGGTGAAATATAAGCCCCTTAAACCAGCTTATATTTCACCTCTCTTCTATCTTTACTTAGTTCTGTTGAAGAGTCATGCGGACTCGAAACGTTAACTGTGTTCCTCTCCGCAGATGTTGCCAGACCTGCTGAGTTTTTTCCGGGTATTTTTGTTTTTGTTTTGGATATCCAGCATCCGCAGTTTTTTGCTTTTGGCTTATAGCTATTTTACATTTTCTGAACATTTACCTATACTGTGTGTAGGGGTGGGGATAGTTGGAGGCGGGGGTAGGGTGAAGGTGTCTTCAATTAGCTCAGTTGGCTGGCTGTGCTTCAGAATAACACCAAGAGTGGGATCTGATGCCTGTCCTGGCTTGGGTAGACTCGGCTCATGCCTCACTCACCGCCCTCTCCCTGCCAATGGAAGGCAGCGGCAAACCAAAACTGATCAACCTGCAAGAAGTTAGCTCAGGATTGAAGCATCAGCAGACAATGAGCCAAGAGCCTGCCTTTGGACATGTGACTGAATGAGCATTTTTGTCTGTATATTCATGTGTACACTCCCATACAAATGTAGTTAATTGTATGCGTGTGATGGGCACTAACCCTCAAGGATCTTGACACCTTCCAGGACAAATCAGCCCACTTGATTGGCAGCCCAACCACAAACATTCAAACAGTGTGTGTGCATGTGCCTGCTTGCACATGTGTATCTGTGGGGGTTGGTGTGAGTGTGTGTGGACGTGAGCATGTGTGTCTATGTTTGTGTGTTGTTTAACCTGCAAGGCTGCGGACCAGGCGCTGGAAAGCGGGATTAAAATGAGTGGCCAGTTTTTTATTTCTCTTTTTGGCCGGCACAGGCACAATGGGCTGAATGGCCTCTTTCTGCACCGTAACATTTCTGCGGTGTGAGTGTGGCTGTGAGTGTGTATGTTGCTGTATGGGTGTGAACTCAAGTGTCTTGATGTGTGGGTGTGAGTCTGTGTGGGAGTGAGCACCAGTGTGTAGTGGAGGCAGAAAACTATGGACTGCGCATACACCAGATTCTGGCTTTTGTGTTTGGAGTAGGTTAGGTCATCACCAAAATCCCTCAAAAAAAGCATCCTCACACCACCCACCCTCTCCAACGGGCTGACCACCTTGCCCTCCCTAAGAGCTTCCAGCATGATGTCCCCCCTATTGATTCTGTGCTCACCTATCTTCAAGTTCCCTATTCAAACTCCTCCAGTCTGTATTCCAGCCTTCTCCATTCATTCCCCCTAATGCCTCTGCACGTTTTTCTATATTAAAGATGTTCCAACCCAGAAAACCAGTTGGTGAAATATAAAACCAAAGCCAATATTTACACTCTTTTATATTTATTTACTCATTGCAAGTATAGACCTCCTAACCCAACAAGCACAGTTTTTGTCCGTATTTTGTAATGAATCCCAATTTTTTTTGATTCATTTATGGGGTGCGGGTATCGCTGACTGGGCCAGCATTTATTGTCCAAGCCTTATTGCCCTTGAGAAGGTGGTGTTGAGCTGCTTTCTTGAACCGCTGCAGTCCATGTGGTGTAGGTACACCCACAGTGCTGTTAGGGAGGGAGTTCCAGGATTTTGACCCAGTGACAGTGAAGGAACGGAGATATATTTCTAAGTCAGGATGGTGAGTGGCTTGGAGGGGAACTTGCAGGTGGTGATGTTCCCATGTGTCTGCTGCCCTTGTCCTTCTAAATGGTAGTGGCTGTGGGTTTGGAAAGAGCTATCTAGGGAGCCTTGGTGAGTTCCCGCAGTGCCTCTTATAGATAGTACACACTGCTGCCACTGTGCAGGGTGGAGGGAGTGAATGTTTGTTGTTGGGCTGCCAATCAAGCTTTGTCCTGGATGGTGTCAAGATTCTTGAGTGTTAATGCCCATCACACGCGTGCAACTAAATACAATTTGTATATGATTAACAAAAGGCATAAATTCCCACGCTAATATGATCACTCTGGCAAAAGTCAACCTCTGTGACAGTGATCATAGTGCATTATCCCCCATTTCATCACCTTGTTTTGTGATGTTAATCTCAGCTGCGTATGTTAAGATTGCAACAATAAAACGATCCCTTATTGAAATATTCATCAAATTATTGAATACTTTATTTTTGCAATTTTCTCTATTCTATGCCTTATAGCTTGGCCTATTACTTTTTCACCCTTAACTAATATTTTACTTATTCAATTAATAAAAGCAAAAAACTGCGGCTGTTGGCGTTCTGAAATATAAACAAGTAGTTCTGGAAAAGCTCAGCAGGTCTGGTAGCATCTGTGGAGAGAGGAACAGAGTTAACGTTTCGGAGAAGAAGAGTCCTATTGGACTCAAAATGTCAACTCAGTTTCTCTCTCTACAGGTGTTATCAGACCCCCTGAGTTTTTTTTTTCCAGCAATTTGTTTCTAAATTGCTTATTTAAACATGTCTACACTTTACGAATACTGTGGTAATTTACTTACACAAGACATTTGTGAAATAATCTGCATGCTATTTTATTGTTTCTACTTGTAGGAGAGGTTGATACCATCAATTTCAGATAATTGGCAAAAGAATCAGGGGGAGATAAGGATCATTTAGAGCTGGAATGCACTGTGTGAAAGGCTGGTGGAAGCAGATTCAATAGTATCTTTTGATGGAGATTAGATATATAACAAAAATAGACTTACATTTTATCTATCGCTGCCTGGGAGGGTGGTGGAGGTGGGTTGCCTCACATCCTTTAAAAAGTACCTGGATGAGCACTTGGCACGTCATAACATTCAAGGCTATGGGCCAAGCGCTGATAAATGGGATTAGGTAGGTAGGTCAGGTGTTTCTAACGTGTCGGTGCAGACTCGATGGCCTGAAAGGCCTCTTCTACGACCTTCGTGTGTGAATCTGTGACTTTCACAATCTCAGGACATCCCAAATCATATCGAATGGCGGAGCAGGCTCGAGGGGCCAGATGGTCTACTCCAGCTCCTAATTCTTGTTTTGTTGTGTTCCTGTGCTCAGATCACTTTGCAGTCAAGCGAACTGTTTTGGTATATGGTATATGTGAAAGGGAGAAATTTGCAGGGCTTTAGGGAAAGAGCTGTAATTGAATAGCTCATTCAAAGAGCCAGTACCAATACGATGGGTCAAATGGCCTCGTTCTGTGCCATAAAGATTCTATGATAAATCAGCCCACAATTTTCCATCCACAAACATGAAAAAAATCAATCAGTCTTACATTTAATCTAGACCTTGATCAATTTACGGAGGGAAAAGCTAACAGGAGGAGGCCCCAAACCATGTTCAGAGCGTGAGGAAAGGTGGCTGAAAGCTTGGTCTAAGGGATGGGTCTTGAGAACACTTTGAAGAGGCAGGGGAGATAACAGAAAGGTATCGAGACTTAGACTGAGTGTTGCAGAGAGTGCAGCTGGGGTTGAGACTAAAGGTAAAAGGATAAGCTGAGGCCTCATCTCCCATCATTGGTGGATATAGAAGTGAGGGAGGAGCTGTCCAGAATTGACTGGGAGATGAGCCTAGCAGGAAAGACAGTGGAACAGCAATGGCAGGAGTTTCTGGGAGTAATTTGGGAGAGTCAGCAAAAATTCATCCCTAGGAAGAAGAAGCATACTAAAGGGAGGACGAGGCAACCATGGCTGACAAAGGAAGTCAGGGACTGCATAAAAGCTAAAGAGAAAGCATACAATGCGGCGAAGAGCAGTGGGAAACCAGGGGATTGGGAAGCCTACAAAGACCAACAGAGGACAACTAAAAAAGAAATAAGGAGGGAGAAGATTAAATATGAGGATAAACTAGCCAGTAATATAAAAGAAGATTGCAAGAGTTTTTTTAGATATATAAAGGGTAAGAGAGTGGCAAAAGTCGACATTGGGCCGCTGGAAAATGATGCTGGACAAGTAGTAGTGGGGAACAAAGGAGGAACTGAAAAGGTACTTTGCCTCAGTCTTCACAGTGGAACACACGAGTGACATCCCCAAAGTTCAAGAAAGTCGGGGGGCAGAGTTGAGTATGGTGGCCATTACCAAGGAGAAGGTGCTAGAAAAACTGAAAGGTCTGTAGGTGGATAAATCACCTGGACCAGATGGATTAAACCCCAGAGTTCTGAAGGAGATAGATGAAGAGATAGTGGAGGCGTTAGTGGCGATCTTTCAGGAATCACTGGAGTCAGGGAGGGTCCCAGAGGACTGAAAAATCACTAATGTAACCCCCCTGTTTAAGAAGGGAGTGAGGCAAAAGACGGGAAATTACAGGCTGATTAGCCTGACCTTGGTTGTTGGTAAGATTTTAGAGTCCATTATTACGGATGAGATTTCAGAATACTTGTAAGTGCATGGTAAAATAGGGCAAAGTCAGCATGGTTTCATCAAGGGGAGGTCATGCCTGACAAATCTGTTAGAATTCTTTGAGATGGTAACGAGTAGGTTAGACAAAGGAGAGCCAATGGATGTTTTCTACTTGGACTTCCAAAAGGCCTTTGACAAGGTGCCGCACAGGAGGCTGCTCAGTAAGATAAGAGCCCATGGTGTTAGAAGCAAGGTACTAGCATGGATAGAATATTGGCTGTCTGGCAGGAGGCAGAGAGTGGGGATAAGGAGGTCCTTCTCAGGATGGCGGCCGGTGACTAGTGGAGTTCCGCAGGGGTCAGTGTTGGGACCACAACTTTTCACTTTAAACATTAATGATCTAGATGAAGGAACTGAGGGCATCCTGGCTAAGTTTGCAGATGACACAAAGATAGGTGGAGGGACAGGTAGTATTGAGGAGGCGGGGAGGCTGCAGAAGGATTTGGACAGGTTAGGAGAATGGGCAAAGAAGTGGCAGATGGAATACAACATGGGGAAGTGTGAGGTCATGCACTTTGGTAGGAAGAATAGAGGCATAGACTATTTTCTAAATGGGGAGAGAATTCAGAAATCTGGAGTGCAAAGGGACTTGGGAGTCCTAGTCCAGAATTCTCTTAAGGTTAACTTGCAGGTTGAGTTGGTAGTCAGGAAGGCAAATGCAATGTTGGCATTTATTTCGAGAGGACTAGAATATAAAAGCAGGGATGTGCTGCTGAGGCTTTATAAGGCTCTGGTCAGACCACATTTAGAATATTGTGAGCAATTTTGGGCCCCGTATCTCAGGAAGGATGTGTTGGCCCTGGAGAGGGTCCAGAGGAGGTTCACAAGAATGATCCCAGGAATGAAAGGCTTAACATATGAGGAACGTTTGAGGACTCTGGGTCTATGCTCGATGGAGTTTAGAAGGATGAGGGGGGATCTGATTGAAACTTATAGAATACTGAAAGGCCTGGATAGAGTGGACGTGGGGAAGATGTTTCTATTAGTAGGAGACACTAGGACCCGAGGGTACAGCCTCAGAGTAAAGGGAAGACCTTTTAGAACAGAGATGAGGAGAAACTTCTTTAGCCAGAGAGTGGTGAATCTATGGAATTCATTGCCACAGAAGGCTGTGGAGGCCAGGTCATTGAGTGTATTTAAGACCAAGATAAATAGGTTCTTGATTGGTAAGGGGATCAAAGGTTACGGGGAGAAGGTGGGAGAATGGGGTTGAGAAACCTATCAGCCATGATTGAATGGCGGAGCAGTCTCGGTGGGCCGAATGGCCTAATTTCTGCTCCCATGTCTTATGGTCTTATGGTCTTATGGTCTTAAAACTTGCCATTGCAGCCGGTGGGTAAAATGTCTTTTTTCAGCCTGCCACCACGCTGAGTGCAAATCTGGGACGGTTCCATCCATTACCTCTTTGCTGCTTGTGGGAGCTTGCTGTGTACCAATTGGCTGCTGCATTATGTAGATTACAATAGCGACAACACTTCAAAAAGCCGTAAAGTCACTGAGACATCCTGAGGTAACTGTTGTAATTGCCATTACAATCAATTGATGTTTTCACTGCTAGGCTTTATTTGGCCCCTTCTCAACATCTTTGTTTCCCTTCTTGTTGAATGGTGAATGAAATGACAATTCCATTAACACTCATCAGCTTCCAGTGCCTGCAGTGCCTGGCCGTTGGATCAGCTACCTGTTGTACATATTTCCCATCGTTGGTTCCATTGATTTTTGAGACAGGTGTATACCAACTCAACATCGCTCTTTTCACGCTGTCAACCAAAGTCAAAAGGCAGGGTTGCCAAATCTCTCAGATTGTACACTCTGCCAGGTTCACAGAGCAGCTTCCAGAATGTTCTATTTGTGATTACATAGATTGACCACCTTCAATTTATCAGGTGCCTTTGGGGTTTTGAGGGGAAGAAATCAGACAGTGCACCTCCTGAAGTAAGGGGTAGAGAACCATAAAAATAAAACTTGCATTTATATAGCACCTTTCACAGCCACAGGACATCCCAAGGCACCATGGGATTGCATACATCCTGTTGAGAGGGTAGATGGAGCCTCAGCTTAACATCAGCCGTCCTGTGACAATAGTGGTGTTATCACCAGGCCAGTAATCCAGAGACCAAGGGTAATGTTCTGGGGACCTGGGTTCAATTTGCACCATGGTAGATAGTACAGTTTGAACTCAATAAAAAAAACCTGGAATTAAAAGGTCTAATGATGACCATGAAATTATTGTTGATTGTCATAGAAACTCATCTGGTTCACTGACGTCCTTTATGGAAAGAAATCTGGTCACAGCATCGTGTAGCTGACTGGTCTGACATGGTTGATCAAGCCACTCAATTCTCATGGGCAATGAGGGATGCTCGGCCAGCATTTGTTGCCCATGAACGAATTAAAGACTGCACCAGAGTGTTAGAGCACCACAGGAACATCATGATTTTTTTTTACTCACACATGCATTTTCTGGTCACCCACGGTTGGAATTGCACCAATGGACTTCACAATATGACCGATAACATACACAATGGAGAGGATGATGATGGTTCTGTTTGGGAGCAGAAGAATTAAAATCAAAACTTATCATTAAAATAAATATAAATATTCCAGGTAACACATTTCAATGCATAAATGGTTAAGTGTAGCATAAGGGTATATCTGGCATAACAAGGGTTAATGGGGGACCGGTAAACAGTACTGCCCACAGGGTGATGTAAAGAGACACATGACCTGAGACTAAAGGGAGTTGTGGACTGTAAAAGCAAAGCATGGAGTTAGCCCATAGCCTGTATATGTGTACATAGCTATGTGTTGTCAATGAACACTTAATGTTTAACTGTAAGAGACTCAAAACCTCTTTATGAAAGACCTACCAAATATACAACGTCCAACAGGACAGTGAGCTGCTTGGGATATCAATGTTTATCTATAGGTTTGACCAAATGCTTGGTTCAAGTCACCAAACAACATGGGGCTGAATTTTACGGAGCTGGGGGTGGGGGGCGTGCTGATCGCATTGTCCCAAACTGCCCGATGTGAAACAAAGGCTGCCCCACCCTGCAGCTTTAACACATTCGGGGCGGCCTTAAGGAGATCCGGAGCTGCCAGCTTAATCTGATTGGCCGGCAGCTTTAGCACTCTCAGCAGCACCAGCACTCGGCAGTGAGGGCTGCTGGGACTGCAAGTAGGCCCCAGGATGAAGACAACGTGGAATCCTGGAGAGTGAAAATTCGGGGGTATTGGACAGGGAGGGATCAGGGAGTCCAGGGAAGGGGGGGTGGGTGGTTGGAGGTGGTGGCGAGGTGGGCTTTGGTGGCCAGGTGGGAAGTGACCGAGGGGGGGTAACATCTTGCAGGGGTGCCCTTTCAGACCATTAAATTGCAAGGCTTATCATTTCAATAGGTGACTTTTGCAGTGATATGGGTTCCAGGAAATGTCCAGCTCCAGAACATTCTCTTCTCTTCCCTACTCCATCGTGGATGGCCAGCAGCAATAGCAGCACCGGTACCCACAAGACGGACAGAAACAGATTGTTGGAAAGGAAAGAGTTAAAGAGGTGAAAGGGGCAGACCAAATGAGAGGGAGGAAAGACAGAGAGAGAGAGACAGACAGAGAGAGAGAGAGAGAAAGACAAAAGAACGTGATAAAGAGAAACTTCAAGAGGAAAGAAATGAGCAAGGAAAGAAATTAGGAAGAAGAGGATAGATTTATCCACTGGAATTTAGAAGAGTGAGAGGCGACTTGATTGAAACCTTTAAGATCCTGAGGGGTCCTGACAGGGTGGATGTGGAGAGGATGTTTCCTCTTGTGGAAGAATCTAGAACTCGGGGTCACTGTTTAAAAATAAGGGGTCGCTCATTTAAGACAGAGATGAGGAGAATTGTTTTCTCTCAGAGGGTTGAGAGTCTTTGAAACTCTCTTCCTGAAAAGGCAGTGGAAGCAGAGTCTTTAAGGCAGAGGTAGATAGATTCTTGATAAGCAAGGGGGTGAAAGGTTATCGGGGGCGGGGGGGTAGGCAGGAATGTGGAGTTCAGGTTAAAATCAGATCAGCCACGATCTTACTGAATGGCGGACCAGGCTCGAGGGGCCGAGTGGCCTACTCCTGCTCCTAATTCGTATGTTGGTACGTGTTTGTGGGATTTAATTTTTTTAAAGAGAGCATTGTTAGGACGTGGAATACAACAGTGGAAGCTCGATCCTTAATTACTGTGAAAGAGAGCCAAAAAAAATAATGAGGCAAAATTTAAAAAGCTGTGAAGAAAGCGGAGAGCGCTTTCAGAGATCGGGATTGAAATTCTTTGAAAGATAAAACAAGCGCTCGACATCATCTTCCGAACTGGTGTATCAGGGCCTGGAGGAGGCGCAGACGCCATCCTGCCTCGAGGAATATAACTCAAAGGCTCGGACAATAGATCTCTAGCGGGAGGGCATCCATTTTACCCCTCGGAAAGAGCACTCTCTGTGAAGAACCGTAAATCGGGATGAAAAAAGAAATAAGGACACAATCGAACGGGAAACCGTCCCGTTAAAAAAAAACCAAGTGTTTGGGTTGTGGGAGGTTTTCGAATTTGATCTGCTGGCTGAGAAAATACTAAACCCAATTTACTTAAAGAGAGGGAAAAAATAGCCGGTTTGATGGGCCGGATGGCACACAGTGGGCGGAATTTTAGGCCGGCAGGGTTTTACGGTCCCGCCGAAATCAATGGACTTTTGAACGGCTTGCTGCATTTTACACCGTGACCGGCTGTAAAATTCCTCCCGATAGATAACTCCTGTTCCTATTCTCCAGCCTGAGTGACAAACAGCGAAACCCATTTACTGAGAGTAGCCAAGTTAAAGAGAGCCTTAGAAATGAAACCACACTGTCCAAATAAAACGTCTACTGAAACCAATGGACTAACTATTGTGCTGTTTGTTTACTTATGGCAAGTTGAAGAGATCATAAATTACGCAATATTAATTTATAACTATGTCCCGTCTTGGCAGAATTTAAATCCAGTTAATAAATCTCGAATGTAAAGCTAATCTCAGTAAGGGTGACCGTTAAATTATCATCAATTGTCATATACATATATATATATATATATACATATATTAAAAAAAATCTAGTTCACTAATGTCCTTTAGGGAAGGAAATCAGCCGTCCTTACCCAGTCTGGGCCTACATGTGACTCCAGACCCACAGCGATGTGGTTGGCTCCCAACTGCCCTCTAAAATGGCCTAGCAAGCCACTCAGTTCAATAATAATAATGAATTAAAAAAAGGCTTGTATTTCTAAAGCTCCTTTCATGACCCCAGGATGTCACAAAGCGCTTTATAACCAATAAAGTACTTTTGGAGCATAGGTACTGTTTTATTGTACGCGACACAGCAACCAATTTGCCCTCAGCAAGGTCCCATGAACAGCAATGTGATAATGACCAGATAACCTGATTTTGTGATGTTGACGAAGTATTAAATATTGGCCTGGACACCAGGGAGAACTCCCCTGCTCTTCTTTGAATAGTGCCATGGGATCTTTTATTTTATACTCATCGACATTTACAGCACAAAAGGAGGCCATTCGGCCCATCGTGTTTGGGCCAGTCAACCAAGATCTGACTACACTAATCCCATTTTCCAGCGCTTGGCCCATGGCCCTGGAGGCTATGGCAAGGCAAGTGAACATCTAATTTTGCCCACCTGGAGAGCAGGCGGAAACTCAACTTAACATCTCATCTAAAAGACAGCACCTCTAACAGTGCGGCACTCCCTCAGCACTGCACGAGAGCATCAGCCTGGATTTTTGCATTCAAGCCCTGGAGTGGGACTGGAACCCTGAAATTTAGTGGCAAGAGTGCTCTCAGCTGGGCGTTGCTGACACAATTTAGGTTGAGTGTTTTTGCTATTCATCTTAACTTCTGGCAGGGCTGGCACTTATTGCCCCCAGAGGGTGGCGTTCAGCATCCTTCTTGGGCCACAGCCATCCGTGTTGCAATGGCTCGTAGCGGTATGAAGCAATCACCTGGAGTCACGGTTAGACCTTTAAAGGTTTACACCTTTAAAGACAACTTAACACAGGCACATCGAACGTGATTTGTCGTGATGGTCTATGTAACGGGTTAACATTCTTATGGCACTCCATTATATAACAAGAACGTTCCTTCTGTGTCGGGATCTTATCCTCATGGTTTTCATCTCCTCTCTGAGCCACAGCTTTAACTGAACTGCTTAACTGAACTGCTGTCATTGCTCAGTGCAACCTGTAATCCTAAACCATTTAGAGCAGATTAGGGGCGCTCAAGTACACAGTAGGCAATCGAACATTAAAGAAATGTTATTCACTTGTAATTGTTCTTGTATTTAACAGTGAGGAAGCACCATCGTCTCTGCCCTAAATAAGCGGTGCACTTATGATAAGATGCTATAACCCGGTAACTTTGGAACAGGCTTTAATGCAAAAGTTTTAAGCGCTGGTGACTACACTTGTTGCAGGACTTTGCACCATTAGAAGCCTTAATGATTTTTTTTTCTCTGAGGTGTGGGCATATTTGAGAATGGTCACAGGGAAATGCTTTTCCTTGATTTCAGCTTTGTTTCTTTGGCAAGGTTCCAAGCCGCAGTCACACGTTTACCGCACAGACTGAAGAAAAGTGCTGCAACGGTCATTAGTGGGTTGCTCTTGGGCACACCCTCGCGGTCAACCAAACATTAGCAAGACGCTGAGAGCGGTTTGACCGACTCTCCTTTTGGGCCACGCTTTGGCATGGTGGAATCAGGAGCAAAAGGTGCGCATTAGGAGTGAGTAACCAACAATGAAACAAATTGCAGTGTTGGCGGGCGGGTTCATGTCATCACAAAATGAAGAGAAAAAGAAAAAGATATTCCGTTAAAAAGATGCCATCTCACTTAAACTTTCCCAACCAGGAATCTGCAATGAGGGCTCCCAAAACCGGTGTGAAATAGGCCAGTCCAGTAAAGGCGTGGAAGATGGCAGTGGACAGGTCATCGTCCCAATGAAGGAAGTTCGTGAAGTAGAGGGTGAGAACAGCTGAAATGCAACAGACATATGAACATAAGAAAGCAAGGAATGAAAATGGGACACTTAGTTGATCAACCCTGCATCTTCCAGAGAGTACAAACCCTGCTCAGTGGAGTTAGTGTTAAAGGGCACTGCAATTAACTTCAAGGTCCCTGGATAGGTATCAGATGTGATCTGGGTAGTAACACTTGTGCCTCTGTGTCAGAAGGTTATGGGTTCAAATCTCTCTCCAGAGTCTTGAGGCCGTGTACAATCTAAGCTGAACACTTGAAAGCAGCAATGAGAGGGCACCTCAGTGCTGGAGGCACCTCTACCCGTATCATTAAAACTGATCAGCTAGACATTTTCTCATTGCTGTTTTAGGGAGCTCACTGTGTTTCCAACATGTCAACTTCAAAAGCGCTTCATTGGCTGTCAAGCGCATTGGGGTGCCCTGAGACTGTGAAAGGCACTACATAAAACCAAACTCTTTCTTTCTTTCAGACCCCACAGTTTGAGAATTCAGTTTTAGATATCTGAGTATCCATGAAGCTGTCTGATTGTCGTAAAAACCCAACTGGTTCATTAACCTTCTCCAAAGGAGGAAACCTGCTGCCCTTACCCGGTCTGGCCTAGATATGACTCCAATCCCAGGCTAAATGTGATTGACCCTTAACTGCCCTCTGAAGTGGCCTAGCGAGCAACTCAGCTGTATCAAACAAGGACAGAAGCAGTACAAGAGGTCCCACCACCATCTTCATAGGACAACGAGGTGTCAGCTGTGGCTCAGTTCATAGCACCCTCGCCTTTGAATCAGAAGGTTGTGGGTTCATGTCCCACTCTCGGAAAACCAAGAACTGTGATTGTACTCGAAAGAGTTGCAATCTGTGACTGTTGATAACTCGAAAGAGTTTCATAGGACAACCACGGGTGGGCCATAAATGCCGGCCTCCCCTGCATCCCAAAATAAGGAGATTTATTAAAAAAAAACTGTAAAGATCAAAAAACATACCTTTCATGCCATAGAGGGAGAAGCGCTCACAGAATTCATTCACCACCACGAACAGAATGCTGAGCGGGTAATTGCTTCCACATAGCCTCTGTGGGAGGCAAAAGAAGAAAGTTCCCAAGATAATTGCATTACATTAAGCAAATATATCGCTAAGTGAGAGCATGTGCGACATTGCTAGGCTTCAGCTGTGGCTCAGTTAGTAGCACTTTTGCCTCTAAGTCAGAATGTTCGAGACCCACGCCAGAGACTTGAGCACAAAACCCAGGGTGTCACCCTCAGTGCAGTGCTGAGAGAGCGCTGCACTGTCGTAGGTGCTGTCATCCGGATGAGGCGTTAAGTCGAAGCCCCATCTACCCTCTCAGGTGGGTGTAAAAGATTCAATGGCATGGTTTTGCAGGAGAGTGCGGGTGTTCTCCCCGGTGTCCTGGCCGATATTTAGCCCTCAACCAACAGAGGAACTGGTCATAGAAACATAGAAAATAGGAGCAGGAGTAGGTCATTCGGCCCTTCGAACCTGCTCCACCATTCAGTATGATCATGGCTGATCCTCTATCTCAACGCCATACTCCCACTCTCTCCTCAGATCCCTTGTCACCTTTAGAGTCTAGAAATCTATACCCATCTTAAATATATTCAGTGACTTGGCCTCCACAGCCTTCTATGGTAGAGAATTCCACAGGTTCACCACCCTCTGAGTGAAGAAGTTTCTCCTCATCTCAGTCCTAAATGGTCTACCCTGTACCCTGAGACTGTGACCCCTTGTTCTAGACGCCCCCCCTCTCCAAACCAGAGGAAACATCATCCCTGTATCCAGTCTGTCCAGCCCTGTCAGTATTTTATATGTTTCAATAAGATCCCCTCTCATTCTTCTAAACTCCAGTGAATACAGACCCAGTTGAACCAATCTCTCCTCATACGACAATTCTGCCATCCCGGGAATCAGTTTGGTGAACCTTCGCTGCACTCCCTCTATGGCAAGTATATCCTTTATAAGGTAAGGAGACTGAAATTGCACACAGTACTCCAGGTGTGGTCTCACCAAGGCCCTGTACAGCTACAGTAAGACATCCTTGCTCCTGTACTCAAGTCCTCTCACAACGAAGGCCAACATACCATTTGCCTAAGATAATGGCAAAATACTGTGGATGCTGGAAATCTGAAACAAAAGCAAAAAAATGCTGGAAAAACTCAGCAGGTCTGACAGCATCTGTGGAGAGAAAGACAGAGTTAACGTTTCGAGTCTGTGTGGCTCCGAAGAGTCATATGGACTCGAAACGTTAACTCTGTCTATCTCTCCACAGATTCTGTCATCTGCTGAGTTTTACCAGCATTTTTTGTTTTTGATACCATTTGCCTTCTTAACTGCTTGCTGGACCTACATGCTTGCTTTCATTGATCGGTGTACAAGAAAACCCAGATCCCTTTGTACACCGACATTATCACATTGCTGTCCGTGGAACCTGCTGTGCATAAATTGCCGTGTTTTCCAGATTACAGCAAGGATACACTTCCAAAGTACTTCATTGGCTGAAAATCGCTTTAGGACATTCTGAGGTTGTGAAAGGCGCTATATAAATGCAAGTTCTCCCTTCCCTTATTCAACCCTAATGATAGGATGTGTAATTTCTTTGAGACCTGGGGCTGAATTTTCTCAGTCCTGTGGAGATGGGTTTGGAGACGGCGATGGATGGGGAGTGGGGGGTGGGGGGGAGGAAAATAGGGGGAAGCCACGTCGGGATGGCCCCCTGATATCTTCCTGCCACCGAGGAATTTCCCGGGGCAGGATCCACAGCCCACTCCGCGGAGGCAGGCAACTAACTAGGACAATCAAGGCCCCACTTCCAAAGGCAACGGCACTTTCGCACTGCGGGGGGTGGGGGGGGTGGGTTACCCCCTCGGCACTGATGGTTCTACCGGCTGTCGGCCTCTTCATTCTCAAATTCGCAAAAGGCAAATCTCTCCATGTTGAGGCGGTCAGCTTTCTGCCTCAGAGGTGCCCACACCTCTCTCAGTGGGGCTGCCATGCTAGCCCCACTGATTGGGCTGCCAGCCTTGGGAAACCTGCCCGCGCCACCCTCAAATCGGATGTGGAGTGTGGGAGCCAATTCCAAGGCTGCCTCCGGGAAGGGTGGGCGGTGGGCACCCTGACAACATGCGTGGGCTCAGAGCTCCCCCCACGGTCCCAATGTCAGGACCCTCGTGGCTGGTGGAAAATTCAGGCAGCCCTCGATTGCTTGTTCAGCACCGTTAAGACTGTGCTACGGTAACGCTGTGTGATCCTGATGTCCCCTGGCGAATGAGGACCGGGGAATTCACACCCCAGGTCCTGCGTGCCCCACTCGACTTGAGAATTCCTACCCCATGGAAACGTGGGAGGGTTGGCTGCCCAATGCAATACCTGGATCCTGTATCCCGCCCCTCCTTTACCTCGGCTCCCTTCTGCATGGGATGCACATTGTAGGCGGCGTTAGGTAGGGAGCTCCGGCACACAAACCTTTTTATAGAACACACGAGCCTGGTGTTTTTAGCAATAAAATATTCAGCCATTGTAGGTCAGCATGTGTCAGGATCGGTTGACGAATCGGAGATCAGAGCGTGAGGTGTGGAGCGGAGTTATCTGGAGCACGCCCTCTGCAGTCTGCAGTCTGCAACGACAGCCTTTTAGAAGTTTGTTTTTAATCTAAGCTGTTGGGGGTTTTTTATTTTAAACAACGTAAAACAAACACTGCCCGGCTCTGCATTGCTTTCTAATACGTCGGGTTATAAAGTACAGTGATTATGATACCGGACAAGCACGCGTTGCTGAATTCACGTCCCATCATTGTCAATGAAAATTAAAGAGCTTGCATTTATCGAGCTAGCGGTTTTCAGGACCTCTCAGGACACCACAAAATGCTTTGCGACCAACGAGGTGCTTTTGAAGTGCAGTCACAGCAAGATTTGACAAACAGCAATAAGATAATGAACAGACAATCTGTCTTTGCAATGATGGGTTGGGGGATAAATATTGGCCAAGCAGAACATGGGGGAGAACTCTCCCAGCTCTGCTTTGAGATAGGGCCACGGGATCTTCTATATCCATCTATGATGGGAGATGAGGCCTCAGCTTATCCTTTTATCTTTAGTCTCAACCCCAGCTGCACTCTCTGGAACACTCAGTCGAAGTCTCGTTACCTCTCTGTTATCTCCCCTGCCTCTCAAGACCCATCCCTTAGACCAAGCTTTTGGCCACCTTTCCTCACGCTCTGAACATGGTTTGGGGCCTCCTCCTGTTAGCTTTTCCCTCCGTAAATTGATCAAGGTCTAGATTAAATGTAAGACTGATTGATTTTTTTCATGTTTGTGGATGGAAAATTGTGGGCTGGTTTATCATAGAATCTTTATGGCGCAGAACGAGGCCATTTGACCCATCGTATTGGTACTGGCTCTTTGAATGAGCTCTCCAATTACAGCTCTTTCCCTAAAGCCCTGCAAATTTCTCCCTTTCACATATACCACATACCAAAACAGTTCGCTTGGCTGCAAAGTGATCTGAGCACAGGAACACAACAAAACAAGAATTAGGAGCTGGAGTAGACCATCTGGCCCCTCGAGCCTGCTCCGCCATTCGATATGATTTGGGATGTCCTGAGATTGTGAAAGTCACAGATTCACACTGTGCAAAAGAGGCCTTTCAGCCCATCGAGTCTACACCGACACCTGAGAATCACCAGACCTACCTACCTAATCCCATTTACCAGCACTTGGCCCATTGCCTTGAATGTTATGATGTGCCAAGTGCTCATCCAGGTACTTTTTAAAGGATGTGAGGCAACCTGCCTCCACCACCCTCACAGGCAGCGCTAGATAAAATGTAAGTCTATTTTCGTTATAGATCTAATCTCCATCAAAAGATACTATTGAATCTGCTTCCACCAGCCTTTCACACAGTGCATTCCAGATCATAACAACACACTATGGAAAATAAATGATCCTTATCTCCCCTTGATTCTTTTGCCAATTATCTGAAATTGATGGTATCAACCTCTCCTACAAGTAGAAACAATAAAATAGCATGCAGATTATTTCACAAATGTCTTGTGTAAGTAAATTACCACGGTATTCGTAAAGTGTAGACATGTTTAAATAAGCAATTTAGAAACAAATTGCTGGAAAAAAATCTCAGGGGGTCTGACAACACCTGTAGAGAGAGAAACTGAGTTGACATTTTGAGTCCAATAGGACTCTTCTTCTCCGAAACGTTAACTCTGTTCCTCTCTCCACAGATGCTACCAGACCTGCTGAGCTTTTCCAGAACTACTTCTTTATATTTCAGATCTCCAACAGCCGCAGTTTTTTGCTTTTATTAATTGAATAAGTAAAATATTAGTTAAGGGTGAAAAAGTAATAGGCCAAGCTATAAGGCATAGAATAGAGAAAATTGCAAAAATAAAGTATTCAATAATTTGATGAATATTTCAATAAGGGATCGTTTTATTGTTGCAATCTTAATATACGCAGCTGAGATTAACATCACAAAACAAGGTGATGAAATGGGGGATAATGCACTATGATCACTGTCACAGAGGTTGACTTTTGCCAGAGTGATCATATTACCGTGAGAATTTATGCCTTTTGTTAATCATATACAAATTGTATTTAGTTGCACGCGTGTGATGGGCATTAACACTCAAGAATCTTGACACCATCCAGGACAAAGCTTGATTGGCAGCCCAACAACAAACATTCACTCCCTCCACCCTGCACAGTGGCAGCAGTGTGTACTATCTATAAGAGGCACTGCGGGAATTCACCAAGGCTCCCTAGATAGCTCTTTCCACTACCATCTAGAAGGACAAGGGCAGCAGACACATGGGAACACCACCACCTGCAAGTTCTCCTCCAAGCCACTCACCATCCTGACTTAGAAATATATCTCCGTTCCTTCACTGTCACTGGGTCAAAATCCTGGAACTCCCTCCCTAACAGCACTGTGGGTGTACCTACACCACATGGACTGCAGTGGCTCAAGAAAGCAGCTCACCACCACCTTCTCAAGGGCAATAAGGCTTGGACAATAAATGCTGGCCCAGTCAGCGATGCCCGCAGCCCATAAATGAATAAAAAAAAATTGGGATTCATTACAAAATACAGACAAAAACTGTGCTTGTTGGGTTAGGAGGTCTATACTTGCAATGAGTAAATAAATATAAAAGAGTGTAAATATTGGCTTTGGTTTTATATTTCACCAACTGGTTTTCTGGGTTGGAACACCTTTAATATAGAAAAACGTGCAGAGGCATTAGGGGGAATGAATGGAGAAGGCTGGAATACAGACTGGAGAAGTTTGAATAGGGAACTTGAAGATAGGTGAGCACAGAATCAATAGGGGGGACATCATGCTGGAAGATCTTAGGGAGGGCAAGGTGGTCAGCCCGTTGGAGAGGGTGGGTGGTGTGAGGATGCTTTTTTTGAGGGATTTTGGTGATGACCTAACCTACTCCAAACACAAAAGCCAGAATCTGGTGTATGCGCAGTCCATAGTTTTCTGCCTCCACTACACACTGGTGCTCACTCCCACACAGACTCACACCCACACATCAAGATACATGAGTTCACACCCATACAGCAACATACACACTCACAGCCACACTCACACCGCAGAAATGTTACGGTGCAGAAAGAGGCCATTCAGCCCATTGTGCCTGTGCCAGCCAAAAAAGAGAAATAAAAAACTGGCCAATCATTTTAATCCCGCTTTCCAGCGCCTGGTCCGCAGCCTTGCAGGTTAAACAACACACAAACATAGACATACATGCTCACTTCCACACACACACTCACACCAACCCCCACAGATACACATGTGCAAGCAGGCACATGCACACACACTGTTTGAATGTTTGTGGTTGGGCTGCCAATCAAGTGGGCTGCTTTGTCCTGGAAGGTGTCAAGATCCTTGAGGGTTAATGCCCATCACACGCATACAATTAACTACATTTGTATGGGAGTGTACACATGAATATACAGACAAAAATGCTCATTCAGTCACATGTCCAAAGGCAGGCTCTTGGCTCATTGTCTGCTGATGCTTCAATCCTGAGCTAACTTCTTGCAGGTTGATCAGTTTTGGTTTGCCGCTGCCTTCCATTGGCAGGGAGAGGGCGGTGAGTGAGGCAAGAGCCGAGTCTACCCGAGCCAGGACAGGAATCAGATCCTACTCTTGGTGTTATTCTGAAGCACAGCCAGCCAACTGAGCTAACTGAAGACACCTTCACCCTACCCCCGCCTCCAACTATCCCCACCCCTACACACAGTATAGGTAAATGTTCAGAAAACTTAAAATAGCTATAAGCAAAAAGCAAAATAACTGCGGATGCTGGAAATCCAAAACAAAAACAAAAATACCCGGGAAAAACTCAGCAGGTCAACAGAACTAAGTAAAAATAGAAGAGAGGTGAAATATAAGCTGGTTTCAGGGGCTTATATTTCACCTCTTTTCTATTTTTACTTAGTTATGTTGAAGGGTCATTCGGACTCGAAGCGTTAACTGTGTTCCTCTCCGCAGAGGCTGCCAGACCTGCTGAGTTTTTCCAGGTATTTCTGGTTTTGAGTAAAACAGTTAATGCTTCCCTTACATCACACGAGCAGAAACACAAATGCAAAAAAAAAGAGTAAGCTCCAGAAAGTTATAAAGTGCATTTTAATAAAAGCCCAGCAGATTCTGAATAAGTTCCTGAAGGACACAACTAAAGTTCAGGAGCAGCTGTTGGTTGCTAACACGGACAGAGCTCTCGCCGCTTTAATTCAATCTCAAATCACTTTTCTTTTTTAAAAAAAACCAGCCTTTTGAACTCAATCACTTTGATGGAACTACTGACCGGTGTTGGCTTCTTGGGAGGGGGGAGATCTTTTTGCACCTCGCCATCTGCGGAAGAAGAAACTGGGGAGGGGGTGGGGGAGAGAGAGAGAGAGAAAAAGAGGCAAAATTAACAGTTACATAAACCTGAGCTTTTGAAAACAAGTACAAGCTTGGAAGAAGACGCCTGTCGGAACATATTAATTGGCACATTGCAGAGATCCACACTAAAACCCTAAAATGAACAGGATTCCCACTGACAATTCAAATAGGAGCAAGAAACTCATCTGGTGAAAATATTGAACTGGGGGGTCACATACCTATCCTGTTCTTTACCATTTTGGAACCGAATTTGGGAAAGTTGACAATGAGTTGTTGCAGCCTCCCTCTCTCTCTCTCTCTGCGCCTCTTGTCGTTGTAGCTGCTTTTTGTTAATGTTTCACTTCTGGTTTAGTGATCGACAGGATCTAGGAGGCACTGACCAATGGATTTTGTGGCACTGTCTGACAAGTCCAGAAACCGAGCCGAGGATTGTCCACGGGTCCCTTTGAACACACACACACATACACACACACCCCTTCCAAAAATGGAAGTAAAGGGGGGTGGGGTGGATGGAAGACCTCTGTCTTATTTTTCTGCGATGATTGAACTCACTCCAGTCAGGTTCGGCCGGCCTTTAGAGCGAGCCAACGATACTCTTATTCCTCCTGGCACACTGCCCCTATTTAGGAAGTTGCCATCTTTTAAATCAAATCCACACAAAAGAACATTTTTTTTTCTCTGGACCTTTTCAAGGAGTGTGGGGAATTGGTCACTTTACAACAGTCCCAAACTGCTGAATTCTGATTGAAAGGGTCCAAATGTTTTGCATTTAGAAACTGGTGTACGAGAAATGTCTTTTGTGTGGGTTTAATTTTTAAAAAAAAACAAACAAACTGCAACTTCAGAAACAGGGGAAACTCGGTTACGTTTTTTGGACCGTTATTTTTACCCAAGGTGATAAATTTCCTCCTGAGAATCTCACACTCAGCAGATTCCGGTTTCAGATTGAACTGTCCAATAGTTATGGGCACTGGATTAAAAACCTTGGAGTCCAGGCTTGACCAAAGTACACAATTACTTTTGTAAGTGCAGTGCGCCGACTTCATCTAGTGAATGCAGCAGGCATTTTACACACAGCAAGATCCCGGAAACATCAATGAGCAGGAGTGGGTGCCCTTGGAGAGGATGGTTGAGGGAGGGCTAGGTTACTCTGCCCTCGGTATGGTGCCACGCTATCATTCATGTTCGCCTGCACCATCAGCCAGGCCGCACCCACCTGATCTGACAGGCCCTCAGAGAATGCAGCAGTCTGTCAGAAGACAGTGCCTGTGTGACAGAAAAAAAATGGATATTTTCTTCTGCCATGGTCTCACCTCTCCACCCCCCCCTCCTAATCTGTGCCTCCTCCAACGCTACCACTCTCCGAGAACTCTTCCTCTCATTCGGGCTCCTTACACATCCCCGATCTTAATCGCTCCATCGTTGTCATCCATACCTACAGCTGCCTAGGCCCTAAGCTCTGGAATTCCCTCACTGAACCTTTCTGTCTCTCTACCCTGCCCTCCTCCTTCAAAACTCTGATTAAAATCTGCCTCTTTCAACAAGCAGTCACCTTAAAGCCTTCTTATGTGGCTCTGTGTCTGATTTTTTTTGGACTCATTGCGCACATGTGAAGCACCTTGGGATGTTTTAATACATTAAAGGCACCATCCAAATGCAGTTTATTGTACTTTTAGCTGTCACTTGATATCCAGCCATAGTACATAGTAATATAGACAAGAGTAAAATTTGAAAATTTGCTGAGGATACCAAAGATGGAGGAGTGATAGTGAAGATGATAGCAATTGACAGCAATAGAGTGTGACTAGGCTAACAGAATGGGCAGATAAGTGCCAGACGCAATTTAATACAGAAAAGTATAAGGTGATGCATTTTAGCAGAAGAGATAGGGAGAGACAATATAGACTTCCAAAGCATGCACAGGAACAGAGGAGCCTGGGGGTTCTTGTGCATCAATCTTTGAAAGTGGGAGGGCCTATTGAAAGAGTAATTAGCAACTCATATGACATTTTAGGCTTCATAAATAGAGGTATTGAGTACAAAAGCAGGGAGGTTATGCTGAACCTTTATAAAGCTCTGGTAAAGCTTCAACCATCTTCAGCTGCTTCATCAATGACCTTCTTTCCATCATAAGGTCAGAAGTGGGGATGTTCGCTGATGATTGCACAATGTTCAGCACCATTCGTGACTCCTCAGATACTGAAGCAGTCCATGTCCAAATGTAGCAAGACCTGGACAATATCCAGGCTTGGGCTGACAAGTGGCAAGTAACATTTGCGCCACACAAGTGCCAGGCAATGACCATCTCCAACAAGAGAGAATCTAACTATCGACCCTTGACGTTCAATGGCATTACCATCACTAATCCCCCATTATCAATATCCTGGGGGTTACCATTGACCAGAAACTGAACTAGACTAGCCATATAAATACTGTGGCTACAAGAGTAGGTCAGAGGCTAGGAATCTTGCGACGAGTAACTCACCTCCTGACTCCCCAAAGCCTGTCCATCATCTATAGGCCACAAGTTAGGAGTGTGATGGAATACTCCCCACTTGCCTGGATGAGTGCAGCTCCAACCACACTACAGAAGTTTGACACCATCCAGGGCAAAGCAGCCATCTTGACTGGCACCACATCCACAGACATTCACTCCCTCCACCACTGATGAACAGTGGCAGCAGTGTGTACCATCTACAAGATGTGCTGCAGGAATTCACCAAGGCTCCTTAGACAGTACCTTCCAAACCCACGACCACTACCATCTAGAAGGACAAGGGCAGCAGATACATGGGAACACCACCACCTGGAAGTTCCCCTCCAAGCCACACACCATCCTGACTTGGAAATATATCGCCATTCCTTCACTGTCGCTGGGTCAAAATCCTGGAACTCCCTTCCTGACAGCACTGTGGGTGTACCTACACCACATGGATTGCAGCGTTTCAAGAAGGCAGCTCACCACCACCTTCTCAAGGGCAATTAGGGATGGGCAATACATGCCGACCTAGCCTAAAGTTTGTGTTCAAGTGCCTGGAGTGGGACTTGAACTCACAACCTTCTGACTCCAAGGCAAATGGTGCACCACTGAGATGCAGCTGACACCTCAAGCACCCTCAATGCTCTCTCTGTCATTGGCCGGAATTTTCCGGCGCCTTCCGCCAGCGGGAGCTTCTGGGCCCACTGAAGTCAACAGAGATTTGAATGGCTTGTCGCATCCGCCATGGGGGAACCCGCTGCAGTGAGGCCGCAAAATCCTGCCCCTTGTCATAACCATTCTACCTTGTACAATGATTGAAAAACTTGCATTTGTATAGCGTCCTTCATGTCGCTTTACAGCCTATGAAGTCCTTATGAAGTGTAGTCAATGTTGTAACGTAGGAAACGTGGCAGCTAATTTGTACACAGCAAGATCCCACAAACACCTTCTGCTTTGGTGATGTTTGGGGGATAAGTGGGACTGGATACGGGACTAATGCAAAGTAACAGAAGTCTCACTGAAAACAATCAGACTCTCCACAAAAATTGCAGAATGCCTCATTGCATAGTCTATCATAGTATTACATTAGACTTTTGATTCTTATAGCAGTCAACAGGGCAGTGTGGTAATTAAAGACATATCACTCTTAATTACAGTACTATTTCCTGTGGAAGACAAGATGAGTTCTTAGCAATAGATATCTGCTTTAACCTGATCCCCTGTCTGGTTGTACTGAATGGGAAGTGTATAATACTGTAGGAACCACAATAGCAACCTTCAGTTTGGTTAGGGAGCAAATTCATGTCGTATCCATTGCTACAGTCATGTTGAAACTGGTGCAGTGCATGTTAGGAGCATGAGATGCAAGTTCAGTTTACCTTACAATGGGGTATTTTAATTCATGCTGTTAATATTTATTGGTTGCAAAGAGATTGGGCGGGATTTTCTGGTCTCGCCAGCAGTGGGCATTGTGCTGGGCGGGATGGGAAAATTCATAAATTTTGTTTTTGTTTTTGCTGTTCCCTAATTTAGGGCCTGTGTTTACTTTATCCCTCATTTTGTTAATTTAGTTTATTTGGTTGACTCTAAAAGAGTTAAAACAGACGTGCCACCTCTTTAATCACATTTTGGTTTGATGTTTGTAAGTTTCCTTTAAATTTTGTCTTTGATTTTGCAGTTCCCTAATTTAGGGGCTGTGTTTATTTTATCCCTCATTTTGTTAATTTAATTTAATTGGTTGACTCCGAAAGAGTTAAAACAGGTGTGCCCCTGGCGAACTGTACTTTATTCACGACCTTGAGGTTTGTGTGTGCTGAGCTCCCTACCTTTCACTGCGTTGCGTTCACATCTGCTCCGACTCCATGCCAAGGCTGCTCAGGCATGATCAGTGGGAGGGAGGGGTGGGCTGGAAGGCAATGGGTGGACTTGGGGGGGGTGGGTGGGGACTTGAATGGAGCCTGGGGGGAAGGGGAGGACACGTGACTGGGGGTGATGGCTGGGGAAGGGGTGGACAGGAACACGTGACTGGGGGAGCATAATGACTGCGGAAAGAGTGGACTGAGACACAAGACTGGGGCGGTATAGTTGCAGGTCATTGGGGCGCAAAGCAGAGACAGTCCGGGGCAATTGTGCACCATGTTACAAGGCTGTGCTTGGCACAGATGTCCTGGTCCCAGTTCAGGGAGGGGAAGGACCTGCCCGTCCTGTGTCAGCCATGCCCAGCATGCTATACAGGGCCCGCACATGCTCCAGTCCTTGGGATTGGTGGCTTGTTACTGGGCCGCAGATGGCACAGCCACAGTCAGGGCAGGCATCGGCAGCCTGTAGATGGGGAACAGGTTAATAAAACTGGGGCACTCTATAGTCTCATGGGGTGGTCTTGGTGCCTGACTGTGTATTGGGCCTCGAGGTGGGGAGGGGTCAGGTTGGCATGGGGCGTCGGGACCTCAACAGAAAATGGTTCAGGGAGGAGGGCAGGAATATCAACAACAATCACAATGGGCTCCAGGATTAGAGGGGGAGGAAGGAGAGTGATCGGAGGGAGGGAAACCTGCACATGATGCTCCTCCAGGACGATAGGAGAGACTTGGATGGTCACGGGGCGGGGGGTATGTTGGAAGCTGGTTTCATAGTAGAAGCGGAGCAGCAGCATTTCGACAGCCGATGGAATGACGCTGTTGAAACATAACCTAGGAAAATATCGCCGTGGGTGGGTTCTGAGGGCAGATGGGAGGAGTCGATGCTGCACTTTTGGGCCGATTGAATGGTCACCCTAATAATTTGCACTTCAGGACATGGAGGGCAAGGCTCAGCTGAGGCACTAATGCCAACTGAAGGATTTTGGCACCTTAGCTGATGGTGCACATTCGTGCGAGTATCCATTACAGCTTGGGGCCAATTGTTGGTTGGGTTTGAATGACCATTTGTGCCTCTCATAGGAATGTGCAAAGGCCACAATAATCCAACTGTAAAACAGCAACGGCTAAAGTGCATTTGCAAAATGCTCCAAAGGCCTCTACGCATCGCAGCTGACAGGTTCAGGCTTGACACGCCTCAACGATTACAGTCATTACCTTAGTGCAAGGTTGGGCTCTAGTCTAATCCAAAGAAGTCAGCCAGACAGTGCCCTGACTGGGGCTGCTGGCGCCTGGCTTCACTCATCCAGATCCTACCCGCTTTGTGAAAGCGCTGTCATGCCTGAGACATGGGCGACGGGGGCACGGTGGGGGGGGGGAACAGAAAGGCGACGCGCTGCAATGAGATGGCACGAGACACCATAGGCCTGACACACATGATGGGAGATATGTGAGGGGCGGGGCGGAGAGGGACTCTGGTTACACTTGTATGACCTTGGAACGTTATAACAAATATCGAGCCATTCACTAGGTGAGAATTTCAGTTAAACAAGATATATTTACAGATGTGCAAAGTATATACAGTGAGTGGACACCCATACCGCCTTTTTACTCTCAAAAGTTATTTATTTTCCTTACCCTACTGCTCTGTCTAGGTGCTTCCCTGACATCTGCAGCGGAGGGGGAGGCAGCCTGCTGACTGCTACACCCTGTTGTCTGTGATGACCTTGGTGGGGGTCCTCTGGAGGGTCAAGGCCTGGAGGGTCCCAGCCTGCTATGGGTCTCCAGCTGTGGGGCAGGTGAACCCTCCTCGGCCTGAGGAGCTGGCGTTGCTGGGGGTCACAGGCAGGGGGAATCGGAGCAGCTGGGCAGCCTAGGAGAGCCCTGGGTGGATTGGCCCGGGGTGTCTGGCTGACGCTCTTCCTCCCTCTGGGTGTCCCCTGGAGAGCGTTGGGTCTGTCCACCCTGGCGACCTCCTCCCAAGCCTTGGTCATGAGGTTGGTGGACCTCCGGCTCCCATCCCAGTGGAAAAGTATCTCCCGCCGGTCCTCGACTGCCTGGGGGAGCGCTGCCAGTGCTTTGTCGCCAGGCTTCGGGGCACAGCGCTTGTGTCTCCTCGGGGCCATTCCAGCGCTTGCCACGACAAGTCCTGGGCTGCAGAGAGTGACTGTGTGCGTGGGAGCCGTTTAAATATGGCGCCTGGAAATATAAGCTGATGAGGTAACAGCGAGGCAGACGAATCCCAGCCTGCCCCGCCATGAGGTGTGACGTGCTACATGTTTATGCGTGTATAATAAGCTAAAAAGCGGATGATATCTTGTGGCAACGTGTGGCACGCTGGCCGGGGCGGGGGGTGGGGGTTTGGAGGGGAGCCATGCCGCCTTTCCCATCTGCCATTGCACTTAGTTTCCGGAGCGGAAAATTCCGCCCATCATCTTTGTCAACAGCAACAACTTGCACTTGTACATCTGTTATTCTATAGAAAGCCTGGTGGTGGAGGATAGAACTGGAGCCAATCTTTACACACTTCTGCAGAAATTTACATTACAGACATGTGCCTCCTCACCGAACACCTTTTTACAGGGGCATAAGTGAATCCCCAATTAAAGTCCACCACCTGCACACAATTAAAAACAATTAACATACAATTAACATACGGCATCTTTACTACATTAAAACAGAATTGTAATCTGACAAAAAAATAACTCTGAGTCACTTCAGGAGATATTAATGGTGGGCGACCAAAAGCTTGGTCAAAGAGATAAAGAAAGAAAAACTTGCATTTTTGTAACACCTTTCTTGACCACCAGACATGACACAGCAGCCAATGAAGTTTTTCTGTGAAGTTGTAGCTACTGTTATAATATTAAAAATGCAGCAGCCAATTAGCACATGCATACATAGTGCACTTGAATCTGTTCCTAAGAAAGCTTGCTTTGCAAACGTATAGGGCTGTTTAATTTATGTCTCTGTCTCCAATAGCATTCCTGTTGTTTGAAAGAAAATACATCATGTGATATAATCTTTGAAAAAAAACCCATGGTAACAAAGCGCTGAACTGATGGCCAATTGTCTGATTTTTAAATATGGCTCACTTACCTTGAGCTGGTCCATTTAAAATGGGCTAATATTTTGGTTGTAACTATAATGGTTGACTCTCAACTGCCCTCTGAAATGGTCTAGCAATCCACTCAGTCATACTCAAGAAGTTGCTCAACACTGTAATATAAGGGTCTGGCATTGAAAGAGTTAACGTGGTACTGGGTATTCCTGCCCGCAGTGTGATGAAAAGGAACACATGACCCGAATCTACAGGGCAGACTTGTACTGGACAGAGACATGTGTAGAGGCAAGCATGGAGACACCACCTAGCTTAGAGCTTATACATTATATATGTATATGGTTACAATTAGCTAACAAACACTTACCTTTAAACTTTACAAGAATCAGAACCTCTTCTTGAGACCTACCGAACGGCACACAACTTCTTACAACAACCACCATATTCCCAGTATAATGTGGGGTGGGCAATAAACGCTACCACTGCCAACCATGCGCGCTTTCCATGAATGTATTAAAATAGAAAGTGACCTTTCAGCATTTACTTGTAATGCCTTCTTTCTTTTCAAGGAGAACACTGAGCAATTAACCCACTTTTATTTCAACACTTTAAATCAAAGACTTAAAAAATAGCACCATACATATTGAGTTGTACCTCGCCAATCCAACTCTTCTCCAGCTTTAAGATGGCCTTTAGTGTCAGCTGTGGCTCAGTTAGTGGTAACACTGACTTCTAAGTCAGAAGATTGTGGATTCACTCTAGGAGCTGACCATAAAAATCAAGGCAGACACTCCAGAGCAGTACTGAGGGAGTGCTGCACTGTCGGAGGTGCTGACTTTCAGATGATATGTTAAACCAAGAAGCCTGGCTTCTTAGATGGAATTAAAAGATCCTCTGAACTGCGAAGGAGAGCAAGGCAGTTATCCAAGGTGCCCTGGCCAATATTTGTCCCTCATTCAACATCACAAAAACAGATTACCTGGTCACTATCCCATTGCTGCTTGCCGGAGCTTGCTTTCAAACGACAGGAATGCTTTTGGAGACAGAGACGTAGGGCAGAATTTTGAGGTTGGTGGGCGGGCGCAGTGGGCGGGACTGGAAACGGCCAGAAAACGACCTGCTGCCTGCGATCGGACCCTGACCACGATTTCACGCTGATGGGCCAATTAGGGCCCGCCCAGCGTGAAACGCGGCTCTTCACTGTTTGGGAAGGGCCGAGCGGGGCCGGGGACCTGTCGCCTGCCAGGTCTGATGGCGAACTTTAAATTGCTGCTTTAACAATGGCCCAGGCAGGCCCAGAAAGGCTGCCGAGGAAGGCCATCTGCTCTGGGTTGTCTTGATGGAGTCGAGTGCGGCTGGAGATGCCAGGCGGGAGGGCAGGTTGGGTGGGCACTGGGCCACCCCGCTTTTTGGATGAGTGTCTCGCCGTCCTCCTGGAGGAGGTGGCTGCCAGGAGGGACACCCTTGTCCCCCAGAGATGAGAGGAGGAGGCCACTGCACCTCACAAAGAGGGCATGGGAGGAGGCAGGGGCGCTGGTGAGCAGCCATGATGTAGTGCGACGCACATGAGTGCAGTGCCGGAAGCGGTTCAATGACCTGCTGCGTTCAGGAAGGGTAATACCGTGTTGGCATTGGTTAGCGTACAGAAGTGTTAAGGTGTGGCCGTCCCGCTGTGGACCTCAGGAGTGCCAGCTGTCAATGACGCCAGAGCTGGTCAAGAGGGTGAGCCCTGGCTGCTTGGGCTGAGGGCCTTGTGGCTCGAGGGCCAGGACTCGGATGTGCCCTGTGAGGTGTTCCTCAGCTGGGATTGGCCAGGCTGCAATGGCGTTGCGGGTAGAGAGTGGACTAAGCAATGCTTTCTCACCCAGAGGGTGGTGGGAGTCTGGAACTCACTGCCAGAAACTCTCATAACATTTAAGAAGTATTTAGATATTACCTTGTATTGCCATAGCCTCCAGGGCTATGGGGTCAAGCGCTGGAAAATGGGATTAGTGTCGTCAGATCTTTGTTGACCGGCACGGACATGATGGGCCGAGTGGCCTCCTTTTGTTCTGTAAACGTCAATAAGTCTATGAGTCTATGCTCCTCTGTCCTTTTAGGAGAAGACGAGCCATAATCAAGCAGACGGGGCACGTACAAGAGGAGGCCCACCCAACCTGCTGCTGCTTAGCAGGTTCGAGCAGGACACCCTTGAGCTGGAGAGGAGGCACGCTCCCCGTGGTACCGGACGCGGAGAGGCAGGGGTGCCAGTCGAAGGTAAGAGCGCAGTGCAGGGAGTTGAAAGTTTCGGATTGTGCAACTACTCTAGTGTAGACTCTTCATTGATGGGAGCTTCGAACCTGGAGTCCCCATTGATCATTGAAAGACGATGGCACCATGATGCAGATCTCCATTGTCTCACCAGCATGCCTGGCATGCGCAGTGACAGTATAATGACTTTAACTAATGACATGTCCTAGTTCTCCCTTTTAGTTTCGCCAGCATGCACTTGCTCTCTGGACCCCAAAGGGCCACCCCTGACACTGGGGGACCACCGGGATTCACTTGCACCTACGTCACACCCGCTCTCTGAACCAGGCACCAGCACAGATACCAGCACCTCAGTGGGCATTAGATCAGTGACTAGAACGTCGGTGCACATTAGTGAGGGCACTGCACACTCGCTTGAGGTGCAGACAGAGGCAGAGAGTGCCCAGGGCGCCGGCAGTCGGAGGGCTGCTGGGGACCAGGACGATGCTGAGTCAAAGGTAGATGATAAGCCACTGGAGTCTTCCATTAGGCAGCAGATGCTGTACATCCAGTGGGATGTGTGTGAGGATCTGGCAGAGATCCATGAGGGTATGTGTGCCATGGTCTCCGTTGTGGAGGAGTCCATGTGGAGCGTGAGCACTATGTTGACCCTCATGGCCGAGCGCACTGCCTCCTCCACTGAGAGAGTGGCGACTCTCATGGAGAGGCAGCTCCAGGGACAGAATCAGGGGTACCTGGAGTTGTGCTCAGATCTGCAAGCCCTCACACAGGCAATGACCTCAGGTGAGCAGTATCCACGTGGGAGATGGATGAGTCACCTAGTATCCCAGCTAGGTGCCTGTCCACCAATGGTGAGCAGGGAGGTCCAGAGCGAGCTCATGTTGGCACACGAGCTGCTTGTCATCTCTCCGGGGGCGCTCTGGATGTTGGCAGCATCTCCTCTGCTCCTCCAGCTGTGGCATCTGATGAGGCTGTGATGACTGGGGAGATGCCAGCCATGACACTGGCCACTCCCTCCCAGGCAGGGTCAGCACAGGCTCCACTGGCTGGAGGACGACCGCGAAGGTCATCAAGGCCAACAAGACACCAGAGTCAGCAGGCTGGCTCCAATGCCGGTGCCAGCGAGGGGGTTGGGGCGGGGGCACCAAGATGTAGCACTTGCAAATGTGAGTTTAAGGCACCTTGAGCACAAGAGGGATAGTTCACAGGTGATTTTCTGTTCATTTATGTTTGGTTTTATGTCTGCTGGTGTGGACATCAACACCAGTAATTGTAATGTCATAATGATTTCAACCTGACGATGACAAAAAATTTGCTTTAGTTCTGATGGTCTAAGTATGCTTCACATTTTTCTTTCTGGTACAGGGTACGCCAGTATGTAATGCTGAACATGAGTGGCTGGATACTTTATTGCACAGGCACTGAGTGGACTTTAGGCACAAATGATAGGGTCATTTCAGACATGGGGGATGGAGGTAGCAGCCCCGGCGTGAGGCTGTAGGTGACCTTTGGTAACCTAGCTGAAGGATCATTGGACCAATGCATCCCTGGTGTCTCTGCCTCCCTGGAGGTTACCGAAATCTGCCTCCATACCCTCGGCGTTCCATGCACCGTGCTTTTCTTCTGAATCACTACTTGTGGTAAAACGAGGTACACCGTCCCTTTAAGAGAATGCAAGTGCACTGATCATGTGACAGTATTGACGAATCACTGTACAGCACGGGCAACTGGGAACTGTAAGTCTAGTTCTGGAGGTTTCTGAGTGAGCACGTATTATCTTGTGCTTTGCCCTATGTCTTAATAAACCATCACTGTTAATTCTTACATCAGTCTCTCCCCGTAATTGATTGCAAGCAGCAATTGATGAGAACATAGGAAAGCGTGCAGTTACAGTTCGCTTGGCCAACAAACTCATTTACCCAAGACATAAAACTACTGGACTCATCATCTATGGCCTGTGCAGCTGCATCAAGACCCTCTTCCTCCAGTGGGACCCCCTTGCCAGCGCCAGATTATGGAGAGCGCAACATGAAACCACTATCAGTGACACCCGCTCTGGGGGGTATTGTAGTACAGTCGATTGTACCCTGGGCATGGGGGAACCCAGAAATTGCTGCAAAGCCTCTGACTCGCTCAGCCTGGCTGGCCTCATCTGTATGATAAAGGATAAAGGTCAGTATCCACCTGAACAGAGCTTCTGTCACCAGCTTGACACAACTGTGGACAGCTGATTGGGACACTCCACACAGATCCCCCACTGACCCCTGGAAAGAGTCGGAGGCATTGAGGTTGGGGGCCGCTGTGACCTTCAGAGCCTCTGGCATGGAGTGTCCACCCACACAGTCGGAGCTGATCTCAGGCCCAATCATCTGGCAAATGGAGGTCACTGTCTCCCTTGAGAGGCGGAGCCTCCTTCGGCATTTCACCTCAGACATATTGAGGTAGCTGCATCGCCACCTGTAAACCCTGGCAGCAGGATAGTGGTGTCTTCTGCAGCCTGTTCTGCCTTGGACTGCCTGTTGGCCCTGTGCACATTGTGTCTGTGCCTCTCCTCCCACAGGTCCCTCCCCTGGAAGCTGCCTTGGGACACCTGGCCTCCTCTCCCTTCTGCCCCTTGCTTCCTCCTCAGAGGAGGTTCCACCAGCGAAGACCACAATCCCCATTACCAGGAAGGCTGTCTGATACCTGGAAGGGTCCACATGGTCTGAATCCCCCGGGGGCCTTGGAGAAATCAAGGAGACCTGAAATGAAGCCTGGAAATGCCAACAATGAAGTCCCGAACAGAGATGAAGCTGCCAAGTACCAATAACTCACCAGCAGGAAACTATGTACCAAACCCCCCACTACTGACACTGCCAATGCTGCTGACCCCTTTTATCCTGCCCATGGGTGAGGTTTTCAAAATTGTCGGCTGTCTGTTTTGCCCGTGTGGCAAGCACAAAATCGCATGGGCAATGAAAAATCGGCGTCAATTGGCTTTTTAATGGCCTTAAGTGGCCTCTTAATTAATGGCGGGCACGGCTCCGGCACCTGCGTGTGCCCACCGACCATGAAATATCGCGCAAGTCGCGCACTATTTTACGCTCGAGCGTGTCGGGTACGCGGCTGCATGCTGAGCGAAAAGTTTTGCCCGTAAATTAAACAGCCCCATATGTTTTCAAAGCGAGCTTCCCGAGGAACAGCTTCAAGTGCACGATGTACAATAAGCGTTTGCTAACAGCGTGTCGTTGGAAGTGCTTCTATTTACATTAACCCACTTCAGGTGATCAGGCCTTTTAAATTCGTTCTTGAGGTTGTAAGCTTATCATGGGTTGATTTCCTTACAAATAATCAGTTTGCTTATTTAACTAGCATTCGTCTTATTACTTATGCTGATAGGATGACCTCCATGGCTTCAGGAGTGCTACCGCTTGCTGGACGTTCTTAGAATATAAACCTCATTTGGATCAAAACATTAAAAACTCATTGTCTCATCACATGTTGATGATTTTAGAGAAGTGCGGGAATCCATGACTGATTTAAACTTTTGAATTGTATAAGCAGCCAACTTTGGTTATGATGAATTGCTGAGTTTCTTGTATTCATTCATGGGATGTGGGCATCGCTGGCAAGTCCAGCATTTATTGTCCATCCCTAATTACCCCTGAGGAGGTGGTGGTGAGCTGTCTCCTAGAAATGCTGCAGTCCATGTGGCGTAGGCACACCCACAGTGCTGTTAGGGAGGGAGCTCCAGGATTTTGACCCAGTGACAGTGAAGGAATGGCGATATATTTCTAAGTCAGGATGGTGAGTGACTTGGACAGGAATTTGCAGGCGGTGATATTCCCATGTGCCTGCTGCCCTTGTCCTTCTAGATGGCAGAGGTCACGGGTTATGACGGTGCTGTTGAAGGAGGCTTGAACATTGTGCAATCATCAGTGAACGCCCACTTTTCAGATCTTATGGTGCAGGGAAAGTTATGGATGAAGCAGCTGAGGATGGTTGAGCCTGGGACATTACCCTGAGGAGCTCCTGTAACAATGTCCTGAGACTGAGATGATCGGACTTCAACAACAACAACCATCTTCCTTTGTGCTAGGTATGAGTCCATTCAGTGGAGAGCTCTCTCCTGATTCCCATTGACTCCAGTTCTATTAGGGCTTCTTGATGTGTCACTTGTTTAAATTCTGGGTATAATGAAGGGTGAATTTCTAACCAAAAGTGCGGAGATAGAAATTACGGAATGAGTTCCAGAGCCTGAACAAATGCTGGCTGAAGTCTGACACTTGCAATTGCTGTTGAAACAGGACAAAGGATAGAAGGGAAGTGAAAGACAGAAGACAAAGTGCCTTCCCACCCAGTGACCTTTAGCTACTGTAAATCACTGCCTTAGCACTGTAATTGGTTGATCTGCTGAGATTTGCTGTGTGAGAATTGGTACAACTTTTGGCTGTCAGGTCTGAACCCCTTGCACAAAATTGATCTTTTAGGATGAGGGTGATGTTGGCAAGACAGTAGTTATTTCCTAGGCCCAATGAGCATCAAGAGCCTACTACATGGTGTGGGACTGGAGTGTCATATCAGGTCAGGCCAGGTACAGATGTCAGGTTCCATTAGCGAGCCAATTGTTTTTTTAATGACAATATAGAAAATTTCATTACCAATTTTTCCTTGTGCCCAGCAAAGAAATGACCAGGTTACTTAAATTCAGTTTAAGAACTTGCTCCGGTTGGATTTGAAGTCATGACCTCCAGGTTGCTAGTCCAATCATCATAATCATTAGGCTACCATACCCTTCCTTGTGTAAGTGTGAGAGGAAGATGGAAGGTCCCCATTTTGGAGATTCAAGACCAACAATGAGCATTATATCAGAGCAATTGCAGAGCTAAACATCCTCTAGTTTGCCCCATTATTGCTTATTGGCCATAATCTCAACTGTAGATTCCCTCTGCTGCACCAACAGGAGTAAGTCTGCTTTTTACAATGGGCTGAGCGAGACTGCCAACACAGGCTTGAAATGGCTGCGCTGGCACAAGTCAGGTTTTGGTGCTGCACTTGACAATAAGAACTGCCCAAGCACAGAAGTCCACTACTTGTCCCACATACCTATGCCCAGTGGACTAGAATAATTAAGCACGGTTGCTTGTGTCTATTTGTCCTTGTGCTCAGTAGTCAAAGTGCCCACCCGCCATCCAAACCTTTGACTCGGCCCAACCCTCAAGTGAGATATGAGCAACAGACAGCTGACAATTGCCCTGCCCGGTCATCTGTCATTGCAGTAGTTGGATAAAATGCAGCAATGTTTAGGACATATCTGTTAGTCTTCCTCTGAGTACATTATAGAGCAGCTTTTACTTTACTTCTGATTTTTCAAGAGTGTGGCACTTAACCTCCTTCTGTTTCTTCCCCGCCTGGCACTTCTTTTGTTCCTTCAAGAAGGAGCTGGACCTGTTCTTGACTTGGCACAGATCACACCATAGAGAAGGTATAGACAACATTTGGACCATGTGATCTCCTGGATTAGTTAAAATCACTTGAGGGGTGTCAGAGAGGAATTTTTTAGAATATATTTTTCCCTTATTGGCCTAGTTTCTTTTTCCTTGTCTATCCCAAGAGACTGCAGGGTGTAGGGGTGATGGGGAGAAGTGTAGAAAACTAAGAGGTATTTAGTCATGATGGTCATGATGGTTCAGCCATCATGCTCTGAGGCTGAATTGATGGACCAGCTCATCTGTTCTTATCCATCAATTATGGATATCTAATTAAATATTGGGAAGACTGACCATTGTCTTTGGTCCCCACTCCAAATTCTGTTCCCTAGCTACTGACTCCATGCCTCCCCATGGCAACGGCCTGAAACTAAACCAGTCTTTTCACAACCTGGGATATTTGAGCCCAAGAAAACCTACCAACTTCATATTTGTGCCATCGTTAAGACTGCCTATTTCCATCTCCATAGCATCACCCGACTTTGCCCTGTCTCAGCTCATCTGCTGCTGAAACAAACTCCTGCTGGTCTCCTATGTTCTAACCTCAGTAAACTTGAGGTTGTCCAAAGTCCTGCTGCCCATGTCCTAACTTGCAGCAAATCCTGTGCTTGCTGACCTACATTGGCTCCTGGTCAAATAACATCTTGCTTCTAAAATTCTCATCCTTATTCTCAAATCTCTCCATGGCCTCGCCCCTCAATATCTCTGAAATCTCTACCAGCTCCACAACCCTCTGAGATATCTGTGCTCACCTAGGTTGCAATATGGGTTCTTTAGGTGTCTTGATGATGAGATCTTGAGACTGGGGGCAGAATTTTACAGTCCTGTCGCGGCAGGGGCAGGGCCTTAAAATGCAACAAGCCATTCAAAAGCCCACTGACTTTGGCGGCACCTTGAATTCTCACCAATGTAAAATTCCATCCATATATATTTAAACATGAACCATTTATAATGAACCTTTAGAACCTACAGATCTCAGGTTACTGTCATGCACGGTGCTATTACCTTCATGCAAGCTGGTTCTAGAGTGTTCTCTCTGGACTGTTCTCTCAGACTATTACCATCTGACTCTATAGATCATACAGTGGGCAGTGCTATTTTCCAGCCCCACATTAACCCTTGGTTTTCTGCGTACCTTTACATTACAATGGCATGCAGGCATATCATACAACAATCCAATTCTGGCCTTTTGCTCATTCCCAATTATAATTGCTCCACCAATGGTGACCATGTCTTCAGTTGCCTAGGTCCCAAACCCTGAAGTTTGGCCCTGAGAATAATAGGAAAGCAATGACTTTGAAAACCCAAGTTATTCTAGTTAATCAAGTGTTAGGTTTATTTCACAATTTGATGACCAGTTCTGCCATACAACGCCTTCTTTGGAGGATATACTATAGAGTTGCAATACAATGCTCAACAGATGCCCCACAAAGGTAACAACTTGAAATCACCCGCAAAAGTAACCAGGCGTTGATTATACTCTTTAGGTGGCTGACTAACATACTTCGGCTGCAGAAATGGGTTCCAGAGATCACCATCCTTTTACACGCCTTTGACCAGACATGAGTCAGTGCAGGGTGTTGTATATCTGCTTTACACAAAGAACAAAGAAAAGTACAGCACAGGAACAGGCCCTTCGGCCCTCCAAGCCTGCACCGATCATATTGCCTATCAAACTAAAACATTTTGCACTTCCGTATCCCTCTATTCCCATCCTATTCATGTATTTGTCAAGCTGCCTCTTAAACAACCACTATCGTACCTGCTTCCACCACCTCCTCTGGCAGCGAATTCCGGACACTCACTACCCTCTGTGTAAAAAACTTGCCCCGCACATCTCCTCTAAAGTTTTGTCCTATCACCTTAAATCTATGTCCCCTAGTAATTGACTCTTCCACCCTGGGAAAAAGCTTCTGACTATCTACTCTGTCCATGCCACTCATAATTTTGTAAACTTCTATCAAGTCGCCCCTCAATCTCCGTCGCTCTAGTGAGAACAATCCGAGTTTCTCCAACCTCTCCTCATAGCTAATAACCTCCAGACCAGACAGCATCCTGGTAAACCTCCTCTGCACCCTCTCCAATGCCTCCATATCCTTCTGGTAATGTGGCGACCAGAATTACACACAATATTCCAAGTGTGGCCAAACCAAGGTTCTATACGGCTGCAGCATGACTTCCCAGCTTTTATACTCAATACCCCTGCCAATGAAGGCATGCATGCCATATGCCTTCCTGACTACCTTATCCACCTGCGTTGCCACTTTCAGTGACCTGTGGACCTGTACACCCATCGATGCACTTAAGGGTTCTGCCATTTACTGTATAATTCCTACCTGTATTAGACCTTCCAAAATGCATTACCTCGCATTTGTCCAGATTAAACCCCATCTGCCATTTCTCCGCCCAAGTCTCCAACCGATCTATGTCCCGTTGTATCCTTTGACAATCCTCTTCACTATCTGCAACTCCTCCAACCTTAATGGCATCTGCAAACTTACTAATTAGCCCAGTTATATTTTCCTCCAAATCATTTACGTATACTGCAAACAGCAAAGATCCCAGCACTGATCCCTGCGAACACCACTAGTCACAGCTCTCCATTCAGAAAAGCACCCTTCCACTGCTACCCTCTGTCTTCTATGACCAAGCCAATTCTGTATCCATCTTGCCAGCTCACCTCTGATCCTGTGCGACTTTACGTTCTGTACCAGTCTGCCATAAGGGACCTTGTCAAAGGCCTTACTGAAATCCATGTAGATAACATCCACTGCCCTTCCTTCGTCGATCATCTTTGTCACTTCCTCGAAAAACCCGATCAAGTTAGTGAGACATGACCTCCCCTTCACAAAACCATGCTGCCTCTCACTAATATGCCCATTTGCTTCCAAATAGTAGTAAATCCTGTCAAGGAGAATCTTCTCCAATAATTTCCCTACCACTGACGTAAGGCTCACCGGCCTGTAATTTCCTGGATTATCCCTGATACCCTTCTTAAACAATGGAACAACATTGGCCATTCTCCAGTCCTCTGAAACCTCACCCACAGCCAGTGAGGGTACAAAGATTTCTTTATAGTTAGTCAGTTTCAGCGAAAACCACCAGCTTTCCCTTAGCTGTCTCAGCTGTGATATTGTGGTTTCACTCCAACTGATTAGTCTTGGTCTTAATCCTCCACGTCAACAGAAGGCCATTGTTACACCCTGCAGTTAGTCAATCAGTATGTTTGCAAGGTGTTGCGCTGGAGCTGCTTTGAAGCTCAGCTCTTTTGCATCTTTGGAAGTTCAGTCTGACAAAGTTGGTCTTTATTGTTATCCTTTTGTGGTATGCGGGTGTGGCTGGCAAGGTCAGGATTTGTTGCCAATTCCTAATTGCTCTTGAACTGAATGGCTTGCTCAACCATTTCAGAGGGCAGTTAAGAGTCAACCATATGACTGTGGGGTTCTGGAGTCACATGTAGGCCAGACCAGGTAAGAATGGCAGATTTCCTTCCCTAAAGGGGCATTATTGAACCAAGTGCGTTTTTACAGTGATGGTTTTATGGTCACCATTACTGAGGCTAGCTTTCAATTCCAGATTTTATTAACTGAGTTTAAATTCCACTAGATGTCGTGGTGGGATTTGAATACATGTCCCCAGAACATTAGCCTGGACCTCTGGATTACTAGTCCAGTGATATTACCCACTATGCCACCATCTCCCAAAGGATAGCAGGTAGAGTGGTCAACTTTAGATGTTCTGTTTGAGTTCATTCTTCTCTACAGAGTCCTCCCTGAAACAGCTGCCTGGCCAGCTGATGACAGATACTAATGATACTCCTTATCGTAGAATTGAGGTTAGTCAATTTGGTGGGGAAAAGTGCGAGGTTCAATATTAGTGCAAGGATTATCATTGTACAAAATTAAACACATACATAAGCATCATGCAATGTCTTCCATAACTTGACCACTTCTTGTCCCTAGCAGCACTGGTTATCATGGCAAGTCATTATTGACAGGTGACAACACACCTGCTCCAATCCTTACAGGCCGGATTGGGGGTCAAGCAAAATTTTCCCGCTGCAATAGGACAGTTCTGGTTATTATACTGGCACTGCCGATGTAGAGTGGTGACATCTACATCACTCTTCCCCTTCCCCTCTATGCACATCTTATGGGGGAATGCCATAAGTCACCTTTGTGGTCCAGTTCCATTTAACACAATTCCAGTGAAACCCACAGACCGGAGCTGCATGTTCGGACTTGAGTGCACCCTGAAAGGTGTGTAACCACCAATCTATCCAGCCCATATACCCTGGGTGTTCAGCATATTCCACAAAATGGCTCCCTTTCTGTACCCCTATGTATTTCACACAGAACTCCTGTACAAGAGAGGGAAGTATCACACCAGCCCTAGCTGCCTTGATGTGAAGGACAATCACTTTCACATCACCTCTGGAATTCAGCTCCTTTCTCCATGTTTGGACCACCGTCCTAATCAGATCTGGAGCTAAGTGGCTCTGGTGGAAGCCAAACTGGGCACCTGTGAGCAGTTAGTTGCTCAGTAACATCTACAAGATGCAATGCAGCAACTCGCCAAGGTTCCTTCAACAGCACCTTCCAAACCCATGACCTCTAATATCTAAAAGGACAAGGGCAGCAGACACATGGGAGCACAACCACCTGCAAGTTCCCCTCCAAGCTGCACCTGATTCTGATTTGGAACTATATCGCTGTCCTTTCACTGTCGCTGGGTCAAAATCCTGGAACTCGCTCCCTAACAGCATTGTGGGTGCACCTACACCACATGGACTGCAGCGGTTCAACAAAGAGGCTCACCACCATTTTTACAAAAGAAAACGATTGCAGATGCTGGAAATCTAAAATAAAAAACAGAAAATGCTGGAAATGCTCAATAGGCCGGGAAGCATCTTGGAGAGAAACAGAGTTAAAGTTTCAGGTCGAGATAACCTTTCATAAGAACATAAGAACTAGGAGCAGGAGTCGGCAATTCAGCCCCTCGAGCCTGCCCCACCATTCAATACGATCATGGCCGATCTCATTTCGGCCTCAACTCCAATTTCCCGCCCTCTCCCCATAACCTTTCAACCCGTTACTAATTAAAAATCTGTCTATCTCCTCCTTAAATTTATTCAGCGTCCCGGCATCCACTGCTTTCTGAGGTAGTGAATTCCACAGATTCAAGATCCTTTGAGAAAAGTAATTCCTCCTCATCTCTGATTTAAAACCACCACCCCTTTAGCCTAAAACTAAGGCCTCTAGAATGCCCCACAAGGGGCAACATCCGCTCCACGTCTACTTTGTCTATCCCCTTTAGCATCTTTTATACCTCAATTAGATCTCCCTCATCCTTCTAAACTCTAGTGAGTATAGGCCTAAACTGCTCAATCTCTCCTCATAAGTCAAGCCCCGCATCTCTGGAATCAATCTGGTGAACCTCCTCTGAACCACCTCCAATGTAATACATCCTTCCTCGAGTAAGGGGACCAAAACTGTGCACAAGTACTCCAGGTGCGGTCTCACCAATGCCTTGTACAGTTGCAACAGCACTTCCCTATTTTTGTACTCTATTCCTTTAGCAAAAAATGCCAAAATTCCATCTGCCTTCCTTATTACCTGCTGTACCTGCATACTAGCTTTCAGCGATTCATGCACAAGGACACTCAGATCCCTCTGCACTGAAGCATTCTGAAGTTTCTCTCCATTTAAATAATAAATCAGAGCTGTTCTGATGAAAGGTCATCTTGACCTGAAACATTAACTCTGTTTCTCTTCATAGATGCTGCCTGACCTGCTGAGTGTTTCCGCATTTTCGTTTTTATTTCTCAAGGGCGGTTAGAATGGACAACAAGTGCTGCCCTTGCCAGTGATGCTCACATCCCATGGAAGACCACTAAAAAAAAAGGGGGCTGCTGGATAGGTCTGTCGATGACACCTTCCATTGCTTTGCAGATGAGCGAGACTAGACTGATGGGGAGGAAGTTGCTGGATTAGATTTGTCCTGCTTCTTGTGAATATACCTGGGCAATTTTCTGCATGGTAATGTAAGCACTGGCAGGTCTTGTGGCACAGCGTGTTGCATCCCTACCTCTGGGCCAGAAGTTCCAGGTTCAAATCCCACTTTGGCACTTGATGGCCACAGAAGGTAAGTTCATAATATGACCAAGCAGGTTTATTATCAGCCTTTAAATCCTTCCAATACCCCTGATGGCAGGTGGGTGAGTTTCCTGGTCAGCCCTACTGCAGAAGGCAATGGGAAACCACTGCAGTACCTTGCCAAGTATAGCCATGGACCAACACAATAGAAGTCCATTGGCACCAACACCCTCTTTGGGCATGGTAGCTGGAGGAGTAGTAAGGTAGGCACCAGTGCTGTGCTTGTACTGGAACAGCTAAATTTTATTATGTTAGTGGTACGATATAAATATATGCTGTTGTTGTTGATGTTTGGTTGCCAATTGGGCTGTTGCCAAGTTATTCCTTGGCAGAGCAACATGAAGCTTCAAGGCTGTGTCTTTGTAAATAGCAACATTGAATAAAAAGCAAGGAAGTTACGCTAAACCTTTTCAAAACACTGTTTTGGCCTCAACTGGAGCATTCAGTACAATTCTGTGGACCAGGCTTTAGGGAGGAGTTCAAGGCCTTGCAGCAGGCGGAGAGTAGGTTCACCAGGACGATACCAGGGATGAGAGGCTTCAGTTATGAGAAGAAAATGGAGAAGGTAAATTGGAAACCCAATAGGGGTATTCAGAATTTTGAGGGCTTTTGATAGCGGAAGGAGGGGGAAATTGTTTCATCTGCCAAACGGGTCAGTAACTAGAATCACAAATTTAAAATTGAAAACCACTTTAAAAAAGTGTATTCCTGTTGCCTTCAGGTAGAGCTAACCAGAAAACTCTCCTGCTCTTCCCATCTACCTTCAGGGGCATTGGAAGGATTTACAGGCTGATAATCAACCTGCTTGGCCACATTATGAACTCACCTTCCATGACCATCAAGTGCTGAAGCAGGACTTGAACCTGGAGTTTCTGGCCCAGAGGTAGGGACTCAACCCACTGTGCCACAAGACCTGCTGGTGCCTATATTACCATGCAGAAAATTGCCCAGGTATATTCACAAGAAGCAGGACAAATCTAATCCAGCAACATCCTCCCCATCAGTCTAGTCTCGCTCATCTGCAAAGCGATGGAAGGTGTCATCGACAGACCTATCCAGCAGCCCCCTTTTTTGTAATAGCATCACTGCCAAGGGCAGCATTTGTTGCCCATTCTTCATTGGCAAAAAAAATTAGAGGGGAAATGAGGAGAAAGTTGTTCACACGGAGAGTTGTAAAGATCTAGAATACACGACCTGAAAGGGTGACGGAATCAGATCCCATTGGAACTTTCAAAATGCAGAAGGAGATGTCATAGAGTCATAGAGGCATTACGGTACAGAAGGAGGTCATGTGGCCCATCGAGTCCATGCTGGCTCTCTGTAGATCCAATCAGTCCCATTACCCTGCTCTATCCCCTTAACCCTGCAAGTTTATTTCCCTCAGTTGCACATCCATTTTCCCATTGAACTCATTTATCGACTCTGCTTCCACCATCCTTGTACTCAGCAAGTTCCAGGCCATTAACACACGCTGTGTAAAAATGTTCTTCCTCGCTTCTCTCTTGCATCTCTTGCCCAAAATACCAAATCTGTGTTCCCTAGTCCTTGTACCAACGGCTAATGGGAACAGTTTTCCTTAGTCTACCTGATCTAAACCTGTAATAATTTTGTATACCTCTATTCCTCACTCTACCATTACCACCAAGCCAGGGGATCAACCCTGGTTCAATGAAGAGTGCAGGAGGACATGCCAGGAGTAGCATCAGGCACACCTAAAAATGAGGTGTCAACCTGGTGAGCTACAAGAAAGGACTATTTCCGTGCCAAACAGCACAAGCAGTATGTGATAGATAGAGCTACGCGATGCGATACTAACAGATCAGATCTAAGCTCTGCAGTCCTGCCACATCCAGTCATGAATGGTGGTGGACAATTAAACAACTCAGTGGAAGAGGAGGCTCCACAAATATCCTCTTCCTCAATGACGGAGGAGCCCAGCACATCAGTGCAAAAGATAAGGCTGAAGCATTCACAGCCAGAAGTGCCAAGTGGATGATCCTTCTTGGCCTCCTCTTGGGGTCCCCAGCATTGCAGATGCCAGTCTTCAGCCAATACGAATAACTCCACGTGATTTCAAAAAACAGCTGGATACTGCAAAGGCTATGGACCCTGACAATATTCCAGCACAGCATGGAAGGCTTGTAGTCCAGAACTTGCCTCGCCCTTAGCCAAGCTGTTCCAGTACAGCTACAACATTGGTATCTATGTGGCAATGTGGAAAATTGCCCAGGTGTGTCCAGGACAAATCCATATCGGCCAATTACCAATCCATCAGCCTACTTTTGATCACCAGTAAAGTGATGGAATGAGCCATCAGTAGTGCTATCAAGCCACACTTGCTTAGCAATAACGTGCTCCATGACGCTCAGTTTGGGTTCCGCCAGGGCCACTCAGATCTTGACCTCATTACAGACATGGTTCAAAAATGGTCAAAAGAGCTGAACTCCCGAGGTGAGGTGAGAGTGACTGCCCTTGACATCAAGGCAGCATTTGGGCGAGTGTGGCATCAAGGAGCCCTAGCAAAACTGGAGTCAATGGGAATCAGGGGGCAAACTGGTTGGAGTCATACCTAGCACAAAGGAAGATGGTTGTGGTTGTTGGAGATCAGTCATCTCAGCTCCAGGAGATCACTGTAGGAGATCCTCAGGGTAGTGTCCTAGGCCCAACCATCTTCAGGTGCTTCATCAATGACCTTCCTTCCACCATAAGGTCAGAAGTGGGGATGTCCGCTGATGATTGCGAAATGTTCAGAACTATTCGTAACTCCTAAGATACTGAAGCAGTGTATGTCCAAATGCAGCAAGACTTGGACAATATCCAGGCTTGGGCTGACAAGTGGCAAGTAACATTCACACCACACAAGTGTCAGGCAATGACCATCTTCAACCAGAGTGAATTTCACCATCGCCCCTTGACATTCAATGGCATTACCACTACTGAGTCCCCGACCATCAACATCCTGGGAGTTACCATTGACCAGAAACTGAACTTGATTAGCAATTTAAATACTGTGGATACAAGAGCAGGTCAGAGGCTAGGAATCCTGCAGTGTGTAACTCACCTCCTGACTCCCCAAAGCCTGTCCACCATCTGCAAGGCACAAGTCAGGAATGTGATGGAATACTCCCCACTTGCCTGGATGAGTGCAGCTCCAACAACACTCGAGAAGCTTGACACCATTAAGGACAAAGCAACCCTCTTGATTGGCACCCCATCCACAAACATTCACTCCCTCCACTACTGACGCACAGTAGCAGCAGTGTGTACCATCTGCAAGATGCGCTGCAGGAATTCACCAAGGCTCCTTCGACAGCACCTTCCAAACCCACGACTTCTACCACCTAGAAGGGCAAGGGCAACAGATGCACGGGAAAACCACCACCTAGAAGTTCCCCTCCAAGTCACTCACCATCCTGACTTGGAAATATATCACCGTTCCTTCACTGTCACTGGGTCAAAATCCTGGAACTCCCTCCCTAACAGCACTGCGGGTGTACTTACAACAAAGGGGATGCAGTGGTTCAAGGATGCAGCTCAACACCACCTTCTGAAGGGCAATTAGGGATGGACAATAAATTCTGGGTTAGCCAGCCGCACACAGATCCCATGAAGTAATAAAAAACTGTACTAAAAATTAATGTAAAGGAATAAAACGTAATGAGAAATGTTGATGGAACGTTGGCCTTTGTTCTCAAGGGATTGGAATACAAAGGGATGGAAGTGATGCTTTATTTAATACCATAAGACCATAAGACATAGGAGCAGAAATTAGGCCATTCGGCCCATCGAGCCTGCTCCACCATTCAATCATGGCTGATAAGTTTCTCAACCCCATTCTCCCGCCTTCTCCCCGTAACCTTTGATCCCCTTACCAGTCAAGAACCTATCTATCTCGGTCTTAAATACACTCAATGACCTGGCCTCCACAGCCTTCTGTGGCAATGAATTTCATAGATTCACCACTCTCTGGCTAAAGAAGTTTCTCCTCATCTCTGTTCTAAAAGGCCTTCCCTTTACTCTGAGGCTGTGCCCTCAGGTTCTAGTCTCTCCTACTAATGGAAACACCTTCCCCACGTCCACTCTATCCAGGCCTTTCAGCATTCTGTAAGTTTCAATCAGATCCCCCCTCATCCTTCTAAACTCCATCGAGTATAGACTCAGAGTCCTCAAACGTTCCTCATATGTTAAGCCTTTCATTTCTGGGATCGTTCTCGTGAACCTCCTCTGGACCTTCTCCAGGGCCAGCACATCCTTCCTGAGATACGGGGCCCAAAATTGCTCACAATATTCTAAATGTGGTCTGACCAGAGCCTTATAAAGCCTCAGCAGCACATCCCTGCTTTTATATTCTAGTCCTCTCAAAATAAATGCCAACATTGCATTTGCCTTCCTAACTACCGACTCAACCTACAAGTTAACTTTAAGAGAATCCTGGACTATGACTCCCAAGTCCCTTTGCACTCCAGATTTCTGAATTCTCTCCCCATTTAGAAAATAGTCTATGCCTCCATTCTTCCTACCAAAGTGCATGACCTCACACTTCCCCATGTTGTATTCCATCTGCCACTTCTTTGCCCATTCTCCTAACCTGTCCAAATCCTTCTGCAGCCTCCCCACCTCCTCAATACTACCTGTCCCTCCACCTATCTTTGTATCATCTGCAAACTTAGCCAGAATGCCCTCAGTTCCTTCATCTAGATCATTAATGTATAAAGTGAAAAGTTGTGGTCCCAACACTGACCCCTGCGGAACTCCACTAGTCACCTGCTGCCATCCTGAGAAGGACCCCCTTATCCCCACTCTCTGCCTCCTGCCAGACAGCCAATCTTCTATCCATGCTAATACCTTGCCTCTAACACCATGGGCTCTTATCTTACTGAGCAGCCTCCTGTGCAGCACCTTGTCAAAGGCCTTCTGAAAGTCCAAGTAGATAACATCCATTGGCTCTCCTTTGTCTAACCTACTCGTTACGTCCTCAAAGAATTCTAACAGATTTGTCAGGCATAATCTCCCCTTGATGAAACCATGCTGACTTTGCCCTATTTTACAATGTACTTCCAAGTATTCTGAAATCTCATCCTTAATAATGGACTCTAAAATCTTACCAACGACTGAGGTCAGGTTAATCGGCCTGTAATTTCCCGTCTTTTGCCTCACTCCCTTCTTAAACAGGGGGGTTACATTAGCAATTTTCCAGTCCTCTGGGACCCTCCCTGACTCCAGTGATTCCTGAAAGATCACCACTAACGCCTCCACTATCTCTTCAGCTATCTCCTTCAGAACTCTGGGGTCTGGTTCGGGTGGTTTATCCACCTTCAGACCTTTCAGTTTTCCTAGCACCTTCTCCTTGGTATTGGCCACCATACTCACCTCTGCCCCCCGACTCTCTTGAACTATGGGGATGTTACCCGTGTCTTCCACCGTGAAGACTGACGCAAAGTACCTATTCAGTTCCTCCGCCATTTCTTTGTTCCTCACTACTACTTCTCCAGTGTCATTTTCCAGCGGCCCAATGTCCACTTTTACCTCTCTCTTACCCTTTATATATCTAAAAATACTCTTGCAATTTTTTTTATATTACTGGCCAGTTTACCCTCATATTTAATCTTCTCCCTCCTTATTTCTTTTTAGTTGTCCTCTGTTGGTCTTTGTAGACTTCCCAATCCCCTGGTTTCCCACTGCTCTTCGCTGCATTGTATGCTTTCTCTTTAGCTTTTATGCTGTCCCTGACTTCCCTTGTCAGCCATGGTTGCCTCGTCCTCCCTTTAGTATGCTTCTTCTTCCTTGGGATGAATTTTTGCTTTGTCTCCTAAATTACTCCCAGAAACTCCTGCTATTGCTGTTCCACTGTCTTTCCTGCTAGGCTCATCTCCCAGTCAATTCTGGCCAGCTCCTCCCTCATGCCTCTGTAGTTGCCTTTATTCAACTGTAATACCGTTACATCTGATTCCAGCTTTTTCCTCTCAAATTGCAGGGTAAATTCTATCATATTATGGTCACTTCCTCCTAAGGGCTCCTTTACCTTAAGCTCCCTTTTCAAATCTGCCTCATTACACATCACTAAATCTAGAATTGCCTGTTCCCTAGTGGGCTCCAACACAAGCTGCTCCAAAAAGCCATCTCGTAGGCATTCCACAAATTCCTTTTCTTGGGATCCACTACCAACCTGATTTTCCCAGTCTATCTGCATATTGAAATCCCCTATGATCACTGTAACCTTGCCTTTCTTAAACGCCTTTTCTATCTCCTGGTGTACCTTGTGCCCCACATCCTGACTACTGTTCGGAGGCCTGTACATAACTCCCATTATGATTCTTTTACCTTTGCGATTCCTCAACTCTACCCACGCAGATTCTACATCATCTGACCCTACGTCATTTCTTGCTATCGATTTAATTTCATTTCTTACTAACAAAGCAACCCCACCCCCTCTGCCAACCTGCCTATCTTTTTGATAGGATGTATATCCTTGGATATTTGGCTCCCAGTCCTGATCCCCTTGCAGCCATGTCTCCGTGATGTCCACCACATCATAACTGCCAATTTCAATCTGCGCCACAAGCTCATTTACCTTATTTTGTATACTGCGTCGGAGTCTTGGTTAGACTCTATTTGGAGAGTTGTATAGACTTTTGGCCACTGAGCCTCCAGCAATTTATACTGGCCTTGAAGAGGCACAGGACAGAATGACAGCTGGTCTTAAAGGGTTAAATTCTGAGAACTGGTTTTTGGAAGGTTTAGGAATGATCAAAAAGATATTGATGCAGAGAAATTATTTCCACTGGTGGAGAAACCCAACTGTTCCAGCAACTCCACCTCACCTGAAATCGGAAAGATTGAATTTTGTTTTTAGATACACTTCATGCTGTGTGTTCGGGCTCCTTGACTTATTTTTAGCTTCCTTCGTATTGCTGGTAGTTTATCATCCTCCTCTACTGTGAAGCCAGATACAAAGCACTCATTTCACCAGTTTTTCTTTCTCATATAAGTCTTACCTGCATCTGCCTTTAATAGGCCCACACTCCCTTTTACCACTATCTTTCTCTCAGTATATTTATAAAAATGTCTGCTGATAGTTTTGTTATTCCTTTCAAGTTTTTTTCTCATATTCCCTCTGATTAATTTCTGTGTGTTCCTTTCTTGGTTTAGGTTATAACTCGACTCACACTTTTCCTTACATTTGCCTAAGGCTTTTCTGTTAGTTTGATGCTGTCTCTTACTGACTTGTTCACCATGACTGCTTAACTACATAAGTAGTGCCATTGCCTTTTAACTGTCCTGAATTGTGTCCTATATTAATTTAGGTGGGGGTCCATTCCAGCAACCATACGAACATACATGCGACCACATGAGTTCAGAGCAGGAATAGGCCTTTCAGCCCCTCAAGCCTGCTTCACCATTTGATAAGATCATGGCTGATCTGATTGTGGCTTCAACTCTACTTTCCTGCCTACCCCCTATACCCTTTGACTCCCTTGTCAATTAAGAATCTATCTAACTAAGTGTTAAAAATATTCAATGGTCCAGCCTCCATCGCTCTCTGGGGAGGAGAATTCCACAGACTAGCAACCCTCTGAGAGAGAATAAAAACTCCTCCTCACCATCTTAAATAGGAGACCCCTTATTTTTTTAACTGTGTCCCCTTGTTTTAGTCTCTCCCACAAGAGGAAACACCCTCTCAGCATCCACCCTGTCAAGTCCCCTCAGGACCTTACATGGTTCAATAAGATCATCCCTCGTTCTTCTAAACTCCAAAGGGTACAGGCCCAACCTGCCCTCCTTCATCCCAGGAATCAGTTGAGTGAACTTTTTCTGAGCTGCTTCTAATGCAGTTACATCCCTTCTTAATCTGTTTCTGCGTCCAATTTTAACCGAGACACAGGAGAATACTTTTGCTGGTTGTGCACTTGTAAAAGCTGGTAAGGTTTAGAGTTCAGATTGAGCAATCTGACTTAATTGGATCATTCTGCGTTTATTGAGATGTATAATGCAAAAAAAAAACACAGTCATCCTAACTTTTATGATCGAGAAATGAGAAAGCTTCAACAGATTTAACTTATATTGGCTGTAAAGGGTGGCCATACAGCTTTAAAATTTAACTAAGCCCCTTCCTTAAATGAATTGAAGCACACAGTGCGGCATTTAATGGCCATATAAAATGCAAAGTTTCCTTTTTTTGTTATTGGATCTTATTGTACTTTACACCACACTGAATTCACTGCGGGTAATGTACCTAATTCCATGAGGCAGGTTGACTTTTATAAAAGTACATTACGATACTTGTGCAAACATCTAGATGAAGATTACATTTTACAAAATGTGCCCAGAACATAAAAGCACATCAGATATTGAGTACAAATGATTCAACTCAGCCCAGCATTATGGAAAACCTCAAGCATGAAAGTATTCCAAAGCAAAATATCGGAGTATTTCAGTGGAGGAATTTTTTTCCTATGTACCCTCGCCCCCGTCTCTTCCTCGTCTATGCTCCATTTCTCTTCAGTAGGACCAATGGTGTGGGTATCTTGACTTTGCGCGAGAGTGTCAAATGGATCTGTTTTACATCTCTCTCATTTTTATTTCCATTTAAGTGCATATAATTTCAGACCATGGCAACTGCTCACCTTTTCTCAGGCAGCAGGTGCTGGTAATGATCTGCTTTTGCCATTTACAACTCCTTGACCCAGCTTCTCTCATTTACATCTCCTCTAGACTCATCTTTTGCCATTTACACCTCCTCTAGACCCATCTTTTGCCATTCGCACCTCCTCTAGACCCATCTTTTGCCATTTACACCTCCTCTAGACCCATCTTTTGCCATTGGCACCTCCTCTAGACCCATCTTTTGCCATTCGCACCTCCTCTAGACCCATCTTTTGCCATTTACACCTCCTCTAGACCCATCTTTTGCCATTTACACCTCCTCTAGACCCATCTTTTGCCATTCGCACCTCCTCTAGACCCATCTTTTGCCATTTACACCTCCTCTAGACCCATCTTTTGCCATTCGCACCTCCTCTAGACCCATCTTTTGTTTCATTACTTGTCCCATTACCACCCTCCTGGTTTAGCATTGCACCATCATATCTTTTGTCATTTAATCACTTCAGCCCTGCGCTCTACCATGGAACTTCCTCCCCTCCCCCAAAATATTTTCCATCTCTGCACTTGCTTATCACCTACCTGTTACATCGCTAACTTGCCAGTTCTAACGAAAGGCCATCGACCGCAGTTGCTGCATATTTGCTGTCTTTGTTTCAGGCTTCCAGCATCCGCAGTATGTTGCTGTTGATTTACTAACGCTTGTTTGATACAATTTGGAAAAATGACGCTCTTCCCCTTTTTCATCCTGCTCTTCTTAATCCGGTCTGTAACGTGGGGATTCAGTGACATGTTGCCTGATTTTTCGGTGTTCGTCTGTTCTTCTTGTAGTGAGCTCCAAGGTCGGGCCAATTAGAATGTGAAAGGATGTGAAGGCATCAGGGAGGGTGTAAAAAAGATTCACAAGAATGTCTCCCGGGATGGACAACTTCAATCAAATGGATAAATTGGAGAAGCTGGAGATGATCTCCTTGGAGAAAAGAAGATTAAGAGGAGATTTGATAGAGTTGTTCAAAATCATGGGTCTGGACAGGATAGATAGGGAGAAACTGTTCCCATTGGCGGAAAGATTGAGAGCCAGAGGACACAAGATTTAGGGTGATTGGCAAAGGAAGCAACAGAGACATGAGGAACGACTCTTTTATGCAGCGAGTGGTTAGGATCTGGAATGCACTGCCTGAGAATGTGGTGGAGGCAGATTCAATCGAGAATTGGACAATAACCTGAAGAGAAAACAATGGCAGGTCTATGGGGAGAAGGCTGGGGACATGTAAGGGAATTGCTCTTGACCCAAGGGAGTTGCTCTTACAGAGAGCTGGCACAGGCAAGGCGGGCCAAATGGCCTCCTTCTGGGCCATAACCATTCTAAAATTCTATCAGTATAGGAACAAGAAGAAACCACTTAAAAAGGTGATCAGGAAGCAAAAAATAGCCCTTTAAGAGAGCATACCGGCGGGTGCAAATGTAACAGTGAGAAATTGTGTCGGTACTTTAACAGTCAGTGGACTGTCAGAGAAGACGTGTGGTTTGATTTGACGATGGAATACTGTTACAAAAAGCACAAGGCAGTGATAATGCATGTTTTTTTTATTGGCTTTGATGAATAATAAGACATTTGCAGTAACAAATCGTTTTGCTATCTCCCTTTTTCCTTCTACTTTTCTATACGCTGCAATTACATTCTTCTAGAGAGCAGGGCTCCAACTGTGTAATGTGTGGAAAATGCCCAGGATATACAAATGATGCACAATAACTGAGAAGAGAATGGCATCTTTTTCGCTCATATCTCATAGTTCTATTAGCATAATACAAGGATAATTGATTGTGGGTCGGTAGACCTGCCACAGTTCCGAAGAAGAATTATTACTGGAATTGAAACGTTGGGTGAGATTTTCCATTTTGGACACTAAGGCCAGAATTCCACCCCCACCCCCTCCACCAGTGGGGGGGGAAGTTGATGGGCGAGTGCGTGCGGGTGCATTTCCGATTGGTGCCCCCAATCGGAGGCGCGGCGCCATTTTATGTGGGCGGGCCAATTAAGGCCCGCCCAGTGTGACGTCCACAGGGAAGCGCTGTGCACTCCCTGTGCAGGCGGGGAGAATGCCCAAAATCGAGAGTGCGCTCTTTCGCACATGTGCACGAAAGAGCGCAGTCATCTCCCTGAGGCTAAGTGCAGCCTCAGGGAAATCACCTCTACTTTCAAAAATATTAAAAATAGAAAAAAAAAAATTCCCTTACATGTTCCCTCATGTGACAATGTCACATGAGTTGGGACATGTTCATAATTTCCAAAACAACTTTATTAAAATTTTAAAAACCCTACATGAAACCTCATCCCGCTGGTGGATGAGGTTTCATGTTTTTTCTAGTTCGCGCCAGGGCTCCTGGCCTGCCCACCAACCTTAAGGTTGGACGGGCAGGTCCACTAATTACTTTAATTGCTCTGTCAATGGCCTCAGTTGGTCATTGACAGGTTGGCGGGTGCGCAGCTGATTTTGCTGCACCCCCGCCTTCCTGAAAATTTAAATGGGGCAGGATGATGTCGGTAGTTCCGCCCAACGTCACCGCGCATCATTTTACACGTCGACGAGCAGGCCCCGCGCCCGCTCGCCGACGGTAAAACACTGCCCTAGGTGCGGAGGTGGGTGGGCTCTGCAGCGCGTTTCCCGCTGGGCGGCAGGGCAGGAGCCTGTGCCTGATGTCACCCTTCGGAAGCTCATTAATTATGCATCAGTGAGTAGCTCTCCGAATCACATGGCGGGGTGGGCACTGATTTGTCTGCCCCGCCGCTACCTAATGGGGTCGTAGGCCACCCGAACACACACATTCGCTCTCTCCAGCCCAGCAGTTTGGAGGAGGCATCTCGATATGACCGCGCCTAAGGAGAAAGCTGCACTGAGGTTCAGTGATGACCCCCTTGAGGCCATCATCTGTGTAGTCCACCAGCACTGGGATGTCCTCTATCCGCGGAAGGCCCACTACTCAAGAAGGCCCACCAGCCCCACCTCACCGACTGGGGGGGCAGTTGTAAGAGAGGTCAGCTTATCAGGCATTCGCCCGAGAAACACCATCCAGCGTAGGAAGAGGGTGAACGATCTCACCTGCTCCGCCAGGGTAAGTCAACCTTCAGCTCACTCCAATCTCGCACTCTCATAATGGCATCATGCACACAGAGGGTTACACTGGTCAGGGATCGCACACAATATTAGCAGGGGACACATCAGCACTGATTGTCTCATGGGCTCTTTAACATCACCAGCATCTCATCTATCATGCTGCACAAACTCCATCTTCAGCCTTTACTGGGGAGGGCTCAGCACACACACAGCAGACACACATGCTTCCCAACCTCTCCTCCATCCCTTCTCATCACATTCCACCCATTTGTCTTCATGCAGGCCAAACTTGCCCACATTTAGAGAACCCAGACTGGAGGAGGAAGGGCCAACATCCTGGAGCTATCTAAATTCGAGGAGATGCCACTGAGTTGGTAGGTGAGGACAGAGGTCACTCCGGTGGGGAAGGCGATATTGACCTCCCCCAGCAAGCCAGTATGGATGAACCATCCATGAGTTGATCACATCCTGACGTTCTCAGTGAATGACATGCACTGTTGTATTCAGCCTGTTCATGAACTAAATGTATCTGCTCTCTCTTACAGACACCAGCAGGTCCAGGCAGACCTCCAAACCCAACATAAGCCCCAGCGCCCAGGCCATCTCAGAGGAGGATGCTGAGGAGCCATTTGAAGAAGACCCATCACTGCGTTCACCTGCACCCTCCACCAGCTCAGAGACACGTTCCCCGGTGGGTCCTAGTTATAGAACAAGCTTGGGGTCACATCCTGGGGAACACCTCACAGTCACGTCTCCACACCACCCGGAGGTAATGACAGCCCAGGCGTCTGGCACTTGGAGGACTGCTGGAGATCAGACGCTTGCTGAGTCTGAGCCTGATGATCAGGCTCTGGAAACAGCCATCTCACGCATGCTGGAGATGCAACGACAGTCGGTGTAAGATCAGGTAGAGTTACGAGAGGCAGTCAACAGGCCAGAGTGAAGGAGGGAGGAGTCCGTCCATGCTTTCTCTGATGGCGTGGCTCTGACATGTGAATGCCTTGAGGCCTCCATGGGAAGGGTGGTTACCACCTTGGTGACCTCGGTTCAGCACGATCCCACCGGATTTGTGCTTGGATCTGCAATCCATCACTATAGGCATTGGTGGGATCCATCAGTGGCTCAGCAAGAGGTCGGAGGGGCACCTTGACCTCCCTCTAGGAGCCCCTTCTCCTTAGGGAGTCAGGCAAGGGCCCTCAGGCACTCACAGGGAGGAGGGGCATCAGCTGGAGACCCCAGGCCATCCACCCAGGTGACTCCAACGTTAGCATCTAATAAGTTCTGTTTAATGAATGTTAAATACCCAGTACTTGAAGGTAATAAGGTGAACAAGTGCTGGGTATTGATTGGTTAATGATACTCAATTGTATATAAGGAAGAGTCAGCCAGGACTGGCTGTCTAATCTGTTAGAGGTGAGAAGTCAGATTTGTAGTGGGCAATAAACAGTCTTAACTGAATCATCCTAGTCTCTTGTATCCTTCACATCCAGTCTTGGGATTTAGCCAACATCTGACAATGTCCAGCCTTACCCAATGTGGCCCCCATCACCTCCAGCTGCACAGGCCAAGGAGGATGCACCTGCCACACAGCAGGACACCCAAAGCAGGCCGGGACCCTCCAGCTCTCGGCCCTCGAGAGGACGTCCACTAAAGACAACAGGACGTAGCAGTCAGCAGACTGCCTCCACCTCTGCTGTAGATGTTGGGGATATACCAAGATGCAGTGAGGGTTAGAAAAATTAAGAAGCTTTGATATCACTTCTAGGTCACAGGTGTTCAATCATCGTTTATATCGTGGACATTTGCTGTTCATGAGAGTGATCTCATCACTTGAAGACATCCCAATTTGTGATCGCCTCCCTTTGTGAGCCTCACATTCATGTGATGCGTAGCTGAGTCATGATAGTTACTCAACCCTTGTGTTATGTCAGGGATTTATGTAAAACTCTTTACTGGAAGGGTCTGCTAAAAACATTAGTAACCGAATTCCTTACAAGCCTGAATGGAGTTAGGTGTGTTCATTAGCCTTGGAGGGGTAGCTGTAATTGTGTCTCCAAATGAGATGGCTGCCTTCGCTGGTACTGCCAAAGCACAGGAACTGCAGCTATGATGGTCTCTTCAACCATGCGCGCGCCTCAGGCCAGGATTTTCCGATTCCGCCCGCCATTAGACCATAAACTCCTGTCCGAAGTCAACAGGCCTTTGGCTGGTCTGTCAAATTTTCCATCTCGCCTGCCACAATTCCCACCGTGGGCGGAAGCGGAAAATTCCGGCCTCAGTGCCTGCTGAAAGTTTCTCATAAAGGTGGCGATGATAGCATCAAGTCCTTTGATGCAGCGTTTGCGCTGTTGTGCCCACTTTCGCTTCCCAGATCGCACGGGTACAGGCTTCACCGCTGGTCTTTCCAAATATTAGGGCCTGGTGAATCATGAGGGTTGAAGGTGCAAGTGCGAGTGCTGAACTTGCTCTCAATGTTACTGGTTATAAAGGCCTTTCAGAGCACTGGCAAAGCACTAAGGGACAGGAGGAATGTGGCCGTGTCCTGTTGCCTGTACTTTAATCCTCCTGGAGTCTTGTGGCTATTAGACTGACATGGGCACGCCCTCCACGTTGTGCTTCTTCAATGCGCTCATGTGGAAGCTGACCCTCATCTCCCTCTTCAGTTTCTTGCCCTTCCTGCTCTTCATCATCCGAGGAGCTCTCAGCCTCCTCCATGTCTCCCTCTGGCAAGAGATCCCCCCACTATGAAGCACCAGGTTGCGAAGGGCGTAACAGACCACAATGTTGCGGAACACTCTCTGTGGAGAGTACTGCAGAGTCTCACCTGAGCGGTCCAAACATCGGAAGTGCATCTTCAGGATGCTAATGGTCTGCTTGATGATGGATCATATCAAGCTATGCGCCACATTGTATCTCTCCTCCTTGACACTCAGAGGGAGATACGTGGGTGTCATGAGCCATCGTTTGAGTGGGTACCTCTTATCCCCAACCAGCCAGCCCTGTAATCGCTGTGGCCCTTCGAGTACCTCAGGATGTATGAGTCATGGGAGCACCCAGGGGTACCTGGCACAAACCTGCATGATGTGCTTTTGATGATCATACACCAGTTGGATGTTCATGGAGTTGAGCCCTTTCCTGTTAATGAACATCAGGGACTGCTGCCATGGAGCTCTCAATGCCACATGAGTGCAATCGATCGCACCCTGTACTCTAGGGAAGCCTGAGATAGCTGCTAACCCCAGAAAGCTAGCAGCCTGGCTAGCTTCATCGAGGGGTGAAGTTGACATAATGATAAGCCTTACTGTAGTGGGCACCTGTCATCTCCTTGATACATTTATGTGCTGAGGACTGTGAGAAGCTGCATAAGTCCCCTGTCAATCCCTGGAATGATCTACAGGCAAAAAAATTAAGTGTGGCGGCGACCTTCAGGGGCACTGATAGGATGTCCTCCCAGTCCATGGGGCATTAGATACTCCTGCAGAATGTGGTAGATATGATCCACCACATCTCTGGACATGCATAGATGTGCACAGCATTGTCTGTTGCTCATCCCCAGATAGGAAAATCTTCTTTGGTAGACCTTTGTTCATGCGCGTCACCTCCCTGGGATGGGTCTAACCTCCTCATCCTCTGGTTCTTGCTGGGGCTTCTCTAGACCATTGACCTGAAGCCGGGCCTCCTCCTGAAGCTGTGCTAGGTGGTGCTGGACCCTTCTTCTCCTCCTCAATCAGATCACTGCCATTCAGAAGGCAGCACTGAGCAGAGACTCCATTATTCAGTCCTCCTTCAAGCGATTAATGAAGACATTAATGATCTAGATGAAGGAACTGAGGCATCCTGGCTAAGTTTGCAGATGATACAAAGATAGGTGGAGGGACAGGTAGTATTGAGGAGGCAGGGAGGCTGCAGAAGGATTTGGACAGGTTTGGAGAATGGGCAAAGAAGTGGCAGATGGAATACAACGTGGGGGGTGTGAGGTCATGCACTTTGGTAGGAAGAATAGAGGCACAGACTATTTTCTAAATGGGGAGAGAATTCAGAAATCTGGAGTGCAAAGGGACTTGGGAGTCCTAGTCCAGGATTCTCTTAAGGTTAACTTGCAGGTTGAGTCGGTAGTTAGGAAGGCAAATTCAACGTTGGCATTTATTTTGAGAGGACTAGAATATAAAAGCAGGGATGTGCTGCTGAGGCTTTATAAGGCCCTGGTCAGACCACATTTAGAATATTGTGATCAATTTTGGGCTCCGTATCTCAGGAAGGATGTGCTGGCCCTGGAGAGGGTCCAGAGGAGGTTCACGAGAATGATCCCAGGAATGAAAGGCTTAACGTATGAGGAACGTTTGAGGACTCTGAGTCTATACTCGATGGAGTTTAGAAGGATATGGGGGGATCTGATTGAAACTTACAGAATACTGAAAGGCCTGGATAGAGTGGACGTGGGGAAGATGTTTCCATTAGTAGGAGACACTAGGACCCAAGGGCACAGCCTCAGAGTAAAGGGAAGACCTTTTAGAACAGAGATGAGGAGAAACTTTTTTAGCCAGAGAGTGGTGAATCTATGGAATTCATTGCCACAGAAGGCTGTGGAGGCCAGGTCATTGAGTGTATATAAGACCGAGATAGATAGGTTCTTGATTGGTAAGGGGGTCAAAGCTTACAGGGAGAAGGCGGGAGAATGGGGTTGAGAAACTTATCAGCCATGATTGAATGGCGGAGCAGACTCGATGGGCCGAATGGCCTAATTTCTGCTCCTATGTCTTATGGTCTTATGGTCTAAGACTGGTTAAATATAGTGGACCTCCAGCTCGCAAACAAAGCCAACGTCATGCCCTTGAGCTACGTCTCTGCTATCAGCTTTTCACTGATACAGCCTTGTAGCCGAGATGCACACTCAGGTTTCTAGGTGACCACGATGCCGGCCCTGATACTTGGCAACTCAATCCTGCAGAGTTTGGGAGAGGGTTGAACAAATTCATGAAATGTGCCACCTTACCAAAGGCACTCCTGCAATCTCTGACCCGGGATACTGATCAAACTCAACTCCCACTTCAGCAATGGCTGGATGCCCTTTGGCCCATTACCCATGCCAATTGGAGAAAGCGCATCAGAGGCTTTCATTGGTGACCTGGCAGATATGCAGCAGCTCTGCTTCCTTAATGGTTGCCTACGTCTTCCATCCTCACATACCTCTCTGTTAATGCTCAAATGGAGCAACTGTATTGTGAAGCCAATGACCCCTGCAGTCTCTCATTAAAGCACATCAAAGGACAATGGCTCCAACTGCAGCTTCCCGAGGAAGCCTTCCTTTTCCTCTCAGCTCTGACTCTATTTCAATGTTGAGACTCTAAGCAGTTTGAGGGTGCCCCCTGGGAGGGTCACTTAGCCCAGCTGTGGGCTCCTCCCACACTGCCTCAGACCCTTCCCGTGCAGATTCTTTTGGTTTTAAACTGCACAACAACTTCGGGCTTTCAAGATGGTGGCGCTGGTGGAGACCAGCTTCAACCCTCCCCCTGTGCATGTTCGGGTCCCTCCAATCTTTCTGGAACCCCATGGTGTGCCGCTAGAGGAGCTCCCTCTGGTTATTCTCCAGCCTCCCCCAGCAATCCTGGATCCTATTGGAATTGTGGTCGACATTCCAACGCTCCCGCCTGAATACATCACTGTAGATGTCCCCATGTCTAAAGTTGATCTCACCCCTCCCTACCTTGAGGCTGTGTGTACAGTCATGTACAGAGAAACCGCCCCTCTCCCCCCCACACATCCCCACCCCCAAGGAGATCTTTGAATTCCCCGCTGCATACCAAGACGTGCCTTACTCCAATTGAGCTCACAGCCCTTGCTCCTCCCTGGAGTGGGACTATGATGTGCGTGCCATGAATAGCCCTGTAGCATTGCTCACAAAGCCCCAGGACTGTCTTTAATCCTTCATCCTGACCTCTTGGCCCCAGATCAGGGACTATGACTGTCTTTCAATGAGCTCTTGCATTCCTTCTTGACTGATGACAACACAGGCTCCCTCCCCACCTCCTCCATAAGTCCCTCGTGTGCCACACTAACACACCCCGCCTCTTGTACTGTGGAGCCTGCGTGCATCCTCTCTCATTCATGCAGTTCGATTCCCATCCACCCCCTTCTGTGTCTGCGTTCGGGTCATCCGTGTCAGACTCCAACATCCCCACCCTCGGTCTCTCCCCTGCCTCCCATCGCCCCCCTCCCGTCTCCAGCCCAACCATTGCCTATTGTCCCCCGTGTCTCCGTCTCTCTTCCCCCTGCCGCAACCCCACCATTGCCCATTGTCCCCCGTATGTCCGTCTTCCTTCCCCCCCCCACCACCCCCAACAAGGTTGCAATGCTGGTCTCTGGCCCTGAGCCCCGCAGAACACACCCACCCTGGAGTAAGGGCAAAGCCAGTGAGCAGACCAATCCCACACCCCCCAGTGTAGCATCTCACTGGCATTGGCGAGAACCCGGAGCAGGTAGGCTTTGAATGTGGCACTCGCCTCGAAGTCACGTGCAAAGTGAAGGCTGACGGCTACACGCCACTTATTTCCAACCATAATTCAGACCAGCCTAATTTCCCTCTGTAGGGCGGGATTGGGAGGGGGGCCATAATTCCGGTGAGTGGCACTTTCATTGAGCAGTTGTGACATGGTAGTGCGTGCAATTGGCGTTCCCGACATAGATCAGCGGCAAACCGGACCTGCCACCAGCCATCCATGAAAGTGCTGAGGGGAAAATTCCCAACTGATTCCCTGTCGGCGGGAATCCAATTTTTGGTCTGTCTCCAAATTTTCCGTTCCCGTCTGCCACAAAACCCGCCGCTGGCAGGGCTGGAAAATTCCGCCCCCCCCCCGCCCCCGTTAGCTCTGTTTCTCTCTCCACAGATGCTGCCAGACCCTGCTGAGCTTTCCAGCATTTTCTGTTTTTATTTCACATTTCTACCTCTCCGCAGCTCCGGAGAAGACCCATATTAGACTCAAAACATTAACTCGGTTTCTCTCTCTCTCCACAGACGCTTCCAGTCCTGCTGAGTTTTTCCAGCGCTTTCTGTTTTTTTTTTCCACCAGGAATCCCTTGACTACTTATCCTTTACAATATGTTGTTACCTCTGGAATCTCAGTGTTGAGAACTTTGGACATTTATAGAGCCTCTCCAATCCAGTGCTGCGCATGATAGTTGAAATATTTGCAAACACTCTCTCTACAATTAACGAATAAACCTTGGAGACTCACAAAGTTTCATCGATGATTTATTGTACTTCTCAACTGATAAAAATCAGTGTTTACAGCTTTTTGATACAAGAGCTTGGTTTCCTATGGGGACTAAGCACAGGCCCTTACATGTGTGATTGTGTTACAGGTACAAGTTTCAGACTTGTACTTGCTCAGACATAGGACTGTTTATTCCACACATTAATGTACCAATGGCTTAATGTCCAACAAACTTAAGCTACAAAACTTCAAAGTCTTAGACACATAAAAATGCACAGCAATACAGAGAGTCATTTCAGATTAATTATTTTGGGCATGGATTTATAACTTGCAAGTGCTTTCCAACTCATAAACCTCAACACTAATAAGTAATGAAACTTGCGTTATTGTATAATCATGTGTCAGCCATAGCACAGTGGTCACACTCTCGCCTAAGTCAGACAGTCATAGGTTCAAGTCCCACCCCAGAAACTTGAGTACGAAATCTTCCGTGCAATACTGAGGTAGTGCTGCACAGCCAGAGATGCTGACTTTGACATGAGGCGTTGAAATGATGCCTCGTCTGACCTCTCAGGTGGACATAAAAGATCTTGTGGTGATATTTTGAAAATAGCAAGGAATGCATTAATGTTAGTTCCTTGGCCAACATGGCTAAAAATGGATTATCTAGTCATTCCTTTTTGTGGGAGCTTGCTGTGCACAAATTGACGAGCACATTTCTCTAAAGTTTGACAGTGACTACAGTCAAAAGTACCTCATCAGCAACAAAGTACATGGGGAGGTTGTGAAAGGCGCTATATAAACACAGGTTCTTTTGTGCAACTGGCAACCTTTACTTTAAAGGGTCTTGGTATAAAGCTCCAGCCTAAAGTTGGCACTTCCGACAATGCAGCACTCCCTCAGTGCTACATTGGCAGCGCCAGCTTAGGTAATGAGCTCAAACCTCTGGAGTGAGACTTGATCCTGAAAAGCTCTGACTCAGGGGGGAGAGGTGGAGAAAGAGTGCCATGGCAGACACTGTATATTTGTGCATCACTTGATCATGAGCAATACCACAGGAGTTCTCTTAGTATTGTAGTGTTGACACTGTGCTGAAAGTGGCCTTGGTTTTTTTTCCGAAGCTTGGGAAGGATCGGACTGAAACATGGCCTTGCAGCCGTTGCAGTTCCAGTGGTACCACAGTTGGTGTGTTGCCCACCTATTGATTTGGGCAACTATTTGCTGAACATACTCTGTGCACCTTTTGGGCAAACTTCACCTTGAAGATCCTCACCCAGCAACAGGCCAGACTGGGGCCTGCATGGCATTTTACAACAATTAACGTAAATACTGGGAAATAACAAGCCAAGAGGACCATCAAGGACTTTGTTTAACACCTCAAGTCTGACAATGTAGCATCAGACTACCACCCTAGATTTTGTGTGCGAGTCTCTGTGGTGGTACTTGAACCCACAACCTTCTGATTTAGAGCTGCCAGTAGTGTCCACTCAGCCATGACTGACAACTACCTCCCATTTGTTCATTTTCCATGCTCCTTCCAATCATGGCACACGACCTTGATGTTGAAATGCATTGTGGGTTACTGCACCATCTAAAGAACCTGTGCATATGACCATTTCTGTTTGTGGGAACTTGCTGAGCACAAATTGACCACTGTATTTCCTACACTACAACAATGACTACACTTGAAAAGTGCCTCAGTGACTAAAATACTTTGGGGCATCCTGGGGTCCTGAAATGAAACTATTTTTTCTTCGCAGGTAAATTGGCAACATAATCACTCTGGGTTACTTCTGTCGATTTCTTAGTACCTGGGCTAAGGTGGACATTGGCAGAGACCAAGGAACAGACTGTTCTACCTCCCATCTTGTGGCTTGGGAGATTCTGTTTCAAAATCCACTTCAGATGCAAATAAAGATCTGGTAATGTTCCAAAAAAATGTGACGCATATCTTGGACAGGAGTGGTGAGGGAGTCGGGGCTGTGAAATATATATCATCTGGAATCCATGCTCCTCATCATTGTCCATTAACTGCTGCTGCTTGCCTGTGGACACTGCAGCTTGAGAGTGATGACCTCCATACTTACCAATGCAATGTGTCTCATGTATGCATGCTAGAAACTACATATATTCTTACATTTTTTTGATATTCATTCATGGGATGTGGGCGTTGCTGACTGGGCCAGCAGTTATTACCCATCCCTAATTGCCCTTGAGGAGGTGGTGGTGAGCTGCCTTCTTGAACTGATGCAGTCCAAGTGGTGTAGGTACACCCACAGTGCTGTTAGGGAGGGAGTTCCAGGATTTTGATCCAGCGACAGTGAAGGAACGGCTGATATATTTCCAAGTCAGGATGGTGAGTGTCTTGGAGTGGAACTTCCAGTTGGCAGTGTTCCCATGTGTCTGCTACCCTTGTCCTTCTAGGTGGTAGTGGTTGTGGGTTTGGATGTTGCTGTCTGAGCAGCCTTGGTGAGTTCCTGCAGTGCATCTTGTAGATTGTACACACTGCTGCTACTGTGCGTCGGTGGTGGAGGGAGTGAATGTTTGTGGATGGGGTGCCAATCAAGCGGGCTGCTTTGTCCTTCTTGAGTGTTGTTGGAGCTGCGCTCATCCAGGCAAGTGGAGAGTATTCCATCACACTTATGACTTGTGCCTTGTCGATGGTGGACAGACTTTGGGGAGTCAGGAGGTGAGTTACTCACTGTAGGATTCCTAGCCTCTGGTAGCCACAGTATTTATATGGCTAGCCCAGTTCAGGTAACCCAGGAAGCTGAAAGTGGGGGATTCAGTGATAATAATACCAATTGAATGTCAAGAGGTGATGGTTAAATTCTCTCTTGTTGGAGATGGTCATTGCCTGACACTTGTGAGCCACGAATGTTAGTTGCCACTTGTCAGCCCAAACCTGAATATTGTCCAAGTCTTGTTGCATTTGGACATGGACTGCTTCAGCACCTGAGGAGTCGTGAATGGTACTGAACATTGTGCAATCATCAACGAACATCCCCGCTTTTGACTTTATAAGACCATAAGACATAGGAGCAGAAATTAGGCCATTTGGCCCATCAAGTCTGCTCCGCCATTAAATCATGGCTGACAATTTTCTCAACCGCATTCTCCCGCCTTCTCCCTGTAACCTTTGATCCCCTTACCAATCAAGAACCTCGGTCTTAAATACACTCAATGACCTGGCCTCCACAGCCTTCTGTGGCAATGAATTCCATAGATTCACCACTCTCTGGCTAAAGAGGTTTCTCCTCATCTCTGTTCTGAAAGGTCTTCCCTTTACTCTGAGGCTGTGCCCTCGGGTCCTATTCTCTCCAACTAATGGAAACATCTTCCCCACGTCCAATCTACCCAGGCCTTTCAGTATTCTGTAAGTTTCAATCAGATCCCCCCATATCCTTCTAAACTCCATCGAATATTGACCCAGAGTCCTCAAACGTTCCTCATATGTTAAGCCTTTCATTCCTGGGATCGTTCTCGTGAACCTCCTCTGGACCCTCTCCAGGGCCAGCACATCCTTCCTGAGATACGGGGCCCAAAATTGCTCACAATATTCTAAATGTGGTCTGACCAGAGCCTTATAAAGTCTCAGCAGCACATCCCTGCTTTTATATTCTAGTCCTCTTGAAATAAATGCCAACATTGCATTTGCCTTCCTAACTACCGACTCAACCTGCAAGTTGACCTTAAGAGAATCCTGGACTAGGACTCCCAAGTCCCTTTGCACTCCAGATTTCTGAATTCTCTCCCCATTTATAAAATAGTCTATGCCTCTATTCTTCCTACCAAAGTGCATGACCTCACACTTCCCCACGTTGTATTCCATCTGCCACTTCTTTGCCCATTCTCCTAACCTGTCCAAATCCTTCTGCAGCCTCCCAGCCTCCTCAATACTACCTGTCCCTCCACCTATCTTTGTGTCATCTGCAAACTTAGCCAGGATGCCCTCAGTTCCTTCATCTAGATCATTAATGTATAAAGTGAAATGTTGTGGTCCCAACACTGACCCCTGCAGAACTCCACTAGTCACCAGCCGCCATCCTGAGAAGGACACCCTTATCCCCACTCTCTGTCTCCTGCCAGACAGCCAATCTTCTATCCATGCTAGTACCTTGCCTCTAACACCATGGGCTCTTATCTTACGGAGCAGCCTCCTGTGCGGCACCTTGTCAAAGGCCTTCTGGAAGTCCAAGTAGATAACATCCATTGGCTCTCCTTTGTCTAACCTACTCATTACCTCCTCAAAGAATTCTAACAGATTTGTCAGGTATGACCTCCCCTTGATGAAACCATGCTGACTTTTCCCTATTTTATCATGCACTTCCAAGTATTCTGAAATCTCATCCTTAATAATGAACTCTAAAATCTTACCAACAACCGAGGTTAGGCTAATCGGCCTGTAATTTCCCATCTTAAACAGGGGAGTTACAGTAGCGATTTTCCAGTCCCTTGGGACCTTCCCTGACTCCAGTGATTCCTGAAAAATCACCACTAATGCCTCCACTAGCTCTTCAGCTATCTCCTTCAGGACTCTGGGGTGTAATCCATCTGGTCCAGGTGATTTATCCACCTTCAGACCTTTCGGTTTTCCTAGCACCTTCTCCTTGGTAATGGCCACCATACTCACCTCTGCCCCCCGACTCTCTTGAATTTTGGGGATATCACTTGTGTCTTTCACTGTGAAGACTGACGCAAAGTACCTATTCAGTTCCTCCGCCATTTCTTTGTTCCCCACTACTACTTCTCCAGCGTCATTTTCCAATGGCCCAATGTCCACTTTTGCCTCTCTCTTACCCTTTATATATCTAAAAAAAACTCTTGCAATTTTCTTTTATATTACTAGCTAGTTTACCCTCATATTTAATCTTCTCCCTCCTTATTTCTTTTTTAGTTGTCCTCTGTTGGTCTTTGTAGGCTTCCCAATCCCCTGGTTTCCCACTGCTCTTCACGCATTGTATGCTTTCTCTTTAGCTTTTATGCTGTCCCTGACTTCCCTTGTCAGCCATAGTTGCCTCGTCCTCCCTTTAGTATGCTTCTTCTTCCTAGGGATGAATTTTTGCTTTGTCTCCCAAATTTCTCCCAGAAACTCCTGCCATTGCTGTTCCACTGTCTTTCCTGCTAGGCTCATCTCCCAGTCAATTCTGGCCAGCTCCTCCCTCATGCCTCTGTAGTTGCCTTTATTCAACTGTAATACCGTTACATCTGATTCCAGCTTTTTCCTCTCAAATTGCAGGGTAAATTCTATCATATTATGGTCACTTCCTCCTAAGGGTTCCTTCACCTTAAACTCCCTTATCAAATCTGCCTCATTACACATCACTCAATCTAGAATTGCCTGTTCCCTAGTGGGCTCCACCACAAGCTGCTCCAAAAAGCCATCTCGTAGACATTCCACAAATTCCTTTTCTTGGGATCCACTACCAACCTGATTTTCCCAGTCTACCTGCATATTGAAATCCCCCACGATCACTGTAACCTTGCCTTTCTTACATGCCCTTTCTATCTCCTGGTGTATCTTGTGCCCCACATCCTGACTACTGTTCGGAGGCCTGTACATAACTCCCATTATGGTTTTTTTACCTTTGCGGTTCCTCAACTCTACCCACACAGATTCTACATCATCTGATCCTACGTCATTTCTTGCTATCGATTTAATTTCATTTCTCACTAACAAAGCAACCTCACCCCCTCTGCCAACCTGCCTATCTTTTCGATAAGATGTATATCCTTGGATATTTAGCTCCCAGTCCTGATCCCCTTGCAGCCATGTCTCCGTGATGCCCACCACATCATACCTGCCAATTTCAATCAGCGCCACAAGCTCATTTACCTTATTTCGTATACTGCGTGCATTCAGATACAACACCTTCAGTCCTGTATTTCCCGTCCCCTTTCTCATTGTCGTCCCTTTATCTGATGTGCTTGAAGTTAGATTCGTAGCCCTTTCCAAACACTCTGTCCTATTTTGTGTTCTAAAGACTTTAATAGCCTCTCCTGGGCTCTCCTTTCTTTTCAGTTTTTTCATAATTTTCCATGAAGTTGAATCCACCCCCCACACGCTAACCTGCTGCTTTGTTTCCCATTAGTCTTACTTCTTGGAGTTTTACCCTTCCCTTCCCCCCCACTTTCTAGTTTAAAGTCCTATTGACCACCCTATTTACCCTTTTCGCTAGAACATTGGTCCCAGATCGGTTCAGGTGGAGACCATCCCAACGGTACAGATCCCTCCTGTTCCAATACTGATGCCAGTGCCCCACGAAATGGAACCCCTCTTTCCCGCGCCACTCCTTTAGCCACGTGTTTACTTCCCTTATTCTCGCGTCCCTATGCCAATTTGCACATGGTGAAAGAAAGGTCATTGATGAAGCAGCCAAAGATGGTTGGGCCTAGGACACTACCCTGAGGAACTCCTACAGTGATCTCCTGGAGCTGAGATGACTGACCTCCAACAACCACAACCATCTTCCTTTGTGCTGGGTATGACTCCAACCAGCGGAGTGCTTCCCCCCTGATTCCCATTGACTCTAGTTTTGCTAGGGCTCCTTGATGCCATACTCAGTCAAGCGCTGCCTTGATGTCAAGGGCATTCATTATCACCTCACCTCGGGAGGTCAACTCTTTTGCCCATCTTTGAACCAAGGCTGTAGTGAGGTCAGGAGCAGAGTAACCCAAAGTGAGCGCCAGGGAGCAGGTTATTGCTAAGCAAGTGTCTCTTAATAGCATTGTTGATGACCCCTTCCATCACTTTACTGAAGATTGAGAGTAGACTGATGGGGTGGTTTGTTCCAGACTCCAACAACCTTCTGGTTGAAAAAATGTTTCCTCACATCAGTTACTCCTTTTGTCAATTATTTTGAATCTGTGCCCTCTAGTTATTGATGTTCTCTTGAGTGGGAACAGTTTCTCACTATTTACCCTGTCCATACCCCTCAGGATCTTGAATAACTCTATCAAGTCTCCTCTCAGCCTTCTTTTCTCCAAGGAAAACAGTCCTAACCTCTCCAATCTAGCCTCATAGCTACAGTTCTTCATCCCAGGAATCATTCTTGTGAATCTCCTCTGTACTCTCTCCAATGCCTTCATATTCTTCCTTAAGTACGGTGCCCAGAACTGGACACAGTACTCCAGATGAGGCCTAACAAGTGTCTTTTACAAGTTCAACATGACCTCCTTACTCTTCTACTCAATGCCCTGATTATTAAAGCCTAAAATACTATATGCTTTATTTACTGCTCTCTCAACATGCCCTGGTATCTTCAATGACCTATGTACATAAACATCGAGGTACCTCTGTTCTTGCATCTCCTTTAGAGGTTCTCCCTTTATTTTTTACTGTCTTACCATCTCTTTCCTGCCAAATGAATCACCTCACACTTCTCTGCATTGAACTTCATCTGCCACTTGTCTGCCCAATGCACCAACATGTCCATGTCTTTTTGAAGTTCAAAACTATCCCCATCACATTTAACATTTCCAATCTTTGTATAATCTGCAAATTTTGAGATCATACCCTGCACACCACAGTCTAGGTCATTAATATATATCAGTAAGAGTAAGGGGCCCAACACTGACTCCTGAGGAACTCCACTACAAACCTTCCTCCAATCTGAAAAGCAACCATTTATCACTATTTTCTGTTTCCTGTCACTCGGCCAATTTCTTATCCATGTGCCTAATTTCCTTTTTATTCCATCAGCTAGAATTTTGCTCACAAGTCTGTTGTGTGGCACTGCATCAAATGCCTTTTGAAAATCCATATACACCACATCAACAGTGTTTCCTTTATCAACCTTCTCTGTTAACTCCTCAAAAAACTCCAGTAAGTTAGTTAAACATGATTTTCCATTGATGAACTCATGCTGGCTTTCCTCAATTATCCTGCACTTGTTTAAGCGATTAGTGATTTTATTCCAGAAGTTTCCCTACCACTGAGGTCAAACTGATTGGCCTGCAGTTACCAACTTTATCCTTGCACCCCTTTTTTGAACAAGGGTGTAACATTTGCAATTTTCCAGTCCTTTGGCACCTCCCCTGTGTCTAAGGAAGACTGGAAGATTATCACTAGTGCCTCTGCAATTTCCACTCTCACCTCCCTCAGTACCCTCGGATGCATCTCACCCGGTCCTGGTAACTTAATATTTTAAGTAAAGATAGCCTTTCCAACACCTCCTTCCTCTCGATTGTAAATTCATCTAGTGTACCATTTATCTCCTCTCTCACCTCGGCCTGGGTAGCAAGTTCTTCCTTTGTAAAGACAGATGCAAAGTACTCGTTTAACACCTCTGATATTTCTCCAGCCTCCACATGCAAGTCCCCTTTCTTGTCCCTAGTTGGCCCTACTTTTTCTTTTACAACCCTTTTCTTATTTACATGCTTATGGAAGACTTTGGGATTCCCTTTTATGTTTGCTGCCAGCTTCTTTTCATGCTCTCTCCTTGCTTTTCTTATTAGTTTCTTCACTTCCCCCCTGGCCCTTCTATATTCAGCCTTACTCGCCATTGTATTTTCCACTGGACATTTGCGCACTTCTTCCTTTTCATCTTTACTCCTATCTCAGTTGTCATCCAGGGCACGCTGAATTTATTTGCCCTATCTTTCCCCTTCAAGGGAATATACCTGGACATTGCCTGCAATACTTATTCTTTGAGGGTGGTCCATTGCTCAGGCACCATCTTTTCTGCCAACATTTGATTCCAACTCACTCGACTCAGATGCATTCTCATCCCATCGAAGTTGGCTTTCTCCCAATTAATTATCCCTGCTCTGGATTGTTCCCTGTCATTTTCCATGATTAATCTAAACCTTATGATAGAATGTTCACTGTCCCCTAGGATCTTTCCCACTGATATTTGATCCATTTGGGCCAACTCATTCCCCAGAACCAGGTCCAAAAGTGCAAGCCCTCTTGTTGGACTGGAAACATACTGCTGCAGAAAATTATCTTGAATACATTCCAGGAACTCTTGCCCCTCTTGACCTTTTGTACTATTCCTATCCCAGTATATATTTGGATAATTGAAGTCCCCCATTATGATTATTCTATAAGTATTGTACCTCTCATAATTTCTTTGCAAATTTGCTCCTCCACATCCCTTCCACTAGCTGGTGGTCTATATACCACACCAATCAATGTTATTGCACCTTTCCCATTCCTTACCTCTAGCCAGAGAGATTCTGTCCTTGACTCCTCTATAACATCCTCTCTCTCCAGTACAGTAATGCATTCTTCAACCAATATTGCCACTCACTCACCCCCCCAAACCCTTTTCTTCCTTTCCTGTCTCTCCTAAACAATTTGTACCCAGGGATATTTAACGCCCAGTTGTGCTCTTATTTGAGCCAGGTCTCTGTTATAACGATGATCTCATAATTCCATTTGTCAACCTGTGTCTGCGGTTCATCAATCTTATTAATCACACTCTGCGCATTCACATACATGCACATTAGCCCTGGTTTAGGTTTTCTTTAACTTTCCGGCATATGCAGACCCCATCTAATGACTTACTGTTGCCTACTCTAATTCTATCAAACTCTCCAAGTTTTCTAACTACCTTGATGCAACTCTCTGATGTATCCTTGTTATATGTTGATACTTCACTACTTCCCACTGCCAGGTTTTCTCCTCTCCTCTCTGAATATCCCCCCAGGTTCTCACCCCCCTGCCAATCTAGTTTAACCCCTCCCCAGCCACACTAGTAAACCTCCCTGCAAGGACATTAGTCCCAGTCCTCTTAAGGTGCAACCAATCCTTCATGTACAGGTCCCACCTGCCCCAGAACCAGTCCCAATGCCTCAGAAATCTAAAGCATTTCCCTCCTACTCCATTTCTCCAGCCACGTGTTGAACTGCTCAACCTTCCTATTCTTATGCTCACTGGCACGTGGCACTGGGAGTAATTTTGAGATTACTGCTCTTGAGGTCCTGTTTTTTAATCCCCTTTCTAACTCCCTAAAATCTGCTTTCAGGACCTCATCCCTTTTCCTACCTTTTTCATTGGTCCCAATGTGGACCACAACCTCTGGATGTTCACCCTCCCAGAAAATAATGTTCCGCATCTGCTCTGTGACATCCTTGACCCTGGCACCAGGGAGGCAACATACCATCCTGGAGTCATGTCTACGGGCGCAGAAATGCCTGTCTGCTCCTCTAACAATGGAATTTCTTGCCACTACGGCAGTTCCACTCCTCCTCCTCCCCTCCTGAGCAGCTGAGCCCCCTGCAGTGCCACAGACTTGGCTCTTGCTATAGTCCTCCGAGGAAATAGCTCACTCACCAATATCCAAATTATAAATCACATGGAGTGAGTGGCTGAAGACTGGCATCTGGGATACAGAGGACCTCTGGAGGAGGCCAAGATGGATCATCCACTTGGCACTTCTGGTTGAAGGGTGTTGCAAGCGCTTTAGCCTTATCTTTTGCACTGATGTGCTGGGCTCCCCTATCATTGAGGATGAGGATATTTGTGGATCCTCCTCCTCCAGTCAGTTGTTTAATTGTCAACCACCATTCATGACTAGGTGTGGCAGGAGTGCAGCACTTTGATCAGATCGTTAGTTGTGGGATCGCTTAGCTCTGTCTATCGCAATGCTGCTTACGCTATTTGGCACATAAATAGTCCTGTGCCATAGCTTCACCAGGTTGATACCTCATTTTTAGGTATGCTTGGTGCTGCTCCTGGCATGCCCTTCTGCACTCTTCATTGAACCAGGGCTGATCTCCTGACTTGATGTCAATCATAGAGTAGGGAATATGCCAGCCCATGAGGTTACAGATTGTGGTTGTATACAATTCTGCTGCTGCTGATGGCCCGCAGCTGTTTGAATTAAACAAAAGCAATGGAGGACAATGGTTTCCTGGTGCATTCTCCATGGTAACACCTCGACCAATCAGAGTGAACCAGCCAACCAATCAGCACCCTTTCTCCCATTGTCACTCCCTTTGAAATCTGGCATTCTTGCATCTGTCCTGATGAGTGCAAGATGAAAAGCTTTGGCAGCATGTCTCTTTTTTCAGCAATACACAAGTTCTGTACTACCCAGCAACTACTTCCATTTTCTTTGTGTGCAAGAATGCTTCCTGGTATCACCACTGAATAGCCTAGCTCTAATTTTAAGGTTATGTCTCCTTGTTCTGGACTCCCCCAGCCAAGGAACTAGTTTCCTTATTGACCCTATCAAATCTTTTAATCATTTTAGGAACATGGACACAGGTGTAGAACATTCAGCTCTTCAAGTCTGGTCTACCACATCATAACTGATCTGATCCTACCTTCTCCTATGTGATTCTATGCATCTTAACTAACTACCTTGGGTACATAACCCTTAAAGCTTAGCCGAACAAAAATCTATCAATCTCAGTTCAGAAATTTTCTCTTGACCTCCTAGCCTCCACAGCTGTTTGGCGGAGTGAGTTCCTGATTTCCACGTTCCTCCTTTGCGTAAAGAAATGCTTTCTGACATCGCTCCTGAATGACTTAGTTCTAATTTTAAGGCTATTTCTGCACTGTTCCCAACTGAGGAAATAGTTTCTCCCCTAATTTCCTATCAAAGCCTTTAATCATCTCAAAAAGCTCGATTAGGCCACCCCTTAATCTTCTACACTCAAAGAAATACAAACCCAGTTGATGCAAAATCAAAGTACTGAAGATGATGGAAATCTGAAACAAAAACAGAAAGTACTAGCAACACTCGGCAGCATCTGTGGAGGGAAACGGAGTTAATGTTTCAGTTCGATGATCTTTCGTCAGAATTGAGGAAAGATAAAAATGTGATAGATTTTGAGCAAGTGAAAGGTGGGCAGGCACAGGAAGAGGGAGGGTGGTGGTGTAGTGGTAACGTCATTTGACTAGTAATCTAGAGGCCCGTCTCTGGGGGCACAGGTTCTAATCCCACCCCGGCAGCTGGTAGAATTTCAATTCAATTAATAAATCTGGAATTGAAAGCTAAGCTCAGTAATGGTGACCATGAAACTATCATTGATTGTTGTAAAAATCTATCTGGTTCACTCATGCCCTATAGGGAAGGAAATTTGCTGTCCTTACCTGTCTGGGTCTGGCCTACATGTGAGTCCAGACCCATGTTGTTGACTCTGAACTACTCTCTAAAATAGTCTAGCCAGCTACTCAGTTCAAGGGCAGTTAGGGAAGGGCAACAAATGCTGGCCTTGCCAGTGATGCCCATGTCCATTGAAAGAATAGAGGGAGGGAAAAATATCAAAAAGGAAGATTGGTGATAGGGTGGAGAGATTAAATGACAAAATATTGCATGGTACAAAAACCAAAGGGAGTGGTAATGGGGGTGAAGAGATGCAAATGGCTGATTGTAGCCATCTGAATGCAAAGTGAAGGAATAAAGATAGAAATGAGGGAAAAAAATCAAACCAGCAAAGCAAAAATACATGGAACAAAATGGGGGTAGAGGTAATGATCTAAAATTATTCAACTCAATGTTGAGTCCAGTGCTGAGTCTACTCAATCTGTCCTCAAAGTTTAACCCTGCTTGTCCCAGTATAATTCTAGCGAATCTGCTCTGGAACCATTCTTTCCTCAGATGTGATGCCAAGAAGTGATTGCAATTATCGAAATGGAAGTCTAACCAAAGTTCTGTTCACCTGTTTGTATTCCAGTCCCCTTGCGCTAACATCAATATTTCATTCGCCTTGCACACTGTTTTTTGCACCTGCTCACTAATTCCTGAACTTGGTTCCCTAAATCTTGCAGCTCCTCCATGCTTCTCACTATTGACAGTCAATTCCCGCCGTTCATTGACCCGAGCGAATGTGTTTGTACACCCGCTCGCGGTTCACGGCCCCAAAACCTCGCTCGACCCTGATTTAGAATGTTAATCTCTCACCTTTCCCACAGCGTTCCCCCATAGAAAGCGTGCTGTGTGCATGTGCTGTCTCTACGCATGGGCAAGTTCACCGTTCACGATTTCACCCTTCGCGAGATGTCGCAGGAATGGGACCACTGCGAACAGCAGGACATTACTGTCGTAAATACTCTGATCTACCTTTCTGAAGGGCAAAGTGAACAATCTCACCTTCCCCACGCTAAACTACACCTGCCATAGTTTCGTCCACTCACTTAATCTATCAATCTCCCCTTGCAACTTTGTGCTCCCACTGTCTGCACTGTGTACTTTGCAGCCGAATTTGGTGCAATCAGCTAACCTGGATTTGTGGCTCTCCATTTTTTATCTCCAGTGCTTTAGCCAATATTTGTCCCTTATTCAACATCACTAAAAATTATCTCTTCATTACCTCATTGATGATTGTGGGATCTTGCTATGTGCAAATTAGCTGCCAAGTTTCCTACGTTACAACAGTGACTACACTTCAAAAGTACTTCATTGGATGTAAAGGGCTTTGGGATGTACAGTGGTTTTGAATGGTGCTGTGTGAATGCAAGTCTTTCCTTTTTTCATTTAAGTCATTTATAAATATAGTGACAATCTGGGGCCCCAGTACAGATAGTGACATGTTATGGGGGGCAAGGGTCTCTCAGTGCCCACGGAACCATATGAATGGGCATTGCATCACAAGGCGATGACGTCTCACACAATGTCAAGACCTGAGCACAGGGGAGATGGTGTTGTAGTGGTGATGTTGCTAGACAAGTAACCCAGAGGCCTGAGCTAATGTTCTTGGGGCGAGGGCAATGGTTCAGATTCCACCATGGCAGATGGTGGAATTTAAACTAATAACCTGGAAAGAAAATCTAGTCTCAGTAATGGTGACTAAATCGATTGTCATAAAAACCCATCTGGTTCGTTAATGTCCTTTAGGGAAAGAAATTTGTCATCCTTACCTGGTCTGGCCTACATGTAACTCCAGACCCACAGCAAGGTGGCTGGTTCTTAAATATCCTCTGAAATGGTCTAGCAAGCCACTCAGTTCAAGGGCAATTAGGGATTGGCAACAAATGCTGGCTTTGCCCACATCCCGTGAAAGAATGAAGAAAAAGAAAACTCCTTAGACAACATTCCTGGATAATGATTGGGTAGGAAGGACACTGACTCCTTTCCCCAGGGCCCAGGCACCAACTATAGCCTTCCCCTGCCACTCACCCCCTAAAAAAAGTTAAGCCACCAGCTGAGAACAATGAACTCAGTGAACAGACAAAGGGAATCAAGTCTATTGGACTTTAGCTGCTTTGTAGAGGTCAATTTGACACTGGACAGCCCATTCAACAAACGAGCCCTTAGGAACTACAGCGTGGTGGCAGCAGGAGTGGGGGTGAGGCGGGAGTGAGGGTTGATGATTGCTGCCTATATTCAGATTGTTTAGCTTCTGGAACCTTGGCACCCAATGTAACCGTGAGTAGCATTAAATGCTATTTCAGCAGATAACCGCAGCAGCATAAACCAAAATTTGGCAATGCAGCTTTGGAGATTGCCTGCTGCTTTTATCTATCAGCGCAATAAATGTCCCATCCAGCTTACAGGCAGATTACGGCTGTAAACATAAATCTTTCTCTCTGACAAGGTTTGCGAGTCAGGTTTTTATCACTTTCACCTTCAATAAATTGCTGGTGCTGGCTTTAACTTTCATCTTGGTCCCTGGATGAGCTCAACCAACGATTCCTGTTCCCTGTGTGTCTCCATGACTAATCTCTCTTCCCATTTCACTGCTCTGACATAAGCACAGTGGGCAAGTTGAGTATCCTTCCGTCGTTCCTTTAACAGAGTGCTTTTTTTTTTCAAATAAAGTGAAGCGCCAACGTTGTTATGTTAGAGAAGGTTCTATTATGGTCAACTATGGGGCTTAACACTGGAGCTTGCAGGGAGCAGAATTTTGTTTCTTTTTGGTGGACCAGAGGAGATTGAGGAAGAACATTATCTAGATTTTTAAAGCGCTGGGAGGACTGAACAACGTAGATACCTCAAACAAGACTTAGGATAGGAATTTGGTTTGCATTGTGCCCATTTTTCAAGATCAGACTAATTTCTACCCCAGTGTATAATAATGAGGAGGTCTTGTGGTGCAGTGGGTGGTGTCCCTGCCTCATAGCCAGAAGCTCTGTGTTCAATTCCCACTCCAGGACTTGATGGCCAAGGAAGGTATGTTTATAATGTGGCCAAATAGGTTGATTTTTTTCAACCTGTAAAATTTCCAATATGCCTTGGGCAGGTGGTAAGAGTAGGAGAGTCTCCTGATCAGCCATGCTTGATGCAGAGAGGTGCCTCTCTCTGGCAACAGGTTTGTGGCCTGTTCCAGGAAAGGCTAGCCATGGAAGCAGAGGTAAGCATGTATTTTGTCTGCTTCATATGTCACTAGATATGGGAAGCTTCTCAGTCTCTAAGTAGGATATGCTATGATTCTGTGAATATGACTTAGCGGTTAATGTCTCAGACTCCTCCATCACCACTTTCGGCTATGTTTTGTCCGACAGATAAACAGAGCTGCCAGAGATGTGGATACAATGGTAGAAAGGCGGAAGTCTTCAGCATTAACTCAGGATCCGAATAAGTCTCATGACTTCAGGCCAAAAATGGACAAGGAAACCTCATGCTGACCTCCACCAATTGCCCTCTGTCAGCTGATGAGTTTGCACTCCTCCTGGTTCAATGAAGAGCACAGAAGAGCATGTTGACAGTATCAGGCCTACCTGAAAATAAGACCATAAGACATAGGAGCAGAAATTAGGCCATTCGGCCCATCGAGTCTGCTCCACCATTCAATCATGGCTGATAAGTTTCTCAACCCCATTCTCCCACCTTCTCCCCGTAACTTTTGATCCCCTTACCAATCAAGAACCTATCTATCTCGGTTTTAAATACACTCAATGACCTGGCCTCCACAGCCTTCTGTGGCAATGAATTCCATAGATTCACCACTCTCTGGCTAAAGAAGTTTCTCCTCATCTCTGTTCTAAAAGGTCTTCCCTTTACTCTGAGGCTGTGCCCTTGGGTCCTATTCTCTCCTACTAATGGAAACATCTTCCCCACGTCCACTTTATCCAGGCCTTTCAGTATTCTGTAAGTTTCAATCAGATTCCCCCCTCATCCTTCTAAACTCCATTGAGTATAGACCCAGAGTCCTCAAACGTTCCTCATATGTTAAGCCTTTCATTCCTGGGATCGTTCTCATGAACCTCCTCTGGACCCTCTCCAGGGCCAGCACATCCTTCCTGAGATACGGGGCCCAAAATTGCTCACAATATTCTAAATGTGGTCTGACCAGAGCCTTATAAAGCCTCAGCAGCACATCCCTGCTTTTATATTCTAGTCCTCTCAAAATAAATGCCAACATTGCATTTGCCTTCCTAACTACCGACTCAACCTGCAAGTTAACCTTAAGAGAATCCTGGACTAGGACTCCCAAGTCCCTTTGCACTCCAGATTTCTGAATTCTCTCCCCATTTAGAAAATAGTCTATGCCTCTATTCTTCCTACCAAAGTGCATGACCTCACACTTCCCCACATTGTATTCCATCTGCCACTTCTTTGCTCATTCTCCTAACCTGTCCACATCCTTCTGCAGCCTCCCAGCCTCCTCAATACTACCTGTCCCTCCACCTATGTTTGTATCATCTACAAACTTAGCCAGGATGCCCTCAGTTCCTTCATCTAGATCATTAATGTATAAAGTGAAAAGTTGTGGTCCCAACACTGACTCCTGCGGAACTCCACTAGTCACCGGCCTCCATCCTGAGAAGGACTCCCTTATCCCCACTCTCTGCCTCCTGCCAGACAGCCAATCTTCTATCCATGCTAGTACCTTGCCTCTAACACCATGGGCTCTTACCTTACTGAGCAGCTTCCTGTGCGGCACCTTGTCAAAGGCCTTCTGGAAGTCCAAGTAGATAACATCCATTGGCTCTCCTTTGTCTAACCTACTCTTTACCTCCTCAAAGAATTCTAACAGATTTGTCAGGCATGACCTCCCCTTGATGAAACCATGCTGACTTTGCCCGATTTTATCATGCACTTCCAAGTATTCTGAAATCTCAAAATGTAGTGCCTACATGATGAAGCTACATGATAGGATTACCTGCATGCTAAGCAGCAGAAGTAAGCTGTTTTAAACAAATTGAAGACATCCCATATTCAAAGCATCTGGCCAAGGACCTGTAAACCTGATACATCCAATCCTTAATGGTGGTGGACAATTGAGCAACAAATAGGAGGAGGAGACTCCTCGAACATCCCCATCCTCAATGAGCCAAATATATGACTGCAAAATAGTATCTTCTGCCAGGAGTGCCAAGTGGATGGCTTTTCTCGATCTCTTCCTGAGGTACCCGGCATGACAGATGATAGTCTTCAGATATTTCAACCTTCCATTAAAAATCACCAAATGCTGCAGGTCCTGACAACATCCAGGCTGTAATAGTGAAGACTTGTGCTCCAGAACTTGCCGCGCCCCTAGCCAAGCTGTTCCAGTCCAGCTACAACACTGGCATCTACCCGGCTACGTGGAAAATTGCCCTGTCCATACAAAGCAGGACAAATCCAACCCAACCAATTATTACCTGATAACTTCCTCCTCAGCTGTGGGTAAACTTACAATCAATGTTAGAAATTTCTTCATGCAAAGGTTGGGATTGGACTTGTTGGTTCATGTGAAGGAAACACTAGGGCAGACTTGATGGGCCAAATGCACTATTTTGAAGAGTTGATAATGCACATTTTTATTTCATAAAATTGTACAAAACCGGCGGGAGGGGAGGCCACTCAGCCCATCACCCCTGTGCCAGCTCTTTGAAAGAACTCTCCAAACAGTCCTGCTCCTTCTCCATGACCCTGCAAATTTTGCCTCTTCAATTCCATTTTGAGAGTTACAATTGAATCTGTTTCCACCAAACAAACAGTTCGGACCAGCACTCTTATTTCCAAGTTTTTATTGATTTTTCCATTTGGGCAGCCCTTCTGGCACGCATTCCAGATCAGAATAATTTGCCGAATTAAAATCTAAAGCAAAATTTGTGAGTACCAAGTAACATTCTGCCCGCTCAGGTTCCTCCTTACAGACAGAAATGCCAGCCTTCAAGACAAAACCCTCCCCAGCTTTGAGAGCCACATTTGAAGGTTCGAAGTGGAGATTCAGGTTTGTAGACGTTTGGCTTCATCTAGTGTTAATGTGGGAAACTGCAGCTTACGAATGTTTCTTGGTTTGATGCGTCGGGCCTAGGTGGACCTGCTGTTCAAGGGTGTGCCAGGGCTTTACCATCGGAGCCACTAGGCGCCAGATAAGTAATGCCGAATGGTGAAGACCTGTGCTCTAGAACTTGCCGCGCCCCTGGCCAAGCTGTTCCAGTCCAGCAACACCACTGGCATCTACCCGGCTATGCGGAAAATTGCCCGGGTACGTCCTGTACACAAAAAGCAGGACATATCCAATCTAATCAATCATCACCTCATCAACTTACTCCCCAGCAGTGGGTAAACAAATTTACAGTCAAGGTTGGCACTTGGCACTCCCGGCTAAAGATGGTTCTTGTGCAGCCATATGCTCGGCTCATCAAGGATGGGGACGTTCATGGGGGCCTCCTCCTCCCATTAGTTGCTCAATTGTCCAGCACTGTTCAGGATTGGATGTAGCAGGTTTACAGATCTTTGGCTAGATGCATTGTTCATGGGGTTGCTTCAATCTGTTTAAAACAGCTTACTTCTCCTGCCTAGCATGCATGTAGCCCTATCATGAAGCTTCATCAGGAGCTGGAGAGGCACCAACCAATTAGGGCTGCCAAGATTGCCCTGCAGCCTCCAGGAATTGAAGATTCATCTCCAGGACAATGCTGCAAGCAAAACACTGGGCAGAAATCATAGGGACATTAAGAGTAATAGTATCTTTCAACATTTTTGTAAATCATTTATGAAGGTGTTGGTGATGGGACAGGGAGGACTGTTTGACTCCCAGTCAAGCCCCATCCAATTGGTTAATGAAGATCTTGTTTGCTTTCTCGAATGGCTGTGGGAAAGTGTTGTGACATGAGGATGGGCCAGTGGACAACCAACGGTGGGTGGGGGGGAGGGGTGTGGGAGGGAGTTTGGAGAGAGAAGGTCATGTGATAACACCTCCAAGAATGCATCGAGCCAGATTTGACAGCCCTGCATCTCAGGCCTCCAGAGCCTGGGAACTTGGATGCACAGTGTCTTCCACTGGAGCTAGAACCTCGGCCCACACTTCCATGGAGACGTAGCCACTGATTGGCCTCTGGTTGCTTCAGAAGTGGGGAGGAGCTGAGGCAGATTCTTAAAAAAAAAATCATAGAAATTTACAGCACAGAAAGAGGTCATTCAGCCCATTGTGTCTCCACTGGCTGACAAATAGCCACCCAGCCTAATCCCAGTTTCCAGCCCTTGGCCTATGGCCCTGTAAATTGTGACACTTCAAGTGCATGTCCAAGTACTTTTTAAATATTATGAGGGTTTCTAACCCTACCACCCCTTCGGGCAGTGAGTTCAAGACCCCCACCACCCTCTCGGTGAAAAGAATTCCCCTCAAACCCCCTCTAACCCTCCTGCGCATCCTCCAATTCAAGGGGAGGACCGTTGAACAAATGCTAGTGTCCTTCTTGAAGCCAGCTTCACAAGCATTCAGATAAAACTGCAAAATCAAACTCAATGGATTGGACACTGCGTTCGGATGTCCAAAAAGCGTCTCTCCTGCCAGGTCCTGTTTTCTCAGCTATCAAATGGCCAATGTTCTGAGGGATGACAAAGAAAACACTTCAAAGACACTCTGAAGCTCTCTTTAAAGTACGGCAGCATTGATATTAATGACTGGGAGAAGCTTGCATCAATCGTTCAAAATGGTGACAACTTGCCCATCAAGTGGGAAAGCCGTGAGTCACAGAGTCTTAATGATGAGGCAGATCGGCGGCAGAGAAGGAAAGAACAGGAAGCAAATCCTGCACTCCGGATTCCACTACCTCGTGGGACGCCCTGTCCCATTGTGCCCAAAGATCTGTGGGTCGAGAATCGGCCTGTTCAGTCAGGTGAAAGACCCATGAGAGAAATTTGCGGTCTTAAGTAGACATCATCCTCGAACTGAGGGACAGCCAACAATGATAGTGAGTTGACCAGAACTGTAGGCTGTACTCCAGCTGCAGCCAAACCACTGATTTATATACTGCCAGCCTAACTTCCCAGCTCTTATTTTCTATGCAGTTCAGAGAAGGTTTACTCAATTAATACCAGAAATGGGTGGGTTGTCTTATGAGGAAAGACTAGGCTTGTATCCGCTGGAGTTTAGAAGAGTTAGAGGTGACTTGATTGAAACCCTTAAGGTCCTGAGGGGTCTTGACAGGGTGGATGTGGAGAGGATGTTTCCTCTTGTGGGAGAATCTAGTACTAGGGGTCACCGTTTAAAAATAAGGGGTTGCTTATTGAAGATAGAGTTGAGGAGAATTTCTTTCTCTCAGAGGGTTGTGAGTCTTTGGAACTCTCTTTCTCAAAAGGCAGTGGAAGCAAAGCCTTTGAATATGTTTAAGGCAGAAGTAGAAAGCTTCTTGATAAGCGAGGGGGTGAAAGGTAATTGGGGGTAGGTGGTAAAGTGGAGTTAAGGCCACAATCAGATCAGCCATGATCTTATTGAATGGCGGAGGAAGCTCATGGGGCTGAGTGGCCTACTCCTGCTCCTAATTCGTATGTTCGCATGTCTTGGGCAATAAATGCAAATATCCCATGTGCCTTCTTGATGAACTTACCTACATGTTCAGCTATCTTCAGGGATCTGTGGACATGCTGTCCAAGGCATCTCTATTCCTCCACACTCCTCTACCATTTATTGTACAGTTGGCACAAGATCTATTGATGTTCTGCAAGTAAAGAAAGAAAACACCTTCCTTGATGTTGTTGCGATGGAGGGTGACAACTGTCAACAGCCACACAAACTCGAAGAATGACTCGGAGCCTGTGAGTAGACCTGATGTTCCTCAAACTTCCTGCTTTTCAAGGAGTGCCTAAGAGGTCTGGATCAAAAGCTTTGTTGAGAAACCTTGTTCATGGCCTTCCCTGGGAAGACCCACTGCTCATTCCTCAACCTCCGTAAACTGCCCACGCCGTATCCTCACCAACACTATCTAAATGTGGGAGGGAGGTATCTCAAACATCTGCAGTTCACGGAAGCAGCAACACATTTAAAGGTGCAGCTGCTTTGACTCAAATGTAATTTTCGCCACCCAGGTTTCTGAAACACGACTCGTGGGCTTTAGATGTTTGAAGAAAAGGTCTAGGCTTACTAGAATTCTTTGAGGACTCAGGTACTGTTTTGGAGAGGTGAGGTACCCTTTTGGGGAGATTCACATACTCCTTTGGGATTGTTAACAATGAACATTAATGTCCGCAAAAGGTGGATAAGCTCTGTGGAACTGTCAAGTTGTCAAGTTATTTAAACCCCTGCCCTTTAAATTTTGGGGGAAGAAACAGCCTGCTGTGGCTCTTAATTAAGAAAAAAACAACAATTGCAATTTCAATAGACTTTTATTGATATAAACCAGAGGGTTATCATTATGGGATTAGTGCTTCTTGACTGTTTTCACAAACTATCTTTATCACAGTGGATGTCTGTAAGTTCACAGTTTGATTGACAGCTTCAAGTGGTTCTAAAGGGATTACCTATCTTCTTTGATGTGGGGCTATTGAATATAAATGTTTGTTTTTAATAAGGGTAATAAGCACTTGAAGGAAATGTTTGTTTTCATAAGGGACTAAGTACTTGAAGGAATTTAAATGTTTTGAATGGGCTTTTATCAATGAGTGTTTTTTTATATATAGTAAAGTCTGTAATAGATACATAGAACGTCATTTTATTTAATCTCAGCATAGCTACTCAGATCTGCCCATGGTGGATACAGGGTGAGTTGGCATGGAAGGGGTAGGGAAAAGGGTGGTGGGTGGGGGGCATGAGTTGGCATGATTGGGGCATGGGAGTGTGAGGGGTCGAGGGGGTGTGAGGGGTGAGGGCTGGAGGGCTGTTTTTTATTTAATTGTGTTTAGTGTAACCGGGACAAAGTTTCAGACCAGCTTTTAAACAGCCCGCCTAGGCACTCGGCAGCCCCTGAAGCTGCCTCTGCAATGTTTCTGGAGTTGGTGGACCCGACTCCAGTTAGCACCCATCCCCCCAGAACGAAAATCCAATCATTCAGGGCACTTTCTCCCGGTTGGGTTTGTGGAGTTGGAAAAATTTCCCACTCTAGATACCTGACACAGGAGCAAATATTTGGCCCTTTGGGCCCTGGTATCAAATTTTGTTTGATAACACTCCTATAAAGCATCTCAGGAGGCTCTCCTACATTAAACATGCTATATAAACGCAAGTTCTTTGTGCTGTTGTTGATGAAGGCATTTTAGGATTCAGATTTAAAAGCATTGGAACAATTGTTCTTAAAGGAAATTGGTAGGGTATAAAAATTCATAGTTACTGGTTTACTTGACCAGGGTAAAAGTTATTTTTGCAGCTGGTAATTCTCGAAGGAGAGCAGTGCATAGGAGATGAGAGAGACTGGCTGATGTTTTACCTCTCCTGCACTGGTCAGGTTATTGAATATCTTTCACCAGTGGGGATGAGAGCTGCATCTGCCACTACCCTCCCTATGGCACAGAACACTTTTTTAAAAAAAATGCATTGGATGTGGGCATAGGTCAGCCTTAATTTAAGAGTCAACCACATTGCTGTGGGCCTGCTGTCACATGCAGGCCAGACCAGATGAGGACAGCAGATTTCCTTCCCTAAAGGGCATTATTGAACCAGATGGGCTTTTACGACAATTGGCAATGGTTTCATGGTCATCATCAGTCTTTTAATTTCAGATTTTTGTTTTATTGAATTCAAATGTCACCATCTGTCATGGTGGGGTTCAAACCCAGGCCCCCAAAGCATTACTCTGGGCCTCTGGAACATTAGTCCAATGACAACACCACTATACCACCGCCTCCCCATTTTTGGGTGACTGCCTTTGATGGGGGCCTCAGCAATCTGTCTCTCTCGTGCTGAATCTCAACAGTGAGAGTTTGTAGGTCAGCCTTAGGAAAAGAGTGGGCCCTTTGTTTTTGTAGTGCCCGTCTCCCTGCTTGGGTTGCCTCTGCCAAGTCCTACAGAGAATGATATTCTTCAAAAGTGGCACAGAATCACATACACGCCATTCACTGCAGCTATTAGACAGTCAACGCAATGAGAACAACGCTTTCCTATTTCCCTGTTATTTTCTACATGGGATATTGTGCACAATCCTGGTTTCCACACCACGTAAAGGCATTGGAGAAGGTGCAGAAAAGGGATGACACAGATTTAATAGGTGGTAACTATCAGGGCAGGTTGGGGTTCTTTTTTTTAAGATAGAAGTCTGAGGGATAACCTAGTAATGGTCTTTCAAATTATTAAGGGATTTATTGAGGTAAACATAGAGAAGATGTTTTCACTAGTAGTGCAGTTCAAATATAGGGAGGCCATGAATATAAGGTAGTCACTATTAAATCCAGTGGAGAATTAAGGAGAACTTCTTTAGTCAGAAAAAGTGGTTAGAATGTGGAACTCGCTGCCACTAGTGGGTATGTGATTCTGTGCCACTTTTGAAGAATATCATTCTCTGTAGGACTTGGCAGAGACAACCAAAGCAGGGAGACGGGCACTACAAAAACAAAGGGCCCACTCTTTTCCTAAGACTGACCTACAAACTCTCACTGTTGAGATTCAGCACGGGAGAGACAGATTGCTGAGGCCCCCATTGAAGGCAGTCGCTCAAAAAAGGGAGGGGGCGGTGGCGTAGTGGTAATGTTGATGGACTAGTAATCCAGGAACCCAGTCTAATGCTCTGGGGACATGGGTTCAAATCCCCCGTGGCAGCTGGTGGAATTTAAAAATTCAATTAGTTCATAAATCTGGGATTGAAAGCTAATCTCAGTAAATGGTGATCATGGAACTATCATCGATTGTTATAAAAACCTGTCTGGTCTGCTAATGGAAGGAAATTCACCACCTTACCTGGTCTCTGGACTACAGGTCCACACCAATGTGGTTGACTCTTAACTACCCTCTGAAATGGCCTAGCAAGCACCTCAGGTCAGGGGCAATTAGGATGGGCTGGCCTTGCCAGTCACACCTGTATCCCATAAAAGAACGATGCCAGCATAGATGCCCTTAAGGGGAAGTGAAATAACCCATTGAAAGGAATAGGAGGATATGTTGTTTGGGTGCAATGAAGTGAGGTGAGGAGAGGCCAAGTGGCCTGTTCCTGCAGTGTAAATTCTATCCGATACCAGGCACATCCCCAGCTTGCTTCAATCTTCAAATAGACTTGCTTTTTTACAGCACCGGCTGCCTCATGGCAACCCAAGGTGAAGAAGGAGCATAGGAATAAGATAAACAATTCAGCTTCTCAAATCTGCTCCACCATTCAATTACATTGTGGTTTACTCTGTATCATCCCTTCATTTACCTGCCTTTGTTCCATAAACCTTCATAAACTTGCCTAACACCATTATATCAATCTAACTTTTGAAGTTTTCAGTGGGGCCACGGTCTCAACACCTTTTTAGGGGTAAAGGTTCCTGATTTCCACTAGGCTTCATGTGAAGATTTGCTTCCTGACATCACCCCTGAACAGCCTAACTTTAAAGTTTCTGTTTCCTTGTCCTAGACTCTCCCATGAAAGGAAGCAGTTCTTCTCTATCCAACATCTCAATTAGCATCCATTAGTCTTCTGTAGTCAAGGGAACAAAAGCCATGTCTGTACAACCTATCCTCACGGTTTAACCCTTTAAGACCAGGTATTATTCCAGTAACTTTTCTCTGCACCCCTCTCCAAGGCCAGTATATCCCCCCTGAAGTGCAGAGCCCAGATCTGAATTGGAACTCCTGATGCGGTCTAACCAGAGCTATGTATAGCCTCTACCCCACTATATTCCAAACACCCTTGAGATAAAGGCCAACATGCCATTAGACTCTTCAATTATTCACTAGTTTTTAGTGATTTCTGTTCAATGACTCTTAAATCTCACTGCTTTGGCAATCGTAGCTTTTTACCGTTTAGAAAATGCTCTAATCTATCTTTCTTAGGTGCAAAGTGAATGCCCTCACGCTTCTCCACGGTGAACTCCATCTGTCATAGTTTTGCCAATATTGCTGGAGGGGGCTTCAGGCAAGTGTTAGGCCACCTTCTATGCGATGGGCTCATGGCCTACTCAGGCCTGGGGCCCTGAACGCCAGATATCCTTTGGCCTGCACCACTGTGGCGGATACTCACCTCCAGCTCATGGTGAGCATGGGCTTCCTGCCATCCATATTGGAGGAATAGGGGGCCACTTAGCATCCAAAAAAATGATTGCTGCTTTGCCAAATTTCTAAGCCGTGGGGCAGGATTTTACAGTCCCGACGAACTGAATGGAGATTTAAATGGCTCGCTGTAGCCGCCGGGGGGGGAGGTATGCCACAGCAGGGTGGTAAAGTCCTTGCCGTGATCTAACTGAGTTCTTCTGTAGAGTTCCTTATTTTTCATGGAAAGGTAAACCGCTATCTTTTTTTTTTATTATTTAGGAAGTGTATACCTTTCCAAACTTTTCCTTTGACAGCACCTTCCAAACCCACGACCTCTACCACATAGAAGGACAAGGATATGAGGACACTAACATTGGCAAGTTCCCCTCTAAGTCACACACCATCCTGACATGGAACTATATCGCCGTTCCTTCACTGTCTCTGGGTCAAACTCCTGGAACTCCCTCCCTAACAGCACTGTGGGTGAACCTACACCACATGGACAGCAGCGGTTCAAGAAGGCAGCTCACCACCACCTTCTCAAGGGCAACTAGGGATGGGTAATAAACACTGGCCCAGCCAGCGAAGCCCACATCCCGTGAACAAATAAAAAAATAGAAACACTTGCAAAGTGATGCTTTGCACAAACACTCCATGCGCCATTGACAAGTAAGAGGCATTTCTTAAATCTCAACTATTCCTTCACAAGGTGTCGTTTCATGGTTCACGGTGGGATTTCCAAAAGGATGGAATTCGGTGCTTCTTATCAGCCTTTCCCTCTCACTGCGGGCTGACACTCTCTGTGCAGCACCGAGGGAGTACTCCACTGTCTGAGGTGCCACCTTTCAGATGAGATTTTAAACCGAGGCCCCGTCTGCTCTCTCTGGTAGACAGAAGATCCCACAACCCTTATTCTGAAGAAGAGCAAGGGAGTTATCACAGGTGAACAAAAATACCTGGAAAAACTCGGCAGGTCTGGCAGCATCTGCGGAGAGGAACACAGTTAACGTTTCGAGTCCGAATGACCCTTCAACAGAACTGAGTAAAAATAGAAGAGAGGTGAAATATAAGCTGGTTTAAGGGGGGGGTTGGGACAACTAGAGTTATCACAGGTGCCCTGGTTAATATTTGTTTTGCCTTCGACATCACTAATACAGATTATCTTGGATTATCACCTTGTTGTTTGTGGGAGGGTGCTGCCGCTCAAAGAGTCTGCCATAACAACAGCAACTACAGTTCATTGGCTGTAAAATGCTTTGGAACGTCCTAGGCTGCAGAAAGGCACAATATAAATGCAAGTCTTTTTCCCTCCAGAAGCTCACTGGCACCCTCTAGTGGATGTTTACAAAATGGCTATGGCAGAAACCTGTGATTTTGGAAACTTTCAGCAGTTAGGACCTTTCTCAGGTCCTGACCCCATTCGCAACAGCAGAGCACCCAGCACCGGGTGAGTTCAGAGACTCAATTTATTTGCCACGCTGATCAAACCTCCCAATTTGCCTCTTGTAGACACCACGGGGATTCTGTGCGACGCCGGTAAAATCTTGTTTGCACTGGAAAATTGCTGCTAATGGTCGGTGATGTGCCTTACTTGGCTTTCCACCGCTGCTGGGCAGGTGGTCATCGTCCCACTGAAGCCACAAGGGGGCAGCAACACATGGAAGAACAGGGGCGTCTTTCTCTGTGTTTTTCCCGCCATCGCCGCCCCCCCCTCCATCCCTCACCCCCAACCCACATCCAGGAGGAGCAGAGGCGGGGGGCAATAAAGCAATGAGAGAAAGTGGGAACTCAGGGAAGTAGAGCAGGAGCTAAGAGGAACAGAAGGGGAATTTGAAGGATCGGAGTGAGAGTGGGAATTCGGCGGAGCGGAATGAGGCTCTAGTCACCTGCCAGACCCTGCGTGTCCTGCAGGGGGGGTGTGACATCACGGGGAGGCAGGTAGGTGATTGGCTGGTGAGTATTTCCTACTCACCTGATCTAAACTAGGGAATTTTAATCAGGGTAGGTAGAATATTTATTGAAATATTATGAATAGAAACACAATCAAGACTAGACCATTAATTTAAAAAAAAAAATTAGGAAAATAAATAATTAATTGGTCAACTAAAATGCAACAAAGATGGCATAGCAGGTGACGTATTGCGGCTACAGTATGTGGGGGCTCATGGATGTCAGTGTAATCCAATGCAACCACACCTGCAATAGGTGTCTGCAGCTCAACTTTGGCTCAGGGTCATGCATCATGGAGGGGGAAAGTTACCTGCACAATTAGTTCCAGGAGGTAGTCACACACCTTGAGCTGGGGTGCTCTGATTTGGTCCATGGTCAGGGACAGGAGGGTGTGACTGTTAGTGAGGCAGGTATAGGGACCCAGAAGATAGGAGTGGAGGAGTCTCAGTCTTTGCAATTGCCCAGCAGGTTCAAGGTTCTTTCAGCTTGTGTGGATGAGACTGGGGGCTGCAGGGTGAATGACCAAATTGACCATAGCCCTGTGGTGTGGGAAGCCATTCAAGTGCAGGGAGTAAATAGGAATTTAGTGGTAGAAGGGGACCTTATTGTCAGGGGGATAGACACAGTTTTCTGTAGCTGTGAGCGAGAGTCCAGAAGGCAATGTTGCCTGCGTAGTGCTAGGGTTCTGGATCTTGGCTCGGGGTTAGAGAGGAACTAGCAGTGGGAGGGGGAGGAATCCTGTTGTCATGGTCCACGTAGGTACCAATGACACAGATAGGATTTGATAAATTGAAGGAAAAGGACAAGGCAAGAGAGCAATGTAGCAATAAGGATAATGATACTTGGAGGGTGTCAGGAAGGAATAGAGTGTACAAACTTAAGATTGCACCAGCAGATAAGGAGAGTTTGCATAAATAGTAAAATTACAGGACTAAAGGCTCTGTGCCTGAATGCCCACAGCATTCAGAACAAGACAGATTAATTTAAGGAACGTATACATGAAATACAACAATTATTCATTCCTGTCTGGTGCAAAAATAAAACAGGAAAGGTGGCTTAACCATGGTTTACAAAATAAATTAGGGATAGTATTAGATCCAAAGAGGAGACAATAAAATTGCCAGAAAAAGCCACAAGCCTGAGGATTGGGAGCAGTTTAGAATTCAGCAAAAGTGGACAAAAACATTGATCAAAAAGGGGAAAGTGGAGTATGAGAGTAAACTTGCAGGGAACATAAAAACAGACTGTAAAAGCTTCTATAAATTTGTGAAGAGAAAAAGATTAGCAAAGACAAATGTAGGTCCCTTACAGTCAGAAATGGGGGAAATTATACTGGGGAACAAAGAAATGGCAGAAGATGGAAAGAGGTTTTGCTGAGGGAATACGAGCAGCTAGGGGCTAAATTAAAAAGCAGAACCAAAATGGTAATAATCTCCGGGTTACTACCTGAGCCACGAGCTAATTGGCACAGGGTCAGTAAGATTAAAGAGGTAAATGCGTGGCTCAAAGATTGGTGTGGGGAGAAGTGGGTTCGAATTCATGGGACACTGGCACCAGTACTGGGGAAAGAGGGAGTTATTCCGTTGGGACGGGCTCCACTTGAATCATGCTGGGACCAGTGTCCTGGCGAATTGCATAATTAGGGTCGTAGATAGGGCTTTAAACTAAATAGTTGGGGGGAGGGTTCAGTTGCATGGAAATATAAAAAAATCAAAGTTTAAGGAGAGGGTAAGAGTGCAGGTTAGTGACGAGGCTGATTGTTACCAAAAAGTGAAAGGAAGGGACAGAGTGTGTGAACGCCATATTGCACCAAAGAATCATATAAGAGTAGGGAAAATTGACAATAGGGCAAGCTTAATGGCTTTGTATCTGAATGTGCGTAGTATTCGGAATAAAACTAATGAGTTAACAGCACAAATAGAGATAAATAGATATGATTTGGTGGCGATTACTGAGACATGGTTACAGGGAGAACAGGTTTGGGAGTTGAATATCCAAGGGTATTCAGTGCTTCAGAAGGATAGGCAGGAAAGAAAAGGAGGTGGTGTAGCTTTGTTAGTAAAGGAAGAGATCAGTTCTATAGTGAGGAATGATATAGGCACTGGAGAGCAAGACAGAGAGTCAGTCTGGGTAGAAATAAGAAATAGCAAGGGAAAGAAGTCCCTGGTGGGAGTAATCTATAGGTCCCCAAACAGTAGTTCAGCAGTAGGGTACAGTATAAACCAGGAAATACTGGGAGCATGCAAAAAGGCATGGCAATAATTATGGGTGATTTTAATATGCATATAGACTGGACTAATTAAATTGGCAAGTGTAGCCTTGAGGGAGAGTTCATAGAGTGTATTAGAGATTGTTTCTTGGAGCAATATGTTGTGGAACCAACCAGGGAGCAGGCTTTTCTGGATTTGGTTTTGTATAATGAAATGGGATTAATTAATGATCTCATAGTAAAGGATCCTCTAGGGAAGAGTGATCACAGCATGTTAGAATTTCAAGTTCAGTTTGAAAGCGAGAAACTTGAGCTTCACACGAGTGTTCTGGAGTTAAACAAAGGTAACTACATATGTATGAGGGCAGATTTGGCCCCAGTGGACTGGGCAGGAAGACTACAAGGTAGGACAGTTGATGAACAGTGGCAGATATTTAAGGAGATATTCAATTCCTCCCAAGTTAAATATATCCCAAAGAGGAAGAAAGATGGTAAGATGGGGAAAAAGCATCCATGGCTAAGCAAGGAAGTTAAAGATAACATAAAGGCAAAAACTAAGGCATGCCAAATTGCAAAGGTCAGTGGCAGGCTGGAAGATTGGGAAACTTTTAAAGATCAACAAAGGGTTACTAATACAATAATAAAAAGAGCAAAGGTAAATTATGAAAGAAAACTAGCGCAAATGCAAAAACTGATATCAAAAGCTTCTACAAGTATATAAAAGGAAAGAGAGTAGTGAAAGTGAACGTTGGTCCCTTGGAGGATGAGACTGGGGAGTTAATAGTGGGGAATGCAGAAATGGCAGGGATGCTTAATCAATATTTTGCCTCAGTTTGTGGAGGACACTAGTACCACCCCAATAGTAACAGGTAGTGCAGAGGGTATAGAGAAGGAGGAACTTAGAACAATCACCATCACTAGAGAAAAAGTACTGAGCAAACTATTGGGACTAAAGGGTGACAAGTCCCCAGGACCTGATGGCCTACATCCCAGGGTCTGAAAGGAAGTGGCAGTGGAGATAGTGGATGAATTGGTTATAATATTCCAAAATTCCCTGGATTCTGGAAAGGCTCCAGCAGATTGGAAAAATGCTAATATAACACCCTTATTCAAAAAGGGAGTGGGGGGTGGGGGGTGGGGAGGCAGAAAGTAGGAAACTATAGACCAGTTAGTTTAATGTCTGTCATTGGGAAATTGTTGGAATCCATTATTAAGGAAGTAGTAATGGGGCATTTGGAAAGTCAAAATGGAATCCATCAGAGTCAGTATGGTTTTATGAAGAGTAAATCATGTTTGATTAATTTGCTCGAGTTCTTTGAAGATGTGACAAGCAAAGTGGATAATGGGGATCCTGTAGATGTAGTATATCTGGACTTCCAGAAGGCCTTTGATAAGATGCCGCACAAAAACTTAATACACAAGATAAGATCACATGGAGTTAGGGGTAATATATTAGCTTGGATAGAGGATTGGCTAACCAACAGAAAGTAGAGAGTCGTGATAAATGGGTCTTTTTCTGGATGGCAAGCTGTAACTAGTGGAGTGCCACAGTGTTCAGTCCTTGGGCCCCAACTATTTACAATCTATATTAATGACTTGGATTCAGGGATAGAAGGTACTATAGCTAAATTTGTAGATGACACCATAATAGGTGGGAAAGTAAGTTGCAATGAAGAAATAAGAAATTTACAAATGGATATGGACAGGTTAGGTGAATGGGCCAAAATTTGGCAGATGGAGTATAACGTGGATAAGTGTGAGGTTATCCATTTTGGTCGGAAGAATAAAAAGGCGACTTATTATTTAAATGGAGAGAAACATCAGAATGCTTCAGTACAGAGGGATCTGGGTCTCCTTGTGCATGAATTACTGAAAGCTAGTATGCAGGTACAACAGGTAATAAGGAAGGCACATGGAATTTTGGCATTTATTGCTAAAAGAATAGAATATAAAAATAGGGAAGTGTTGTTGAACTGTACAAAGCATTGGTGAGACCGCACCTAGGGTCCCCTTCCCCTTGGTTCCCTTACTTGAGGAAGGATGTAGTTGCATTGGAGGTGGTTCAGAGGAGGTGCACTAGATTGATTCCAGAGATGCGGGGCTTGTCTTATGAGGAGAGATTGAACAGTTTAGGCCTATACTCGCTAGAGATTAGAAGGATGAGAGGAGATCTAATTGAGGTATATAAGATGCTAAAGGGGATAGACAAAGTAGATGTGGAGCGGATGTTTCCCCTTGTGGGGCATTCTAGAACAAGAGGCCATAGTTTTAGGCTAAGGGGTGGTAGATTTAAATCAGAGATGAGGAGCACATAGGGTTGGGGGTAATATACTGGCATGGATTGAGAATTGGTTGACAGACCGGAAACATAGAGTGAGAATAAATGGGTCTTTTTCCGGGTGGCAGGTGGTGACTAGTGGTATACCGCAGGAATCAGTGCTTGGGCCCCAGCTATTCATGGTATATATAAATGACTTGGATGAGGAAACCAAATGCAATAATTCCATGTTTGCTGATGACACAAAACTGGGCGGGGTTGTGAGGAGGATGATGCAAGGTGGCTTCAGGGCAATTTAGACAAGTTTCGTGTGTGGCCAAACACATGGCAGATGCAGTATAACGTAGATATATGTGAAGTTATATGCTTCGGTGTGAAAAACAGAAAGGCAGAGTATTATTTAAATGGGGATATATTGGGAAGTGTGGATGTACAAAGGGTGTCCTTGTACACCAGTCAGTGAAAGTAAATAGGCAGGTACAGCAAGCAATTAGGAAGGCAAGTGGTAGGTTGGCCTTCATTGCAAGAGGATTTGAGTTCAGAAGTAGGGATGTCCAGGACCTTGATGAGGCCACACCTGGAGTATTGTGTGCAATTTTGGTCTCCCTATCTAAGAAAAGATATACTTGCTATAGACAGAGTGCAGCGAAGGTTCACTAGGCTGGTACCGGGAATGGCAGAACTGTCCTTTGAGGAGAGATTGGTTCGACTGGGCCTGTATTCACTGGAGTTTAGAAGAATGAGAGAGGATCTGATTGAAACATATAAAATTCTAACCAAGCTAAACAGGCTGGATACAAGGAAGATGTTTCCGCTGGTTAGGAAGTCTAGAACCAGGGGCCACAGTCTCAGTTTATGGGGCAAGCCACTTAGGACTGAGGTGAGGAAAAATTTCTTCACTCAGGGGGTGGTCAACCTGTGGAATTCTCTACCACAGAAGGCAGTGGAGACCGGGTCACTGAGTATATTCAAGAAAGAAATTGATAATTTTTTGGATATAAGGGGCATCAAGGGGCATGGAGAGAAAGCAGGAATATAGTGTTGAGATAGAGGATCAGCCATTATCATATTTAATGTTGGAGCAGGCTTGAAGGGCTGAATGGCCTACCCCTGCTCCTAATTTCTATGTTTCTATGAATCAGCTCAAATAGAAATAAATATGTATGACCTAATAGCCATTACAGAAATGTGGCTGCAAGGTGACCAATGCTGGGACCTGAATATGCAAGGGTATTTCAGAAGGACACAAAGCTAGGAAAAGGTGGTGGGGTAGCTCTGTTAATTAAGGGTGGCATTGATACAACAGAGAGAGAGAGAGAGAGAGATGACCTTAGTTCTAAAGATCAAAATGCAGAATAAGTTTGGGTAAATGTAAGAAATAACAAAGGGAAGAAGTCAACTGTGGTAGCAGTTTATAGTCTTCCTAATAGTAGTGATGCTGAGATATACAGGAAGAAATAATGGGGGCTTCCAAGAATGTCACTGCAATTATCATGGGTGATTTTAATCTGCATATGGATTAGATGACTTAGATCAGTTCAGAAGATCAGTTCAGGAAGATGAGTTCATGAGTGAATTCAGTTTCTTAAAGCAGCACTTTATGGAGCCAGCTAAAGAGCAGGCTATTCTCAATCTGGTAGTGTGCAATGAGGCAGGATTAATTAATAACTGTATAGTAAAGGATCCTCTAGGGAGCAGCAATCATAACACCTCTGAATTTCGGATTCAGTTTGAGGAAGAGAAGAGTGGGTCTAAGACTAGTGTTTTAAGCTTAAATAAAGGCAATTTCAAGGATTTCAAGAAAGAGCTGGCTAAACTGAACTGGGAAAATAGGTTATGGGTTAACTCAGTAGAAGTGCAATTACTGACGTTTAAGGAGATACGTCATAACATTCAGCAAAGATAGATTCCAATGAGAAAAAAAGACTCTAGGAGACAAATGCACCATCCATGGCTGACTAAGGAAGTGAAAAATAGTATCAAGTTGAAAGAAAAAGCACGGAATTCCGTGAAGATTAGTGGTAGGTCAGAAGATTGGACAGAAATTAAAAAAACAGCAAAGGAATGGCTAAAAACATAATGAGGGAGGAATTAGAGCGTGAGAAAAATCTAGCTAGAAATATAAAAACAGATAGTAAGATTTTCTATAAGTATTTTAAAAAGAAAAGAATAACTAAAGTGAGTGTGGGTCCTTTAGAGAGTGCGTCCGGGGAATTTATAATGCGAAATAAGGAAACGGTGGAGGTGGTGAACAGGTATTGTGTGCCTGCCTTCAATGTAGAAGACATAAATAACATCCCAGAAGAGGTGAAAGGGAGTGAGGAACTTAAAACAATCCCAATCACCAGGGAAAAGATCCTAAGAAAACTATTAAAACTAAAGGCTGACAAGCCCTCAGGACCTGATAGACTTCACCCTAGGGCCCTAAAAGAAGTGGCTGCGGAGATAGTAGATGCATTGGTTTTAATTTTCCAAAATTCCCTTGAATCTGGAAAGGTCCCCTCAGACTGGAAAGCAACAAATTTAACTCCTCTATTCAAGAAAGGAGGGAGACAGAAAGCAGGTAGTTACAGGCCAGTTAGCCTAATATCTGTCATCGAGAAAGTGTTAGAATCTATTATTCAGGAGCTTTTGGCAGGATACTGAGAAAATCTTGATGCAATTAAGCAGAGTCAATATGGTTTTGTGAACGAGAAATCATGTTTGAGTAATTTATTAGCGTCCTTTCTAGAAGTAATCAGTAATATAGATTGTAAGCAATGTAGCTAAGGGAGGCAATGGTGTAGTGGTAGTATTGCTGGACTAGTAATTGCAGAGACCTAAGGTAGTACCCTGGGGACCTGGGTTTAAATCCTGCCACAGCAGTTTGTGAAATTTGAATTCAATAAAAATATGGACTTTGAAAGTCTAATAATGGCTATAAAGCCATTGAAGCTGGAATTCCAAGTCTAATGATGACCATGAAGCCATTGTTAATTGCTGTAAAAACCCATCTGGTTTACTAATGTCCTTCTGAGGAGGAAGTCTACTAAATGTGGTTGACTCTTAAATGCCCTCTGAACAAAGGCAATTAGAGGTGGGCAATAAATGCTGACCTAGCCAGTGACCCCCACATCCAATGAATAATTTAAATAAGGAATCATACAGCACAGAAGGAGACTGTTCAGTCCACCATGTCCTTGCCTGAAGGAGAAATAAATTATTCCCACCCCTTTGCTCTTTCCCCAGACACATGCAAAATCTTTCCTTTTTAAGTCTGTATCTAATCCCCCTTTGAAGTGAGGTGGAGTGTAAAAAGAATAGCTGTAATTGGTTTAAAATACTACTCCCTGATAAAAATGCCAAAAAGAAATCATCGTTTATTGAACACCAATCCGTCTTTGCCTTATTTCTAAGTATAAATGATGGAGGAAACTGGGTCACGCTCCTCCATCTCTCTGCACTCCTACCTATCCAATTTGCCATTTTTGTTTTATTCACACATGGGATGTGGGCATCGCTGACTAGGCCAGCGTTTATGACCCATCCCTAGTTGCCATTTTTCAGAGGGCATTTAAGAGCCAACCATGTTGCTGTGGGTCTGCAGTCACATGTAGGCCAGATCAGGTAAGGATAGCAGATTTCCTTCCTTAAAGGACATTAGTGAACCAGATGGGTTTTTACAAGCAATCAGCAATGGCTTCGTGGTCATCATTAGACTTTTAATTCCAAATTTTTATCGAATTCAAATTATACTATCTGCTGTGGCAGGATTCAAACCTGGGTCCCCACAGCATTACCCTAGGTCTCTGGAATACTAGTCCAGCAACAATACCACTACGCCATTACCTCCCCCATTGCCACGTCTAGCTGATTTGGGTCAGCTAAGGACTCATCTAGGAAAATCCACCACTTCTGTCCTGGTGCAAGAACAGTAGGCAGCTCGAGCACAGAGAGCGACACAGACACGTGCAGGAAGCTGGGCGCAAGAACTTCAGGAAAACAAAACTGACAAGCTGAGAAATAGAAAAAGGGGAAGTGAGTCAGGGCCTTAACAACAAATCCATTTAGACCCATTCAATCTCGGGAACCAGGCACACTGGCAAAGAATAGTTATCAGCACTTCAGAGGCTCGGAGCCTGAATAAATAAAATAATGCAGAGTTCCTAAGATGGTTCATTCTACATCAAACTGCAAATCAGCAGTTTAAATTCTCAGTCAAAATGAAAAGATTTAAGATAATTCAATATAGGTTGAAAATCTGCAAAATTTTTATTTTTTTAGAGATGTTTTTGCTGAGTTCCTCAGTACTGTGCACAATTGTGTTTAAGGTTACTCGGAGCATTTAATGTCATTCCCATTTCTATCACGTTTGTGGGTTTTACCTTGACTAACACTTAGAAATTATTATTTAGAAATTTACTGTTATGATCCCAGCTGATGTTACTACTGGACAAGCCAGAACCCAGGGTGGAATCCGGCTTGATAGTTACGAAAGCTATCTTATGCCCTCATGTTCACAGTAAGTACACACAGTCCATGTAAACCAATAGGCAACCTGTGGTCACGCACACCACACTCTGAGACCAAGTGACAGATGCCACCCCAATCAGATGCTATGGATCCCCCATCAACTCCCCCCAGGCGCTTGTCACACCGTAAGCCAATCAGTCTCACCGAACTCCAGCTTTCGCACGGGGTTTCCAATCTCTGCTTTCAAAGAACCTGCCTTGGGATCTTTTCCCAAATGACACTTTCTCTCAGATGCCTTCCACAAGGGTCCACCTCCAGGGCTTTAAATCCTCCTTCCGATGTTCCTCTCCTCGGGATCGCCACGTGTATTCAATCTTTCTTCAATGCGCTCTCTCTCAGATACTCAGCCGTGCCAACAGAGCACCACCACTTCATATGCCCGTAGTAAGGACTCACCAACCTTTGGCTATCACCTTGGATCTTCTAGCTTCTCGCAAGCCTATTTTGCTTTAAGTCCGCATCCTGCTGCTTTCTCCCTTTAAGCTTGGAGCCTTCCTCTGCTCTTCACTCTTAACTTAACTTACAGGACCTTTTCTAGATTCCTGTTCTTTTCCTTTGACTAGATCTTCTTGGGACTTTCCGTTTTTCCCACTCCCTGGTTTCTGGGACCTTCTCCTGTTCTTATGGGAAATCTACTTTCTGTAGCTCCCTTTCCCGTCCAGCTCCTCTTGGCTCCTAGCTTAAACTGAACTGAAGCTACTTTTCTGTTTTCTCTGTCTCTATGGGCCCCTCTCTCTGGACCACTCTTGCTAGACAACAGCACAGTTTTTCTACATTGTGTTTGTTTTAACTTCCCTTCAAGAGTCATAAAACCTCATTAGAATGCAGGCATCTTTTAAAGTGAAACCAAAACTCAAGTTCCACCCTCTCTTTACACACAAACACAGAAATACAAATTAAAATTAAACTTAAAGCTAATACTCATTCCTCACACCCACAAATACAAATGTAACTTACTTAAAATATCTCTAGTTCCTAACAATACAAAGAAAGGATAGTGGAAGGAGCCACAAGCTTTTTTGGAGAGCTGGCTCATTTGTGATAGGCTGAATGGCCTCATCTCTGCTGTGCTCCTGTTATGTTAGCTGTTCAGTTCATTATTTCAGAGAAGCTTTCTCACCAATGTGCCACACACACACGCGCGCGCGCACGCACACACACACACACACACATACACACGTGCCCCAGCGCACACCATGCACACACACACACATACACACACACACACATACACTGGATGGCCTTATAGAGTGATAGTTGGCTCCTTGAGAATAAGTCCCTTAACTTCAGTGTCTCCTGGGTATACATAGGAATTAGAAGCTTAAAAGCAAGAACAACAGGAACAAGAGCAGGCCATTCAGCCCCTTAAGCCATTCAATTATATCATGTCTGAGCTGTATCTTCACTCCAACTACCTGCCTTGTTACCATATCCCTTCATACCCTTCACTAATAGAAATCTGTCAATCTCAGTTGTTAGATTTTTGGTTGTGTAGTATAAAGGGTTAACAGATGAGCTATGCTAATGCATGACGTAGATGATGATGTACTACTGACATCAGTCAGTCATGTGTCAGATGAGAGAGAGAGAGAGAGAGATTGGAATCATGACTAAGAGCAACATGCCTACTCTGTAACCTGTTTAGAAGTCGGACTAATAAGTAGCTGTTAAGCTGATCCCAGAGTATGACTGCAGTCCGTCCAAGAAACAAGTCCCATGCCTAGAGTCCGAGGTAGAAGGACCAATCTCAGAACATGGGACAGCAGAGTGGAGGTATCGATGTAAAAAAAAACATACGGGTGCTATTGAAGGAATCACAGAGTGAAGGAAACTCTCAAAGCAGCTTGAAAAATTTCAGCGGAAGGAGGGGGCACTCTAGAGAGAAATAACGATGACCATGCCTGGTGAGCGGTCCCTGCCCTTGCCCTTGCCCTGCCTGTTTGACTGTCAGGAGAGGCCGCAGAGAGGCCAGCAGTGGGAGTTACGGAAGTGCCATTTTCTCCGATACTGAGCAGCGCCAGGTCTTCACAAAAAGGAGTCAAAGCTTCAAGTTAATTCCTGTCTTTATGTAGCAGGTCCAGACAATGCTCCCCCAAAGCAGGGTGTGCAGGTGTCCACTGCAGACTTTGAGTCCACTCTTAAAGCCTTCGACACCTATTTTAGCCTGAAGCTAATTTAGTAATTGAACAAGTGTATTTTAACCAGCGCTCGCAACGACCTGGGGAATCGATTGAATTATTCCTAAATGACCTACATCGCCTCAATAGCTCTTACGGATGTGGGCGCTGAAGGGCGAGCTAATCCGTGATCACATGGTCATGGGTGTCCGGGATGAAAAGGTTTCTGACTTCCTGTAGGCCAAAGATGGCCTTTATTTTGGATCAAGGGGTCCAGTATGCGAGGCAGGCCAAGTTTAGAGTATTTAATCGGGCTATAATTCATGGCGGCTTTGAGGCTTCCCATGACTCTGTAGATTGGGTAGGCCCATGGACAGTGGCCCCCCCCATCAGAAAGCCTGCCAAACCAAGAGGAAGGGCAGTAAACGCCGCACCGGCAGCCATTTTGAGATGCTTGCATTGTGGCACGAAAACCCAGTATAGACGCCAAGGCGGCCCAGCAGGGGGTGAGGAATGTTTCCAATGTGACAAAACTGGACGTTTCAAGCTTTTCTGCAAATCTAGAAATTTTAATCAAAGTCGCAGGCCAGCAAGTGTTATAAAACATAAGAAAAAGACAAAGTTACAGTGCTCCTAGGTGAAGTCGATCATTTTAGTCCAGGCTATTGGGCAGTACAGTCCAAGTTCAAGGCTTCAATATCACTTTTAAAATTGGTGCTGGAGCAGCTGTTAACGAATTAGCAGATAACCTTAGCTTGCTTCAGCCATTGACCCTTCATCCATCAGCATCAAATTACAAGGTCCAGGCAGTGTAGACCTTCCAATTAAAGGCAGGATTATTCCTCCCCTTAGTTACAAGAGGTGACAGATCGTTGATTCTCTCTATGTTATTCACAATCAATGTACATCCTTACTGCGTGGAGATGTTGGCATACTTCTAACAATCCTAGAAAAACCAGAAATGCTCTTCATTTGAATGACTCACTGTCATTCATGCAACAATCTTCGGCCTTTTGTTTAGAAGCAGTGGAAATTCAGCCTTCAGAAGCTGAGGAAGTTTATACACTCAGCAGTAAGCTCATTTCTTTCTTGGACATAGCATCCACTAGGATGAGCATCCCTGGGCAGACATGGAAGTTATGAATCCCTCAGTTCTTCACAAAGTAAGGCCTGAGGTGGAGGATACAGAGGCACTGCAGCAGACGGTGACCGTCCCCATGAAGACCTGCTGGACCTGAATTGGATCCTCTTCGAGAGTGATGAGGAAGAATCCCTTGCAGTCCTGAGTGACCTCTTGGAGATTAACGTCCTAGAGAATGATTTGTCTTTCCCATTGATGGATGCGCCTTATGAAGCCCCTGTTGTCTTTTTAGAAGAATCAGCTGTGCTTTTAGCATCCGAGTAGCACTCAGGTCTCAGTTCCATTGAATCTACCAGTGTATTGCCTGCGTTATTTCCTGTTGTTCATGAATTCCACAGAGAATGCCTTGCCTGAGTCCAGGTTAGAGTCCACACTGCTAAAGAGCTGGTACCTTCCCAGGGTGAAATCAATTGCCACCATACTTCAGTCCCACCCGAAAGTTGTCTTCCCTTCAGAGCTGGAGACCAGCAAAGAGGCTGCAGCAGAATGTTTAGTACTTCTGAAGCTGCAGAATCCTGTACAGCAATCTTGTACCCGGGTTGATTTTTTTTTACAGGAGATTTGTCTCATTACAGAAGATGTGCTATGACTTGGGGAGGGGAAGTGTAGGAGCTGGAGCTGAGTAGAACCTGTAGCTGTAAAAAGAGATTTACAGAAATGTACTGTAAATAGTTAGAGACATAGGCCGGGGTTTTCCGCCCCCGATCCCAGCGGACGTGTTTGGTGGCGAGATTGGAGAATCTTGCGAGAAGGCCCTAGTCATGTTTCCCGGTGACATACACCCAGGACGCAATCGTCCCCCTCCCCCCATCAATGGCGGGGCCACGTTTCCTGCCATCGAACATCGGGAGCTGAATTGTAACAAATTTTCATAAATTGTGGCCACACTCAGGAATCATCCCCCCGCCACCCCCCCACATCAAATTTAAATCCCACGTCGGTGTGATTTCACAATGACGTGATTTACAGCTGCCTTTAAGGGGCACGAACCCGGCGACCCTAACTTCGAGGGGAACTCGGAGGTGAGCGCACACAACTTTGCACAGCACTCGCGATGATCCCAGTGGCTCCGCAGATTGGGGGATGGTGGGGGTGAGGAACAAGCAAATCTCCGCAGTGGCTTCTTCATGGCTGGCTGGCGGTGGCAGAGCAAGGGCAACAGTGCAAATGGGCGGCAAGCTCGGGGGAAGGTGACAGTGCCGTGTGGGTCACGACACCACCGACTGAAGTTTGAGCGCAAACACATGTGGTGGGTGGTGGGGGAAAGGGAAGAAAACGGATGGGCTAATGCCAAAACATATCAAAGATGAGCATTCCACTGCAGCTTACAGTGTTTAGCTTGTGCTCAGTTAAAATGTTGGAGTCAGTGTAGTCAAGCAACTGTGCCCACTCAAGCAGTGCAAATTCCTCACAGTGCCAACAATTGCTCCTCTACTGTTAACCCCTCTCGCACTCACTGCAAGCTCGAATGAGCGCTATGGTGCTGCAGAACCAATTGGGCGACTGGGCAGGCTTGAGGATGCCCTTAGGAAAGGTGGCCATTGAACAGCGATGGTGGGATGCGCTCCTAATCCCTTGCATTACGTTTCAGTTTTCATTGAGAAGTCACGCTCATGCTTCAAGCAAATCTTGAAGCCTTGGAGTGCGGGTTAGGAAAACGCCTGCCCCTGGGATAAGGGTTCAGGATGCAGTCGAGTGGCCGCCGCCACTCGGTCATGTGGTGTGGGGCGGTGCTGGGTGTGGGCATGGTGAGCCATCATGTGCACTAAACATTGGGCATCCATGTGGTGGGCTGGACTCTCCGGCATGCGTTAAGAGGCTTTGAGAGGCAGGCACGGGCAATAACTTGACCAACAGTGTTCCATAGGAGACAATTGCTATCTCTTTCTTCGACACTGCGGTGAGGAGACCATCAGCAGCACGGAGCCTGGTGATCTCGCTGTCTGCCTGATTGCTTTTCAGCAGGAGAGAAGAAGGAGAAGAGAGTGATGGAGGCACTTGGCTCTCCAAAGGGAGGAGCAGAATCCTGAAGACCAAGAGGTCCCCTCTGCATGCAGAAGATGAAACCCACAGAGCCATCAGTCATAGGCGCATCGCTAGACCCAGGGTCCATAGACGACGCATGTGCTACCCGCAGATGAGCAAGAACCAGGATCGCCAATGCCTGCGCATGTCAAGGGAACTGGTTATGCACATATGCCACTTCTTGCAGCATTTGGCACCATGGGGACTCGGAGGGCATCCACTGCCAGTGGCAGTTAAAGTTACCACTGCGCTCAATTTCTACGACAGTGGCTCCTTCCAGGGCTTCACTGGGGACCTTTGTGGGATCTCGCAAAACTCTGCCCACAAATGTACCCAGGAGGTCACAGACGTCCTTTTTGCCAAGGCACATAGCTTTGTAAATTTCGACAGCGATTGGGCGAGCCAGGAAGCAAGAGCACTGGGATTTTCTCAGATTTCTGGATTCCCACAGTTGCAGGGTGCCATCGACTGCACCCACGTGGCTCTTAAATCTCCCTGGCAACAAGCAGTCCAGTAAGTGAACCGCAAAGGCTTCCACTCTCTCAATGCTCAGCTGGTCTGTGAGAATAACAAACGGATCATGCAGGTTTGTGCAAGATACACCGGAAGCATCCATGACTCGTACATCCTCAGCAGGTCTCAGATCCCTGAAATATTTCAGGGTCCACACAGGATGCAGGGTTGACTCTCCGGGGACAAGGGCTACCCACAAAGGATGTGGCTGATGATGCCCATGCGGTGGCCTCAGACTCCTAGTGAGAGAAGCTACAACAAGGCTCATGCTGTAGTCCAGAGCTCGGTTGAGCATGGCACTGGCATCCTGAAAATGAGGTTCTGGTGCCTGGATAGGTCTGGTGGAGCGCTGCAGTACACTCCCCAGAGGGTGTCGGGCATCACCGTGGCTTGCTGCGCACTACACAACCTGACGATGCAAAGGAGGGAGGACCTGGATGATGAGGAGATGCAAGAACTGCACGTCTCCTCCGATGAGGAGGGAGTCGAAGGCGGATGAGGGCGATGAGGTCCTGGAAGGAGAAGGTGCAGGCGATGAGGCCATCGCGCTGGTCAGACGAGGCAGCCTAGCTGTGAGGCCCTCATTACCACAAGATTCCAGGAGGATGATGACAAGATGCAGTGAGGACACTCCTGAGATCTTCACGTTGCACCTGGGAACGTCTGACACCTGTCTGGCTGAGGGCAGCGCACATACGCTCTGTGAAGAGGCTCATATCATGGAGATGTTGCTGAGAAACAGGGGGCACATGGACTTTAAGACAACTTGACCCTTTGGCAGGCTTCATCACCTGTTCCCTTCAGCTGTCAGGACTGAAGCACGCTACAGTGTGCTTGCACACTAAGAGGAGAACGAGCACATCCTGAGTGGGGCACAGCCAGAGTGGGTATTCGGAATTTGGTGCAAAGCAGGAATTCGGTGCATAAGGGACAAGGTGCTCTTTGCATTTTTTCTTTGCTATCCAAGTTCTTAAATCTTCAGAGCGTGCTGCAGCAGGAGAGGCTACAAGGGAAAGGAATCACTGGTAAGTAGTGGGTAAGGTATTTACTACTTTAATCGCTTTTAGTTTAAGGTCTTTTTGTGGTTTACAGTTTGTATATTCTACAGTAACGAGGATCAGGAAATAAGGGCCCTAGAGTAATTGACTTAAAAGGTTTAATTTAAAGGGATAAGTCATGGCAGGAGAGCTCAAAGCCGTGGTGTGCTCCTCGTGCATCATGTGGGAAGCCAGGAACATTTTCAGCGCCCAGGACCAGCATGTGTGCAGGAAGTGTGTCCAGCTGCAGCTCCTGGAAGCTCAGGTTTCAGAGCTGGAACGGCGGCTGGGGACACTGTGGAGCATCCGCGAGTCTGAGAGCATTGTGGATAGCACGTTAGAGAGGTGGTCACACCGCAGATGAAGGGACCTGAGGAAGGAAGGGAATGGGTGACTATCAGGCAGTCCAAGAGAAACAGGCAAGTAGTTCAGGAGTCCCCTGGGGTCCCGCTCGCAAATCGGTATTCCATTTTGGAGGCTGATGAGGGCGCTGGTTCCTCCAGGGAGTGCGGACAGAACCAAGCTTCTGGCATCACAAGCAGCCTGTCTGTACTAAAGGGGAGGAAGGGAGGAGGAGCAATAGTAATAGGGGATTCTATAATCAGGGGAACAGATAGGCGCGACTGTGGCTCTCAACGTGACTCCAGGATGGTATGTTGCCTCCCTGGTGCCAGGGTCCAGGATGTCACTGAACGGCTGCAGGGCATCCTGAAGGGGGAGGGTGATAAGGCAGAGGTCATGGTACATGTTGGTACCAATGACATAGGTAGAAAGAGGGATGATGTCTTGCATCAAGAATTCAGGGAGTCAGGCAGTAGATTAAAAAGCAGGACCTCTCGGGTTGTAATCTTTGGATTACTCCCAGTGCCACGTGCTAGCGAGCTCAGAAATAGGAGAATAGCGCAGATGAATACATGGTTTAAGAGTTGGTGCAGGAGGGAGGGTTTTAGATTCCTGGATCACTGGGACCATTTCTGGGGAAGGTGGGACCTGTACAAGCGGGATGGTCTACATCTGAACCAGAGCGGGACTAACATCCTTGCGGGCGGGTTTGCTAGTGCTGTTGGGAGGAGTTTAAACTAATTTGGCAGGGGGAGGGGACACAGAATATTAGCAGAATAGGGACACACTATAATACAGTAAAACAATCAAGTCAGAGGGAGTACAGCTGCAATAAGCTTCAAGGGAGTAAGGCAAGGCTGGATGGCCTCTACTTTAATACCAGGAGTATTACAGGTAAAACAGATGAGTTAAGGGTCAGGATTGACATGTGGAATTGTGATATAGTAGCCATCACTGGGACATTGTTGAGGGAAGGGCAGGATTGGCAGCTCAACATTCTGGGATATAGAATCTTCAGGCGAGACAGGGGCAGGGATAAAAGAGGAGGAGGCATTGCGTAATAAGCTAAGGAGCCAGTTACTGCAGTAAGGAGAGATGATATCTTGGAGGGGACGTTGTGGGTAGAGCTTAGGAATTAAAAAGGGGCAACCACATTGTTAGGTGTTTATTATAGACCCCAGATAGTCAGCGAGAAATTGAGGAGCAAATATGTGCACAATTTGTGGAGGTGTGTAAAAACAATAACAATAGGGTAATTATATTAGGTTATTTCAACTGTCCCAACATTAATTGGGATAGACGTAGTGTTAAGGGCTTGGATGGAGTGGATTTCTTGAAATGCGTACAGGAGAACTTTTTAGGTCAATATGTTGAGGGTCCAACAAGGGACGGTACAGTGCTGGACCTAATTCTGGGGAATGAAGCCAGACAGGTGGCTGAGGTGGTGGTGGGCGAGCATTTTAGTAATAGCGACCACAACATGGTACAGTTTAAGTTTGTTATGGACAAAGAAATCAACAAGTTGCAAAAAAAATGTTTTGGATTGGGGGAAGAGTGGATTTTAGTAAAATAAGGCAGGATCTGGCCAAGGTAGACTGGGAACAGTTACTTGTGGGGAAATCTATAGAGGAACAACGGGGGTTGTTCAAAAAGGAAATGAGGAGGGTACAGGCTCAACATGTTCCCTCTAGGGTGATAGGAAGGAGTAACAAGCCCAGAGAACCATGGATGACCAGAGATATTCAGGTTACGATGAGAAGGAAAAGAGAGGCTTTTAGCAGGTACAAGGGGAGCAAATCAGCAGAGGCATTAGTGGAGTACAGAAAGTGCAGGGTGGAGCTTAAGAAAGCAATTAGGAGAGCAAAGAGGGGATATGAGAAAGCTCTGGCTGGTAAAAGTAGGGAAAATCCCAAGATATTCTATAAGTGTATCAATGGGAAGAGGATAACCAGGGAAAGAGTAGGGCCCATTAGGGACCAAGGGGGTAATCTATGGGTGGAGCCAGAGGATATCGCTAGAGTGTTGAATTAATACTTCACGTCTGTCTTCACCCAAGAGAATGAGGATGAAGGTATCGAACTCGGGGAGAGAGACTGCGAAATTCTTAAGCAAATTAATATAGGGAGTGACAAGGTATTGGAGGTGTTAGCAGGCTTAAAAATGGACAAATCTCCAGGTCTGGGTGATTTGTGTCCCAGACTGCTGAGGGAGGCAAGGGAGGAGATCGCAAGGGCTCTGACCCAAATTTTTAATTCCTCTCTGGCCATGGGGGAGGTGCCAGAGGACTGGAGAACAGCTAATGTGGTTCCACTATTTAAGAAGGGTTGTAGAGATAAGCCAGAGAACTACAGGCCAGTGAGTCTCACGTCAGTGGTAGGGAAACTATTGTAGAAAGTTCTGAAGGAGAGTATCTATCTCCACTTGGAGAGGCACGGTTTGATCAGGGATAGTCAGCATGGCTTTGTCAGAGGGAGGTCATGCCTAACAAATTTGATTGAGTTTTTTGAGGAGGTGACCAGGTGTGTAGATGAGGGTAGTGCAGTTGATGTAATTTATATGGATTTCAGCAAAGCCTTTGACAAGGTCCCACATGGGAGACTTATAAAGAAGGCAAATGCACATGGGATACAGGGTAATTTGATAAGGTGGATTCAAAATTGGCTTAGTTGTAGGAGGCAGAGGGTGATGACAGAAGGATGCTTTAGTGACTGGAAACCAGTGTCCAGTGGCGAACCACAGGGATCTGTGCTGGGTCCCCTATTATTCATCATTTATATAAACGACATTGATGACTATGTAGGGGGTAGGATTAGTAAATTTGCGGATGACACAAAGATTGGCCGGGTGGTTAATAGTGAGGTTGAGTGTCTTGGGCTACAGGAAGATATAGACGGGATGGTCAAATGGGCAGATAAGTGGCAGATGGAATTTAACCTTGAAAAGTGTGAGGTGATACACTTTGGAAGGAGTAATTTGATGAGGAAGTATTCAATGAATGGCATGACACTAGGAATGATGTGCCAAGTGCTCATCCACATACTTTTTAAAGGATGTGAGTCAACCCGCCTCCACCACCCTCCCAGGCAGTGCATTCCAGACCATCATCACCCTCTGGGTAAAAAAGTTTTTCCTTACATCCCCTCTAAACCTCCTGCATTTCACCTTGAACTTATGTCCCCTTGTGACTGACCATTCAACTAAGGGGAACAGCTGCTCCCTATCCACCCTGTCCATGCTCGTAATCTTGTACACCTCGATCATCTCTGCTCCAACGAAAACAACCCAAGTCTATCCAACCTCTCTTCATAACTTAAATGTTTCATCCCAGGCAACATCCTGGTGAATCTCCTCTGCACCCCCTCCAGTGCAATCACACCCTTCCTATAATGTGGCAACCAGAACTGCACACAGTACTCCAGCTGTGGCCTCACCAAGGTTCTATACAACTCCAACATGACCTCCCTACTTTTGTAATCTATGCCTTGATTGGTAAAGGCAAGTGTCCCATATACCTTTTTCACCACCCGGCTAACATGGCATGTCATTCATGGCTATGGGCCAAGTGCTGGTAAATGGGATTAGGTAGGTAGGTCAGGTGTTTCTCACGTGTTGGTGCAGACTCGATGGGCTGAAGGGCCTCTTCTGCACTGTGTGATTCTGTGATTCTATAATTCTGTGATTCGTTGGCATACTGTAGCAGGCCAAGGACAGAAAGGTCAGAGTGGGAGCAACCCTCTCTGAGTTTTTGCCTTCTGACCTCAAGTTCTCCTTTTTAAATACTCAGTCAATAAGCAAAGATCTTCTACAATAATCTTTTAAATTCATTCCCCAGATTGGAAATGGGAGGTATTTTAATCCATGCTGGTGCTGGGCACTGACACTCTGAAGAGTGGCGTTTCCACAGCAGGTGATATCTTAGCTAAAGTGCTCCTGCATGATCAGTTCCTTTTTTATTCATTTACTGGATCTGGGCATCTATGGCTAGGCCAGCATTTATTGCCCATCCCTATCTGCAGTGGTGAGAAGGTGGTGGTGAGCTGCCTTCTTGAACTACTGCCGTCCATGTGGTGTCGGTACACCCGTAGTACTGTTAGGGAGGGAGTTCCAGGATTTTGACCCAGCGACAGTGAAGGAACGGTGATATATTTCCAAGTCGCGATGGTGAGTGGCTTTCAGGGCAACTGCCGGGGAGCTTAGTAGGTAGAATCAGGTTTAGGGGAGGAAAGATGGTTCCTTCTGTTCTGTTTTTGCAGGCATGGCACTTATAGCTTTACAACAGGCCAGTAGCTGTTTTGGATGCCTTCCTCTGGCTCTCCCTGGGTTGAAGCTTCTCCGTGATGGTTCTTGATGGATCTCTGTGTTGTAGGCAACTTCCTGCCCTTTTCAATGCTTTTTGTAAGTCAGCCAAGGTGGCCACTATCATCATGTGACCTGTACAAGAATGATGAGTCACCTTCCATATAAGGCATTGGCACTTCAAAGGGCCTTTCTCCCACCTGTGGTTCTTGGCTTTTGTCCTGACCAAGGGAACGTCTACATTCTTACAATGAGGCATCAGCAAAAAATTTTGTTATCTCCTGGACAAGACCACGGTGAACTAAAATTAAATTATGGATTATCTTTTGTCCTCTCGGAAGAAGAGACCCATCCTGAATTCCACAATTCTGTCTGGTAGCTTGGAGCCATTTTGAAACAGCCTTTAAACTCTGTGCAAGGTTTTGTAAAAAAATGTAGCCTTGAAAACAGTTTTCTAAAAATTTGTAATATCACAGCTGCACATCCTAACAAAGGCTAGCTTCCAACTAGGAATATTAGTAAAAATAGACAATTAATCGAGCTTGTAACATAGCTCGTTTATGCTTTCTAGAAGTGACATATATTTACATGCAGGGAATATGTTCAATAGTAATAATAAAATAAAAGCAAAATATTGCTAATGCTGGAAATAGAAAATGAAAACAGTGTTAAAAATACTCTGCAGGTCCAGCAGCATCTGTGGAGAAAGAAACAGAGTTAATCTCTTGAGTCCAATACGACACTTCTTTGGAACATCTTCGGAATATGCTCAAGTCTTCCACCTTTTTTTGAATTACCCAGGAGCTTGTGGAGCCTATAGTTCCTTGTTACATTCTCTGTGGCAATGCCTCAGCCAATAAGAGTCGACCTGCCGACCCTTTTCTCCTGTAGAATAAATTGTTGTGAGCGTTTGAAATTTGGCATTCTTGTGTTTGCCCTGATGAGTGCAAGATGAAAAATTTCAGCAACACGTCTCTCTTTTCAGCAATAATCAAGTTCTGTACTACTATTAATAGAACGACTGTTAACAGAAATATGGAGCTATCTCTCGAAAAGCTATTGAGGCTTGGCCATTTGTAAATTTCAAAACTGAGGGCGGAATCATCCCAGATTTGCAATAAGTGCAGTAGTGGGCAGGAAAAAGAATATAACGCAATGGCAGCTTTTCACACCGTATTGTCCCAATCCCGGCCCATTAATTATGCAGCCAAAGGAAACACCTGTCTTGCTGGCAGGAGGCCCCTGAATTGCCCGCCACACCATTACTTCACTGTTTCCTCACTCCCGGTGCCAGATCTAACCTGTAGCCATGCACACAGTTCTCAATGCTTGCAGCCCAGGACTGAAAGCCAAGAAGCGTTCAGTAACCCATCACTAGAATGCCTTTTGAAGGCCCGCTGTGATGACCTCTACCCTTGCTCTAGCCGCGGGATGTCCAGTAATCTCACCACTCCGGCTTGGGAGACGGTGGCAGTGGTGGTCAGTGCCAATGCTGCACAGAAAAGGTTGGCTATCCAGTGCAGAAAGAGGATGAATGATCTCATCCATGCCACCAGGATAAGGAAACCATCTCATCACTCTAAACTCACCCACTCACAAGGCCATCACACATTCACTGGCATCTCACTCACTGCCAGCTCAAGGGACATCACCACTCTCTTTCTCACACACACCCTCACATCTCCATCTGGCTTCACCTCCTCTGGAGAATGCCTCCACAGCCCTCACCATCTTGAGGCCACTTGCACAAGTCAGCGTGTGCCCCCACACACACACACAGAGGGATACCCTTCTTCCCCAGTACAGCCTTTGCCCTGCAGCCTCTTCCCTTGCCTGAGGCCACTTCTCCCCCCTCCCCAAGCAAGCCCTAACCCCGCAGCCATTGAAAAGCCGCCCCCGCCTTATGGCTGGTCTGGTAGGTAGAGACCTGCCCGTGAGCCCCCCTATAAGTGATGTGGTGCTGCCCGTGAAGCCTGGCTCTGATGGCTGCGAGTGCTGCCCGAAGCCAGGTAGGCAAACAAACCTCAAAATTCAGAGCAAAGTGCAGCTCGCCAGGTGCATGTTGCTCATGTACAGTTGTGAAACTCGTCGGTGTGCAATCACGCTGATGTGCTCGGATGATCCAGTGTAGGGGGATGATTCCGGCGAGCTGGGCTTATAATGCTGTGCAAATGTAATACAATGAAGTTCCCAACATGCGGTAGTGGGAAACACGGTCCGTCATTGATGGGCAGAGTGGATGATTGCAAACTGGTTCCATGACGTCACAAAACCGGTTTTTGACCTTCCCGCCATATTGTCGGTTCTAGTCCGCCATGACGCCCAACAACAGTGGACACAGAAAATTCCGCCCTGAGATTTATAAATTTTTGTTAGGAAAGGGTACTAAAGGATATGAAACAAAGGTGGGCAAATGGAATTAACATACAGATCAATCATGATCTAAGGCAGAACAGACTGAAAAGGCTTTCTCTCCCTAAGTTTTCTAAATCGATTGACATTGGTTCTCACTTGAGCAACGCCTTGACTTTTTTTCATGCTTGGTTTCAAATCTTTCTATGGCTTTGCTGCTCCCTATCTCTTTAACCTTCTCCCCACAGCCCTAAAGCGCCCAATATCTCTGTGCTTTTCCAATTCTGGTCTCTTGAGCATCCCCAATTTTCATTTCTCTAACATTTGCAGTCATGCCTTCAGCTGCCTAGGCCCTAAACTCTGGAATTTCTTCCTTAAAGTTCTCCACCTCTCTCCAACTCACTCTCTTCCTTTAAGGGTCTGATTAAAATTTGCCTCTCTGACCAAGCTTTTTGTCCTAATATCTTCTTAAGTGGCTCAATGTCAAGTTTTATTTGATTACACTCCTGTGAAGTCCCTTGGCACGTTTTACTATGTTAAAGGCATTATATAAATACAAGTGTTTGTTTGTTATTGTATGTATACCACTATCTTATCTGCTCAGTCATTAGGTATGATTCATTCTCTCATCTACTCTTCATTCTCTAGCCCATTGCTGAACACATTTAAGACTGGGAAAAACAGACAAGGGAAAGAGACATTCAAGCCCAGAAGATGCCACAGAGAGTAGCCAGCATCAGATGAGTCATGAGAAAAGTTTGGAGCAATGGAGCTTTTCAACCTTGATCTGAGGTAACGGGGAGTTGAACACTACTTCAAATTAATCTTGGAGGTAACAGAAGACACAGAACAAGCTGGCCTGTTGAGCCTGCTCCACTATTCAATATGATCATGGTTGATCCTGGGCTTCAACTCCACTTTTCCGCTTACTCCCCATATTCCTTGATTCCTTGGTCTACTCCTCCTCCAGCTTCTTATGAAGTTCTTAGGAAACCCCCTTCCCCAGCATCCTGCTCCCCTACAAGATACTGAGGAAATCCACTTAGTCAATCTTAGGTCATCCATCCAGTCTCCATTTCACAACATCCCCATTGCTTAGATGATTCTGGAGTTTGTCTTTCCACTATTCTACCCAACATGGATTTCACCACCTTCAACACCTCTTTGATCCTTTTGTCTGTGACATCTTTTGATTATCTGCTCCTATCACTGCTTGCTTGTCCCTACAACCACCCCACCCTCAACTTCTCTCCCCCCACCCCCCACCTTAAACCAGCTTATATTTCACCCCTCTCCTAACTATACTTCAGTTCTGCTGAATGGTCGTGTGGACCCGAAACGTCGACTCTTTTCTTCTCCACCGATGCTGCCAGACCTGCTGAGTTTTTCCAGGTAATTCTGTTTTTGTTATGGATTTCCTTTGCATGTTCGCTCACTGTTTATGAAGAAACATTTCCTTCAGTAAGTTCCATTTCTTTCTTTGGCTAATTTGTTCTGTGTCTCCTGCTACTTCCAAGAGTAATTTTAAGTAGCATTCAGGTTGCTACTCATACTTACCTCACATCAATTTTGAAAAGCCTAAGTTGTTCCAAACATTTCTCATCACCCATCTGATGCTGGCTGCTCTCTGTGGCATCCTCTGGGCTTGAGTCTCTCTTTCCCTGATGTATTAATGACCACAAATGGACACAATACTCAAGGTGTGTCTACGAGCACACTGTACAGTTGAACATGATTTCCTCTCACTTGCACCCCTACTGTTTTCAGTTATATGGTTCAACATTTTATGTACTTTATTGATGGCTGCTCTGCATAGCTTGAACTTCTTGAGTGTTTAAGGCTTCTAAAGTGATTCCATCTCTTTAGTTCTTTGGATGCCATTACATAGAATTCCATTGAATCTACAACACAGAAATGGACCATTTGGCCCAACTGGTCCATGCAGGTGTTTCTTTGTACACAAGCCTCCTCCCATCCCTCTTCATCTAACCCAATCTTCTATTCCTTTCTCCCTCAGGTGTTTGTGTAGCATTCCCTTAAAGACAATTATGCTACTCGCATCAACAATGCCTGTGGTAGCAAGTTCCACATTGCGTCTGCCCTCTGGATAAAGAAGTTTCTCCCGAATTCCTTAGTCGATTTATTTGTGACAAATTTATATTTAGATCCCCTAGTGTTGGTCTCCCCCACAAGTGGAAACATTCACTCCACATATACCCTATCAAACCCTTTCATTATCTTAAAGATCTCCATCAGGTCACCCCCTCAGTCTTCTCTTCTCTAGAGAGAAGAGACCCAACCTGTTCAGTCTTTCCCAATGGTTGTAACCTTTCAGTTCTGGTATCGTATGGAGTACTTTTGGTTCCAGTTGCTGCGTTTCCTACATTACAACAGTGACTGCACTTTAAAAGTGTTTAATTGCCTGTAAAGGACTTTGGGACTTCCTGAGGTGAAACAGCTCAACAGGTCTAAAAGAAGTCAAAGAAAGGGGACCCGAGCACACGTTTGGACATTACAATCCTACTGGTGGGCTGCAGGTGACACTTGTTGTATCTGAAATATGATGTCTGTGTCCAGTGCAGTCAATTACCTCCAGTTAGGGGCAGTATATCATCACAATCTACTCTCGAGAATGCCTGAGCAACTATTGCTCCTCCTCTTCCTCCTCCGAACAAAATCAAATGCAAAAAGTTATTTCCACTGTAAAACTCAATGTATCAACATTTTTAATGTAGCAAAAAATAGTTCTTAGTGTAGACCTTTTAAAATGTCTTTCATAAATTCCACACATTAGTGGTGCCAGACGCCTGTTTTATGTGGGCAAGCAAGCAACTAAAATCTGTACTGGCATAAACACTGTGAAATCACAAGGGTATCTTAATAATACTCATCAGGGTGATGGCTAAAATTGATATAATCAACTGCATTCTATGAGTGATTTAGGAACCAACACAAAACCTGACTGGGAAATTGTGTGGTTCCCAATATCTTCATGTGGTGTGGTTCTTTAAGCACTAGTCAAGATTCCCGCAGTCCCCCAACACCCACAACCAGGCGGTACTGTCCCTTTAACGGGTGCCCCAGATTCCCAATACCCCTGCCCCCTGTGTAGTGCATCTCTGTAAGGGCTTTGTGTGTTTCCCAATGCACCTCTCTCCGAGTGGTTCGGTTTCTTTAAGGACTGCTCCATGATTCTAATGCACTTTGCCCTTTGTAGTATGGTGTCTTTAATGGTTGTTTCATGTTCACAATACCCCTCCCTGTTTGTGGTGCCATCACTTTAAGGGTTCTTTCAAGTTCGCAGTGTCCCTCACCTGGTGTGGTGCTGTCTCTTTAAAGGCTGCTCCAGATTCCAATGCCTCTCCACCTGGGTGGGGCGGTCCCTTTAAAAGATGTTCCAGATCCCAATGCCCATCCAGTTGGATGGTGCAGCCCCTTTCAATCCCTCTCCAGATAACATTGCCCCTCCTCTGGATGGTGCGGTCCCTTTAAATCCCTCCAATGCCTGAACAAGGGAGATTCAAACAAAAAAGGAAAATGTCATAAAAATTGGGCCAGAGAAGGTTGCAGTTATAATGGGCAGCTAAACAATAAATTGAATAAAAAGTGAAGACACCATTACTCTGTGGTGTGTCCCTGCTCCAACTCATCTTCGTGGGCGGAGCTTTGGAAAGGGCTGCGAAAGCGGCTACAGCAACACTTATCCCAGGTACGATGGAAGAAGGAATGTCAAAGGGATATTGTCAGAATGTCCATAAAATTCCCCACTTTGAACTGGGATGCAGTTGACCTAATATCTGAATTCGGAATGTTTAAACAGCATACAGGGCTACGGTTTCTTGATTCAGGTGTGTCTGAACCAGACAAGCAGGCCATAAAAATTCACCTAGCAACCGGGAATGAAGGTCTACACAGGCTGAACACGTCGGGATTAACAGAAGAGCTAAAGGGTCCCCAAAAGAAGTGCGCCGGAATTTTACAGTCCCGGTGCGGCAGGGATGGGGCCATAAAATGCAGCGAGGCATTCCAAGCTCCATTGACTTCAGCGGGAACGTTAAATCCTGCTGGCGTAAAATTCCGCTCCACGGACTACATTGGAAGACCAGGTCAGAGTCAGGTTAACCTTCCGTATTCATCAACCGGAGTTCATGTCATTTTGATAACAGCCTACAGAATCCATTGGCCGCTTCGTCAACTGGTGCAGAGTAAAGGGTACGTACTGTGATTTTTCGAATGCAGAGCTAGCAGGTAGAATTGTTGAGCCGATGATCGCATCCACCCCCCTGGAAGCATCCCAGGAAAATCTGCTAGACAAGCTCAAAATGTATAGCATCGAAGAGCTACACAAGGATGGACGTAAGTGCGAAGGGGTCCTTACAGGTCACGAAAACTTACAGGTCCTAAGAATAACCCCAATTGTTGACGCACTCAGTAGAACACCCAAAACTAGACATGTGGAAGGTACGGCCTTCTGCCTGCAAGGAGGAAATGCCCAGCTTTTCATCAATTCTGCAAGGCCAGTGGCAGAAAGGGCTATTGACAGAGACAGTGCACTAGAGGAAATGCTGATGCAGCTACAAAGAGCCGTGCACTGATCCAACCAGACTGCACAACGGGTACCTTCTGGCCATAAGAATGGCCATTTGGTATCCCGTCATTCGGGTGCCTGGCATGCGCAGTGACAGTGTGATGACTTAAACTAATGACATGTTGTTGTTCTCCCCTAGAATCACCAGCTTGCCTTCAAACGCTGGACTCCAATGAACCACCCTTGATGCCAGAGGACCACTGGGCTTTAGATGCACCTGCCTCACACCCCCTCTCTGAACCAGGCACTGGCGCAGATACTAGCACCTCGGTGGACATTAGGTCAGCAGCTAGAATGTCAGTGCCTAGCAGTGAGGATACTTCACATTCACTTGAGGAGCAGGCGGAGGCAGAGGGTGCCAGGGTGCTGGCAGTTGGAGGGCTGCTGGAGACCAGGACGATGCTGATTTGAAGGCAGATGATGCACCTCTGGAGTCGTCCATTAGGTGGCAGATGCTGGATGTCCAACGGGATGTGGGGGAGGATCTGGCAGAGATCCATGAGGATCTTCGTGCCATGATCTCTGTTGTGGAGGAGTCCATGTGGAGCATGAGCACTGCGTTGACCCTCCTGGCCGAGCACACTACCTCCTCCATTGAGAGAGTGGCGACTCTTATGGAGAGGCAGCTCCAGGGCCAGAATGAGGGGTTCCTGGGGTTGTGCTCGGACCTGCAAGCCCTCACACAGGCACTGATCTCAGGTGGTCAGTCTCCATGTGGGAGATGGATGAGGCACCCATAATCCCAACTAGGTACCCGTCCACCAATGATGGGCAGGGAAGTCCAGAGCCACCTCATGTTGGCGCACGAGCTGCTTGTCATCTCTGCGGGCTCCTCTCAGGGCACTCTGGATTACGGCTGCAGCTCCTCCGTCCCTCTGCATTGACCATGGTATCTGACGAGACTGCGATGACTAGGGAGATGCCAGCCATGGCACTGGATGCTCCCTCCCAGGCGGGGCCTGCACAGGCTCCACTGGCTAGAGGACGACCACCAAGGTCATCAAGGCCAACAAGACAGCAGAGTCAGCAGGTTGTCTCCAGTGCCACTGCCAGCGAGGTGCGTGGGTGCAACAGCACTCGCAAACGTGAGTTTAAGGCACCATGAGCACAAAAGGGACTGTTCATGGGTGATCTTCTGTTCTCTATGTTTTGTTAATATGTTTACTGATGTGACCATTAACGCCATATATTGTTATGCTCATTTGATGTGAGTGTCAACATGATATAAATTTTGCTTTTGTCTTAATGGTCTGAGTATGCTTCACTTGGCTTGTAGGTGCAGGGTACGCCAGTATGTAATGCTGGACGTGAGTGACTCTAAACTTTATTGCACAGGCACTGAGTGGACTTTGGGTTCAAAGGAGAGGGCCATTTCAGACATCCAGGATGGAGGCGGCAGCCCTTGCGTGAGGTGGAAGCAGATCTGTGGCAGCCGAGCTGAAGGAGCTTTGGATCAAGGCATCCCTGGTGTCCCTGCCTCCCTGAAGGATCCAGAGGTCTGGCTCCATGCCCTCAGCATTCTCCTCACCATGCTCCTCTTCTGACTCACCACTGGATTCATCCTCTGTGGCCTGTGCAGCTGCTTCAAAATCCTCTTCTTCCAGTGGGTCTCTTCTTGCCAGAGCCAGATTGGGGAGAACGCAGAATGCAGCCACTATCAGTGACACCCACTTTGGGGGGTATTGTAGTGCTCCCCTTGAACGGTCCAGGCATCGGAAGCGCATTTGAGAAGACCTATGGTTCTCTCTACCACCACACTTGTGGAGGCATGACTCCTATTATAATGCTGCTCTGCCTCTGTTCTTGGGTAGCAGAGAGGCGTCAAAAAGCCACCTTTTCAATGGATAGCCCTTGTCACCCAGCAGCCATCCATCTTGTTGGGCTGGAGCACTGAAGAGCCCCGGCACCTGTAAGTGTCTGAGGATGTAAGCATCATGGGAGCTGCCATGGTACTTTGCACACACTTGCAGAACCTGCGTCATGTGATCACAAACTATCTGGATGTTCATGGACTGGAATCCCTTCCTGTTCACCAAGGCACCCGGCTGATCCACTGGTGCCTTGATGGCCACATGTGTGCAGTTGATTGCTTCCTGGATGTGGAGGATCCCAGCAATCGCTGCAAAGCCTCTGGCTCACTCAGCCTGGCTGGCCTCGTCCGTACGCTAATGAATAAATGTTATTAGCCGCCTGAACAGAGTGTCTGTCACCAGCTTGATGCAACTGTGGACAGCTGATTGGGAGACTCCACAAAGATCCCCCACTGACCCCTGGAAAGAGCAGGAGGCATAGAAATTGGGGGCCACTATGACCTACAGAGCCACTGGCATGGGGTGTCCACCCACACAGTCGGAGCTGATCTCAGGCCCAAACATCTGACAAATGGAGGTCACTGTCTCCCTGGAGAGGCGGAGCCTCCTTCGACATTGCACCTCTGACATATTGAGGTAGCTGCATCGCTACCTGTAAACCCTGGCAGCAGGATAGTGACATCTTCTGTGGCCCCTTCGGCTTTGGAATACCTGCTGACCCTTGTGCCTGCGTCTCTCCTCTCACAGGTCACTCCCCTGGAAGCTGCACAGGGGCACCTACCTCCTCTCCCTTCTGCCCCTCTCTTCCTCCTCAGAGGAGGTGCCACCAGCGGAGACCACGATCCCCATTACCATGGTAACAGAAGACTGTCCAGTGCCTGGAAGGGTCCGCATGGTCAAAATCCTCTAGGGGCCTTGGAGATACCAATGAGTCCTGAAATAAAGCCTAGAAATGCTAAGACTGCAGCTCAGAACAGAGATGAAGCTGTCAAGTTCAAATAAGCAACCAGCAGCAAACTCTCTCCTAAGCTCCTCACTACCCACAATGGCAATGCTGCTGACCCTTTTTATCCTGCCCGTAGATGAGGTTTAGTTAAAAGTGGGCTGCCCGCCCGCCTGCTTTGCCCATGCGATGAGCGCTAAATCATTTGGGCAATGTAAAATCGGGATCAATTGCCTTTTTAATGGCCTTAAGCGGCCCTTTAATTGTTGGTGGGCCCGGTTCTGACACCCGTGTGTGCCTGCCGACCTGAAGATTGCTCGCGTGCAGGATGACATCGGGATGATCGCCTGAGGTCATCTCACGCTATTTCACGTCCACTCAGGTCGAGCGCACGTCCGCCCGCGAGACCTAAAATTCTGGCGTGCATGTTTCGCACGGTCAATCTCGTGGAAAACATAAACACCATCACACTATCCAAAGTGTTTGCCAAGATTCAAATTATCTGCCCTAAGAAAGTTATTATTTATTATTGGCCAAGATTGACGTGGGGCAAGAGCCAACATACAACCCCTGTGAATTCTAAAAGACATTTATCCAGAGACATGGAAGGCCATGGCAAAACCTACTGCTGTGAAACTTTCAGAGTATAACAGAGTTCACTAATTCTATGTCTAGGATCCATAGTTCTGGAATGCAAATACAATTAATGTTCCTGGGTATCTCAGATGTTCTAGATTGTGGAAACTAATGGCCCAGCAATTGCAGGTCTACCGACATGTCATGGAATCAGTCAGGCATCACAAGGCAGATGATATAGCTGTTCTGGGAAGAACAAAGCAAGAACATGACCACAATCTGCACTTATGCAAGTGGCACGTAATGAAGGACTGGTGTTCAGAATTCTGAAATGTGACATCAACATGCAGCAGATCAATTTCTTCAATTCTTGATTATTGCTGAAAAAAGAGACATGTCGAAGCTTTTCGTCTTGCACAAAAACAAAATAAGTGACAGCCATTCACTGACTCATTCCTCAGGGCAATTCCTTGACCAATCAGGGTCAAGCTGCCTGGTTTAAATGTCAACCAATACTAAGCAGTTAACTGTCAGTCACCATCAATTGGTGCATTCTCAATGGCAACGCATCTACCAATCAAAGTCCACTTGCCAAATAATTAGCACTCTCTTCTCATACAATATAATTTCTTATTTTTCCCTTATATATTGGTATTCTTGCGAAGTGTCCTGATGAGTGCGAGATGAAAAGCTTTGTCATGTCTCTTTTATCAGCAATACCCATGTTCTGTACCATCAAACGACTATTTTTCAGTTCTATTTATTCCGGTGCTGGCATATGTCCCGATCCAAGTAAAGTAGAGGATATTAAATCCATGCCAACTCCTCAAGATAAGGATGATCTTCGAAGATGTCCAGGTCTCTTTATTTTCTTGTCTCCATACATTCCCAATTTCGCTCAAAAATGTTCATTACAAAGGGTATTGTTGAGATGTGCCTTTCCTGTGTCATGAAGGTCACCTATACCTCTTTGAAGCACTGAAACAGTCTTTATCAGAAGCATCGACATTCCAATTTTATGATTTTTTATTCATTCAAGAGATGTGGGCATCGCTGGCTGGGCCAGCATTTATTGCCCATCCCTAGTTGCCCTTGAGAAGGTGGTGGTGAGCTGCCTTCTTGAACTGCTGCAGTCTATGTGGTGTAGGTACACCCACAGTGCTGTTAGGAAGGGAGTTCCAGGATTTTGGCCCAGCGACAGTGAAGAAACTGAACTTATGACTGAATTTATGATCCTCAGGAGACAACTCCCTGGAGCTAGATGCCTCACAGAGAGGCCTGGGAGCATACATACTACAAAAAGACAAACTGAATGCATCTGCTTCAAAGTCTCTGTCCGTAACGTAATCCAACTACTCCAACATCGGGTGGGAAACATTAGCTTTAGTGTTTGGAATCATGTGTTTTCATATCTATATATTTGGCAAAAGATTTGCGGTAGAGACCGACCACAAGCCACCGGAGATGATTTGGTGAAAACCATTGACCAGTGCACAACCAAGATTGCAACGTCGCTTGATAAAGATTCAAGGCTATGACTGTGAGATTAGGTACAAGCCAGATAACATGGTGGTCACATCGGGTACACTTAGCAGATTGCCTAACCCAGCGAAAACAGAAGATACATCCTTGAATCTACAAGTTGACTTCATTCACATCAAACTTGAAGACGTTCTCCAAATTGACCTGGTAAATCTTGTGCAACACAAATGCCGGCAGCTGCAAAAGGAAACGATGAACGTTTCTACGCTACAGAAACAGTGGAAAACCATCATCGAAGGATGGCCTGATTCAGTTCAGCATGTCCAAGATTATGTGAGACCATTTTGGCCTTATTGGGATGAGCTAGACATCTCCCTGGGAGTCATCTTTAAAGTCAGGCAGATCATCATACCGGAATCTTTGCGACCTGATATTCTTCAACAACTTCATCAGGCATACATTGGCATAAATTGGATGAGGAAACCTGCAAGGAAGACAGTTTATTGGCTGGGTATGAACAATGACATTGAAGTTATTGTCAATGGTAATCTCAGCCCTGTCGACTCTGCAAAGTCCTTCTTACTAACATCTGAGGCTAGTGCCAAAATTGGGAGAGCTGTTTCACAGACTAGTCAAGCAACATAATCATACTCACAGAATCATACCTTACAGATAATGCCCCAGACCCCACCATCACCATCCCTGGGTATGTCCTGTCCCACCGGCAGGACAGACCCAGCAGAGGTGGCGGCACAGTGATATACAGTTGGGAGGGAGTTGCTCTGGGAGTCCTCAAAATTGACTCTGGACCCTTTGAAGTCTCATAGCATCAGGTCAAACATGGGCAAGCAAACCTCCTGCTGACCACCTACTGCCCTCCCTCAGCTGATGAATCAGTGCTCCTCCATGTTGAACATCACTTGGAGGAAGCACTGAGGGTGGCAAGGGCACAGATTGTACTCTGGGTGGGGGACTTTAATGTCCATCACCAAGAGTGGCTCAGTAGCACCACTACTGACCGTGGTGGCTGAGTCCTAAATGACATAGCTGCTAGATTGGGTCTGCAGCAGGTGGTGAGGGAACCAACAAGAGGGAAAAACGTACTTGACCTCATCCTGCCTGCCGCAGATGTATCTGTCCATGACAGTATCAGTGGGAGTGACCATTGCACAGTAATTGTGGAGATGAAGTCCCGCCTTCACATTGAGGACACCCTCCATCGTGTTGTGTGGCACTACCACCATACTAAATGGGATAGATTTCGAACAGATCTAGCAACTCAGGACTGGGCATCCATGAGGCGCTGTGGTTCATCAGCAGCAGCAGAATTGTACTCGAACGCAATCTGTAACCTCATAGCCCGACATATCCCCCACTCTACCATTACCATCAAGCCAGGGGATCAACCCTGGTTCAATGAAGAGTGCAGGAGGGCATGTCAGGAGCAGCACCAGGCATACCTAAAAATGAGGTGTCAACCTGGTGAAGCTATAACACAGGACTACTTGCATGCCAAACAGCTTAAGCAGCAAGTGATAGTCAGAGCTAAGCGATCCTACAACCAACGGATCAGATCTAAGCTCTGCAGTCCAGCCACATTTAGTCGTGAACGGTGGTGGACAATTAACCAACTCACTGGAGGAGGAGGCTCCACAAATATCCCATCCTCAATGATGGAGGAGCCCAGCACAGCAGTACAAAAGATAAGGCTGAAGCATTCACAACAATCTTCAGCCAGAAGTGCCAAGTGGATGATCAATCTCAGCACAGATGCCAGTGTTCAGCCAGTTTGATTCACTCCACATGATATCCAGAAATGGCTGAAGGCACTGGATACTGCAAAGGCTATGGACCCTGATAATTTTCCAGCAATTGTAATAAAAGACTTGTGCTCCAGAACTTGCCACACCTCTAGCCAAGCTGTTCCAGTACAGCTACAACACTGACATCTACCCAGCTATGTGGAAAATTGCCCAGGTATGTCCTGTACACAAAAAACAGGACAAATCCAACCCGGCCAATTATTGCCCCATCAGTCTACTCTCCATTATCAGTAAAGTAATGGAAGGGGTCATCAACAGTGCTATCAAGCGGCACTTGCTTAACAATAACCTGCTCACTGACGCCCAGTTTGGGTTCCGCTAGGGCCACTCAGCTCCTGACCTCGTTACAGCCTTGGTTCAAACATGGACAAAAGAGCTGAACTCCCGAGGTGATGTGAAAGTGACTACCCTTGACATCAAGGCTGCATTTGACAGAGTGTGGTATCAAGGAGCCCTAGCAAAACTGGAGTCAATGAGAATCAGGGGGAAAACTCTCCGCTGGTTGAAGTCATACCTAGCACAGAGGAAGATGGTTGTGATTGTTGGAGGTCAGTCATCTCAGCTCCAGGACATCACTGCAGGAGTTCCTCAGGGTAATGTCCTCGGCCCAACCATCTTCAGCTGCTTCAGCAATGGCCTTCCTTCCATCATGAGGTCAGAAGTGGGGATGTTCACTGATGATTGCACGATGTTCAGCACCATTTGCGACTCCTCAGATACTGAAGTGATCCATGTCCAAATGCAGCAAGACCTGGACAATATCCAGGCTTGGATTAACAAGTGGCCAGTAACATTCACGCCACACAAGTGTCAGGCAATGTTCATCTCCAACAAAAGAGAATGCAACCATCGCCCCTTGATATTCAATGGCATTACCATCACTGAATCCCCCACTATCATCATCCTGGGGGTTACCATTGACCAGAAATTGAACTGGACTAGCCATATAAAGACTGTGGCTACAAGAGGCTAGGAATCATGCTTCGAGATCCCAAATGCAACCAGGAATAACATCCAAGAATGACTCTGAATGGGCTCTGAAGAAGAGTCATACGGATTCGAAACATTAACTTTGTTTCTCTCTCCATAGATGCTATCAGACCTGCTCAGTTTTTCCAGCATTTTCTGTTTTTATCCAAGAATGACAATCCCACAGATCACTGCAATGTTACCAATACAAGATTTGGGCATACCAGCAGACTACCATTATGTTTTAGAGATTCATAGATTCATCAGTCCTATGCACTTATGTGATGGTAACTAAGCTTGAATATGTATTGTAAATAGTTACACTTCTTAGGAAGGGGGGAAAGTATATTTAGACAGAAAGGGGGATGTTGTAATATGCCTTTAAGGGATATCAGCATGACATCACTAGAAGGGAAATGTGCCATATGATTTAGTCTTAGTTTCACTTTTTAAAAATTTGCTCATGGTCAGGCCAGCATTTATTACCCATCCCTAGTTGCCCCCTAGTTTGGGGGGCATTTAAGAGTCAACCACATTGCTGTGGGTCTGGAGTCAAATGTAAGCCAGATCAGGTAAGACAGCAGATTTCCTTCCCTAAAGGGCATTTGTGAACCATGGATTTTTACAACAATCGACAATGGTTTTAGACTTTTAATTCCAGATTTATATTGAATTCAAATTCCACCATCTGTCGTGGCAGGATTCGAACCCGGGTCCCCAGAGCATTACTCTGGGTCTCTGGATTACTTGTCCAATGACAATATCACTATGTGATCACCTCCTCCCTATGCTTGGAGCAGAGCACACAGACAGAGCTCTGATAGCTTTCTACCTAACTATAACTGTTCTCATGTGCCTTGTCTTAATAAATGAACCCACAATATGTTTACACAATCCCTTATGAGTGATTGGTACTTTATGTCTTGTACAGTAAATAAGCCCAAGATATTATATTATAATGACACGATAATGTGGTCCCTTTAAATCCCTCTGCAGGTTACAATACACTTCCCCCTGGGTGCTGCAGTCCAATTAAATTCCTCTGCAGGTTCAAATGTGCCTTCCCCTGGGTGCTGTGGTCCCTTTAAATCGCTCTGTAGGTTCCAATGACGCTCCTTCTGGGCGGTGCAGTACTTTTAAATCCCTCTGTAGGTTCCAATGCCACCCCGCACCCACCGCACACCCCCCCACAGCCCCCTCCACTCCCGGCGATGCAGTCCCTTTAAATCCCTCTGCTGGTCCCAATTGTCCTCCCCCAGAGTGGTGCAGTCCCTTTAAATCCTTCTGCAGGTCGCAATTCTCCTCGCCGGGTGGTACGGTCCCTTTAAATTCCTCTGTGGGTCCCAATGCCCCTCTTCCTGGGCGGTGCGGTCCCTTTAAACCCCTCTGCAGGTTCCAACGACGCTCCCTCTGGGCAATGCAGTCCCTTTAAATTGCTCTGTAGGTTCCAATGAGCCCCCCCGGGTGTTGCGGCGCTTTTAAATCCCTCTGTAGGTTCCAATGGCGCTTCCTCTGGGCGGTGCAGTACCTTTAAATCGCTCTGTGGGTTCCAATGCCACCCCGCACCCACCAGCCCCCCCCCACTCCTGGCGATGCAATCCCTTTAAATCCCTCTGCCGCTCCCAATTGTCCTCCCCCAGGGGTGGTGCGGTCCCTTTAAATTCCTCTGCGGGTCCCAATGCCACTCTTCCTGGGCGGTGCGGTCCCTTTAAATCCCTCTGCAGGGTCCCGATGCCCCTCCCCCCTGGGGGCGGTGCGGTCCCTTTAAATCCCTCTGCAGGGTCCCGATGCCCCTCCCCCCTGGGGGCGGTGCGGTCCCTTTAAATCCCTCTGCAGGTTCCCATCATTCCCATTGTCTGTAGTGGCCCCGCCCCTCGGTTCACAGGAGGGAAAATGGCGGAACCAGGGAAAGGAGTGAGTGCCGGCTTCATCGCCAAGAATGTCCAGAAGAAGATTAACCGGGCGCAGGAGAAGGTGAGGGGGGGTTGAAGGGGCGGGGAAGGGGGGAGAGAAGGTGAGCGGCTTGTGAGGGAGGCTCCGGCTCCGGCTCCTCTTCGCCCCCGCCGGCTCGGCTCGCTGCGGACAGTCAGGGGAGGGAGGGAGGGTTACCCGGGGCTCCCGAGCCGGGGCTCCCGAGCCGGGGCTCCCGAGCCGGGGCTCCCGAGCCGGGGCTCCCGAGCCGGGGCTCCCGAGCCGGGGCTCCCGAGCCGGGGCTCCCGAGCCGGGGCTCCCGAGCCGGGGCTCCCGAGCCGGGGCTCCCGAGCCGGGGCTCCCGAGCCGGGGCTCCCGAGCCGGGGCTCCCGAGCCGGGGCTCCCGAGCCGGGGCTCCCGAGCCGGGGCTCCCGAGCCGGGGCTCCCGAGCCGGGGCTCCCGAGCCGGGGCTCCCGAGCCGGGGCTCCCGAGCCGGGGCTCCCGAGCCGGGGCTCCCGAGCCGGGGCTCCCGAGCCGGGGCTCCCGAGCGTCAGTAATTTGGAGAGGAGGGAGAGGGGGGCAGGCGAGTATGGGGGGGGAGGGGGAGAGAGAGGGGGGGGCAGGCGAGTATTGGGGGTGAGGGAGAGAGGTGGGGGCAGGCGAGTATTGGGGGTGAGGGAGAGAGAGGGGGGCAGGTGAGTATTGGGGGGGAGGGGGAGAGAGAGGGGGGCAGGCGAGTATTGGGGGTGAGGGAGAGAGGTGGGGGCAGGCGAGTATGGGGGGGGTGAGGGAGAGAGGTGGGGGCAGGCGAGTATGGGGGGGGTGAGGGAGAGAGGTGGGGGCAGGCGAGTATGGGGGGGGTGAGGGAGAGAGGTGGGGGCAGGCGAGTATGGGGGGGGTGAGGGAGAGAGGTGGGGGCAGGCGAGTATGGGGGGGGTGAGGGAGAGAGGTGGGGGCAGGCGAGTGTGGGGGGCATGGTGGGAGAGAGGGGGGCAGGCGAGTATGGGGGGGCTGGGAGAGAGGGGGGCAGGCGAGTATGGGGGGAGGGGGAATGAGAGGGGGCAGGCGAGTATGGGGGGAGGGGGAATGAGAGGGGGCAGGCGAGTGTGGGGGGAGGGTGAATGAGAGGGGGCAGGCGAGTGTGGGGGGGTGGTGGGAGAGAGGGGGGCAGGCGAGTGTGGGGGGCATGGTGGGAGAGGGGGGCAGGCGAGTATGGGGGGGCTGGGAGAGAGGGGGGCAGGCGAGTATGGGGGGAGGGGGAATGAGAGGGGGCAGGCGAATATGGGGGGAGGGTGAATGAGGGGGGCAGGCGAGTATGGGGGGGAGGGAGAGAGAGGGGGGCAGGCGAGTATGGGGAGGTGGGAGAGAGGGGGGCAGGCGAGTATGGGGAGGCTGAGAGAGAGAGAGGGGCAGGCGAGTATGGGGAGGCTGGGAGAGAGAGGGGGGCAGGCGAGTATGGGGAGGCTGGGAGAGAGAGGGGGGCAGGCGAGTATGGGGGGAGGGGGAATGAGGGGGGGCAGGCGACTATTGGGGGGAGGGAGAGAGGGTGGGGGGGCAGGTGAGTATGTGGGGGTGACCCTGTATGACTCTTGTTTGGGAATTTGGAGTGTGGTCACCGTTCCAAAAGCCCCAGGGAGAAGAACCATCTCCATTTGTCGGAATCTGTTGTAGGTCAACGTATTGGAGTGTGAATGAGGAAGGGATATTTCCCCCTTTCTGGAGGACAGGGCAGAGGAGGTGTGTTTGCGCCCCCCCCCTGCCCCCACTGCACCCATTCTGGAGTAAGGTGGGGGTGGTTTGGTTGTGGTGGGTGTTGTCTCTCCATCCACAGGATCTTTGTAGGTCCAGTGTTGTACATCTCTTAGACAAATGTACAAGATTTATGCATACAGGAGGCCATTTGACTCACTGACAGGGCTGGCAAAAAAAAAAGCTATCCATCCTCATGCCATGTTTAATCTCTTGGCCAGGGCCTTGTGGATTTCGGCACCTCAAGTGCATATTTGAGTTTTTTAATGTGATGAGTGTCCCTGCCCCTGTCATTTTTTCAGGCAATGAGTTCCAGACTCCAAACATGCTCTGGGAGGAAAAAAATTGTTGTCTCAAATCTAACCCTTTCACTGGTTCCTATAGATCTATGGCCCCTGTTATTGATCCCTCTGCAAAAAGAAATTTGTTCCCGCTATCCACTCTGTTTAGGCTTCGCTTCAATTAAATTTCCTCTCAGCCTCCCCTCTTCCAAGAAAATAACCCCAGAATTTTTAAAATTTCCCCTTGCTGGTAACGGCCTTGTGAAATTCGTGTCTCAAAACAGCATTTAATTTTTCTTTGGCTGTGGATTCTGCTTCTTCATCCTCCCTGATTCGGCTCACATCTGTATCCTCCCCAGCTCTTCATCCCCACTGGTAATTCTGTGTGAATCTTTCCAGCACCTTTTTTAAAGCTTCTGAGATCTTTAAAAAAAATATATAAAATCCTATTCTCTGATCTTAGATCTCCAGGTTTTATGGCCCTGTCGCCCCAGCTCCATTTGGAGTTGAGCCTGGGTCGATCTTGCTTTATGGTCTGCCTAGCCTGCTATTTGAGTTAAGTGCCTTAGTGGTGTCTTCCTGGAGGATTGAAAACAGTCGATGGTGTTGTACATTGTTTCCCCCTAGTCCTAGTCTGCTGTAGGTGAACTGTGTGATATCAATTGTATTTAATGCTTTTGGTTTTTTTGGTTCATTTCCTATTTTTGAAAATTTATCTATTCTCTCCAAAAATTCTGCTATCATCACTTTACAAAGCTTCCTTTACTAGACATTTGCACAGCTACCGTGTTTCAACACTTTGGTTTTGGGATATTTAGAATTGTACGCAGTGCACAGGATATATGCTGGGCCTAAATGGTCATGAGCGTGGGAGGATTTCTCTAGCCTAGCCCACTTTTTTTTTCCAGGCATAATTAAAAGCCTCTTCCTAAGAAGAAGCTGCATTCTCTCTCGCCTGTAGCTGGAACAGTGACCGCATAGCTGCTTGCCAGTGTGCCAGCAGGAGCAGATACTCATTTATGCTCATTGTGTAATCTGGAATATTACAAAATGTGTGTTCCTGTTTTACAATGGCCCATGGTTTTGACAGATGAGTTTTTGATTCATTTTTGACCAATGAATGTCTGATAATATTGGATTTGGTCCTTGGATTAGAAGTATAACTCTTTTTTAAATAAAATGAGTACTGCTGATATGTGAAAAGGTAGCACTAAGATAGGACCACCATCACTGGTGGAGATATATACGGCTTTGTTTGAGAATTCTCTTATTAAGCACAAGATCATGCTTCCTCCAAAAAGCAGGGGAACTGTCACATATGTCGCCCCACCAGGGAAATGACTACCAACCCGCATATTCTTGGAAGGAGTAAATTCCCACTTCAATTCTCTACTCAGAGCATTCACATTGACACCACGGGGGATATAAATACTCTGCGTCAGATCATTGATGTCCTTGAGAGGTCGCTGGATCCCATCAAAGATGTGTTATTTTTTGTTCAAATCCACACGGCCCTAAATCTACAGCGAATGGAAACTAATTGTGAACCTAGCCCAAATTTTTAGTGGTGTGATGCTGAATCACATATGTCATGAATATCCAAGGTTTAATTTATTCTTAGCTGCGACGTGGGTGACATGCTGCAATTGTCCTTTGTGCATTTGACCTATGGTGTCAAGAGGTTCAAAATCAGCTAGTGTTTGTTCTCCTGATGCCGAGTATGCCACCTATAGTTGAATTACCTATAGAAACTCCACTCTCCAGGCTTGCATAGGAAGAATAGTCATTGGGCTGTCGTAACATGAGGCCCAGTGGTGTCCTGACACAAGCTACTGCCTTTGGGAGAAACATACATAGAAACTAGGAGCAGGAGTAGGCCATTCGGCCCTTCGAGCCTGCTCCGCCATTCATTATGATCGTGGCTGATCATCCAACTCAGTAGCCTGCTCCTGCTTTCTCCCCATATCCTTTGATCCCCTTCGCCCCAAGAGCTATATCTCACTCCTTCTAGAAAACATACAATGTTTTGGCCTCAACTACTTTCTTTGGTAGCGAATTCCACAGGCTCACCACTCTCTGGGTGAAGAAATTTCCGCCCACCTCAGTCCTAAATGGTCTGCCCCGTATCCTTGGACTGTGAACCCTGGTTCTGGACTCTCCCACATCGGGAACATCCTTCTGGCATCTACCCTGTCTAGTCCTGTTAGAATTTTATAGGTTTCTATGAGATCCCTCATTCTTCTGAACTACAGCGAATATAATCCTAACCAACTCAATCTCTCCTCATATGTCAGTCCCGCCACCCCAGGAATCAGTCTGGTAACTCTTTCGAGTTATCGATAGTCACAGATTGTAACTCTTTTGAGTACATTCACAGTTCTTGGTTTCTGGGAGTGGGACATGAACCCACAACCTTCTGATTCAAAGGCGAGGGTGCTATGAACTGAGCCACAGCTGACACCTCAATCAGTCTGGTAAACCTTCGCTGCACTCCCTCTAAAGCAAGAACATCCTTCCTCAGATAAGGAGACCAAAACTGCACACAATATTCCAGGTGTGGTCTCACCAAGGCCCTGTATAATTGCAGCAAGACATCCCTGCTCCTGTACTCAAACCCTCTGGCTATGAAGGCCAACAAACCATTTTCCTTCTTTACCACCTGCTGCACCTGCATGCTTACCTTCAGCAACTGGTGTACAAGGACACCCAAGTCTCGTTCCACATTCCCCTCTCCCAATTTATAGCCAATCAGATAGTAATCTGCCTTCTTGTTTTTGCTACCAAAGTGGGTAACCTCACATTTATCTGCATTACACTGCATCTGCCATGCATTTGCCCACCCATTCAGCTTGTCCAAATCACACTGAAGCATCTCTGCATCCTCCTCACAACTCACCCTCCTACACAGCTTTGCGTCAGCTGCAAGTTTGGAGATATTACATTTAATTCCCTTATCTAAATCATTAATACATATTGTGAATAGTTGGGGTCCCAGCACTGATCCCTGCGGTACCCCACTAGTCACTGCCTGCCATTCGGGAAAAGACCTGTTTATTCCTATTCAAAAATAAAAATAACTGGAAAAACTCAGCAGGTCTGACAGCATCTGCGGAGAGGAACACAGTTAACATTTCGAGTCCGTATATTCCTACTCTGTTTCCTGCCTGCCAACTAGCTTTCTATCCATCTCGATACACTACCCCCAATCCCATGTGCTTTAACTTCCCAAGCCGATCTCTTATGTGGGACTTGTCGAAAGCCTCCTGAAAGTCCAAATAAATCACATCCTCTGGCTCCCCCTCATCAACTCTACTAGTTACCACCTCAAAATTCCAGTAGATTTGTCAAGCATGATTTCCCTTTTGTAAATCCATGCTGACTGTGTCTGATTCTGCCACTGTTTTCCAAGTGCTCAGCTATTAAATCTTTTATAATGGACTCTAGCATTTTCCCCACTATGGACGTCAGGCTGACTGGTCTATAATTCCCTGTTTTCTCTCTGCCTCCCTTTTTAAGTAGTGTGGTTACATTAGCTACCCTCCAATCTGCAGGAACTGTTCCAGAGTCTATAGAGTCTCAGAAGATGACCACCAATGCATCCACTATTTCTAGGGCCACTTCTTTTAATGTGGGATGTAGATTCAGGCCCTGGGGATTTATCGGCCTTTAATCCCATCAATTTCCCCAACAACATTTCCCTACTAATATTGATTTTTCAGTTCCACCCTCTCTCTAAACCCTGTGTTCCCCAACATTTCTGGTATGTTATTAGTGTCCTCCTTTGTGAAGACAGAAACAAAGTATGTATTTAGTTGGTCAGCCATTTCTTTGTTCCCCATTATAAATTCCCCTGTTTCTGACTTTTTCTCTTCACATACCTATAGCAACTTTTACAGTCGGTTTTTATGCTCCCTGCAAGCTTACTCTCGTACTCTATTTTCCCCTTCTTAATCAATCCCTTGGTCCTCCTTTGCTGAATTCTAACTGCTCCCAATCCTCAGGTCTGGTTTTTTTTTTTTCTGGCCAATTTGTATGGTTCTTCCTTGGATCTAATACTATCTCTAATTTCCCTTGTAAACCATGGTTTGGCCATCTTTCCTGTTTTACTTTTGCGCCAGTCAGGAATAAACAACTGTTGCAGTTCACCCATGAATAGGGGAGTGGTGTGGGTTCTCGAAAGTGTAACTAGTTTCCCAAAGGATTGCTGAGAACTTTGGGTGGAGTTGGATGTGACTGTTAATGCTGGTTATGAATAGCATTGTTGCTATGTACCATAATGTGAATGATCTGACACACTCAATAAAAATAATGGAGTGAATAGTAATACTACTGAGTCAGCGAGTGAGTGGCAAGGCGGAATTTGTGCTTCTAATTTATCCAGGAGACTGGTTGCTGTAATTGAGTGTAGCAGGGCTGTTGCTCAAGCAAGATGCAGTGAGTGGAGGATAACTAATTAACGACTAGGTGTGTGAAATTAGTCCTGGTCAGCTGTGATTGACGAGGGTTATATTCCAATATCTCCATTCTGGTCAAAACTTGTGGCTATAAAGGCATAACAATGTGATTGCAACTATTTCCAGTATAAAAATGATTACAACAAAGTCCAAGTTGCTGGCCATCCCCTGCCTTGCTGATATATGCCGGCAACTGTTATCTGTTCTGTAGACTCTTGGTGACCGTCTATTAACCAAATATAGCTTGAAAATATGCCTACTTTTGGTACTAGTTGAGATCTTTTGTATATTTTTGCACAAACCTCTGCTCCTGCCACTGTACTAGGGGATCTCATACTACTACTTATGACAGTTTGTATAATCTTTCTGTATTCCCTTAAACTCAGGAATGTGATTGATATGACTATTTTGAAAAGCCTTTTTGGGTGTGAGGGATTGTAATGAGGGAGCAAATTAAATGTTCCTAATAAATGTGAGATTTGCCACAAGGCATGTTGAATGCATTTGCAGAGATGTCCACTGGTTTGCAGTAGAATTTTGACTAATTGGTAATTTACAGGACTTAGTTTAGAGTTTAATCCCAAGCGAAATTTGTAATGAGTATGTCTATCCAAAGAGTGACTTGCAGTGATAGAACACCTTAGTAAAACGTCCCAAGGTGCTCTGTAGGAATGTAATTTATTTAGGCCTTTGGCTTTGGGAGTTCCAAAGCGCTTTAATGTCAATGTGAGGTCTTCCTGAGCTGCAGTCACAGTTTGTAATGTAGGAAAATTTCACATGGCAAGGTCCCAGAAAGTACAATTGGATAAAAGATCAGGTAATTTGTATAAATTGGGTTGTTTGAGGTGATGTGTATTGGCCGTGGCATGGCAAGAACTCTTCTTTGAAGTAGTGCCCTGGGATATTTCATTTCCATGTGGAAGGGCAGAAAGGGCAAAGGATTAATATCATAACCAACTGTGCCATACACTCAGCGCTGCACTGAAGTATCACCTTTGATTGCGTTTAGTGTTCAGAGTAGGAGTTAAACTCATGCCCTACTGGTGAGATTGCTGCCACTGTACTAAAGTTGATTCCTTCAGGATTGTAATAGTTGAAAGTTTTGAGTGCAAGTTGGCAATGAGTAAAAATAAAAAGCAGCTGCTATGGTATGTCCTCATGATCTTTGTATAATTGGGGTGTAGTATAAGCTTCTTAAAGCAGCGTGGGTGTTAACAGTTGTACATGCTGGATTCATCACTCCAGCCAGTAAACATAAAAAAATTTACAGCTGCTCCAAGCTTTTCATTCCAGGTTACAGCTGATTCCTGATCATTCTTCCATTAAATGTTATGTTTGAAAAAGACTTGCATTTATATAGCACAACCTCTAGACATGCAATTAAAGTAATTTTTTGAAGTGTAGTCACTTTTATGCAGCCAATTTGTGCACAGCAAGCTGGTAAACAATAACGTGATATCCCTCAAATGAACATTTTAAAAGTTAAATATTGGCCAAGTCACTGGGGAAGAACTCCCCTGTTGTTCAAACAGACTGTGGGATCTGTCCATTTGAGAGGGCACAGGATGTCGGTTTAATGTCTCCATTTGAAAGACAGCACCTCAAGAGTGCAGCACTCCCCTCGGTACAGCACTGGGAGTATCATCCTAGATTGTCTGCTCAAATCTTGAGTGGGATTCTGAGGCATTAAATACAGTATCAGCTGCGCCTGCTCGGTTTTCTACAAACTACGGCAGTGAGTGTTTGACAACAAAGACCTCTGGCAAGTAAATAGAAGTCCTAGTGTACAAAGCTGTTGTCATCACCACACTCTTGTACTGCAGTGAGACCTGGACTGTTATCAGCAAAGCAGAGTGCTAGAGAAATTCTGTCAGCAATGCTTCCTCTACATCTTCCAGATTCAATGGGAGGGCTACCGAACAAACGTTAGTGTCCTCCTTGAAGCCAACTCCACAAGCATTCAGGCAAAACTCCTGCAAAATCAACTTTGAACTGGATACTGTCTGAGTGGCCTAAAACTGTTCACCCTGTTTTCTTAACTCAGAGGCCAATGTTCCAGGGAAGGACAAAGAAAAGGCTTCAAAAGCTCTCCTTGAAGCGTGGCAACATTAACATTAATGACTTGGAGTAGCTTGCTACCAATCATTCAGAATGGGGACAACTTATCCACCAAGCAGGAGGTGGTGTTGGCATAGTGGTATTGTCACTGGATTAGTGACCCAGTGTAATGCTGGACCCAGGTTTGAATCCCACCATGGCAGATGGTGGAATTTGAATTCAATAAAAATCTGTCTATTAAAAGTCTAATGATGACTATGACCAACTATCATCGATTGTCATTAAAAACCCCATCTGGTTCACTAATGTCCTTTAGGGAAGGAAATCTGGTCTGGCCTACATGTGACTCTAGACCCATGGTGGTTGACTCAAATGTCTGGAACCAATACCACATGGATTGCAGCAGTTCAAGAAGGTGGCTCACCATCTCATTCTCAAGGCAATAAATGCTGGCCTAGTTAGTGATGCCCACAAATTGGCCTCTTCACTCACATGAAAGAAACTCATGACCATGAGCAGATGTCATCCTTGACTTGAGGGACAGCTGTCCTCTCTGAATAATAGCTAACATGGGGAATCCTGGCCAGCATTCCTTTTTTCTCCTGCTCCCTCCAGTCCTGATGGGCATTTTGAAGTGATCACTAATGGTTCACTTAAAACTGCATTGTTTTCCACTCTATCTCCTTTTGCAGTGGAAATGGTTTGCATTGTCATAACTAACATTCAAAGCTGTAAGCTTTAGGTGAATGTCTAAGCTTGGCTTGATTGCTTTGTGCTTAGGAGATTGAGGCATGGTTTTATTGAGGTGTTTGTAAAAGGTGTTGGTCAGGTATGTCCTCTGGGAAATAAGGGGACATCTTAAAACTGGAGCTAGGCCATTTGGGAGAGAAATCAGAAAACACTTTTCTCCAAGGATGGTGGAAATGTAGGAGTTCTTGCCTTCAAAAGGCTATTATACATTTGTTAGCTAAAAGTATCAAGGGGTTATGGGGGGGGAATAAGGCAGGTAATGGGGTTGAGGTGCAAGTCCATTAAGATCTTGGGCTCAGGACTGAATGGCTGGCTCCTGTTTCAAACTTGTTTGCTAACGCCTGGACCTGTTTATAATTGGTATAGTTGTTTCTTGGTTCCTTGTACACAGTGCACCATTTTCATCTCAGGGACATGCTCTGAGGATGATGTCAGCTGTCTGTATTTTATAGTTGTGTGTTTCAAATCCTACTCCAGAGACTTGAGCACACAATACGGGCTGGCATTCCAGTGCAGTATTGAGGGACTGCACTGCCGGAAGTGGGGACATGACTTTAAACTGAGGCCTCTGCTGTCTCGGGTGGAAATGAAAGATCTCACTGTTCTTTGAAAAACAGAACAGTTCTGGTCTCCTGGCCAATATCTATCCCTCAATTAGCTGTGCTTTTTTTATTTTAAAAAAAAAAGCAAAGTGGATCAAGTGTGGCTTCTTGGTCAGGGTAGGTTTCTCACTAGGATTTTAAGATTGGTAATAGCTGAATAAAGGTGGACATTTTTAAGTGTTATGATCTTCAGTGTGCCACCTGAAAGAGTGGTGGAAACTCCCTTTTTTCAAAAGGGAATTGGATATAAACTTGATGCTTAAAAATATTGCCCTCCTGGGGAGGGGGGTGGCAAGGGAGAGGAGTGGGGCTAATTGGATAACTCTTTCCAAGATCAGGCAAGATGGGCTCAATGGCCTTCTGTGCTGTATCATTCTTTGACATCTGGTTATCAGAATGCTGTTTTTGGTTGCTGTATTTTCACGTGCAACAGTGACGACACTTCAACCCATTGGCTGTGAGCCACTTTGGGGTGTCCTTGGGCCATGAATGGCACGTATAAATGCGTGTGTTGTGTCTGCCTTGGTGCTGCTGACCTGACAGTATTGTGATCGCAACCCCATGGAAAATCATTACTAAGCTGACCCTTTTAATAGTGTTTCACAGTCTCCCTCACCACCAGCCAGCCAATGAGATACAGTAAATTCACCCTGAAGTGATGTTGACCAGGTATGTCTGTCTTTTGTAATTTAAACAAAATATTGTCATTCTTTATTCTGCATCTTGTCCCAATGCATGCCATGGGAAAACATTTTTAAGCTGTGATCTTCATCATGTGAAGCACTTTAAATCATCTGTAGTTAATTCTAGTATGGTTATAGTTCAACACACTCCAGATGTAACTGAGGAGCAACACCTGGGATTACTGCTGAGTGTTTTAACAGTTTGAAAGCCTTTTTAGCACTGGAAGGTTAAGCATAACCTCCACAATGATCTTGGACTGTTTGGAAAAGTCTCTTTCAGCAAATCATGTCATCTCAAATTATTCATGTATTGTATGTGTCACAAGCTTGGGTGGAACATGTCTTTTAGACCCATGGTTCTTAAAGTTCTCCACCATTTGGGTTTCCTAGCCGCCTGTCTGGGCCTGTTGTAGGATCAGGCCGTTTAATCTCTTGATCCTGCTCTGCCATTCAGTGAGATCATGGCTAATTTGTGACCTAAATCCACATTTACCCCATAATCTTCTGCTTTTCTTAATCAGGCAGCTAGCTTAGATTTTAAAATTAATCATTGGTTTGGCATTAATTACTGTTTCTGGAAAAAAGTTCCAAACTTCTATCACCTTTTTGTGTAAAAGTTTTTCTAATTTCACACCTGAAAGGTCTGGCTTTGATTTTAACATTATGCCCTCGAGTCCTAAACTCCTCAACCAGTAGGAATAGTTTTTTCTATGTACCCTATCGGTTCCCCTTAATATCTTAAATTTTCTTCAAATCATTTCTTAACCTTTTTTTAAATTCCTGAACACAGCCCTAGTTTGTGCAATCTCGTTTAGTCAACAAAATCATGGAGAGTGAACTAGATGGATCTTGGCCTTCTCATATATATCTAGCAATCCCAATGCATTTACTACTTCAAGGGAGGTGGAATGATTTTATTTGCTCTTTCTCTTTCTGTCTCGCTCTTTCTCCCCACCCCCCCCAAAAAAAAATAATGTTGATGTTGCTCCAATGCTGATGTTAGAAATTACACAATGTGGATCATTCTCTGTGCTGGCTAGCTAATGGTGGAAAGAGACCTTTGCTAATGGCTAATCTGTAGCCTAGTGCATGGAAATAAGTGTATAGTTCTGGAGGGCAGTTTGTGTGCACTTTAGCTTCTTGCATTGGAGGCTGTACAGTGAAGGTTCACTAAGCTGGTCCCTGGGATGAAGGGGTTGTCCTATGAAAGGCTGAGTAAATTGGGTCTATATTCTCCTAGTTTAGAAGAGTGAGAGGTGACCTTGTTGAAACATACAAGGCTGTGAAGTGGCTTGATAAAGTAGACACTGAGAGACTTCCCAACCAGTGGAAGCAAAACACATGGGGGGCACAGATCTGGATAAGGGACAAATCATTTAGGAATGAGCTGAAGAGAAATTACTTCACTCAAAGGATTGTGAATCTTTGGAACTCTCTGCTTCAGAAGGTTGTGGATGCTCCATCGCTGAATACATTTAAGGCTGGGATGGACAGATTTTTGATCTCTCGGAATCGAGGGATATGGGGAGCAGGCTGGAAAGTGGAGTTCAAGCCTAGATCAGCCATGATTGTATTGAATAAGCAGAGCAGTCTTGATGGGCGGTATGGTGTACTCCTGTTTCTGTGTTCCTGTCTTGTTCCCCTCAGTTATCGTAATATTTAGCAATAAGGGAGTTTGCTAGAATGATCTGTTTTATCTGGTGTTTGGGTGGACTTGCTATCCTTTTTCTAGCTGTTGTGTTTTACGCTTTAGGTTTATGATGTTTTTGTTATTGCCCAGTTCTATTCAGAGCCTTTGTGTCACCTAGAACATCATTGATGTAACGGGGAGCCATGAAGTTGGCTCATAGTTAGAAGGCAAAAACCTGAGGAATTGGTTGAGAAGTTAGACTCCTCTCCACCACCACACACACACACACACTCCCCCACCCCCGGAGGATGAAGTTTATAGGTGCAAAGGAATAATGCTTTAAATAGTTAGATGATCTACCAATAACTTGCATTTTATATAGGCCCTTTTTTAATGTAGTTAAAGGTGCTAAGCTGCTTCCCAGATGTCCAAGTCCGATAAAAGTTGGCACCGAGCTAAAGGAGACAGCATTGGGATGGGTGACCAAAAAGCTTGGTCAGAGGTAGACTTCAAAGGGTCTTAAAGAAAGTAGTGATTTGTTTTTTTTTGGGTGGGGTGGAATTTCAGAGTTTAGGGCTGAGACAGCTGGAGGCACAGCCACCAATAGTGAGATGTAAGTCAGCGATGCACAAAAGCCTGAAATTTGAGGAATGTAGAGATTATTGAAGGTTGTAGAGCTGGAGGAGGTTGCACAAATGGAGAGGGTGAGGCTGTGGAGGAATTTGAGCTGAGGGTGATCAAAGAGCTAGAACAGGTTGCTGGGACAGTTAATTGAGAACAAAACATTGAACTCTTTTTTTTTAGAAACAGCTGGTGTAATAGAAGAATGAGATCAAATAAGCCACAAGGGCTGCCTTTGCACAACCCATCTTGAGATGGTAATATGTCAGAAATGTCACTTCATAATGGTGAACAAGCGGAGGTGCTGAGTAAATTTTCAGGCTGAATGGGAGAAAAGAATCCATTTTTAATAAATTCAAGAATTTGAAGATGTCTGTTTCAGGACACAACAATGTGGCTTTTCTGCACTATTTTCACCTACCCTGGGTTTAATGCTGCAGACTTACAATTCCCATTACTGAAGAAAGCAATTTTTTTTTTGGAAGTGGGAGTGGTGGGAAATTGAGTGATTCAGCTTTTCCTCCTATTTTAAACATGGTGCTTGTAACAACTGAGTCCAGGCTCCAGGCAGATTGAGTCACTTGTTTATGTGCTGTTGAGGATAAGTTATATTCAGGTATACTCTGTCCCTTTGGATGGTACAAGGTGTTGCCCTGCTATCCTGTTGTTAGGGTTTGATCCCAGCCCAGACTTGTAGGGTGAAAATCTGACTGGCTGTATGGGACTTAATGAGTTTGGGCTAATCCCAAGCCCCTGTGCATGGAGACCTGTTTTTTTATATATCTTTCATGGGATGTGGGCATTGCTGGCAGGGCCAGCATTTGTTGCCCATCCCTAATTCCCTTGAACTGAGTGGCTTGTTGGGCCATTTTGGAGGACGGTTAATAGTCAACCACATTGCTATGGGTCTGGAGTCATATGTAGGCTAGACTAGGTAAGGATGGCAGGTTTCCTTCCCTAAAGGACATTAGTGAACCAGATGGGTTTTTATGACAATCAACAGTACTTCCATGGTCACCATTACTGAGACTAGCTTTTCATTCCAGAATTATTAATTGAATTTAATTTCCACCAACTGCTGTGGATTTGAACCCCTGTCCCCAAATATTAGCCTGGGCCTCAAGATTACTAGTCAAGTGACATTTCCACTGTCTCCGTTGTGCAAAACGATTTCTGATTTGGTCACTAGATTGTACAGACCAATGAATTGGCTGGTGAGAGAAATGAGTCACATTGCAGGGAGTGATGTTGATTTGTGGCTTATGATGAGTTACCCCCGAAGGAGCATAAATTTTCTCCACCTAGAATTTACAGCACAGAACAGGCCATTCAGCCCAACTAGTCGATTTTTCATAATCACAGAATTGTTAGTGTAGAAGATCAGTCAGCCTGTTGTGTCTGCACTGGCTCTGAGCATTTTAACTTGGTGCCAATCTCCTGTCCTTTCCCTGTAAACCTGCACATTGGATGATTATTTAAATAGAAATAATGCCCTCTTGTATGCCTCAATTGAAGCTGCCTCCACCGCATTTCCGGGCAGTGCCTTCCAAACCCTAACTACTTGCTGTGTGAAAGTTTTCCCTCGCCTCATGCTTGCGTGAGCTTCATCCCACCTTCCTTATTCTTGTCCTTATTGAGCTTAAACATTCTGAATGTTGTACCTCACCAGGAGCTTTCTTACCACTGCCTGAAATAAGAGTTGATTTATATAGTGACTCTCTCAGCTTCTGGATGTCTTGAAGTGCTTTACAATTGCATTGAAGTGTTGTCACTGTAAAATCTGTAATTCTTCCTTTTTCAAAATGCTTCTTTGTTTTCTTTGAGCTGCAACAAATTTAGGCTCCTCCCCAGTGTTCATGTGCATTCCAAAATGACAGCTGCTTATGTATTTGGTGTTTGGCCACATGGCCATTGAACTTGGGGCTTGGCATGCTTGATTCCTTCAACAATAGGGAGTTCCTGATTTTGTGTGCTGGGAGAGGAGCTGGATGAAAACCAGGATGTCTCCTCCATACTGGATGGGAGTAGAAATTTTGGGGAGAGCAGCAGAGTGGCTATCTGTAGACTGATATTGGCAGATGGTGGGAGGTGGTTGCATACTTAACATCTCATCCAGGGATGGTGAGAGGCATTTAATACTGGGGCTGGAAAAAATAGGAGAACACATTAAAAACACAAATTTTTTTGATTGAATGGATTGAATTTATCTTTAGATTTAATTTGGTAGGAGCGGACGGTCTGACCTGTTAGTGCAGCTCTGGTTGCTGCTGCCATCTGATCTTTGCGTGCATCTGTTACTGAGCTGTTTTCCCCTAATACGCAAGGGTCATGTAGTTATTTTAATACCACCAGTTGCGACCAGTTTTGAGTAGGACAGACACGTGCTGCAGTTCCAAAGATTTATAGTTTGAGGCAGCCCAAAATTCTATTTCAGTTTTCATTTGTCACCAGGTCCTTTTTATAAACAAAGCTCAGGCTACATGATGGCACAGGTTTACATGTCCAGTTACTTGACTCAGATTTGTACTGAGTTTCCATTGCAAGTTTTTCCCTGTTTATAACAACAGCCCATGGTATGTGATCTGTGCCTCACTTGGCAGTACTATTTGTAGCACAAGTGTGTGTTGGGAGAAGGGTGAAAGGGATTTGTGTACAGCAATCAGGAACTCAAACTCCTTTGCAACCGACAAATTACTTCTGAAGTGTAGTTGCTGTTGTAGTGTAGGGAATCGTAACAGCCGTTTGGTGCACAGCAAGATCCCACCAACAGCATTGACCGGAGAATCTTTTTGTTGGGGGTAAATTTTGCACAGGAGACTCTCCTGCTGTTGAGTGAAATAGTGCCATGGAATCTTTTACATCTGCTTGAGGGAGCAGATGGGCCCTTGGATTAACTCGCCAGTTGCACGCTGGAGTGTGAATGTAGATCACAGGTTCAAGTATCTGGAGTGGAACCTAAACACCTAAACCCATTACATTTGAGTTTGGAGGCAAGCTACACCACCATCCTGCAGCCCTCCCCACCCATCCCAAACCTCCCTGAGCCCAAGAAAGTAAATGGAGGGAGTCTGGATGATTGAGTGAAATTTGCCTTTTAATCTTGAGCATGGCCATCAGGCTGCTGGTCATCCTGTCTGCCACTTGGCAATGAAACCTTGCCATTTGAACAATAAAAGTGGCATTCGTCTTAATGCAGTGTATTTAACACAGTCACAGATCTCTCTGTGGATCTCTCGTGGACATGTCAAGGTCAGGTGGCGTCTTCAGGAAGTTGGGTTATAAGGTGTGGAGTAATTGGTCTCTGTTTTTGTCATGCACCTTGCCCTTTTATGGATTGGCAGTATAAGTTCTTAAATCCACATTTATAATGGAATCTGCCTCTAAGGTTTTTGCCCTATGATTGCATTCCACAGTTTAATGCTGCAGTACTTTCCCCAGGAGGAATGTTCAATCAGTGATTTTTTTCTGTTAATTTCTTGTGTCCATTTCTTTTAATGGAAGAAGTTAAGTGTATTTTTTAATCCGGTAGTAAACCGAATCTGAGGTGGCTGTTATCTATCATATATCTTCCATGATGCAGTAATCAGGAAAATGGGTGAATTTTAACTCCTCCTGCATCAGTGTGTGAGAGTAGCAGCAATCTGTTATCTAAGCAAGATAGGACTGTAGTTGCAAATCCCTTTTTTAATGTTAATTTGATATTTAATTTTCAGTAGGAGAAATTGTTTCCCCAGAAAGTGGCAGATGAACTAATTTAAATCATGTTGAAAGGAATTGCATAGAGAATTACCTAGAAATTGTAGCACAAACAGGCCATTCAGCCCAACTGATCTGTTCCTGTGTTTATTCTCCAGGAGACAAGTCTTGCACCTCTTTGTAGAACCCTATCAATATATCCTTCTATTCCTTTTCTCTGTCTCATACATATGAACGCATTCGCTATACATAAACCTGCCTTATAGACAAAGTATTTGGTCACCTATTCTAATCTCCTTATGTGGCTCGGTGTCAAATTTTGTTTAATGTTGCTGTGAAGCACCTGGCATCATTTCATGATAAAAGTGCTATATAACTCTTAAGCTGCTGGCCCTTCTGATGTCGAGCTGCAAAGCAATGGGAAGCCTGAAGCTGTTTTTCTATTGCACTGTGGTGGTGACGTGTGGGTCTTGTGTAACTGTCTTGAAAACACGCACACTGTGGATGGCCCTCATCTTGGTAATGAGATGTTGTGTTGTCTAGATTGTATATCCAGCGGGACTTGATGATCCAGCAAATAATCTGCCAGATGTGCAATTTCTACAACTGGAAGCTCTCCAAGCTTCAATTTTTAAAATATATATTTGTCCTCTATATCTGCATGATGCTTGTAAGGTAATTGCATCTATCACTGGTTCTTACTTGCCTGAGAGGGGTGGTGCTCTCGTCTCTGGAGTGGGACTTGAACCCATGACCTTCTGGCTCTCAGAGACAAGAGTGCTACCTACTGAGCCATCGCTCAGCTGATGATGATGGTGGGGTGCCTTCTACATTTCAGTCCTGTAAACATACAAAATTGACCAGGCAGGAAAATTTCAAATGGGTCATCTAGGCGTGCTAGTATTATGAAGACATAATTCCCTCCCCCACAGCCATGTAATCTCCAGCGACATACATAAAAAGCAGATTAAACTACCCTTATGGTGGTGGTGGTGGTGGTGGTGGGGAAACACTCTTTGGAAAAGTTCTTCTTTGACACCCACAGATGATCTCTGCCAGTCCAGGAGATCACATCAATCAAAAAAAATCCACTCTGTATGATGTGATCCCTGTCCCATTCAGAAACTCTTCTGGAGAAGGCGATGGAGAATTGGCACACGTCAGCTGGCAGTGTATTAGAGGCTCACTATTCTCTGGGGTAGAAAAAGTGCTGCTTAATATCCAGTCTATTCTAGGGATGAGGGATTTTAGCTACAAGGTTAGGTTGGAGAAGCTGAGATTGTTCTCCTTGGAGCAAAGGAGATTGAGGGGTGATTTAATTGAGGTGTGCAAGATTATGACTGGTTTAGATAAAGTAGACCAAAGTTGTTCCCTTTAGCTGATGGTGCAATGACTAGGGGGCACAATTTAAGGCTTTGGTCAGGGGGCATGTGAACTTTTATGTAGTGAGTGGTCATGACCTGAAACTTGCTTGAGTGGTGGAAGTGGAGCTGATCAGTGATTTCAAAAATAAATTTGAGCACTTGACAACTTGCAGAGCTACAAGGATAAGAGTGAAGAAATGGGACTGACCGGATTGTTACACAAAATGCTGGCACGAACTAGGGGCCAAATGGCTTCCCTCTGCCTTTTTATGGATCTGATTCTAGTCCTGCTCTTGCATAACTTAAATTAGTCTCCATTACTTCTTCTCCACCTGTTAAACTGAAATAATTGATCGATCCTCATGGTGATACCACAATGGTGGTAGGGAGGGAATTGTTGCATTTCCACCTGGAGACCAGGAAGGTAGGGCAAATATTTGTCCAAGGTAGTGTAAAGAGGGACCACGCTGTTCTTGGTGTGATTTATGGTGCTGGAAGGTATTGCCAGGTAAGTTTGGTGAGCTGTTGCATTGCACCTGGTAGATAATGTGGTACTCCAATGTGTTAGTGATATGGAATCCAATAGCATGGGGGCTGATCAAGCAAATTACTCTGTCTTGGATAGTGACCAAGCTTCCTGAGTCATGTGACATCACACAAGCAAGTGATTAAAATGTTGATTAGTTTGACCAAGCTTTTGGTCACTGGTCCTAATGTGGCTCAGTATCAAATTTTGGCAACACTTTGGGCCAATTTACTATATTAAAGACGTTGTATAGATGTCCTGTTACACTCTTGACTGAAGCTTTATATATGATGGACAGGTGTCAAGGGGTTAGCAGGTGAGTTACTCAAAGAAGTCTTGATGGCTGGTCCAGTTAAGCTTCTGGTCTCTGATCCTGCCAGATGTTGATGCTGTTGAAGATCAAAATGGAACGATGATTATTACTTGGCACTTGGAGAAGGGTACATGTTACCTGCTACTTAAGTGTTACAATCTCCATAGAGACAGTTGGCTTTTTTAAAAAAAGTTAGAAGTTCTGATAACAAAGGATGACATGACAAAATTTCACTTTGACTTATTACTGTATTAAGCAAAGTAAAAGCACTACGATTAAACACTCTTTTGTAGGGAACTTGTATTTTATACTGGAGAACCAGAAGTCCCCCTTTTTTAATTTTTTTTTAACACAACCGAAAGAAATATCTTCCCAGGTATACTTTTACACTGCCTTTTAAATAAACTTTTTTCCACCAGAGCCAGTCCAAAGTGATTCTTGGCTCTTGAGTGTTTACTTCCATTCTTTTCCCTTCCCAGCCTGGTAACTTTTAACCTCCATTATCTTTGACGATGAGGGTTTTTTTCCCCTGGAGATCCCTCCCTTTAGCTAAAGCTATGCAAACTTCCAGTTTCATTTAACTCATGAATTTGTCTTTTCAATTTGAGTTCGAGCTTCCACCTGAATATCTGTGGTGAGCCTGAAACTTTGGGGCTCTGGCTGCTTGCTCTCTCCCAGATCCTGGCAGCCCTGAGAGTTTGAGATATCTTAGAAACCCCCTCATAGCCCATCTCCATGGCAACATGCATCACATGGGCCTTGTATTCTGGTAGAAATGCTGATTAACTATCTTGACAGCCCACTCTTTGTTTTAATCTTGGAAGTAAGAACTTGACATTCTCAACATCTTCCTGGGACTTTGGGCTCTACCATTCTAACCATATTGACTCCAAGTGTGAGCACCTTGCACCTTCTTCCCCAAAACAATCTCTGCCTACCTCTAACCTTTGACAGCCATGTCACCCAGACCTGTTGTCAGGCATACTTCAGAACAGTATGCATGACCCCTTCATCGTACCCTAAATTTAAGGGAGCCCCAAAACATAACCATCTTATGAACCTTGTAATTGTAACAACAGCCAGCGTTGTCCATGGCCAACTCTAGGTTGGCAGGAATTGCTTCATTGTTTGAGTTGTGGATGAAGCTCAATACTGTCGAATCACAAATAAATAGATTTGTATCTGACTTTAAGCTGGTGAGCAGGTCATTTAAGCAGCTGAAGAGGGATGTGCCAAGGATGCTGCCTGTTGGAACTCCTGCAGAATAGTATAGGGGCTGCAGTGATTAATCTATAATAAGATTGTTGCAAAGGGTACCTTGTACTGTTACAGATCAAAGATGATTTTATTAGTGACCAACTGAGTTGAGTGAATCTGTATGATTGAAGTGCACAAGTGAAGTGTTTTTTTTTACTGCAAGTATTGGTATAAACCTTGTTTTTTCCAAAACCATTCCCCCAGTGTGTATATTTCAACATGCTAAACTCCTGAAAATTCAGTCCAATGTGAGGGCCATGCATAAAAGACATGATGTAACAATAGTTGTCCTGGCCGCATTCAGAAATGTTTTCTATTCAGTGCTCAGTTTGGTTTTTGTATTATGGAGAATAGTTGGAATCTTTTGACTTGGGGTAACATGGAATCTCTGACACCTGTGAACTGAACACCATGTTAAAAATACTAAACCAAACTCTGCTTAAGCATCCCCTCAGATGTGATGAACCCATTCTGCCCAAGGAGACAGCTACCAAATGAATGAACGAGCAGGAACATTTTTCAATTTTCACCGCATTAAGGATAAAACTGGGCATGTGGTGGGGAGGATTAATGGAGGCATTTTTAAAGTAGGGAACCAAATAGTTTTTGAGGGTGGTCTTTGAAGTCTGGTAATGACACAGTGGGGGTGGTAATAAAATAGAAGTAACTAGGCAGGGTTTTCTGAAGGATAGAGTAGGGGTTAAAGCAAAGCCTGACATTGCAACCTCATGTACTCTGCATTTGCAAGGCAGAAGCAGAACACCTGAAGTTGAGGTTGAGCAGGGGTGTGAAGGGATATCCTAAAATGGTGCTTGTAGATTGGTCTCGGGAACAGTGATGTACACTTGATCTTTATTCCACTGTTTGGCTTGAGGCCAGACATCACAGTGCAGCCAGTACATTCCTTTCTGTGCTCCTCCCAGCCACATAGAATAAACTTGCTAAATAATCAATTGGCTGTTCTACCTGTCTGCTCCTAGACAGTGTCATGGGTTTTTTGACAATAAAAGGCTTCAGTGCCCAGACCTGTCTTGTTCTGATTTCACTTGAGAGGTACCCTGACTCCCCCCTCCCCCACCTGTGATTGCCAGTGACTGGCACTGGGTACACAACTGGAGCCTCCCTTGTCTTTCCTTACAGATCTTGGTTAACTTGGATTCTGGGAAGGGAACTTGGGATGGCCCTGTTCTGTAAGATTAAGGTACTTGCAGAACCACATTAAGAAAGAGTCCAGTAAGTGCCTTAATTGCTCATGGCTAAAGGATTTTTTGGGGCAATGTGGAGGAATGAATCTGAGAGTAACCCAGATTCTTCAACTAACTTCAGTCTGTGGTTGCTCCACTTTGCAACCTTGCTGTGAGTTCCCTATTCTGCTTTTGTACAAACTGCCCTCTGGGTCCATGTAATGGCATTCCTTTGTTACTGAACTAAGTGACCCTGTGTAAAGTTCATAATACTTTTTTGGTTCCCTTTTCAGTTACCCACTGATCTATTAGCATGCTCCCCATGCCGTTATTTCCTTTTTCAGTTCTCCTGTATTTTCTCTCCAGGTTGGTTCTGAGTCTGATCTCCATCTTTAATTATCTGAGGAGCTTTAGATTTGGCTGCCCTTTTCCCCCTTGTGGGAATGTCTAAATGGTCCTCGAGCTATCTCCTCCTATGAAGGCCTCCTATTGCTCATTTGTTCATTTTTTTTCCTTCTGATCTTTCATTTCCTTCCAATCCACCTGTGCCAAATTCCCTTTTAAACCTGAAATGATTCCTCCTCCAGGTGAATATTTTCATATTTGATTGTCCCTAATATTGTGATTGCTATTTCCAAAATGCTAATTTTCTGTCTGATTATGTCTCCACACAAACCACACCCTACCCCTCTTTATCTCGCCTTATCCACATAACCCGTTTATTCCCTTAATCCACATGTTTATCCAGTTTCCCTTGAATGTTATTCACCTCAGCCACCCCTATGACTTTAAACAAAATCTGTTTTCCCCTCTTTTCCCCCCCCCCCCCATTTTGAAATAACAATTAGATTAATGGATTTTAAAATATCATTTAATATGATGTGGGCATGGCTGGCAAGGCCAGCATTTATTGCTCATCCCCAATTTCCCTTGACAAAGTGGTGAACTGATGCTTTGAACGTCTGAAGGCCATGTTGTGTCAGTGCTCCCACAGAGCTGCTGCTGGGGAGTGAGTTCCAGGATTTTGATCCAGTAGTGAATTGCATTGGAATCAATGCACTGAGGGTGTTTTATCTCTGTGCTGGGTAATAAAATGGACATCCTTGCTCTTTTATAGGGCGCATGCAAAATAAAATAGAGGAAATATTCACCTCTTCACATGTGTTGCTGCTCAAGGCTCTCCATAACAAACATGTTAATGAGTTGTTGCACAATAGATTACAATGAGCCAGTAAATGTCAGAGGACCATTATTTTGCCTTTGTATAATTCTCTGTGGGTGGGAAGATGAGTTGAGCTGGCCATGTGAAAGCACAGATTAAACAGCCTAATGACTACTCTTGGCCCCTGACAGTTCTTTGTACAGATGCTGTGAAGGCTTGCTGGTGCTATTGTGACAAAACGATTAAATGTTAGATGATGCAATGCAATTTTAACACTTCTAGATTAGAAACCTGAAGAGTGAGAAATTAGTTTGTACAGCAACCGCCTAGGAACACTATTTTATTACATGGTGGAATAGGAGGGGTTGGCATACAATATTGTCACCATTGACTGTTTTGGGAGACCTTATTAAAGAAGGCCAACACCATACAAGTGAGGTCATCAATTTTATTTCTTTAGGGAGAACAATGAGGAAATGTGAGCTTTTGCACTGTTAAAATTCTCATACCTGTTTTGTCAAATCCCTCATGTCTTTGCCCCCTCTATCCCTAACTTCTGCCAGTCCTACGAACCTCTCAGCTCTACATTCTTCCCATTCAGACCTCTTGCATGCCCCTGATTTTCATTGCATCACTATTGGTGGCTATGTCTTCTCATTGGGACCTAAGCTTTGGAATTCCCTCCCAAACCTTTCAGCCCCCCCTACCTCTCTCCCCTCATAGAACTGACAGCACAGAAGGAGGCCACTTGGACCATTGTGCCTTGTCTGGCTCTTTCAAAGAGCAGTTGTGCTTAGTTCTACAGTTATCCTGTAAGTTCTTCATCTGTGCATTATCAACAGTATTTTGCTTTTGTTTAGTTCTTCAGTATATGTCTAATTGAATCAAAAAAAATACTATTTATTAAATCTGTTTCCACCACCTTTCCTAATAGTGTTCAAGATCCCAGTGGGTGGTGGGGAATTCTCCTCATCTTCCCTCTTGTCCTTAGCCAAACATTTTAAATCTATCACCTCTGGTTATTGATCGACTGGGGGAACAGATTTTTCCTGTGTGTTGTTGAACCTCGAAACTTGACTGTCTCTGTTCCAAGAACACTCTTTAAATCTTAATCCTTTAGAATCATAGGATGGTTAGAGCGCAGGAGGCAGCCACTTGCCTCGTTGAGCCTGTGCTTTCTGCAAGAGTAACTTAGTTAGTCCCACTCCCTGTATCCCTGAAATATTTCCATTCAGGCATTTGGTCAATCCCCTTTTGAAAGCTATGATTGAATCTGCCTCTGCCAACTTTCAGGCAGTGCACTCCAGATTGTAGCCAAATGTTTTGAAAAATATGTTCTCCCTTTTTGTGCAAACGTTTGGTCACCTGTCCCAATGTGACTCGGTGTCAAGTTTCATTAACACTCCTGTGACGCACCTTGGGATATTTTAACTATGTTAAAGGTGTTGTTTAAAGACAAGTTTGGGTTCCCCCAGAGCCATTCCTCTCCTGATCTAATTACAGCCTTGGTCCAAAAATGGACAGAAGAGTGGAACTTGAGGGCAGTCACTCTCTCGCCTCTTGAGATCAAGGCAGCATTTGACAGTGTGGCATCAAGGAGCCTGAGCACAGCTGGAGCCAATGGGAGTCATGGGTGGTGGGGACACTCCACTGGTTGGAGTCATACCTAGCACAAAGGAAGATGGCTGTGGTTGTTAGAGGTCAGTCATCTCAGTCCCAGGATATTGAGGCAGAATATAGACAGTATAATGTCCTAGGTCCAGCTATCTTATCCGTGACATTCCCTCCTTCATAAGGTCAAAAGTGGGGATGTTCCTGTTGATTACACAATGTTGTTTAGCACCATTCCTGGCTCAGGTACTGAAGCAGTTTGTGTGTAGCAAGGCCTGGGCAATATTCAGGCTTGGGCAGATAAGTGGCAAGCAACTTTGTTTGGCACTTGTGTGGTGCTAATGATCATCTCTAACAAGCAAATCCCACCATCTCCCCATGACATTCAATGGCATTATCATTGCTGAAATCCCCCATAAGCATCCTGGAGCTTACCATTAACCAGAAACTGAACTGAACTGGACCAGCCATATAAATACTGTGGCTATAAGAGCAGGTCAGAGGCTGGAAATTCTGCAGAGAATAACTCAGCCCCTGACTCCTCAAAGCCTGTTCACCATCTACAAGGCACAAGTCAAGAGTGTGTTGGAATACTCTCCCTTGCTTGGATGAATGCTTCTCCAACAGCACTCAAAGCTTGACACCATCCAGGACACAGCAGCCCACTTGATTGGCACCCCATCCACTTCCTTCACATCCACTCCCTCCACCAACAGTGGTGGCAGTGTGTACCATTTACAAAATACACTGCAGCCATTCCCCAAGGCTGCTTTGACAGCACCTTCTAAACCCGTGACCTCTATCACCTAGAAGGGCAGCAGATGCTTGGGAACACACCACCTGCAAGTTCCTCCCCAAGCCCCTTGCCATCCTGACTTGGAACTATATCACCATTCCTTCACTGTCACTGGGTCAAAATTCTGGAACTCCCTCCCTAACGGCCTTGTGGGTGTACTTGCATCACAGACTGCAGCGGTTCAATAAGGCAGCTCACCATCACCTTCTCGAGGGTAATTAGGGATGGGCAATAAATGCTGGTTCATGTCCATCCTTCCCATGCCCCACTGAAATGACCTCCAGCCCAGGCACCCCTTCTGTTCTCCACCAACCCCCTCACCTCAATTGCTGTTGTCACCAGCAATTGGCAGCCACATGTGCCTGTATGTACCAGGCACTGCCCTGCAAATCAACCCAGTGACAGACGCACCCCTTAAACTGATCAATCAAAATAGTCTGGATAGACAAAAACAGGAGTGGTATTATTGATTTATTTGCCTCAGTGTTTCGCAGGAAGAGTGAGAATGCGCACATGATGTGATGGTTAAAAAGATAAACACACACTGACATGGAAAGGGGGGAGATAAACTAATCACATTTAGAGAGAAAAACTGGATGGATTGCATCCATCAGCAGTTTTAAAATGTTGGACAGAAAAAGCAGAGGTTCTGTTAAATAAGTATAAAAATTCATTAGTAAAGTGACTAGTGCCAGATGACTGGCACATGAGGGAGGAAAGGTTTGCTGACAGGGTGAGATGTGGAGTGGGGAAAGCTTGAGTGAAGTGTAAATTGCGTAGATCTGAGGCTGGACGGCCTATAAATTATATGAAATAGGAGCACATGGGTGAATAACCTAAATTTAATTGAAGTGCACCATTGTTTGCAATCTGACTGCAGAACTTGGTCTACAGTGGATAGAATAATTGAATATTTTTCACTCAACTCCTCAATAGAATTTTTGGAATTTTACTCTATATCATTGCAAACCGTTTGTACTAGTTTATAATCTCAACTATAAATTATCCCCACATCTACAGAACAGTGTGCTTGGTGTAGAGGCACCAATATTCTAGCTCCACACGGAATGTGTGCAGCCTGCACCCTACCCACCCCCAAAGGGCAAATCTATTGTGATATCCCCGTAGAGACTGAAATTTTAGAGTTCTGACTGAAAGGATCACATGATGTTTTCAGACCTTTGCCGTAACAAACTAAAAGCAACACTGCCTACTAAAAAGTGTTTAGCCAATTGCAGCCTAAACTACAAAGTTTCCCCATTTAGCCTTTAAAATGACAAAAAATTCCCCTCCACTGTTATACTTTGTCCCTTAAGTAGAAACTTCATTTCCCAGGAATGTGTCCAAAGGTATTCTCAGCTCCCAATGGCTTGCTTTCTTTTCTAGCTGGACAACCTCTAATCCCTGAACTGGTTTTCACTGCAGATTCCTCCCTCTAGCCAAAGCTAGGCAAATCTTCAGCCTTGGATTAGTACCCAAGTTCATAGGATTTAAACAAGTGTGAGCTCCTACCTGCTGTCTGTATGGTGAACAATAAAGGCTGGCTGCCTCTATCTCTCTGCTGTCTCTAATTCAAGCAGACTGGCTTGTTTGTCGGATTCTGTGATATCTTAGAAAACCCTGTAAACTGATACTATTGCTTGCTATGGACTCTTCCTTTCTTGAAGCCCATGTCCAACACAGTGTGAATCACATGGGCCTTGTGTTCAGGTAGAAATGCTAAATGGCTATGCTTTAGAGCCCCAACTCCATTCTAACTTGAAATTAAATAGGCAGTTTAAAGTATGACCATTTTTAAACCTGAAATTCCAACACCTCCCTGTGAGACTTGTATATTAACATACGAACGTAAGAAATAGGAGCAGGAGTAGGCCATTCGGTTCCTCAAGCCTGCCCTTCCATCCAATAAGATCATGGCTGATCTGCCCCAGGCCTCAACTCTTTCATGCCAGCACCTCATAGCCCTCAACTCCCCGATATTTTAAAATTCTACCTACCTCCTCTTTAAATACTTTCAGTGATCTAGCCTCCACAAATCTCTGGAGTAGAGGATTCCAGACATTCACTATCCTCAGAAGAAATTCCTTTGCATTCTCAGTTTTAAATGAGTGTTCCCTTATTCTGTAACTATGGCTCCTAGTTCCAGATTCCCCCACTTGTGGAAACACCTTCTCACCATCTACCCAGTCAAGCCCCCTCAGAATCTTGTACATTTCAATAAGATCACCCCTCATTCTTCTAAACTCTAATGAATAAAGGCCTAACCTGTTTAGCTGTTCTTGATAAGTCATCCTCTTCATCCCAGGAGTCAGCCTAGTGAATCACTTTTGGACTGCCTCCAATGCCAGTATATCCTTAAATATGGGGACCAAAACTGAACACGCTACTCCAGGTGTGGCCTCGACAACACCCTGTACAGTTGTAACAAGACTTCCTTATTTTTTAAACTCCAGCCCTCTGGCAATACAGGCCAAAATTCCATTTGCCTTAATTACGTGCTGCACCTGCATGTTAATCTTGTTTCATGCACAAGAGCACCCAGATCCCTCTGTGCTGCATGGAGAGTGTCTCTATTTAAATGATAGTCTGCCTTTTGATTCTTCCTACCAAAATGCATGACCTCATACTTTCCTACATTAAAGTCCATCTGCCAAGTTTTAGTCCACTCGTTCAACCTATCTTTATCCCCTTGCAGATTCTTTGTCCTCATCACAACATGCCTTCCCATCTACTTTTGTATCATCAGCAAATTTGGATAATTACACTCTGCCTCCTCCTCCAAGTCATTAATATAAATAGTAAATAATTAAGGCCAATTGATCCTTGTGGCACTCCACTAGTTACGTCTTTCCAACCTGAAAAAGACCCATTACTCCCGACTATCTTTTGCATGTTAACCAATCCTCAATCCATGCTAATATATTGGCCCGAATACTATGAACTCCTACCTTGTGCAATAACCTTATCAAATGCCTTCTGGAAATCCAAATAGATTACATCTACAGGTTCCCCTTTTTATCAACTCTGCTTGTTATATCCTCAAAGAACGCTAGTAAATTTATCAAACATAATTTCCCTTTCACAGAACCATGTTGACTCTGCATCAAGATTTTCTAAATGTCCTATTTCTTCCTTAATAATGGACTCTAACATCTGTCGTTGGGAAAATGCTAGGCTGACTGGCCTATAGTTTTCTGCTTTTTGTCGTCCTCCCTTGTACAGGGGTCTCACATTAGCAGTTTTCCAATCTGCTGGGACCCTCCTGGAATCCAGTGGGTTCTGGAATATTTCGACTAATGCCTCCTACCTCTGCAGCCACTTCCTTTAAAACCCTTGGATGCAGGCCATCAGGTCCTGGCGACCTGTCTGCCTTTAGTCCCATTAGTTTGTTAATACTTTGTCCCATTAGCTCCATGCTTATCTGATATCTTTGGGATGATTATAGTGTCCTCCAATATGCAGACCGATGGCAAATAATTTAAACCAATATTTTGCATTTCACTGTTCCCTGATATCAATCCTCCAAGGGCCCTACATTCACTTTAGCCACTCTCTTTATTTACCTGTAGAAGCTCTTACTGTTTGTTTTTATATTTCTTGCCAATTTACTTTCATAATAAATTTCCTCCCTCTTTATTAGCTTTTTAGTCATCCGCTGCTGGTTCCTTTTTTTTAAAAAAAAAAAAAATTCCCAATCCTTTGGCCTACCACTAGTTTTCGCCACTTGTGTGCCTTAGTTTTTAATTGGATACTCTCCTTGACCACTTTTGTTAACCACGGGTGGTTCATCCTTCTCATAGTCCTTTTTGACTGGGCTAAATTTTTGCTGAGCTGTTGTTAAATATCTGCTTAAATGTCTGTCACTCACCTTCCCCTTGGTCTGTTTTCCCAGCCAGCTTTGGACAATTTTTGTCGTACCTCTAATTGCCCTTATTTAAAATGAGGTCACTGGTTTGAGACTAAAGTTGCTTGCCTTCAAACTGAATGAAATTCTACCATACTGTGATTGCTACCCCCTAGAGGATCCTTAACTATGATATCTCTTATTAATCTTGCCTCATTACACATTATTAGATCTAAAATAGCCTTTTCCCGGGTAGGTTCTGCAATGTATTGCTCTAGGAAACAATCCCAAATGCACTCTACAGATTTGTTTTCCATGTTACCCCTGTCAATCTGATTTACCCAGTCAATAGGCAGATTTAAAATTGCCCATGATAATCGTAGCACCCTTCTTACACGCCTCCATTATTTCCCAATTTATACTTTGTCCTACAGTGAGGCAACTCTTCAGGGGGGCCTATTAATGACTCCCACCTGTGACTTCTTCCCCTTGCTATTCCTTCTTTCCACCCAAACTGATTCCACATCACTATCTATTGCACCTAGGTCACTACTCACCACTGCACTGATACCTTTTATTATCAAAACTACCCCACCTCCTTTTCCTTTTTGCCTATTTTTCTGGAGCGTTGAATATCCTTGAATATAGAGTTCCCAGTCTTGGTCACCTTGCAACCACGTCTCTGTAATAGCTATCAAGTCATATTCATTAAGATAAAAACAAAAAGCTAAAAGCTACTGCGGATGCTGGAAATCCAAAACAAAATAAAAACAGAATTACCTGGAAAAACTCAGCAAGTCTGGCAGCATCGGCGGAGAAGAAATCAGTCAACGTTTCGAGCCCTCATGGCTCTTCGGCAGAACTGAAGCATAGTTTCAACAAGGGAGAAATATAAATTGGTTTAAGGTGGGTGGGGGGGAAGAGACACATTGAGGGTGTGGTGTGAGCAGATAATCAAAAGATGTCAGAGACAAAAGGGTCAAAGAGGTGTTGAAGGTGGTGGTCTTTGTCTGAGAAAAGTGCTAATTAAGAATGGAAAACAGGATATTCAAAGTACAGCTCTAGTGGGGGTGGGGTGGAAAGACTAAAGGTTTTAGTTTTAGATTTAAAAATAATGGAAATAGGTGGGGAAAGAAGAATCTATATAAATTATTAAAAAAAAGGCGGGTGGGGGGGGAAAAGAAACGGGGTGGGGATGGGGGGAGGGGGAGTTTAAGATCTAAAGTTGTTGAATTCAATATTCAGCCCAGAAGGCTGTAAAGTGCCTAGTCGGAAGATGAGGTGCTGTTCCTCCAGTTTGCGTTGGGCTTCACTGGAACAATGCAGCAAGCCAAGGACAGACAGGTGGGCAAGAGAACAGGGTGGAGTGTTAAAATGGCAAGCGACAGGGAGGTTTGGGTCTTTCTTGCGGACAGACCGCAGGTGTTCCGCAAAACGGTCGCCCAGTTTGCGTTTGGTCTCTCCAATGTAGAGGAGACCGCATTGGGAGCAACGAATGCAGTAGACTAAGTTAGGGGAAATGCAAGTGAAATGCTGCTTCACTTGAAAGGAGTGTTTGGGCCCTTGGACGGTGAGGAGAGAGGAAGTGAAGGGGCAGGTGTTGCATCTTCTGCGTGGGCATGGGGAGGTGCCATAAGTGGGGGTTGAGGAGTAGGGGGTGATGGAGGAGTGGACCAGGGTGTCCCGGAGGGAACGATCCCTACAGAATGCCGTCAAGGGGGGTGAAGGGAAGATGTGTTTGGTGGTGGCATCATGCTGGAGTTGGCGGAAATGGCGGAGGATGATCCTTTGAATGCGGAGGCTGGTGGGGTGATAAGTGAGGACAAGGGGGACCCTATCATGTTTCTGGGAGGGAGGAGAAGGCGTGAGGGAGGATGCGCAGGATATGGGCCGGACACGGTTGAGGGCCCTGTCAACGACCGTGGATGGAAAACCTCGGTTAAGGAAGAAGGAGGACATGTCAGAGGAGCTGTTTTTGAAGGTAGCGTCATCAGAACAGATGCGACGGAGGCGAAGGAACTGAGAGAATGGGATGGAGTCTTTACAGGAAGCGGGGTGTGAGGAGCTGTAGTCGAGGTAGCTGTGGGAGTCGGTAGGCTTGTAATGGATATTGGTGGACAGTCTATCATCAGAAATTGAGACAGAGGTCAAGGAAGGGAAGAGAAGTGTCAGAGATGGACCATGTGAAGATGATGGAGGGGTGGAGATTGGAAGCAAAATTAATAAATTTTTCCAGGTCCCGACGAGAGCATGAAGCAGCACCGAAGTAATCATCGATGTACCGGAGAAAGAGTTGTGGGAGGGGGCCGGAGTAGGACTGGAACAAGGAATGTTCCACATACCCCATAAAGAGACAGGCATAGCTGGGGCCCATGCGGGTACCCATAGCCACACCTTTTATTTGGAGGAAGTGAGAGGAGTTAAAGGAGAAATTGTTCAGTGTGAGAACAAGTTCAGCCAGACGGAGGAGAGTAGTGGTGGATGGGGATTGTTGGGGCCTCTGTTCAAGGAAGAAGCTAAGGGCCCTCAGACCATCCTGGTGGGGGATGGAGGTGTAGAGGGATTGGACATCCATGGTGAAGAGGAAGCGGTTGGGGCCAGGGAACTGGAAATTGTTGATGTGACGTAAGGTGTCAGAGGAATCACGGATGTAGGTGGGAAGGGACTGGACAAGGGGAGAGAGAAGGGAGTCAAGATAACGAGAAATGAGTTCCGTGGGGCAGGAACAGGCTGACACGATCGGTCTGCCAGGACAGTTCTGTTTGTGGATTTTGGGTAGGAGGTAGAAGCGGGCCGTCCGAGGTTGGGCGACTATCAAGTTGGAAGCTGTGGGAGGAAGATCTCCAGAGGAGATGAGGTCAGTGACAGTCCTGGAAACAATGGCTTGATGTTCTGTGGTGGGGTCATGGTCCAGGGAGAGGTAGGAGGAAACGTCTGCGAGTTGACGCTCAGCCTCCGCGAGGTAGAGGTCAATGCGCCAGACAACAACAGTACCACCCTTGTCAGCGGGTTTGATGACAATGTTGGGGTTGGACCTGAGAGAACGGAGTGCAGTGAGACTTTGAGTGCAGTGAACAGTGAGTGCAGTGAACTGTCCTGGCAGACCGATCGTGTCAGCCTGTTCCTGCCCCACGGAACTCATTTCTCGTTATCTTGACTCCCTTCTCTCTCCCCTTGTCCAGTCCCTTCCCACCTACATCCGTGATTCCTCTGACACCTTACGTCACATCAACAATTTCCAGTTCCCTGGCCCCAACCGCTTCCTCTTCACCATGGATGTCCAATCCCTCTACACCTCCATCCCCCACCAGGATGGTCTGAGGGCCCTTAGCTTCTTCCTTGAACAGAGGCCCCAACAATCCCCATCCACCACTACTCTCCTCCGTCTGGCTGAACTTGTTCTCACACTGAACAATTTCTCCTTTAACTCCTCTCACTTCCTCCAAATAAAAGGTGTGGCTATGGGTACCCGCATGGGCCCCAGCTATGCCTGTCTCTTTATGGGGTATGTGGAACATTCCTTGTTCCAGTCCTACTCCGGCCCCCTCCCACAACTCTTTCTCCGGTACATCGATGATTACTTCGGTGCTGCTTCATGCTCTCGTCGGGACCTGGAAAAATTTATTAATTTTGCTTCCAATCTCCACCCCTCCATCATCTTCACATGGTCCATCTCTGACACTTCTCTTCCCTTCCTTGACCTCTCTGTCTCAATTTCTGATGATAGACTGTCCACCAATATCCATTACAAGCCTACCGACTCCCACAGCTACCTCGACTACAGCTCCTCACACCCCGCTTCCTGTAAAGACTCCATCCCATTCTCTCAGTTCCTTCGCCTCCGTCGCATCTGTTCTGATGACGCTACCTTCAAAAACAGCTCCTCTGACATGTCCTCCTTCTTCCTTAACCGAGGTTTTCCATCCACGGTCGTTGACAGGGCCCTCAACCGTGTCCGGCCCATATCCCGCGCATCCTCCCTCACGCCTTCTCCTCCTTCCCAGAAACATGATACGGTCCCCCTTGTCCTCACTTATTACCCCACCAGCCTCCGCATTCAAAGGATCATCCTCCGCCATTTCCGCCAACTCCAGCATGATGCCACCACCAAACACATCTTCCCTTCACCCCCCTTGACGGCATTCTGTAGGGATCGTTCCCTCCGGGACACCCTGGTCCACTCCTCCATCACCCCCTACTCCTCAACCCCCACTTATGGCACCTCCCCATGCCCACGCAGAAGATGCAACACCTGCCCCTTCACTTCCTCTCTCCTCACCGTCCAAGGGCCCAAACACTCCTTTCAAGTGAAGCAGCATTTCACTTGCATTTCCCCTAACTTAGTCTACTGCATTCGTTGCTCCCAATGCGGTCTCCTCTACATTGGAGAGACCAAACGCAAACTGGGCGACCGTTTTGCGGAACACCTGCGGTCTGTCCGCAAGAAAGACCCAAACCTCCCTGTCGCTTGCCATTTTAACACTCCACCCTGTTCTCTTGCCCACATGTCTGTCCTTGGCTTGCTGCATTGTTCCAGTGAAGCCCAACGCAAACTGGAGGAACAGCACCTCATCTTCCGACTAGGCACTTTACAGCCTTCTGGGCTGAATATTGAATTCAACAACTTTAGATCTTAAACTCCCCCTCCCCCCATCCCCACCCCGTTTCTTTCCCCCCCCCACCCGCCTTTTTTTTAATAATTTATATAGATTCTTCTTTCCCCACCTATTTCCATTATTTTTAAATCTAAAACTAAAACCTTTAGTCTTTCCACCCCACCCCCACTAGAGCTGTACTTTGAATATCCTGTTTTCCATTCTTAATTAGCACTTTTCTCAGACAAAGACCACCACCTTCAACACCTCTTTGACCCTTTTGTCTCTGACATCTTTTGATTATCTGCTCACACCACACCCTCAATGTGTCTCTTCCCCCCCACCCACCTTAAACCAATTTATATTTCTCCCTTGTTGAAACTATGCTTCAGTTCTGCCGAAGAGCCATGAGGGCTCGAAATGTTGACTGATTTCTTCTCCACCGATGCTGCCAGACTTGCTGAGTTTTTCCAGGTAATTCTGTTTTTATTAAGTCATATTCATTTATTTCTATTTGTGCCCTCAACTCATCTATCTTGTTACAAATGCTGCGTGCGTTCAGATAAAGACCCTTTAGCTTTGACTTTTTTTTACTATTATTGCTCATCCTGTTTCTGATTTCTGCTGCACTCTTCTGCTTATTTTCTGCCCCTTCCTCTCATACTCTGATTATCGTTTGCCTCTTCGCTACCCTGCACCTCTGCTCTCATTTCTTTTTGATTTATTAAAACTTTCCTTCAATTGAACCCTCCTCTTTTCTCCCCCTACCCCCCACCCCTCCACTAATTAGCTTACCCACAGTCTAACAGTCTTCGCACCGTCATCACAGATACTTTTGCCATTATCCACAGGTATGAACATCTTGCCCCTCCTCAGTATAACAACCTAGGACCTTTAACAACAAAGCCAGCCAAGCTTGTTGGACAGAATTCAGAACAGGTGACATGACCCCTTCTGCCCTCCGTTTTGTCCTAAATTAAAAAGGCATCTCAAAACACAATTTTACAAACTTTATATTTGTGACAAATATAATGTCCATTAGACCTTTCAACACTCTGTCTCCTCCCTGTGCTGACAGACTAAATGATTTGTGCTTAGTTGGAAAATGTGGAGTATTGAGCTGTGTGGTCTGGAATAAATCTTTCCCAACAACTATGTAACTCTGAGTACATTCACAGTTCTTGACTTTTTTTTTCCAGGAGTGGGACATGAACCCACTACCTTCTGACTCAAAGGCGAGGGTGCTATGAACTGAGCCACAGCTGACACCTCCCGAAAAATCAACGCTCATTCCAACAAATTCAACAACTCGACATTCCCTGACCGGGAATCGAACCCCGGTCACGGTGGTGAAAGCGCCGGATCCTAACCACTAGACCACCAGGCTTAGTTGGAAAATGTGCTCAGTTACCCCTGACCATTGTGTAAAAGCTAAATGAGGCCAATCTCTGTCAGCTAAGGGCCATGAAATGATCATGACTTTCAAGTACATGTGCTGGAGACATAGAGTTTATAACATACAAAGAGCACTTGGTGTTTATCTTTTACACAAATTTCCTCACAATTTATCATTTCATCTGACCCTCATGCTGTTAATGCATGGCTCTGTTTGCAGCAGATAGGATGTGGGCAGTGAGGAGGGAGGTGAGTACTTACATGTGAGAGAGAAGTTGCATGTAACAGCCAGAAAGAACAAAAATGTAAAAGTTGGCTGGAAGTTAGAATAGTTCTTCAATATAGTGCATCCTAAGCCAGGGTGAGGAGAGCAGTCCCATCATCTTTTGTGTATTTTTGTTTCTAATGAGATTGTTGATGACTGGTTCATGTCCCTTTTCAGGGAAGGCAACCTGTTGCCTTATACTCAGTCTGGGCCTGTATATGGCTTCAGCCCCAAACCAACATGGTTGATTCTAAGCAAGGCAGTAACCATGCTAGATGTGCTGAGGTTGGGGTGGTGGGGGTTGTTAGAAATTTGACCAAACCCTTCCCACAGCTTTTGCTAAGGATTCCACAGTGCTATTGGAAGAGTGAGTTCTCCATGTCCTCAGCAAAATTCCTTTCTCAACTGTTGCCAAATAAAATCATTGGTGATTCTGTTATTGGGATCTTGCTGTGTAAAATGGTTACTGCATTCTATTGATGTCAAAATAATCCAGAAGCACTTTCTGATGAAGACATTTCGATGTTGTGCAAGTGAGTTTGTTTTCAGAAGATTGTAATTAGTTCTGCATGCACTGGCAATAATTTGCAGCCTTGTCTAACAGCAAACCTCAGTCTCATTTCTGTTGCTTCTGTACTGACAATGGCATTTTAATTAGCATATCAATCCTTAACTTGAGTTGTTTACAGTTTTTCACCCCTCATTTGAGCTGATGAATTTTTCAGCAACCTGCTATCCAAATTTGCATTATGTACGCCAATAATTTGTCATCTTGCCTTGTAGTTATTGAGATGTCTGGATATAGAAGATGTGCAGCAGCTACTTGCATTTAAATAACTTCTGTTTAATGTAGAAAAGTGCTTTACCACACTGGTTTTGTTCGAAGTGTATAACAGAATTAGCGTTTGAAACTCACGAGAGCAAAGCTGTGGTTTATCAAACCTTCTCCCCACATATGAGCACTAATGGTCGCCTCCTCCTAGCTTTGTTTCCGATAAGGGAGTTCCAAATTAGTTTGTCATTGTTGAAACGAGATGGAAGCAGAGTACTTATCTCATGAAACACACTTCATATCTGTTCTGTTGAACCTGCCAGTTTCATGCTGTGATCTATTCTACTGGGAACAAGAGTGAAATTGCAGAATAAAATCTGGGCAATGACCAACTTTTTTTTAAAAAAAAAACCTCTGGGATACTTTTAAGTGCACAGGAGTTTTACCAAACAAAATTGGGTGCTAAGCCATGGAGGGATTTGAAATTCTGGTTTTGAAAATGACTAGCAATTTAGAAAGTTTCAACTTTTGCTCCCCCCCTCATCATCCCAGCTGGTTTCACTTAATATTAGCTTTTTTATAAGTCTAAAAGTCTCACTTTCTTTTTTAGAGCAATTTTCATTTGATGCTGTACTTTGTTTCTGAAGAGGTCAATTATTTCCATGATATAGGCTTTTTAAAAAGCCTGTATTCACTGTATTGTAAAACTTGGCTCTTGAGGAGGTGGCTTGGACATTCATGTTGGTATTCCCTGGCTTAAGTTCAATAGTGAAGAGGTTGCTTCAGCTGCAATTTAAATACCTCATGCTAACAGCCTATTAGTCAAGACTGACAAAGCATAACATCTTGGTTGTAAGTTTTAAATTGGGGACTATTTACAGTAAATACTTGTTTAGCTATTGTTTGTCAGTATAGCAAGAAAGAACTTGCATTTCTGTAATGCCTTCCAAGACTCCAGGATGTCCCAAATCACTTCAAAGCAAATGTAGTACTTTCCTGAAATGTAAGGCTGGTTTTTTGCACACAGCAAGACCCCACAAATAACAATGTGACAATGCAGCGTTAGTTTTAAGAATAAACATTGGCCAGTACACCAGGGAGAATTCTGTGCAATGGTCCCATTGGATCCATTACATGTACCAGTCTCATCCAAAAGTTGGCACCTCCCAACAGTGCTGCACCCAATCAGTGCTGCCAGCCAAGATTTTTCATTCAAACCCCTGGAATGGGACTTGAACCCACAACCTTAAGACTCTGGTGAGTGCTACTGATTGAGCTACAGCTGGTACCTTAAGGCTGAGGTGGGGGGTTATGATTAGAATATACAACACTCTGGGCCCAACCAGCCCATGCTGACAATGTAGAACTCTAGCTCCCTGCCTTTCCTCATCCAACTCCATCAGCATAAACCTTCACTCCTTTCTCATTTAGCTAGCTTCCCCATATGTGCATCTATACTATTTTCTTAATCACTCCTTGTGGTAGTGAGTTCCACATTCTTGCCATTCTGGGTAAAGCAGTTTCTCCTGAATTTCACCTATTAAATCTCTAGATCTGCTCTTCCACGTAAGTGGAAACACAGTGCCCACTCTTACAAGGCCTTTCGTAATTTAAAGACCCTGATTAGATCACTTCTCAGCCTCTTTTCAGTCTTGTTCATCCTCCCCTGATGGGTATATCTATCTTATTCCTATATAAATCTTTTTGTTGTGCCCCTCCATCTTTGTTATAGTATGGCAACCAGAATTGTATTCAGTACCCCAGTATTCAGTTTGAAGCTTGGTTGGTTGAGTCGAATACATGTTATGGCCCTGTAGTTCTGTATAATGAGTCTCACTATAGTGGGGAGTTTATGGATAACTTTTGCTCCCCCGGTTTTTTAAATAAAATAATACTCTGCTTCAAATGCATCCTTGGCTTCCAGAGTGATTCTTGACGTTAAGAACACTTGTTGCTAAGCCACATGACTTCACGTAAGTGGGTGCTGCCTGTCTATATGTGGAATAAATGCCCCTCCAATTGTTTTTCTCAATTTGAATATTGAGAATTTCCCAGCTTTGTACTGTGACTTTTGTCACTTGCTGCATGTAAAGTGCCTGTTGCCAAGTGTTAAGCTTGCTGGTCACTTCAGCTTCCTTCAGGCTGAATTGACTGATTCTTGGCTTTCTAATTTGCAAAATATCCCCTGACTTGATGTGCGTCTTCCCACTTTTCAGGTGCAATGTTAAACGGGCCCCATCTACCCCCTCGGGTGATGTAAAAGATCCCATGGCACTAGTTCAAAGAACAAGGAAGCTCTCCTGTATTTATCCCCCAACCAACCAAGGTCACTAAAGCAGATTATCTCATCATTACTATAATCACAAAAATAAAAGCAAAATACTGCAGATGCTGGAAGTGTGAAATAAAAACAATGCTGGAAAAACTTAGCAGATCTGGCAGCATCAGTGGAAAGAGACAGTTAATGTTTCAAGTCCAGCGTGACTTCTTTGGAACTGAAGATAGAAATGTGATAGGTTTTATGCTGTTGATAAGGGGGGTTGGGCAGTTGTAGCAAAATTTAAAGGTCAGGGGTAGGTTAAGAGGGCAGGAGAGATTAAAAGACAGATGTGATGGAACGTAAAACAAGAGGGATTTGGAATGATTGTATTAAAGTCTCTAAAGCTTTGGTCCAGAATAGGCGTTAAGAGCATAGAAAGGGCCAGTGTGGTTGACAGGCCCCTCGACTTGTGTCCAACCCATTTCCTGCATTTCTATCCCCCTCTCTCCTCCCAGAACCATGATAGCATTCCCCTTATCCTCACGTTCCATCCCACCAGCCTCCATGTTCAAAGAATTGTCCTCTGTCACTTCTGTCGACTCCAGCATGATTCTACCACCAAACACATCTTGCCCTTGCCATCCTGTCAGCATTTCAAAGGGGCCATTCCCTCTGTGACACGCTGGTCCGCTCCTCTATCGCCCCCAATACCTCAGCACCTCCCCATGCAATCGCAGGAGATGCAACCCTGCCTCTCTACCTCTTCGCTCCTCACCATTCAAGGCCCCAAACACTCCTTCCAGGTGAAGCAGAAATTTACTTGCACTTTAGACGACTGTGTTCGCTGCTCACAATGTGGTGGTCTCTGCATTGGGGAGATGAAATGCAGACTGGGTGACTGCTTTGTGGTACACCTTCGCTCAGTCCGCAAGCATGACCCAGACCTTCTGGTTTCTTGCCATTTCTATTAACCTACAGTGTTCCAGTGAAGCCCAATGTAAGCTGGAGAGACAGCAGCTCCTCCAGTTAGGCACTTCACAGTCTTCTGGACTCAACATTTAAGTTCAACAACTTCACACCATGAACTTGTCATGATTTATCCCTCCTCCCCCACCCCCCCACCCAAGTGCCAGTCTGTATCTTATGTTTTTCATAGTTTGACCCTTTTTCTGCTATTTTGCTTTCAGACAATGCTGACCTTTTATTTTGCTATTAATACCCACTCTGGACTTTTGGAATTTAATGCTATTGTTGTCATTCCCTTTGTTTTATGTTCCATGACACCTTTGTCTGTTAGTATCTCCTGCCCTCTAACCTATCCCCAACCACCACCTTCTATTTTGCTCCAACAACCCCCAACCCTTTTTCAACAGCATAAAACCCATCACATTCATGGCTTTCTTCAGAACTGAAGAGGAGTCATATGGTTTCAACGTTATCCGTTTCTCTCAGCAAATGCTGCCAGACCTGAGATTTTAAAGCATTTTGTTATTGTCATGTCATTCTTTGGGAACTTGCTGCGCGTGAATTGGCTTCTGCATTTCCAATGTTACAATGGTGACAGTGCTTCTAAAGTGCTTAAATGGCTGTAAAGTGCTTTGAGATGCCCTGAGGGTGTGAAAGGTGCTATATAAATCTTTGTTTTCTCTGTAATGGTGATATGATTAGACATGTTGGTGTGTTGGTATCAGTAAATTGCAGGGAAAAGAGATTGCACCTGAGGCAAACCTTTTCTGCAGTCAGTTTATTTTAGGTGGTGCTAATCTCTTCAATCAGGAGATTATGGTTTAAACCTCATTCGGAATTTACACACACAATCATACATCCCAGTTCTGTGCAGTACTGAGGCTGCTGTATTTTGAAAGATTGTTGGATGTTCCCATGGCACTGTTTGAAGAGCAGGGAGTTCTAATATTTTGAACAAGGTTCCTCTCACCACCATTTATCCAATATGCTGTTTGGGAGACCTTGATATATGCAAATTAATTTACTTGCATATAGCACTCGATGTAATTTATTGATTTTGAGTGATTTTTTTTGGGATTTCCTGAGCATGTGAAGGGTGCTATATAAATAAATGCATGTTCATTCTTTAATGACAACTATGTTTCCTAATAGTGCAGTAGACTGTAAATATGTTGGTCTCTTCAGCTGCTTGGACTCCTGAGTGAAGCTAGTGTGCTCCTGGCACTGTAGATACAAAAAATGCAGATCTCTGGCAACTGATTTAAGGGAACTGGGGGTGTCTGCGTATGCTATAGCAATCTTAGCCTTTCTGAAGTTTTTGTGCCCCTACACACTGCCTTTTGTCATTTGTTGCCTTCAGTTCAGGCCATGCCACAATTGAACCTTGTGTTTTCAGTAGTGAAATTTTTTAATTCAGGGGATGTGGGTGTCACTGGCTAGGCCAGCATTTATGGTTCAGAGGGCATTTAGGGCATTGCTGTGGGTCTGGAGTCACATGTAGGCTAGGCCAGACCAGGTAAGGACAGGTTTCCTCCCCTAAAGGACATTTGGGAACCAGATGGGTTTTTTACAACAATCAGCAATGGTTTCATGGTCATCATTAGGCTTTCAATTCCAGATTTTTATTGAATTCAAATTCCACCATCTGCTGTGGCAGGATTTGAACCTGGGTCACCAGAGCATTTCCCTGGATCTCTGGATTACTAGTCCAGTGACAATACCACTGTGCCATTGCCTCTCCTTAAATTAGTCTAACTCTCTCTAATGTCCGGACTCCCCACTAACTTCACCCCATGTCTTGGAATGTATAAACAGGACTAGGCCATTCAGCCTATATCCACCTACCTTCAAGCTTTCAATACATATACTATCTACAGTCTTTTTGGTGGGGGGAGTGTTCCAGACTTCCCGTGTGTGTGATGGATGCTATTACGCAACTAAGTCAGGTAGAGGTATAGGGTTGGAAGCTCATCTTGGTCAAATCAAACATTTGCAAAATTGGGCATAGAGCTTTATCATCCTTCACCCAGGGCTTTTAATATGTAGGCTGAAGAGTGAAGGACACAGTTCAGATCCCTGGGAACATGTATCATCAATCGGACAATATTCCCTTATCACTGTCTCCCACCTCCCAACCAATTTTTGATTCACAATGTTGCCCCCATTCCCTGTGCTCATTTTTGCTAATTTGTTGCTCTGAACTACATCCATAGACACACACACATCTGTTCACCATGCTGTTGGCCTCAAAAAAAAAGTGCAACTAGATCACTGACATGACCTAGACTTCACCAATAAACCAAGGTAGCATGCTGAGTGGCATTTTGAGGTACGAAGTGAAGTCCTTTATGGCAATGTGAGGGCAAATGATTCTTACACAGTCTGAGTTTTCATGGTATCCATATTGTAGTGAAATATATTTTGGGGGGTGCTGAATATGTGAAAGTTTTCAATATTCCCAAGATCAGTTCCCCTCTTAGTTTATCAGGATATTGCAGTAATTTAATCTCAAACCAGGATATGGTACCCTTTTTCAGACACTAGCATAATGGAGTATAGGGGGTTGTACAAGGTGTACCAATTGGCCAGAATTCTGATTTTGCTGTCTTCCATGAAGGGTACAAAGATGATGTGACAGCACTCTTATAGGAATCTAAATACAAGGGTGGGAATGGCATCGAGCAGAGTGGACAAGGAAGTCGACCCAGTCAAGCTTAGGACAAAGTCCTTTTTTTAAAACTTCAGACAATGCAATTGAGGTTGCTGCAGAGATGGTTCCTCTTGTCCTTGATCCAGTATTTTCCTGCATGAATTCTGGCTTTCTGTTGCTGTTGGCACTGGTATAATGACTAAATTGCCTACAGGAAGTTTCTATGATAATTAATAGTGGAATCTTAACTGCAGTAATCTGCACTTTGTTTTTTGTATGTTCACAAAGATGAATGTGACCCAAGCTTTTTTCAATAATCAACCCAAGATACAAGTCATGGTAAGGGTAATGGAGACAAAAAGCAGTCTTGTTTTAACAATTGATTGCTGTGGCCGGGAGGATTGTGGGGCGAACTCTGTTCTCTTTTTGGATGAATAAGTGAATGTTAACTCTTTGAATTGAGTCACTGTAGCTCTTTAAGTGTACCACATACTCTGAAAATGTAGCGAGGCAGCGCTCGAGCTTTGACAGGAGCATTGTCCTCTAAACCAGCATAGAGTTGTCTTATGCTCGGTAACTTCAGCCATCCTCTATTCATTTGGTCTGCCCTGGCTTTTGAGTTTATAAGGAAAACACTCTTCCTAAGCAGGTCATTTAGTTATCCAATTAATTCACTAACCATTTAAGTTTTTTGCTTTTGTGTTGTAGGCCTCTTGATTTGTATTTTTGCACTAGCAATTTTAATTACATAAAGCTGCTGTGGGTTTAACTCCTGATTCCTCCAACACATTGCCAGTAATACTTTACATGCTCAAAATGCTGGAAAAACTCAGCAGGCCTAACGACATCTGTGGAGAGAAAAACAGTTAATGTTTCAAGTCTCTATGACTCAGAACTCTGAAGAATCTCACAGACTCAGAACTCTGAAGAAGAATCACAGACTCTAAATGTTAACTTTGTTTTTCTCTCCACAGATTCTGTTAGACCTGAGTTTTTGCAGCATTTTCTGTTTTTGTTTCAGATTTCCAGCACCTGCAGTATTTTGCTTTTATACTTGGTGCCTGGCTAACATATTGCACTGTTTCTACTGCTCACTCTTTTGGTTTGGGGCTTTGCAGTGCATTCCTGGAAATTGGGGAAGGCCAGAGCTCCTGACGACTTGGTTTTGGGGTAGTGTGGGTGATACCCTGCAGAGAGGGAGAACACTACCTTCGGTGATTGCTATAAGTTGAGCATCACAGCTGTTATGGTGATTTGAGTGGGAGAGTGGAGTTCTGTTTCAAAAAATATCTTTCCCCAATTTTCCCCCTCCATGGATGAGTGAACTTGAGTTTGAATTTTTTGTAAAGAAAATCTTTACCATTTGGTTATAAATAAGGCACTTATCAGAAGAAAATTTAATTTGCAAGACGAGGGATTAATGTTGAGGAATGATCTGAATCACTGGTCTGGCTGTCAGACTGCTTCTTATAGTGACTACTGCATCTTAGAAGTATTGTAAGCTAAGTATTGCCAAAACCAAATAGTTGAAGTTGAAGTATGTTTAAGCAATTTTATTACTGAAGTGTTTTCCCCAATGGATATGAAACTGAGGACATGACTAACCAGTGGCACAAAATGGCTGCCACCATTTTTGGTAGGCTTACTTTTCTTTAAAATCCATTAAATGTCCAAGTTCTTGCTGATTTTTATGCAGGCTGGCTCCACAACAATGTCTGTTGCCTGACTTCCATTTTTGTTTGCCAAGTGGTTTCAACTGGATCAGTGGCTTTGATACTATAGAACTGTTAAGGTCATAAGGCAAGGCCTACTGCTTTTGCTGTGACTTTGTATTAGCTACACTTGTTTTAAAAAAAAAGTTTTAGGGCAAGGAGTTGAGTTCCTAATGCAAAAGCAAAATACTCCAGGTACTGGAAATCTCAAAAATAGCAAATCCTGGAAATACTCAGGAGGTCAGGCAGTGTCTGTGGAGAGAGAGAGTTAACTTTTCAGGTTTGTGACCTTTCAAAACCAAAGTTAGAAATGTAAGAGAGGGTGGGTGGGAAGAACAACAAAAGGGGAACACTTGTGATAGGGGGGAGCGCAGGAGATTACATGACAAGGGACATTATATTGTGCAAGGTCAAATGGGGTGTCCAGAGGAAATGTGAGTGGCTGGGTAGCAGTGCTCAATGTGGAGTAAGGAGATAAAGAAATGAAGGGGGTGGGGAGAAAAATAAACCAGCAAAAAAAAGTAAACAGAAACTGAGCCAGAGATCATGATCTAAAATTGTTGAATTCAGTGTCGAATCCAGAAGTCTATCCGCATGAGAAGTTATTCAGGTTGCCCAATGCTCTGTATGTACATCTACCGTGTTCTACACATCTACCCATGTGCCTGGAAGTAAATAATTGCTTAAAAGCTGTTTTCTTTGCTCTCCAGTTTTGGATTCTGTCAATCTTTCGGTTCCACTTTGTAAAAAAAAAAAAAAAAAAATGCCTTGAAGGAGTGAGTGACTGGCCAGCAACTCAGACACGCTGGCAGTTAGTTTCAGTTCGGTGTTTGTGGAGGCAGCCGACTATTTAAAGAAGCAATCAGGCCCTCTGATTTCTCCCATGCCCGTTTTTACTTCTGCCAGCCTACCAACTGGGACTATTGCCTAAAGGCACATTATCCAACTTCTGGGGGGAAAAAAATCTTCCTTGGGAATTCACTGGGTGGTTTGGCTTTTAAATTAAATGGAATGGGGGTGCTTGTGTACACTCTTTTTTACATAGAAGTTGGTTGTAAAACATTTTTGGTGGGTGGGTGGGGAAGGGATGGTCTTGCACTTGTAGGAGGTGCTACATATATGCAAGTCTTTCTTCACAACTGCCATTGTGATTTGTCACCAGTGGTTGCATTGCAGTGTTGTCAGTAAGCCTGGCTTCACAAACCAAAGTGTTATAAACCTCAGAAACTGTGCATCTGATTCTGCTGTTGGGCTGAGGGAGCTGGCTTCAAATATATAACTGAGCCTGTCCCATTAATAGTGTTGGGACCACAAAAGTGGATTCCAGAGCTTTTGAAGATGCTTGTTGTGGGTCAGTTTGCATGCTTCCCCTCGAGTCCCACTCCAGTGTTTGAATGCAAAAATCAAGGCTGGCGCTCCACTGCAGTACTGGGGTAGTGCTGCCATGGGATGGTCAAATGGGCAGATAAGTGGCAGATGGAATTTAACCCTGGAAAGTGTGAGGTGATACACTTTGGAAGGAGTAATTTGACAAGGAAGTATTCAATGAACGGCATGTCACTAGGAAGTTGAGGAACAAAGGGACCTTAGCGTGTGTGTCCATAGATCTCTGAAGGCGGAGGGGCATGTTAGTGGGGTGGTGAAAAAGGCATATGGGACACTTGCCTTTATCAATCGAGGCATAGATTACAAAAATAGGGAGGTCATGTTGGAGTTGTATAGAATCTTGGTGATGCCACAGCTGGAGTACTGTGTGCAGTTCTGGTCACCGAATTATAGGAAGGATGTGATTGTACTGGAGGGGGTGCAGAGGAGATTCACCAGGATGTTGCCTGGGATGAAACATTTAAGCTATGAAGAGAGGTTGGATAGACTTGGGTTGTTTTCGTTGTAGCAGAGAAGACTGAGGGGCGACCTGATCGAGGTGTGCAAGATTGAGGGGCATGAACAGGGAGCAGCTGTTCCCCTTAGTTGAAGGGTCCGTCATAAGGGGACATAAGTTCAAGGTGAGGGGCAGGAGGTTTAGGAGGAATGTGAGGAAAAACATTTTTACCCAGAGGGTGGTGACAGTCTGGATTGCGCTGCCTGGGAGGGTGGTGGAGGTGGGTTGCCTCACATCCTTAAAGTACCTGGATGAGCACTTGGCACGTCATAACATTCAAGGCTATGGGCCAAGTGCTGGTAAATAGGATTAGGTAGGTAGGTCAGGTGTTTCTCATGTGTTGGTGCAGACTTGATAGGCAGAAGACCCTCTTCTGCACTCTAATTCTGATTTTGTGCTGCACTGTTGGAGGTGCCATCTTTTGCTTGAGATGTTAAATTGAGGCCCCATCTGCCTCCTTGAATGGATGTACAAGATTTCATGGAACTAATTGGAAGAACTGCAGGGGAGCTTCCAAAGGAGGGATAACTGGTTTCTTGGGCAATATTTATTCTTCAACATCACAAAAATATCAGGCCATTATCACCTTGCTTTTTGAGTTTGCCTGCAAGTTGGCTGCCATATTTCCTACAACAGTGACTCCACTCCATTAGCTGTAAAGTGCTTTAGGGTGTCTGGTGATCATGAAAATGCTATATACATGCAAGCCTTTCTTTACTTGTTTTTCCTCGCTCCCTACTTACCCATTCTTTTCTCCATTCTCCCCCTTCATCAATGTGTGAAGTTTGGGTGGTGGATTCTCCCTAGAACTGACTGGATGCTATGACTATTTAACTAAAAATTGACGCCAGGGTGAAAGTTGAGTGGCACCTTGTAATTAGTCTGTTTAAATGCTGACCACCTCCTCTTTTGTAATACACTATTTTAAACTTGTGTGTGATTTGTGCTTGTGACTCTGGGCTGGTGAAGTGTTAGCATCATGCAGCCAGCTGCAAATGTGAAATTCTAGATCTGTTGCTTTGCGGACCTTGCTTATTAATTTTGTGTCCATTTCATTACAGTTTTGTCATTAGTTTAGAGCTGGAGTCAAGTGGCAGTTGTCCAATACATTGCATAGAATTTACAAGCATTCATCCCAACTGGTCTGTCAGTGTTTATGCTCCATATGAACCTCATCTGATCAACATTCTTCTGTGCTGTTCCCTTGTGCTTATCTAGCTTTCCTTTAACACATGCATGGCCTAACCATTCCTTGTAGCAAGCTCTGCTGTCCTAGATTCTCTTCTGGATTTATTAGTGACTATCTTGTATTTATGGCCCTATTCTTGGACCACCCATTGCAATACAAACAACTCTACAACTGCCCTAACAAGTCCCCTCATAATATAAAATTCCAACAGGCCACAAATTAGCCCTCTATTTTTTATAGAGAAAAGAGCCCCCACCTGTTCTTTCCGTCCTGATAGTTATAACCTCATAGTTCTGGCGTCAACTTGTAAATCTTTTGCACTTTCTCCAATGCTTCAGTGTCCCGTTGCAAGATGGAGACCAGAACAGTGCACAATGCTCTTAAATCTCGAATATTGTTTGATAAAAAGAGACATGCCAAAGTGTTTTGCCTTGCACTCATCAGGACACTTAAAAATACCAATATAAGGGTAAAATAATTTATACTGTATGCGAAGAGGGTGTGGATTGGTTGGCAAGTGGACTCTACCAGAGTTGTTGCCATGGAGATTGCACCAGTGATGGTGACTGACAGTTAACTGCCAAGCATGACAAGGTGGATGTTGAAAGGATGTTTCCATTTATGGGTGAGCCCAGAACTAGGGGGCACTGTTTTAAAATTAGGGTGCGCCCTTTTAGGACAAATGAGAAATTTTGAGGGTTGTGTAACTTTGGAATCCTCTGCCTCAGAATGTGGTGGAGATGGGGTCGTTGAATATTTTTAAGGCAGTGGTAGATTGATTCCCTTGCCTAACAAGAATCTAAGGTTATCAGGGTTAGGTGGGAATGTGGAAATCGAAACACAAGATTAGCCATGATCTTATTGAATGGCAGAGCAGGCTCAAGGGGCTGAATAGTCTACCCCTCCTATTCCTATTTTTTTATGTTCTAAGCATTTTGAAATTTAAACCAGGCAGCTTATTTTCAGCTGAAACAGGCACAATGTGTGTACATGTTCTTTCTGTCTGCAAAGAACAGGACCCTGTGTATTAATATATGTACCTTCCAGTATATGCAAAGGTACCACACTGAGAGCCTGACTACCTTAAATTGGTTGTCAGTGTAATTTATCACACTGAGGATTATTTAGCAAATGTTGTCCTATCATGGAATCGCATCTAATGTTGGACACTGTTTTGAGTTTTGTAAGCATGGGCTGGTTGGGTATGGTTTATACCTTGCCCATTGCGAACAGTGGCTGGGATATGCTGTTTGATATGATCTGCCAGTCTTTGGGACGTATGGCCTACATACCTAGCATCACACTATTACGGAAATTCATATACCACATTACTGATTTGTGAGATAAGCAGAACATCTTTTTGGCTTGAAGGCACCACCCTGTTAGTGGCGAATACCACTCGCGTTGCTACTGCATATTGGCAGGGTGAAACTCTTGAATCTGGTCACCATTTTAAAAAAAAAATGCCCTTTGACTTCTATTTTGAGCATTTGTACTTTTTCTTATCTCATCTGATCTCTTCTGTGCTGAGCCTGCATGACTTGTAGTTTGAGGGCTCCTACTCTAGTTGCCCGCACCATGCTGCGATTTGACCAGCCTGCTTTGCCCTTCAATGAGACCATGGCTGATCTGATAATCCTCAACTCCACTTTCCTGCGTGGCCCCCCCCCCCCTCCAAACCTTGATTCCCTTACTGAATAAGAATTTGTTTATCTCTGCCTTGAATATACTTAATGACCCAGCTTCTACAGCCCTCTGCAATAAAGAATTCCACAGATTAACTACCCTCAGAAGAAATTCCTCCTTATTTCTGTTTAAATGGGCAACCCCTTACTCTGAGATTATGCCCTCTGGTCCTAGACTCTCCCACAAGGGGAAACAACTGCTCAGTATCTACCCTGTCGAACCCCCTAAGAATCTAATGTTTCAATAAGGTCGCCTCTCATTCTTCTAAACTCCAGTGAGTACAGGCCCAACCTACTCAACCTCTCCTCATAAGAAAATCCATCCATACCCAGAATTAACCTAGTGAACTTTTCTCTGGACTGCCTCCAATGCCAGTATATCTCCCCTTGGATAGGGGGACCAGAACTATTTACAGTATTCAAGGTGTGGTTTAATTAGTGCCTTGTATAGTTTTAGCAAGACTTCTAATTTTAAACTCCAATCCCTCTGAAATAAAGGCCAACATTCCATTTGCCTTCCCTATTACCTGTTGAACTTGTGCATGAATCCCAAAAAGCTAACATACAAGGACTCCCAAATCCCTCTGCTGCAGCCTTCTGTCATCTTTCTCCATTTTAAATAATGTTCAGCACCTCTATTCCTCCTGCCAAAGTGCATAACCTCATTTTCCCACATTTTTGCCCACTCACTTAACCTGTCTTTTTCCTCCTGTAGACTTCTTGTCACCTTCACCATTTGCCTTCCCATCATTTTTATATCTGCAAATTTGGTGATAAGACATTTACTTCCCTTATCTAAGTCATTAATATATATTGTAAATAATTGAGGCCCCAGTGCTGATCCCTGTGGCACTCCACTAGTTACAGGTTGCCATCTTGAAAATGCCCCCCTTATCCCAACTCTGTCTTTTATTAGTTAGCCAGTTCTCTATCTATGCTAATATACTACCCCCAACACCATGGACTCTAAGTAGCCTTGTGCGGCACCTTATCAAACACCTTTTTGGAAATGTTAACAGATCCTTTTTTTAATTTTTAAAAAAAAAAGCTTACATTTTTTGCCAAAAACTAATTAGTTGTTTCATTAAAATCTGTCTTAGTTTTTAAGGTGTATTGTTTGCAAACGGGCAAAAACATTACCTCCACTCACTTTTAGTCGCTGTGGCAACAATGACCAGGTAATCTGTTAATCGAGTTGGTTGAGGGGTAACTTTGAAACTGCATCAAAGGAACTGCTCACCGGAGAAGACAGGCAGAGCCTAGATACCTCAATGCAACATGTACTCATTGCTCTTTTTTGGGACCAGTCTCAAGTGGGGCTTGAACCCACAACTGTCTCTGTTGAACAAGAGAGCTACCCACTGACAGCTAACACCCAAGTTCAGGATCATAAGTTGTGTAGATAAGCTCACACCAAGGACACCTCTGGCACTTTTTGTTTTAAGCTGCGACAGTTTCGAAAAGTTGTCTCATATTTCAAAACCACATTTCCTACCTTGTGGAAGTTTAGCACTAAATAACCAGCAAAATGTTTCCTGAGCAACAATATCTCCCCCATGGAATTGGAGAATGTGAACTAACCAATTAAGGCTGCTACAGAGATGCTATCTAGCTTTGAGCTCCAGCTGTGAACAAATTTCCTTTTGTCAGTTTGTTTTTTTTTGTTCCAGGGTACCACTGCTGGAGTTTCTTGGGGTAGTGTCCTAGGCCCAACCATCTTACCATCTTTAGCTGCTTCATCAATCACCTTCCTTGCATCATGGGTCAGAAGTGGGGATGTTTGCTGATTGCACAGTATTCAGCACCATTCGCGATGACTCATACTGAAGCAGTCCATGTCCAAATACAGCAAGACCTGTACAATGTCCAGGCTTGGGCTGACAAGTGGCAAGTAATATTCGTTCCACCCAAGTGCCAGGCAATGACCATCTTGAACAAGAGAGAAACTAAGCAATCACCCTTTACATTCAATGGCATTACTGTCATTGAGTCCCCCATTATCAACATCTTGGGGGTTACCATTGACCAGAAACTGAACTGGACTAGCCATATAAATACTGTGGCTACCAGAACAGGCCAGATGCTAGGAATTCTGTGGCAAGTAACGCTCCAGCCGACTCCCTAAAATCTGTCCATCTACAAGGTGCAGGTCAGAGGTGTAATTTGAATACAATCCACTTACCTGGATGAGTAAAGCTCGAACAACACAAGAAGCTTGAGACCATTCAGGGCACAGCCTGTCTCATTGGCACCCCATCCACAAACATTTACCCCCCCCCCCCCCCCCCCCCCACCCCCTCACTGACGCACAGTGGCAGCAGTGTGCCATCTACAAGATGCACTGCATGAATTCCGCAAGCTGTCACGGACAGCACCTTCCAAAACCATGACCACTACTATCTAGAAGGACAAGGGCAGCAGGCAGATGGGGAAAACCACCACCTGGAAGTTCCCCTCCAAGCCACTCACCATCCTGACTTGGAAATATATCGTCGTTCCTTCACTGTTGCTGGGTCAAAATCCTGGTACTCCTCCCTAACAGCACTGTGGGTGTACCTACACCACAGGGACTGCAGTGGTTCAAAAAGGCAGCTCACCACCACCTTCTCAGGCAATTAAGGATGTCAATAAATGCCAGCCTAGTCTGTGATGCCCACATCCTATGAACAATTAGTTTTCTGTCTAGTATTGACATTGCACATGGCATTGAGGCATTTGACCATTTTGTACTGTAAGGGCCCCAAGTTAGTCACATTTTTCCACTTTATTTTCACCTATAATTTCCCATTTCTACAACAGCTAGGGTTTATGCCTATCCTCCACTCGAACAGGGGAAGCTAGATGAACACGAGGTGGAAAAGGAAGGCAAGATTATGAAGTAAGCTGGGAGGAGATTCTTGTGGAGCTGGTATAAACCAGTTGGGCCAAATGGCCTGTTGAGTTCTGTCATTTCGCATCCTATGTGCCCACTCTATTCTGGTTTCCTTCAAACACCCCAACTGACCTGTAGTTGAATATTAACATGGCGCTTTGATCTTCAGTCACTTTCTCTCCGATAAAAGCAAAATACTGTGGATGCTGGAAATCTAGAACAAAAACAAAAATACCCGGAAAAACTCAGCAGGTCTGACAGCATCTGCGGAGAGGAACACAGTTAACGTTTCGAGTCCGTATGACCCTTCATCAGAACTAAGGAAAAATAGAAAAGAGGTGAAATATAAGCTGGTTTAAGGGAGGGTGGGTAGGGGGGACAGGTAGAGCGGAACGTGGAGCAGGTGAAGCGGTGTTAAGGGTATGACCAGCAAACAGGAGACTAGGATTATGGTACCACCACATGGAAAGTGGCATGGATGCAAACTTGTTGAACTGAATGGCTTATGTTTATGTAGTTGCATATTGTGTAAATCTATCTTAAAATGGGATGCAATGATGGAGCAAATACAGACATACCTCTGCAGTAATTGATAAGCTACTGCACACGAGATGCAAAACAAAACAAAAACAGAATTACCTGGAAAAACTCAGCAAGTCTGGCAGCATCGGCGGAGAAGAAATCAGTCAACGTTTCGAGCCTCCATGGCCCTTCGGCAGAACTGCAGCATAGTTTCAACAAGGGAGAAATATAAATTGGTTTAAGGTGGGTGGGGGGCGGGGGGGAAGAGACACATTGAGGGTGTGGTGTGAGCAGATAATAATCAAAAGATGTCAGAGACAAAAGGGTCAAAGAGGTGTTGAAGGTGGTGGTCTTTGTCTGAGAAAAGTGCTAATTAAGAATGGAAAACAGGATATTCAAAGTACAGCTCTAGTGGGGGTGGGGTGGAAAGACTAAAGGTTTTAGTTTTAGATTTAAAAATAATGGAAATAGGTGGGCACACGAGATGCAGTTGATTGCTAAGTTATTACAGCAAAAGAGCAATTCGACTGACGAGGTTGAAATATGCATTACCTTCTTGTCAGAGCACATTATTGGGACCACTTCACTTTGTAGTTTAAATTATGGCCTTCCTAAGTGGGCTTTTGTCTAATTAAAGGCATTTAGAATTATGGAATCTTGCAACACAGATATGCTGGTTTAAATACTCCAATTCAATCTGTGCCTGACCTCTGCATTGTGTCTCCCTTCTCTCAATGCAAAGCTACAAAATCACCGGTTTTTTGTACTAGTTTTACATTCAGTGGTTGTGTAAAATCTTGCAGCACAGAAGGTCATTTTGTTCCATGCTATCTGCACTGGCTCTTGAAAGACCTGTCCAATTTCCTCCCCTTTCCCCATAGCTCAGCAGTATTTTCAGGTCTGTAATGATGGGAAAGCGGAGATCAAGATAAACAGTCAACAGCTGGAACAGGTACCACCATTTAAGTAACTGGGAAGCATCTTGTCAGAAGATGGTTACTGCCTTGACATCAGAGCTAGAATACCAATGGCAAAGAGTTCATTCTCCAAACATAGGTGCTCAGTGAAAGAATGAGTAGCGATCTTAAAATAATGATTTGGAGTGTCTTGTCGACTGGACTGAAACATGGACTTTTAGAAAAGCAGACATCCAAAGATTATATAAAGCTGTGAAATGTGGTTCTGGAGAAGGATGGAGCAGGTCAGTTGGAGAGAACATGAGCAACGAAGAGTTTTCAGGATGGTGGAGGAAAGATTGGTGAATATCAAAAGGCAACAAGCTTGGATTGGCTGTATTCTAAGCAATGAACTTGCTGACGGGGAAGATTAGAAAGATGTAGACCAAAAAGCAGGAAGGGAATGATGTTACACAACTCTAAATAGAAAATGGGAAGCTTCTGAGAGCAAATGGAGGAAAGCGCAAGGTCATGAACACATGGAGAAATGAGCAGAGGACCTGCCCTTGATCACTGCTGTTATAACTTTAAAGAGAATTGTATACATCAAATCTCCTTCACTGCCCTTTTCAAGCAGTGCCTTCCTATATAGTCATACTCCATAGAACATTCTTTTGCCAACGGTTTTAAATCTGAGTGCTCTGGTTACTGATGCTCCTGTCTGTGGAAAATTCTTCTTATCTATTCTTACCAAAAACACTTTTTAAATAATTTTGAACATCTGTTAGATTGCCAATTAACCTTCTCTGGTCCACAATCCCAGCTTTTCTAGTCTCATTTAACTGAAACCTTTCATTGATGATGGCATTCTAGTAAATCTCTTCTTCATCCTCCAAGATTTTTATTCTTTCTGAAATATAGTGCCCAGTATTGGAAACCATTTTAAATGCGGATGGTTAAGGAGGGGAGGAGAACCTGATTGCATCTTGCCACAAAAGCTTTGTACTGGTTAGTGTTCTCTTTCTGTTGTTCAGTGCCTGTTAAACCTAACTTTTCTGTGCTGCAAATTGCAAAGAAATGCCACAGTTTGGGCACAAATTGCCTTGCCCATTACTTCCCCTTTGTTCTCCTTTCATGTCTCTCGAGTGGGACTATAGACCTAGCATGGTTCTGTGGTTGCCAAGTAGGGCATTTGGTATTTGCATTCTGATACTCAAACTGTTGGATTGAATGAGTGTAGTGCTTGATCAACCTGTACCTATCCTCATCAGAGAGGCACAGGCATCTTTTATAGCAGTGGCATTAAACCGGCTCTGCATTTCCACCCACAAATGCTGTTTACTACATACTCTTGTCTGGATGGGAACCACACTCTTAAGCAAGTGGCTGATCAAGTGGGCTGCTTTGTCTTGGTATCTAGCTTAAACATTCGCTTCCTCCACCATTGGTGCACCATGGCTGCATCTGCAAGATGCACTGTAACTTGCCAAAGCTTGTTCAACAGCACCTCCTGGACCTGTTCTCCACAGCCTGGAAGGACAAGGGCAGTGCATGTGCAGGAATGCCATCTCGAGTTCCCTCCAAACTGCAAACCATCCAGATTTGGGCATGTATAAAAACTCTGAACACTACCTAGCAGCAGTATTATCAGAGTACCTTAATCTCTCACTGCAGCATTTCGAGAAAGTGGCTCACCACCTCAAGGGCAACTAGTGATTGCTGATAAATGTAGTGACTCCACATGTTATCCAGTGTCGGTGGAAAGTGTAACTGGATGTTGGGATAACGATTAGATCCCAGGCTTTCACTCCTTCCTCCCTACCACTCAAACCCTATTTGTCGGAAAGCAGCTAAGCCACCTTTCCCCTTCCTCTGTCTCCTCTCTCTGCTCATGTCCTCTCACTAGACGGTGCCTTTTGGAAATGAGAATTGAATGCTTTCCCCCAGAGTTGTCACTAGTCCCAGATCTTGCTGAACTTGATTTTGGCAGTGTTGCTGGAGTGACTTGGATCACCAGCTGCAGATGATAGCTGGAGGAAAAAGGTGTTGGGAGTGAAATGGTTTTGAATGTATGCATTCCTTAATCCTTTTCCTGACAATTTGGAGGAGTTATTGTGGCCTGGCACTGAACCTGGTGGGTAAGATGTATAGCTGGAAAGATGCTGCATTTGTAAAATGCATATGCTAAGAATAGCTTTTGACAATCAGCCATCAGTTGAGCCATATAAAGAGTCGTTCAAACTTAATGCCTCTGAAAGATATACAACATCTATTAATCTTCACTCTCAAGTTTGAAAGAAGACTTGTGTGTCCTAAAGCCCTTCATAGCTTAAGCAACTTTCCCCATCATTCCCCCCAAGTGTAATCATTGTTGTAGGGCAAAATCTTGAACATGGGATAAATAATGTTGTGCTGATCCTATGTGGGTGGGAGATAGTATATTGGCTTCAGACAGTTCTTTGGGTTCAGGAGTAAGGGAGAGTCATGTTGACTGAAGTAGTAACTGAAATCTTTAATGATGTATTCCTTATTGTCATTTTTCATGTTTTTAGTTGTGTTGATGCAGTGGGATAGTCAAATTGGAATGCAACTCCATGTAATGAATTTTAACTTTTTGATGCCATTGACATTTTACTAGCTCAGAATTCTTACATCTATAAATTTAAGTGGCCAATTGTTAAAGAAAATCTGAATTCTGCCTGAGGGCATTCTTTCATTCAATGGTTGCCATTCTCTGACATGGGATATTGGCAAGTGTTCAAGTTGTGGGCAGCTGGCTGAAACTTCAGTTTGCTGGATGGGCACCCAACCCTTGGGACCTTGAACTAGCCCATTTGTGGCTCATTGAGGGGAGATGGTGGCATTGTGGTAATGTCCCTTGACTAGTAATTCAGAGACCCAGGCTAATGCCCTGGGGACACTGGTTCAGATCTCACCATGGCAACCGGTGGAATTTAAATTCAATTAATAAATTCAATTTGTTTCAATAATGTTGACAACTAAACTCTTAACCTACCTGATCACTATCCCCTAGGGAAGGAAATCTGACATCCTAACCTGGTCTGAGTTACCCACAGTAATGTGTTTATTCTTTCACTGGATGTGGGTGTTGCTGGCTAGGCCAGCATTTATTGCCCATCCCTAATTACCTTTGGTAGTGGTGGTGAGCTGCCTTCTCGAACCACTGCAGTCCGTATGGTGTAGGTACACCCACAGTGCTGTTGGGTAGGGAGTTCTGGGATTTTGACTCAGTGACAATGAAGGAACGGTGATATAATTCCAAGTCATGGTGAGTGAGTTGGAGGAGAACTTCCAGGTGGTGGTGTTCCCATGTGTTTGCTGCCCTTGTCCCTCTAGCTGATTGTGCGTTTGGAAGGTGCTGTCTAAGGTGGCTTGGTGAGTTCATGCAGTGCATCTTGTAGATGGTACACACTGCCACTGTGTGTGGTGGTGGAGGGAGTGAATGTTTATGGATGGGGTGCCAGTCAAGCAGGCTGCTTTGGCCTGGATGGTGTCAAGCTGCTTGAGTGTTGTTGGAGCTGCACTCATCCAGACAAGTGGAGAGTATTCCATCACATTCCTTACCCGTGTCTTGTAGATGGTGGACAGGCTTTGGGGAGTCGGGAGGTGAGGTACTCACTGCAGGATTTCTAGCCTCTGACCTGCTCTTGCAGCCACAGTACTTGTATGCCTAGTCCAGTTCAGTTTCTGGTCAATGGTAACCCCCAGGATGTTAATGTGGGATGCAGTGATGGTAATGCCATTGCATGTCAGAATGTTTAGATTCCCTCTTGTTGGAGATGGCCATTACCTGGCATTTATGTTGCACAAATTACTTACCACTTGTCATTCCAAGCCTGGATATTGTCCAGGTCTTGCTGCATTTGGACATGGACTACTTCAGCATCTGAGGAGTTGTGAATGGTGCTGAATGTTGTGCAATCATCAGCGAACATCCCCACTTCTGACCCTATGATGGAAGGAAGGTCATTGAAGCAGCTGAAGATGGTTGAGCCTAGGACACTACCCTGAGCAATGCCTGAAATGATGTCCTGGAACTGAGGTGATTGACTTCCAACAACCACAACCATCTTCCTTTGTGCTAGGTATGACTAACCGGTGGAGTTCCCCCTCCTCCTCCAATTGACTCTAGTTTTGCTAGGGCCCCTTGATGCCACACTCTGTTAAATGCTGCCTTGATGTCAAGGGCAGTCATTCACACTCACCGTACCTCTGGAGTTCAGCTGTTTTATCCATGTTTGAACCAAGGCTGTAATGAGGTCAGTAGCTGAGTGGCCCTGGTGGACTTCAAACTGAGCATCAGTGAGCAGGTTATTGCTAAGCAAGTTCTGCTTGAATACACTGTTGATGACCCCTTCCATCACTTTACTGATGATTGAGTAGACTGGGAGTGGTAATTGGCCGAATTGGATTTGTCCTTTTTTGTGGATGGGAGATACCTGGGCAATTTTCCACATTGCCAGGTAGATGCCAGTGTTCCAGTTGTACTGGAACAGCTTGGCTAGGGGTGTGACAAGTTCTGGAGCACAAGTATTCAGTACTATTGCCAGAATATTCAGTGCTCATAGCCTTTGCAGTATCCAGTGCCTTCAGCCATTTTTTTGATATCACATGGAGTGAATTGGATTGGCTGAAGACTTGCATCTGTGATGCTGGGAACTGTGCACCTCCGTTATTGAGGATGGGGATATTTGTGGAGCTGCTCCTGCAGTGAGTTGTTTAATTGACCACCACCATTCACAACTGGATTTGGCAGGACTGCAGAACTTGGATCTGATCAGTTGGTTGTGGCATCTCAGCTCTTCTGTCACTTGCTGTTTATGCTGTTTGGCATGGAATAGTCCTGTGTTTGTAGCTTCACCAGGTTGATGCCATTTTTAGGTATGCCTAATGCTGCTCCTGGCATACCCTCCTGCACCCTTCGTTGAACCAGGGTTGATCCCCTGGCTTGGTAATGGTCGTGTAGGGGATATGCCGGGCCATGAGGTTACAGATTGTTCGAGTGCAATTCTTCTGTTGCTGGTAGCCCACAGTGCCTAATGGATGCCTAGACTTGAGTTGCTAGATCTGTTCAAAATCTCCAATTTAGCATGTTGTATGGCACTACCAACATGATGGAGGGTATCCTCCAATGTTAAGATAGGACTTTGTCTCCACAAGGACTGTGTGCCTGTGCTCCCTGTACTGTCATGGACGGATGCATCTGCAGCAGGCAGGTTAGTGAGGATGAGGTCAAGTATGTCTTTCCTTCTTGGTTCCCTCACCACTTGATGCAGACCCAGTCTAGCAGCTATGTCCTTTAGGGCTGAGTCAGTAGTGGTGCTACTGAGCCACTCTTGGTGATAGGCAGACATTGATGTCCCCCACCCAGAGTACACTCTGCACTCTTGCTACCCTCGGTGCTTCCTCCAAGTGGTGTTCAACATGGAGTACTGATTTATCAGCTGAGGGGGTTGGGGCATTATGTGCTAATCGGGTAGTTTCCTTGCCCATGTTTGACCTGATGCCGTGGGATCAAGTCCAGTGTGGTTGACTCTTAACTACTGTTGAGGGCAATTATGAGCAACAAATGTTGGCCTTGTCAGTGATGCCCACATCCCATGAATGATTACTGTATATATTTAAAAAATCATGCAGAGCTTTCTGTTCAAGAAAACACTGCTATGCTTGGTGCTTAATGTTGGGATTGTTGACTGCAAACAACCTGCTGGGACAGGGGTCCTGTTCTCTCAGCCCTTCCCAGATATTTTGTTTGAGGGAGATGGATTGGAGTATAGCTGTGTAAATTTAGTTTCAAGAGTGAGAGGTCCTACTTGGCTAATCTTTGAGGGTGAGGATGCTGTTAGCTTGGATTTTGCATTGCTCTTCCCCACACATGGGAAATGATATAGGGAATGACACTTGCTGGAATCCAAAAAGGGTGCATTTTATAGGCAAAACCATACATTATAGTTAGTGAATGTTTGAGGTTAGGACAGATGTCTTTCACTTATTTTTTTTTCCCCCAGGCAGAGCTAGATAGATTCATGCCTAACAAAGGAATCAGGTGGCATCAGGGTAGGTAGGAAAGTGGGGTTAAGGTCATAGCCTAATCAGCCATGATCTAGTTGAATAGCTGAGCAGGCTTGAGGAGCCAAATGCTCCTCTGGAGTATACTCCTTTTCTTGTTCATATGTATCTTCCCCCTATTGTCAGCTAGGGGTATTTTTACATTGTGAATTGATTGGATTTTATTTGATTTTTCCCTTTTAAAGCTGTTAGGCTCAGTAAGGAGTAATATTGGATGACATGGTAGATTATAAAACTGAGCAGAGAACCTATTACTGTGCGTTGTTCTTGTCTGCTCTTCAAACCTCTGGCAGAGTGGGCATTGGATAATATCCAATTTTACAGTTCTTAAAGTATTGTGGGTACTGTTTTTTTTGTTATCTGGTAAACAGTAATTAAGTCATGCAAATTTGCAAGCTCCTGGGTTGAGTCCACAGTATTGGCTAGGATGCTTCTGTTGTCTTTTATTCCCATGTCATTTACTTTGGAAACAATACAACTGAGAGGAGTCAAACTTCCTGGCAAAGGAGGCTTGCTTTGTTAGAGTTCGCCTCTTCACTCCGAGCTAATACTGAAGTTCAGCATTGATTGATTTAAGTGGAAACTACTTCATGGCTTTTGAAGTTGCATTGTAACTATACCCTTGGCACATAGAGCCTGTCCTCCCTCTGGGGACCATTAATTGAGAGGGCGTAGAGGAAATTCATGATGAAATCTGGAATGAGGGACTTTAAGCACAAACCCAGCTTCACATGACTAATGTAGAGAAGCTTAAGGGAAGACTTAATATGTTCAAAACTGACAGCTTTTGATAAAATGCAAGTGTTTTTCTTTTTTTAAAGCATCTTTCAGGACCACAGATGATTAAAAGCCCTTTACAACCAATGAAGTACTTTTTGAAATGTAGTCAGACATAGGAAATGCGGCAGCCAATTTGTGCACAGCAAGCTCCCACAAACACCAGTGTGATGATGACCAGATAATCATTTTTTTGGGAGATTAAATAATTGACCAGGAGACTAGGGATAGCTTTCTGCTCTTCATTGAACCAGTGCCTTGGGATCTTTTACATTCACCTGAGAGGGTCAGTCTCAGTTTAACACCACATACTAAAGTTGGCACCTCTGGGTGCAACATTCCCTCAGTACAGCACTAAAGTGTCAAACTTAATCTTTGTGCTCAAGCCCTAGAAGTTGATGGGGGTGCAATTGTTTCCACTCGCAGTTGGCTTTGTAGCCAGAGGATACAAAAATTGGCAGAAAAACTGGCGAAGGAGGTGTGGAGTGGGGAGATGAGGGCAGGGAAGATGAGCAATGTTTTTATGCCATTATCATCTGAGAAGTGGAGCCAGACTCAATAGTAACTTTAAAAAGGGATTTGGGGACATGATGTGAAAGGAAAAATTTGCAGGGCAATTGAGAGTTGGAGAGTTAGACTAATTTAATAGCTGAGATGGCAGGAGGAAGATGGGTCAAATAACCACCATTGGAACAGGAGGGGACCAATTAGCTGCTCAGCCTGTTCCTGCTATTCAATAAATTGTGGCTGATCTGCAATCAACTCTATATACCGTTGACTCATATTGCATAATACTCCTAGATGTTTACAGCACAGATGGAGGCCATTTGGACCATCTTGTCCGTGACAGTCAACAAAGATCCGACAACACTAATCCCATTTCCCAGCACTTGGCCCATAGCCTTGGAGGCTATGGCAACGCAAGTAAATATCTAAACGCTACTTGGTATGAGAGTTTCTGACTCAACCACCCTTTCAGGCAGTGAGTTCCAGACTCCCACCACCCTCTGGGTGAAAAAATTTCTCCTCAACTCACTTCTTAGCCTTCTACCTCTTACCTTAAATCTATGCCCCCTGGTTATTGACCACTCTACTAATGGAAAAAGTTCCTTCCTATCCACCCTATCTATGCCCCTCAATCTTATTCTCCTATCAGGTCCCCTCTCAACTTTTGCAGCCCCAAGGAAAACAGCCCCAGTCTATCCAATCTTTCCTTTATAGCTCAGACCCTCCAGCCCAGGCAACTTCCTGGTAAATCTCCTCTGTGCTGTCTCCAGTGCAATCGCATCCTTCCTATAATGTGGTGACCAGAACTGCATGCAGCGCTCCAGTTGTGGCCTAACCAGCAATTTAAACAGTTCCAGCATAACCTCCCTGCTCTTGCCTTTATTAGCTGAGGCATAGAATACAAGTATCCCATACGCCTTCTTAACTACCTTTTATCTACCTGCCCTGCTGCCTTCAGGGATCTGTGGATATGCACACTGAGGTCCCTCTGATCTTCATTACTTTCCAGGGTCCTACCATTCATAGTGTAATCCTTTGCCTTGTTAGCCCTCCCCAAGTGCATTACCCCTCACTTTTCTGGGTTGAATTCCATTTGCCACTGCTCTGCCCACCTGATATTGATATCCTCCAGTTTACGGCTACCCTCATTATTTAGCACTCCTCCAACTTTTGTGTCATCTGCAAACTTTTTGATCATACCCTCTACATCTTAAGTTCAAATTATTTATGTACACCACAGAGCAAGGGCCCCAGCACCAAGCCCTGTGGAACCCCACCGGAAACAGACTTCCAGTCACAGAAGCATCCTTCTACCATCACCCTCTGTTTCCTGCTTCTCAGCCAATTTTGGACCCAATGTGCCACTTTACCGTGGATCCCAAGGGCTCTTGCTTTCTTGACCAGTCTGCCATGAGGAACCTTGTCAAAAGTCTTGCTAAAATCCAGTAGACCACACAGATGCATTAACCCCATCAACACTCTTGGTTACCTCAAAAATTTGATCAAATTTGTTATTAGACACCAGTACATAGGGATAACAACAATCTACCCCTCTCTGATTTAAAATTAGCAACTGATGCTGATCAATTGTTATATTTAGATGAATTGAACACTCCTCTCAGCCTTTTTGTGTAAAGATACACTTCCTAATTTCACTAGTGAAAGGTCTGGTTCTAGTTTTTAGATTATGCCCCAAGCCCTAGGTGGCCAGTGGAAATAGTTTCTCTACCCTGTTCACTTTAATATCTTAAACTTGGGATCAAATCACCCCTTAACCTAGTTTGTTTAATCTCTCCACCTCGCCTAGCCCTTCTGCTCTGTATGATCGAGATTGAAGTAGTGACCTTGCTGTTGTTAATGACTCGATGCTGCACAGGATGGTGTGTTTCCGTTGAGTCATTGGGCTGAGAGGATTATTTTGCTGGTATTCAAGGCGCAACTGGCTCTTAAGCTCTGAGCACGCTAGTGTTCTGTGGCAAAAGCTGCATTATTAATCTTGGCTTTTGTAGATGTTTTGCAGTGAGCATGCTTTTGTGCGGATCGGATGCATTTCTGGAACTCTGCATGATTTTAAGGGTCATCCCTTGTGACGTGTTCAGTGAGCAGATTAGGCATGAGACATTTGAGTAAAACTGAACAAACACAGATTTATTGCAGGGAGCTGAATCCAGATAGCTGCTTACTACACAGCCCGAATCTTTATTTAAAATGAGATCTCCATTGAATTAACTGTACAAATTGGAGGACCCCTCTCTGACCCCCTCCCCCTTGTATTCCTGTATTGAGTCTGTGCTTCCAGTGTAGGAAGAACTTAGTTATACAACCCCTTTTCAATGACAGGTGGATGTCCTGAAGTACTTTTTTTGATGTGTAGTCAAACATGTATTGTTGGAAACATTGCCTCCAAATTTTTCACAGCCAAGCCCAATAAACTGCAATGTGACCAGAATTTGTTTTTTGTTAGTGATGTTGATTTGAGGGATAATTATGGACCACAGCACTGAGAGAACACCCTGATTCTTGAAGTACTGCCAGGGACTCTTTTAAACCCACCTGATGTGGCTGGTAAGGCTACTCTGTGCAAGGACTAGATTATCCAACAATACAGGGACCCCTTTGAATAAAATTCGTGTTTTTATTCTGTGGCTTCAAGTGGTTTAAAAACTTCCATTTTAACCACCCCCAAACCTCTGCTTCAGCTGTTTTGCCTTCCCCTTGTCCTGTCCCATTTGTCAAATAAGATGTTTTCCTTTCTAAAATGGTCCCAGCTGGACTGAAATCAGCACTATTATCTTAACCTGTTGACAATCTGCAGTGTACACATGTCCATTGGTTAGTACCTGTGTATTCCTTGTACATGGGTCATAGAAGCTTACAGCACAGGAGGACATTTGACGCATCGTACCTATGTCAGCTGTTTGAGTTGTCGAATTAGTCCCACTCTCCAGCTGTTATCCGATTAATCCTGCAAATTAGTTCTCTTCAGTACATGTCCAATTACCTCTTAACATTTCCTATGAAATGTGCTTCTGTCACACTTTCCAGTAGTACAGTCCAGATCTTAACACCCTGATGATTTCTTATTTTATCCCTTTAGCTCTCTTTTTGTCAATTATTTTAAATCCATGACCCCTAGTTACATACCAACTTGCCAGAAGAAGCAATTTATACCTACTTTATCAAAACCCACCCAGTTTTGAGTAACATTCTAAGCAGAACAACCCCAGCTTCTCCAATCTCGCTCTTATTCATCCTCTCACGACAGATCAGAGCCCCAAATTACTTACGAACTCATTGAACTGTTTAAAGGGAGGTATGTCTTCATACATTCTCAGCCACCTTTGCTTGTAAAATAACCACTTTCTGGAAAATTCCTATGTGGAATATACTTGGCTGACTAGTTCAGAGAGAACATGGACTGTCACACCTTAAATGTCAAGGCCTACTTCAGACAAACACTTGAAAGGAAGAGATGCAATGCAAAAGACTCAGCTTTAATCTCCTGTGGTTATGGAGACTGATTACCACATCTCAGCAGAAACCATCTGATGTTGAGTGATACCTCAGTGTGGAAATGGTCTGAGTTGAAAGAAAGCAGATTCTAGGTGAAAGGCATGTTTGTTTTTACCTCCCAGGAATACACAAGAAAAAGGGTTAAAAAGCTAGCTGCCAACCTGATCTGTGTTCTAATTCTGGCGTGCTAGTGTGTGCTGTGAGAGTCACAGCAGAAGAACAACAACAGTTAGACATGCTTGCAGGTAAAAGTCTCTCCTCTCTGGTTGGAGGCAAGTCAGCAAAACCAAGTCAGAAAGGAAATAGAACAGCTCTTTCAGCTAACCTGCAGAATCCAGTATCTCCAAACCAAACCAACTGCTCAACTGCTAAAGTCAGTTCTACCTGAATTGCTTAACTTAACTACCGTGATATTTCATTTACTCTTCACGGGCAAGCCAAAGACTGATTTTATATATCTTTTGTAACCTTTATTTTTGGACGACTCATTTCTGATCTGTGTGTTTTTTTTCTCTTGGGTTTAGTACTAATAAACTCACTCTTTCTCTGACTCAAGTCTGGTTAAATTGATTCTTTCTAAAGCATAAGTTTGATTCTTTCTAAAGCTTAAGTACATTTGGGCTGGGAAAAGGGTATCCACAAGGGAAGGGATCCCTTTTAAATTAACCTTGTTGCGGCCACCCAAGGGGCTTGGATAAAGGAGAGCCAAATCGTTCCTTTTCACGGGGAGCATAACAAAATTGGGGTCCCCTTTGGGAAGTTAACAGTTTGGGGATCTCGTCCAGATAATAACAAATTGGGGTCTTTGCCCAGAGACTGGTCGTGACAATCCTTCCTAAAGTACAGTACTCAGAATTGGATACAAATACTTCAGTTGAGATTTCTAACCAGAGATTTCAAAAGGTTTACCCTGACTTGTTTGTTTTGCATTCATTGCTTTAATTACAAGTATTCCATACTCTTTCTTAACCATCTTATCACCTTGCTTTGCCATGTTCAACGATTTGTGAATATGCACCCTGTGACCAAACTAGTACCATTTAGATTTTTCCTGATGTGCATCACTTCATGCTTGTCTGTATTACATTGTGTCTGCCAATTTCATCAATTTATCCTCCTGACTGCAACTATCCTGCTCACTATTTACTACATTGCTAAGTTTTGTATTATCCACAAATCTAAATTGTACTCCTATATCCATGTCTAAATCATAATGCAAAAGCAATGGACCTAAAATGGTTAGGAAATTGGCTGAATGGAAACAGAGTAGGGATAATGGGCAAGCACTTTAATTGGAAGGATGTGACTAGTGGTGTCTCAAAGGACCATGTTGCATCCTCAACTATTCGCTGTATTCATTAACGCCATGGTGCACTGATGGTCCAAAGATAGGTGGTATTGTAAGCAGCGTAGATGTTAGTGTAACATTACAAGATATTGATAGCGTAATTGAATAGGCAAACAGATTTAACTGTAGTCAGATGTGATATCATTCACTTTTTATCTAAAAATGATAGAACAGGGTACTTTGTAATTGCTGAAAAGCTAGAAGCAGTGGAAGCCCAAAGAGATTTGGGGATCCAGGTACATTAGAATGTCATGAGCTGGTATAAAATATAATCAAAAAAGCTAATGAAATGCTGGTCTCATCAGTAGGACTAGAGCATAAGGGCGTAGCAGTCATGCTTCAGCTATACAAAGCCCTGATTAGGTCACAACTGGAGCACGGAGCTGCTCACAGCACACCACACCTAAGGAAAATATTTATGTAGATTTACCAGAACCATACCTCACATTCAAATGTTAGGCAGGAGAGATTCCACAAGCTAGGATTGTCTTCTGGAATTTAGAAGATTAAGGGGTGGCCTTAAGATAGATTGGGAGAAACAATTTTCACTAGTTTGGGGAGTCTAGGACTTGGGCATCGTCTAAAAAAAAATAGAGCCAGACCCTTCAGGCGAAAAATTAGGAAACACTTACACAGGGTGGTAGAAGTTTGGAAAACACTTCCAGAAATAGCAATTGATGCTAGATGAATTGTTAATTTTTAAAATTGAGATTGATAGATTTTTGTTTGCCGCATATCCTTTAACACCTTTGGCTGAGTTGGGTCACATCAGCCATAGTCTCATTGAAAGGCAGAACAGACTTGAGGGGCTAAATAGCCTGCTTCTGTTCCTATGCTCCTAATACTGGACGCTAGGAGACCCCACAGCATTCTTCTGTCAGTTAGGGAAAAAAAAACTCAAGCACCACTGCTCTCTGCCATCTATCCCTTAGCCAATTATTTACTAAAGTTATCACTATTCCTCTGTGCTCAGTTTAAGTAAGTCTATTATGTGGAACTTTGTCAATTTTGAAAGTCACAATATCACCTACTGCACTAGCTCCATTAACTCCCTCTTTATTAAAGAACTAAAGTTTGTCAGACATGATTAACCTTTGATAGATTTATTAACCCATGCTTCTCCCAAATGAGAATTAATTTTGTCCTTGCCAATGGCCTTCTGTCATTTTCCCAGTGATTGAACTGCTAGAACCCTTGCCTCAAAGATGTTTGTGTGTAGACTATATTGAGTAAAAAGGTTGGGCTTTATCTGCATTGCTACCTCGAGTGAGCATTTTCAATGTCAACAAGAGTTCCTTGGAAGCTTTCTGCATGAACAAAATGCAGATTGTGAGTTTTTTAAATCCAGCTGGATATAATTTTCAGTCGTACCTTCAGTTTGCCCTCAGCAGCGTTGCCGTCTTTCTGCTGATGCACTGCGCTAATTGGTGTTTGACATTTGCAGAATGTCATAGAATCTTGCAGCATAGAATGAGGCCATGTGGCCCATTGTGCCTGTACCAGCTCTTTTGAAAGAAGAACAACCCTGCAGCTTATTTCAAGATTATGCTAGAACTGCGGTAAAACAAATGCTGCAGCTACAATACTGCATATAGCCTGGTCACCACATGACAGGAAGGATATGATCACAGAGGGTACAGAGGAGATTTGAGGATGTTGCCAGGAATGGAGAATTTTATTTATGACTAAAAATTGGTTAGGCTGGGATTGTTTTCTTTAGAACAGAGGAGCCTGAGGGGAGATTGAATTGAGGTGTATAAAACTGAGGGGTCTAGATAGTGAAATTGGAAGGATTCATTTCTGTTGGCAGAGAGATCGATAACCAGGGTGCATAAATTTAAAGTAATTGGCAGAAGGATTAAATATGAGAGATTTTTGTTTTAACCCAGAGTTTGGTGGGGGCCTGGAATTCGTTGCTGGAAAAGGTGGTTGTGGCAAAATATTCTTTTTTTTTAGAAAAAATACTTGGATATGTAGCTCAAGTGTAGTAACTTGCAGGGCTATGGACCAGGAGCTGGAAGGTGGGAATAGCTGGATAGTTATTTTAGCTGGTACACGATGGACCAGATAGTGGTCTCCAGTGCTATAAATTGTTTGTCTCCAAGTATATATCTAATGTCTAGTTGAAAGTTAGTATTGAGTTAGGAGCCCAAATGGGTGGTAGAAGCTATCATGACAACTTGTCATGTGACTGACCTTGTAACAATATCTCATTCCTTAATGCTAATCTTTTATTTCAACAATTCTGCCTTAAAATAGTGCTTTTAAATTAGCAAAAATTCCAAGGCGTTTTACATCCGTGAGATCAAATAAATTTGATACTGAGCCACATGAGATATCAGGACAGATGAGAGGTATGCTTTAAAGTGTCTTAAAGGAGAGGAGGGATTGAGGGAAGAATTCCAGAGTTGAACAGTCATCGTTCCAATGAGTGACTTGATTCCAATAATGTACCAATTTACATGTGTAAAATGTACAGCACCAGTCCATACTGGTGTTTATCGTCCCCATTAGCTACCTCTTACTCATCATCTTACGACCCTATCATCAAATTCTATTTCCCTCGTACTTAATCTAGCACATCTCTGCTGTTCACCTCTACTACCCCATTGTGGTAGTGAGTTTCAAGTTCTCTCTATTCCGGATAAAGATGTTTCTCCTGAATTCCCTATTCGATTTATATGTATCTTTTATATTTATGGCCCCTACCCTACAAAACCCTTTTTTAATCTTAACTCTCTGTTCAGTTGACCTTCACTTTTTTTCTAGAGAAGAGTCCTGTCCTGTTTGATCTTTTCTGTCTTTCAGTTCTGGTATAATTTTGCATGTTCTCCAGTGCCTCATGCTGTACATTATTACTTAAGTCGTCATGTGTCTGATTCCTACACGATGTCTGCTGGAAGTTGTTTTGTTCCTATCTGTCAGTCATGGCTCACTAGGTAGCCCTCATCCCTGACTCGAGGCTGTGGATTAAGCCTTGCTCAAGACTAGTAGAAAAATCAACGTGACACCAGTGCAGTACTGAGGGAATGCAGTATTGTCTTTTGGATGGGATGTTAAACCAATGCCCCATCTGTCCTCTAGATGGATGATCATCACTTCTGTGTCCCTTTTTGAAGCCGAGACAGTATGGGTCAGTGGGGAAGCTGACCATGGAGGAGGGGATGTTATAGTTGCCCCTGCTCTTATTTACCATTTGTGTGCTAACTTGGCAGCAGGAGGGAGGGGGTGGTGGGGGGGTGGGAGGGGGGTGGGGTGAAAGACAACCTTTCAACTATATAACATTTTTCATGATCTCAAGATTTACAGCCAATGAATTGCTTTTGAAGTGCAGTCATTAATGTAGGAAATGCAGCAACTAACTTGTGCACAGCCAGGCCCCACAAACAGCAATGTAGTAAAGACCAGATAATCTGATTTTAGTTATGTTAAGTAAATATTGGCCAGGCCACCAGGGAGAATTCTCCTCTTCAAAGTAGTGCCATGGAATCTTGAGTCCATCTGAAAGGGCAGAATCTGTCATCGCAAAGATGGTAGCATTGCCTCTGTACAGCACTGGAGTATCAGCCTTGGGTTTTTTCACTTTTGGGAGTGAGACTTGAACCCACAGATTACTGCAAGAGGGGAGACTGCTACCAAATGAGCCCTGGCTGACTCTGATCCTGAATCAATTTTTCAGCTAATACTGATGGGCTGTGGTCCCTTTTTTTAACATAAGGGTGAGTTTGAGATTTTCAGTCAAGCAGTTCTCTTATTAAAACTTAAATCAATTCAGAGTGGTGAAGCAAATCTAATTGCAAGTGCACAAAAATTCCCCCCCACCCCCCAACTCCCTGAACAATCCAAGCTCTAGTGGCAACCCTATAGGGCTCTATTGTTGCTCAAGTTGAAATATACTAATTCAATTTGGCCAAGAATTGGACCTGTGGCCTTTCTGCTATGCACAGCTTGGTTCCACCTTGGCAATGTCCTTTATCAAGTAATCCATTGGAGCGACAGTTATATCAGAATCATCATCTGATTGGCCATCTATGCTTAAAGTTGAAGAGAAGACTGGCTCTTCTTAAGGGCTGCTCAGATGTTCATAAACTAAATCTCACCTCCCTTCTCTATTCATCTGCTTATCCATGCACAGGTTATTCTCTCTGCCATATATACTCGTGTAAAATCCAAGCTCATGTAAAAGTCAACCCATGATTTTTAACCTGAAACTCTAATTTTTCACTTGTATAAAAGTCAACCCTTGTTTTCAGACATGATAGCCTAAAAATTGGTCAAAGTATAATGGTTTGATTTCATTGTAAATGTATAAAACCTAATGAAAATGAGGACCAGTAAGTAAATACATTTAAACATAAGTTTTAATTTTTCAAATTGGTGATCAGGTTATGAATGGTGATCAGTAGGAGTTCTTTGTTGCATTTTACTTTAATCCATTACGATGCTCTTTTTTGGATTTCACTTCGGCCCAAGCCAAGCATGTCAATCCCTCAGCGTTACCCATGTAGAAGTGACCGTGACCTTTTTCGCCTAAAAACTGGTCCCAAATTTTGAGTTTTACGTGTGTACAGAATCTCTAATGTTAGTAAATGAGTGGACTCATGCAGACATTGTCCTAGTAATCATACCTCCTCCCTTCTAAATGTGTTCTGCCTGCTAGCTTGGAGACGGGACTTCCATCCAAATGGGTTAACAGCCAGGCCTAAATCAGAATTAGTGTCATGAAGCTCATATGTTTTTTTTTCATTGTATTATTGTGGTTTATGGGGATATGGTTGGGTCTGTGCATAATTTTAATTACATTTGGAGTCGAGTAGACTGCAAGTTTGAAATCATCAAAAGGAGCTAGGTGCTTGACCTGCTAATGAGTAAACATGGAAGCTGGCTTAGCATGTAAGGTGTGAAGGGAATTTGCATTTTTAGATAAATGAAGGGACATTTGGATTTCAAAGGGATCTTAGTTTGTTTTCAACTAGCCAGATAAGTAAGGCTAAGGAATGTTTATTTTCCCAAAGGTTATTGGCAACATAGAAGTTTTATACTATGAGGAAGATACAGTTTCAACGACATGGAACAATATAATTTACATATTAAAATAAAATGTATAAACATGGATGGTACTGAATGGCCTACTCTTATGTTCTTATGATATCTATTCTGTATGTATATCTCATCATCTCCAAACATGAATGCTCTCCTACCCAGATGAGTCAGTTGTTGTGCTGGCACGTTGGTCATGCTGGTTTTCATTATTCTATCTCTTTTTAAATTTGCAGGTCCTCCAGAAACTGGGCAAAGCTGATGAGACAAAAGATGAACAATTTGAACAGTGTGTGCAGAACTTCAACAGGCAGTTGGTAAGAAGTGTTTCCTTTCAAAGGATTTGTATAGTACCTTTCACGACCATTGCATGTTCAAAATCATTTTTCAATTGTAGTCATCATTGTAGGAAACTTGGCAGCCAACGTGCACACAGCAAACTCGTTCAAACAATTTTTGTGGTGTGATGATATAAACATTGAGGTTAACTCCTCCCTTGTTGCTCTTAAATAATGCACTGGGATCTTTTGCATCTAACTGAGGGAAGATAGGTCCTTGGTTTAATGTTACATCTGAAGGGCATCTTTGACAGTGCAGCACCCCCTCAGTATTGCATTAGTGTGTCAGCATTGATTTTTATACTCAAGTTTTGGGGTGCGACTCTCATCTGCTTCTGACTCAGGTAGCAGAGCTGCTGATTGAGCCCCACAATTAAAGATGTGGGGCTAGGGTTGATGGAGCTGAAAAGAAAGAACTTGTATTTACATATGTCTTTTGCAACCGTGGGTCATTCTAAAGCATTTTACAGCTAACAAAGTACTTTTTTGAGGTGTTGTAGAAAACTTAATTTATGCACAGTAAGCTCCCACAAACAGCAATCCATTTCAGTGATGGTTGAAGAAATTTTGACCAAGATGCTGGGGGAAAACTCCCTACTCTTTTTTTTCATTGAATAGTGTTGTAGGATATTTTGTATTGACAGAGGCTGGCACCTCACGTTTCAGCACTGCACTAAAGTATCAGCCTAGATGGGGTGCTCCAATCTGGAGTGAGACTTCAACCCACAACCTTGATGCTGCGGCAAGAGTGCTACAAATTGAGCCTGCCAATCCGATAATGAAAATGGTCTAAAGCAGCATGCTGAAGGGAGGAGGTGACTGTTTTGTGAATATGGGGCAATAGTTACACAAAGGATGTGCCCATCTCACTCATAGTGTCTCACCTTGAGCCTTTCATTGCCTTTGGTGTTTGTAGCCTGGAGGTCAGTTAGAACCATCAACTTGGTGAGTCGTGTGACACTTCAGAAGCACTGCTATTGATGTTTCTACCCACCTGAGTGGAGCCTGCTGATTTGCATTGTTCATAATGAAAGCTGTTCTTTACAGTGGACTTGGAGCTAATGCGAATTGGTTGAGATGTTTACAGAGTGGTTCTGTGTAAATCTATTTAGGTAGGTGGCTCATTTCCCAATGTCGGTGTGGAACGTTTAACTATTTGAAAGGATTGCAATTACTTTGAGATGAAATGGATCTTTTGTGTATAATGTGTTGTCTGTCCAAAAGAATGAGGGTGTTGGTCAGTATTGTACCATTTGCAGGCAGGAATGCCTATAATTGAACAACATATGTTCCCTGGTTATCTCAAACTGTTAATATAGAAGCTTGCACAATTGACTGGGTAGCAAATGTAAGAAGGTGAACGTTTTCACTTTAATCCTGTGACTAGGTCAACCATCTTTTTAACCCTTTGTTTCAAAGGCATGAAAGGAGCCTTTTAGCCCCCTCGAGCCTTTTCATTTAGTTAGATCGTGGGTGATCTGTATCTTAATGCCATCTACCCCTGTCTAGCTGTCTCTCTTGAAATTGGCAATTGACTTGACCCCTAACCTCAATAGTTTTTGGGGAGATTTCCACTACTTTGTTTGAATTGCTGCTAGACGTCGCTCTTGAACAGCATGGTTCTAATTTTGTGAATTCCCTTGTTCTGAACTCTGCCACCAGAGGAGAGAATTTCTTACCCCCGCCCCCCCACCACCCAAACCATATTTCTTCATGGTGAGTTTGCTGACCCAAGCTCCTTTTTACTTCTCAGTTCAATATAAGTAGAGTTGCACTGTTTAAATTTGAATTCTATAGTTTAGCTTAAGGCAGTGCTGTGCAGAATGAGGTACAAGGGGCAAGTCTCTCATTTTCAACAGTGTTGTTTGGTTTAAAATCCATAGTATTTCCAACAACCTGTTTGAGTAAAAAGCAAAAAACTGCGGATGCTGGAAATCCAAAACAAAAACAAAAACGTTTGAGAACATTCATGTAGGTGTCAGGGAAACATGTTAGGAATTCCTGAGCTTGACATTGCAAGGAGCAGACTGGCATTCGTGGAGCTGGTGATTCATCTGATGTTTCATTTTGTTAACTGGTACAGAATGGTTAGCTTTCCCATCTGTTACTGCCCACGCGTGCATGCAGTGCTGATCAGAGAATTGATATTAAAACAGAAAATGCTGGAAAAACTCAGCAGGTCTGGCAGAATCTGCAGAGAGAGAGAGAGAGAGATAAAAATTTTGAGTCCAGTATGACTCTTTGGAACTTTGGGTTCAGTGTTAACTGTTTCTCTCTCAACAGATGTTGCTGGACCTGAGTTTTTGCATTTTATTTTCCCAACATCTGCAGTATTTTGCTTTAACTTAGACTTGATATTCTATTGGCTCAGTGGCGTGAATGATCTGATTATTGTAAGGCTGTGGGCTAACTGGAGCCAACACAAGCATAGTGGGCTGAATGGGCTCATTGTGTGCCATATTGATTTGTGGGCCTGTATAGTAATTGGAGCAATAAAAACCATTATTTGCTCCAGTGCAAAGTCCTTTCCTGGGAATCCAAATCTGAAGCTGTAATATTTATTCTGGCATTTCTTCCTTTGCTACCCTGGAATTTTAAATTCTTTAATGGCAGTTTTACCCTTGATATGAAAACCTTTCTGAGCTGGATCTTCTCTCCCAGATTTGGTGCCCTTATGTAGATTGCACCTTCTGCATCCTGGAGTAAGGCTCCATGCAATTGAGTCACTCCCAAGTAGATCAGATCCAGCAAACCGTTGCGACCCTACCACAGCCTGCTACAGTGTTTGGGGTCTGCTTCCTTTGATTGCACTCCAGCAATGCAAAAACGTACTACACTGGCTTGATCATTCTCAGCACAGCTCATTAGACATCAGCATTCGCTAACAGAACAAAATTCACAAGTTCAAATCTATTAAGTTAATTGAACATTTTTCACTTATTATTTGAAAAGCCTTTTTATTAAGGCAACTTATGTTGATCGTGTGCTGTTTTTTTAATGTAGTAAAATGCCCCAAGGCACTTCACAGGAGCACTATCGAACAAAATTTGATACTGAGCCACGTACGATATTGGGGCAACTGATGAAAATCATGTCGGAAATTTGTTTTTTTTTAAGGAGAACCTTTTAAAGGAGGAAAGGGAAGCAGAGAGGTTTAAGGGAGAAATTCCAGAGCTTGGGATTTGAACAGTTGAAGGTACAGCCACCAATAATGGAACGATGATAACCTGATGTGTGAGGCCAGTATTGCAGGAATGTAGCAATATTGCAAACTAGTATTAAGGTTAAATTAATTAAGCCTGCATCTTGAATTGTTATGCAAGTAAATTCCACAGTGTCAGGAATTGCAAGAAGCACATGAAAATGCTCAGCGTGGATTCGACTGCAAATTAAAAGATTTTATTCGCCAAGATGAAAGCAAAATACTGTGGATGTTGGAAATCTGAAATAAAAACCAAAAAATGCTGGGAAAGCTCAGCAGGTCTGACCGCATCTGTGGAGAGAAACGGTTAACATTTCGAGTCGTATGACTCTTCAGAGCTCTGACAGAGCGATACAGGCTCAAAACGTTAACTGCTTCTCTCTCCACAGATGCTGCCAGACCTGAGTTTTTCCAACATTATTTTTAAGATTTTATTGGTTGTACGTTGAAGCCTAGAATAATAGAGCCCGTTGAGTCTGCAGTGGCTGTAAACAACAATCCAGATAGTCCTCTTCCTCCTATCCATGCTTTTTTTCCCCCTCTCGAATATTTATTTAGGTTTTTTTGTGAAGGTTACTATTAAATCTGTACCCATTATAATCAGAGTGTCTGCAGTCCAAATCTTCTCCATTCATCTATCATGAAGAAATTAATACCTATGATGTTGGAAATTTTATTTTTGAATTGGAATTGTAGTAGGGTATGTATCTGTATGTGTCTAAATTGGATTAAAGCCAGATAGTCTGGGTGCTTTGATGTATAGTACTTTTTAAGATGTTAATTAAATAAACGCAAGGAGGAAAAAGTACATTTGTATTTGTTGAATAAAGCATTCAAGAGCGGGAGTAAAATCTTGCACCTAGCTGACAAGACGCTAAGCAATGTGTTTATATTACTAATAAAATCGGTGGAATTATTGGTAGGAGAGGTAAAATATATAAAAAAAAAACCTAGTATTACAACGGAAAACTTACATTCAAAGGGGAAGCCCGGTGTAAACAAATGTGTGCATGTAAGGTCTAACTGGCCTGCACGTCTACAACTATCTGCAAAGGAACCAAAGTGCAAGGAACCTCAGTGTGCACGTATCAGGTCAGATGTTTTCTGCTTGGTGTCTGTTTAAAGCCTATAGGTTATTGTTGCCTTGGTGAAGATTTACCTGGGGGTGATTAATGTGGGGATTTGTTTAAAAATTAGTATGGTAGTAATTTGTAGACGTGTATGTGTTTTAATTAGTTGATAAATTGATAAGTGTTCGACTTTTTTTAATATTTAAAAAAAAAACCTTGGTGGTTTTATTCCTGAACTCAGTGCTGCATCTCAAGCATTCCAGTTGAAAATATAGATATGACACTTGTTCAAATCCCAGAGCGAAACTTGAACAACTCAACCTTTACCAACTGTTGTCACAACACGTTATATGGGAAGTTTTTCCCTCCTTTTGCCTCTGGACCCTTTGCCAGTCACCTTTTTAAAATCTGTGCTTTCTGATTATTGATCCTTCAGCCACTGAAAAATAGTCCCCCCTCCATTGCCTATCTAAATCCTTTCACCCATAAAAACCAAGGCTGTCACTTCAGTGCAGGACTGAGGGAGTGCTGCACTGTTATGGGTGCCATCTTTCAAATGAGATATCCAACCACTGCCCCTATCTGGCTGCTTGGGTGGATGTAAGTGACCCCGTGGCACTATTTTGAAGTAAAGCAGGGGACTCCCCTCTCCTAACTTGACTCCGTTCTGCTGAAGGGTCATGAGGACTCGAAATGTCAACTCTTTTCTTCTCCGCCGATGCTGCCAGACCTGCTGAGTTTTTCCAGGTAATTCTGTTTTTGTTTTGAGTTATCTCTGGTGCCCTGGTCAATGTTTATCCCTCAATCAACATCGCAAAAAGATTATCTAGTCATTATCGCATTGTTGTTTGTGAGGGTTTCCTGTATGCAAATTGGCTGCTGCGTTTCCTACATCAGTGACTTCAAAACTGTCACTTTGAGATGTCTGGTTGTGATTGTGAAAAGTGCTATATTGATTCAAGTCTGTCTTTTTTTCTTTTGTGTTCCAGTCTCCTCACAACACTGCTAATTATTCTTGTTGATCACACTTGAATATCCTGAAACCTTGCTCTTGCCAATTTATACCCAAGAGAAAGTTTTCCCAAGTGAATGCTGCCAAAAGGCTAGTCAGTCACTTGCCAATATTGCGCACTTTTACAGCATATTATTTGTGTAAATGCCCAATGCATGCACAAACAAATGAAGTATCGTTTTTCTTCCGCAGAACGAAGGAACTAAACTCCAGAAAGATCTGCGAACGTATCTGACAGCTGTAAAAGGTAGGATGTTCATATACTCTGAGAACTCGACATGGCAGTTCTCCTTGAAAAGAATGATAAAGTCCTAGATTCCAAAGGTGTTGAGGGATGTATGGAGTCAGGTCCCAGATTGGCCATAATCTGCTTTGAATAGCAAATCAGGCTTGTGGACCTACTCGAGTTTCCAATTTTTCCAATTGGATACTTGGCCAAATTCTCCATGACAGACCTGACAAAGGGTGCTGCCAAAGGGTTTGCTATCTTTAGTTTAACTATGCCAGGTTTTGGAACCTCCTATGATGCAAAGTTATCTGCATTTATTATCTTTTTAAAGAAAAAGAGTTGGATACAAGAACAGCCCTTGCATTGTTACTGTATAACGTGAAATGAATTCTGTCTGCTTAGGGTTGTATCCTGCAAAGTGTGGCTCAACTTTATTGAATTTAAAAGCTGCTTTGCTATAAAGTCTGTATTGGCCACATCTGCAGTGGGTGATGCTATTTTGTTGTCCACTTTCAGTATAGCAAGCTTTACAGGAACTTAAGCTCCTTCTACAGATTGCAGCTATAGCTCATGTCCATTTAAAAAAAAAATGTAATGAGTCATGCAGACACAACCTGACCTAGTCCACGTATGCCTAAGTCAATGGTTACTACTGGCATTGGATCCTTTTTAATATACATATCAAAAAGATCTATCATAAAAGAACAGATCAAAAATACAACCCACTTTTCCGGGAGCCAATTTTAACTTTGTGCAGCTGCAGTCATTGCTTGATCTGAATTTTGAACTTGAGCTCCAGATAAATCATTCTATATACTGCATTGGCCTCAGAATGATGCAGGACCAAAGAAGGCTATTTGGTCCATCATACCTATGCTGGCTTTGAAATTTAATCCCACCCCCCCCATAGTTCTGTAAAAATTTCCCCTACATGTATTTATCCAGTTCCCTTTTGAAAGGTTTTTTTTTTGTTCAACCTGCTTCCACCACCCTTTTTCAGCAGTGCATTCCAAATCATCATCATAACTTGTTGCATTGATTTAAAAACTCTCCTCTTTGCCATTACTTTAAACCCATGCCCTCTGGCTGCTGACCCTCCTGCCACTTGAAATGGCTTCTCCTCCTCCAACACCCTTCATTCATAATTTTGAGCACCTCCGTTCAATCACTTGACCTTGCCTGAAGAACAAATATAAATCTTTTTTAATAATAAATAATTGCTTCTCTTAGTTTGCCAACTAAGTGGGAACACCGATGTCACAAATGTTCATGACCCTTACTGAATTGTGCTTTTATTATTTATCACTCTGCGGTTGTTGAAAGATTTAACATCATTGTCTTCCTCTTATCCCCTCCTGTCTTTTGCACCCCTCCATGAAATATTACTTTGTAATTTGCAACAAATATACCTTCCTTTTGGGGATTAAGAGCCCATGGGAAGCATGCTTGAGGGAAGTTAGCAATAGTATTAGATTAAGGGGAGAGGCTTATAATCAAAAAGAGTAGCAAGTGTGAGGGTTGGGAGGGTTTTAGAATTCAGCAAAGGCAGGCCAAAAAACTGATAAGAGAAAAGAATGAGGGTAGACAAGCATGAGATCTAAAAATAAATTGAAAAACTTCTATTGGTATGATATGAAAATGAAGAGAATAGCAAGAATAAATGGGGGTCCTTTTTAGAGATAAAGGTAGGAGAAATTAGAATGGGGAATAAGGAAATAGCGCAGACAATATAAGAATACATTGTTTTCATGGGGAACTGAAGGTCTGGCAAGAATGAAAAACTTGAAATTAGTATTGGTAAAATTGGACAAATTCATGGAATTGATCAACGCAATTCCTGGACCTGATTCTCTAGAATTCCAGAATTCCTTTAAATTCTAGAACAGTCCCAGTGGACTGGCAATTGGTAACCAAACCCTGCAATTCAACCAGAGGGCATGAGAAAATGGGGAACTAAAGGCTAATTAATCTGATATCAGCATTTAATGTGGTAATCAATTTATGCATATTCTAATAGGGAACTTTAAAGCAAAAACATAATGGGAAAAGTGATGGATGCAGTATATTTGGATTTGAGGTATTTGATAAGGTGCTACATGAAGTTAGTATTCAAAATTAGGACTTGTATTGAAGGTAATAGCATGGATTGATTGACGGACAACCATAAACAGGCCATTTTTGGGTTGGCAGGCTCGATATAAAACTAATAGGGTGTCAACGAGGGCCATTGCTTGGGATTTGGCTATTTGGCAATGACTTGGATGAGGGGAACAAGTGTAACGTATCTAATCTTGCTGATGATGCAAAGTTAGATGGGCAAGAAAGATGTGAGGAAGATGGTTTCTCAAAAGCGGTATTGGGTCAAGAGGCTGGACAAAAATATGGCAGATTCATATGTGAGGAAGTGTGAAGTTATCTATTTGTACGTGAATCACAAAATTAACATACAGGTACACCAAGTAATTTGGAAAGCAAATGGCTTGTTGGCTTTTGTTACAAAGGGATTGGCGTATGAGTGTGAGGAGGCCATGGTCAGACCATACCTGAAGTACTGTGTACTATTTTGGTCTCTTACCTAAGGAAGGATAAAGTTGCCTTAGAGGGAGTCCAATGAAGGTCCGCTTGACTGATTTCTTGATGAGGGAATTGTCTTAAAGTTAAGTAGATGAGATCTATATTTCCTTGGAATTTAGAATTAGTGGCAATCTCATTGAAACATAATTTTTAAAGGGCTTGACTGGGTAGATGCTGAATAATTGTTTCCACTGGCTGGGGAGCATTGAACATGGGGTCACAGTCTCAATTAGGTGTCCATCATTTTAGGATTGAGAAATTTCTTTACTCTGTTGTGGAGCTATGGAGTTCTCTACAGCAGAGCTGTAGATACACTAAAGACATATTTGGCAACTAAAGGGAATTTGGGGATGTGGGGGTAGTGTGGGAAGGTGGAGTTGTGGTAGAGGGTCAACGATGATCCCATTGAATGGTGGAGCAGGATTGAAGGGCTGAATGACCTACTTTATTTCTGATCTAATGTTATAAGCAGCTGAAACATAACTGACCGCAAATTAAAATTTTGTTCTAAAGCTATGCATGAAGCCACGAAGAAGCTGTCCGACTTGTTGGAGGAAATTTATGAACCAGACTGGGTCGGCAGAGAAGATATTCATTCTATTTCTGAGGTTAGACTTTTTTTTGTTTTCATGCTTTCATGCCACTTGCTTCAAAGGTCTCCATGAATTATGGGGCAACCTTGAACTTTGCGCTGACCGTCTTCTGCTCCAATCTATAGGAGGCCTAACTAGAGTGTGAAAATAAATATCAGGGACTGACTTCTACACTTGTCTCTCTGAATAAGTTATGTTCTTGTTAAAATGACAGCAGCTAGCTTCGAACACAGTTGATTGTTTAACTGCTGATAACTAACTTGGGCTGTCTAATTCTTCTTACCCTGTTATGACTCACCTTACAAGGTGGAGGGGAGGGGGGTGTGGTGAGAAATAACTTTATTTCCCTGGTGTTCTTAATGAGAGGTGATCTTGTTGAAACACAAAATTCTGAGTGTGCTTCCCAGGGAAAATGCTGAGAGGCTATTTGTTCCCTGGCTGGGGAATCTAGAACTAGGAGTCATAGTCTTAGAATAAGGTGTCAGCCATTTAGGACTGAGATGAGAAATTTCTTTCAGAGGGTTGTGAAACTTCTCTAACCCAGAGAGCTGTGGATGCTCAGCCATTGAGCATTTTCATGCCGAGGGTTTTTCTTGGGCCCACAAGGAATCAAGGGATAGGGCAGTAAAGTGGGAGTCAAGGTCGAAGTTCAGTCAGGAATCATGGATAGACTTGAGGGGCCTTGTGGCCTGCTCCTCCTATTTCTTGTGTTCTGTTCTTTCAACTAAAATTTATTTATTTTTTTGGATTTGTAAACATTTCTCATTTTTGCATGACATCTATTCATTTACTTTCAGGATGGTGACCTTCTCTGGACTGACTATCACCAGAAGCTGGTGGATCAAGCTCTCCTGACACTAGACACTTACCTCGGCCAATTTCCAGATATCAAAGTACGGATCAAATCATTTTTGCTTGTTTGCTCTGGACCCATTTATTAACTGAGCAGGATTCATTGATCTCATTTTTAAAAAAATGTGACTAACATCCCCAATTGTGTGTTGATTGTTGTTGAAATTATAAATGGTTTTGACATTTCCTTAAATTGTGTTGCTGTAGAATACTTCAAAGGACTTTATAGGTTACTGGGTTATCCTTTAAGGAGCAGATACTACATATTTATTTGAGCAACGATGAAGGTTATTGTTGGCAATGTTGATAATGGTGAGGAGGTTTGATTGATTGGGTTACAAAAATTCTGGCTGAGTGTTAGTTGTTGGGAGGGCATTGTTATGATCCCTGTGGAGACCAATAGCATTTAAAGAGAAATTTGAACTTCAGTTGAAAACCGAAAAGGATGACATGACAGATTTCACGCTTAAAACTCCTACTTGTAATGAATGACAAGGCACTATTGATTACACCCTTCCATTTGCATGCAACTTATATACTGAAGCATAAAAAGGGGAACATTTCTTATACTTATCACACGTTGTACTCCCCATGGAATTACAGTCCTTACACCAACTGCTGTTTTTTCCCTCTTTTCCGTTCTGCCCAAAAGCTTGGAGCCAGCAAGCCTACTTTTAGCACAGCTGTCCTTGCCCTTTGTTCCCAGTTGAGAGAACTTTGCAGAACACGGCTAGTTCCTTGACTAAGCCAGACTTGTTGTTGGGTAGAATTTGGAAATAATTGAATGACCTCCTTCGATTCAACCTATGTTTAAAGACACAGTCCAAAACCTAATTGTATAACCCTCAATTTTAACAGCATGGTGTTAGAGGTGAGGGCTGAAGGAAGTAAAGATGGCACATCTTTGGGAGGATTAGGTGAGACTTGTAGGGGCGCTGGACAAAGAGGATGATCTTACATAAGAGACCACACCTCGACTTAAGTAATTTGCAATGTCCTGAGGTCATGAAAGATGTTACGCACTAGCACGGACCTGAGGGCCAAATGGGCAATTTCTGTGCTGTAAATAGTTTGTAGATTTTCATATTATTGGGGCTTGGAGAGGTGGTAGATAAGGAGGATATTGAAGGTGAGGCCAGAGGGATGGAACAGAGTGGGAGACTTTGGATTAATTCAGTGGGTGGATTCCTGCCTTCTATTGCTAATTGGTGATCTTGATAGATGCAGTACTATTCTCCATTTTAAGAAATTAGACTTTGCATTTACATTCCTCCTCCTGTGACAAACTGTCCTTTCTCTAATTTCAAATGCAGTTGTTTGCTAAACGTGTGACTAATTATTCCTCCTTTTTTAAGCTTGATAGACAATGACGACATTATCGCAAATGCTAACTTGCCAACTTTGTAAAAGCCCTTGACTAAATTCAAACTTTCCTGCAGGCTGGATTTGTCTTGTGAATGCTGCATAAGGTTAAATTTACAAGCATTTTGGAGAAGTTCAGACTGGTACAGGACAGGAGGATATTTGGCCCATTGTGCCTGTGTCTGCTCTTTGAAGAGTAAATACAATTAGTCCCACATTCTTGCCATTGCTTTGCAAATTGTTTATTATGAGTGTTTATTAAATTCCCTTTTGACACTACTATAGAATCTGTTTCCACCACCCTTTTCAGGCACAGCATTAGATGTTGCCGTGGCTCACTGTTTGTATTTTGAAGTTGTATTGATGGTTTTGACCTCCTTTTGGAATCAATGATGCATATCCTGTGACATTTGCCCATATAAGGTCAACGTGAAACCTTTTTTCCAATGCTAGGTAAGGGAATCTGTAGCTTAAAGCACCGTGCCATGGTTAGAAATCCACAGCTATGGGTATGACGGTCATTGAATAGTGATACCCAAGTAAGGAGTGAGGTATTTGATAACTTCAATATTTGATAAGGCCTTTTTGATGTTTCACTGATTTGAGACAGAACGGAGAAAGGATTGTGCGTATTCACCTTTTGCAGGTGAAATCTTTATTGTGAATCTCCTTTTACCAACTGCATGGTTTTTTTTAAAAAGCATTTCTCTTGTAGACTCGCATTGCGAAGCGTGGGAGGAAGCTTGTTGACTACGACAGTGCAAGGCATCATTACGAATCTCTCCAAGGTGCAAAAAAGAAAGATGACGTCAAAATAGCCAAGGTAAAATATGTTGCTTAGTCATAGAATCATGTCACACAGAAGGAGGCTATTCAATCCAGTGTACCTGTGCTGGTTCTTTGAGCAATCCAGCTAGGCCCATTCCTATTGCACTCTACTAATAATCTTGTAAACTGTTTCATTTCAAGTATTCATCTAATTCCCTTTCGAAAATTGCTATTGAATCTGCTTCCACCTTTTTTTTCCCAGGCATTCCAGATGATCGCAACTCGGTATTTAATTTTCAAAAACATTTCCCTTCTGGTTCTTTTGCTAATTACCTTGAACGTATGTCCGATAGTTACTGACCTTCCTGTCTGTGAAACCAGTTTCTTCTTTATGCTCATCCCGTTCGAAACTACCATGAAATACTCAGTCACCTTTATCTCTAAGACCCAGTTCTGAGATTATGATGTGTATAAGTGGCTAATTCGCTTGTTAACTGGAAGAGCTCATTTATGTTGCACAGGATGGAATCACTTGAAGTTTTTTTTTAGGAAGATGACCAGAAATGAGGGTGGAAAATATTTGAAAATGATGTGACTGATATAGTGATGTTTCTGAAGCACTAAGGAGTGCCCTGATGGAACTGCGGTAACTTATTTTGCCCCACATAGCCAATGTCTTGCTTGTGTTGACTTACTGCAAATTGAAGACTCTTGGAAATCTTCTAAATGGCCATAATGGGTTGATGCTTCAAATTGAAATATCATCTGCCATCCTGGTAATGGAATTTTTGCTCCGCAGTGGTGTTGATGGAACGAGTAGAAAATCCTTTGTTACATTGGTCTGGTCTGTCTTGAAAAGTTGCATATCCAAGCTAACTTTCTTTGGTTTGCCTTCACTCCAGGAACTGTTGCTACTGGATAATCCTGGAAATGCTCATGTCAAACTTCCATTTCTATTTAGTTTGCACTAGAAATTGACTCTAGTCCTAGGCTGTTTTGCTGGGATGGCAGCTGTTCCATGGGTTTTTTCCCTCTGAAATGCTGCTTGCACCCTGGTGCCAGTCTGCCTCAATTCACCTGTCAAACTCTTACTTGTGTATGGCTTGGAATATTTTGCTATGTTTTAGTGTTTTTAATGAAGTTATTGTCCATCTAATTTGGTAGACTAGCAATGAGAAGAGCCAGCCCTTTAAGCTGGTTTGCTATTTAGTTAGATTGTGGCTGATCTGTACATCAAATCCTTTTAACCTTCTGAGCAGCTTGGTTTACTGCTCTTGAGAGAAGTCATTAAACTGGGTTATGGCAATTCCCCAGACTATTTATATTCAAAGTTTCTCTCCCTGATTTCTTGCTCCAAAATTTCAGGGGAAACTAACTGGTTGTACTATACCAATGGATAGAACAATTGATGCAAAGAACGAATGACTGAATATAGAGGTTCTTGTAACCATCACCAACGTGGATGGGGAGGAAAGTCCACCTTGGTTTCTTTGTGCTATTCCTGCCTGGTGATGGTGTGTTACAATTCACTGAGCCAGTTGTGGCAACATGCAAGTTGTAGCCTGAAGCTATGGAAAGTGATAGTAGAGGCTTCAACATTCTTTCCATCACATGGCTGACCAGAAATCTCTCCCACTCTTAATGCCTGCCATTATTGGAAGGATTTGCAGGTTGATAATCTGTTTGGCTGTATTATGAACCTTTCTTAGCCATTTAACTCCTAGGGTGGGACTCAAACCCAGAGCTTCTGGCTCAGAGGCAGGGCTGCTACCTATTGTGCCACAAGATCTCCCTGTTCTGTTTACATAGCTTTCAACATTGCATTAATGTCCTCTAACTACCTGATACAAAAGGTAGTGGAAATCTGGAACTCCCTCATAAAGCTGTGGGCAATTGAGAATTTCAAGACTTGAGGTTAATGTTTTAATAGACAGGGTATTAAGGGTTATGCAACCGAGGCAGTTAGATGAAGTTTTTTTTTTCTTTCATGGGATGTGAGCGTCGCTGGCAAGGCCAGCATTTGAGTAGCTTACTAGATCACTTCAAAGGGCTGTTAAGAGTCAACCACATTGCTTTGGGTCTGGAGTCCCATGTAGGCCAGACTGGGTAAGGATGGTAGGTTTCATGGTCACCATTACTGAAACTAGCTTTCAATTCCAGGTTTTATTAATTGAATTTAAATTCCACCAGCTGCCATGGTGGGATTTGAACCCATGAGCACTATCCTAGGCCTCTGGATTGCTGGTTCAGTGATATTACCACTACACCATCCTAGTCATTTCCCTTGTCATTGGGTGTCTCAGGGCTGAAGGCTATTGCCAATTGATCTAGAATCTGATGGCCTGCAGTGGTCTGGTGTGAATGGCCACCCCTGGGTAAGTAGCAGGAGAAGCTACTGTTGACCTCATGTTACTAGGCTAGGAAACGGTACACAGAGAACAGAGCTCTCCTAATTCTAGCTTGCTTTCCACTGACCCTCTGCTTGTGATTGTGGGTGAGTGTTGGAATGTGGCTGGGTTATGATACTCACCACCCAGCCACTTGTTCATATCTGCCCCCTTTTTTTTTGAGGGTCAGCGGCAGTGGTGAAATACTATCCCTACCAGAGGTCAGCACCACAAGGAGGTGCCATGAATCCTTGTGTTTTCAGTTTAGATTTGCAGCATTGTTTTGTCTTTTTTCTTAAGCACACTCCCTTGTGAAATGATTGTTCCTCTCAGGCCTTAAGTCAACTGTTGGGATGTATGGGAAAGTTTCCCATTTTTTTTTCTCTCTCCCTTTCCCCTCTCTCTCTGTCCCTTGAATCAACCAAGCTCTAGGAGCAGAGTAACAAGGTGGTTGTAGCTGGTGGTTAAACTTCTACATGTGAATCCTGGACCAAAGTCAATCCTGACTGCTTGCACCACTTGAGGAGAGACTTATCTGCAAACCACTCACTAGTGCACTTAATTTATGCCCTTGTTGCCCCTCCTACTATCCAAGCACACTGATGGCATGCTCTTGTGGGTGATTTGGGAGTCTGGACTTTGGAACCATGTACTAAAGTGTTTCCATGCGTTGCATTGTTAACTTGGATTGGTAACTTGCTTTGACTAACTGCTCTTTTGTCTCATTAACTGTTCTTTGCAGCTGACCTGCTCTTGTTTAACTGTTGCTGGGAAGTCCATGAGAAGCTGGTGTATCTGTGGCTCGGTGCTGTTCATTATAACAATGTTATTCCACCCCCTCCCCTTCTAATCCCTTACCTGTCTTTTTCACCACCCCCTCCTCTCCCCTCCCACCGACTTACCAAGCTGTTGCTCTTGCTGTAATCTTTCTGTGTGCTTTTTTTTTTTGTTTATTTTCCTCCCTAGCCTGTCTCGTTGCTTGAGAAAGCTGCGCCTCAGTGGTGCCAGGGGAAACTTGTGGCGCATATCGTTGCTCAGTCAAATCTGCTCCGAAATCAGGTGACCACATTGTTCCTTTTTTGGCCTTGGTGTGGTGTATCTGTGGCTGCGCTTTACTGTCTGTGTTGTGATAAGTGCTTTAAGCTCTTTGTGTCTCTGTCTTGAGCACTTCAAAAAGTTGCAGCTGGTAGCAGCTCTCTCCCTTGGGCACTAGATTATAGAAGAACCAATTTTGTTTTTTTTTCTCTTTCTCTTCCTCTCCCCACGGGAAGTGTCCATTCAGTGTGAAAGTGAGCAGAGACCCCCGTGAAAACGGACCTGAAACCGAGCCTATTCCTGCTGTTCTCAAGTCTTATACAGTTCATTAATATTTGTGCCCAAGTTTGGAGTTGTTGAGGTCATCCCAGTGACTAACTGTAGTTAGTTTAGAGCTTAGTTGAGAGCCAATTTGATGTTGATGCAGGACCGTGGATAGCTGGATCAGCCAGCACCTAACTTAGAGGTTGTGTTGTGGTGCAAGTAGAGGGGAGGGGTTTAAGGGACAGTTTTTTAAAAATAACACTCTAACAAACTGGTGAGCAAGTTCTTCATTTTCATGCTCTTCAACCACGAAGTCTATGTGAAGAAGGAACAGTTATAAAAATGCTTGCTGACAGGTCCTGCAGCAGTATTTGCTTCTAAATTTGTTCTCTGGATTTGGCATTGCAAGACCGATTTTTTTTTTTTAAAAAACTTTTTTTTTATATCCCATCCTTAGTTGCCCCAAGAAAGTTGGTGATGGGCTCCTGTCTTGATCCACTGGAGTCTATGCGGCTATTCTTTGTAGCATTTTCACACAACGAGAGACTTGCTTGGCTGTTTGAGGACTGTTGACGGCCAGCTACTAATAGAGCAAAATACTATGGTGGTTAGGGTTGCAAAATGTATTCCTGGAGGTTTCGTGACCCGACTCGACCTACCCCCCACAATGCTCTAGCCGTTAGTCAACACATGCAACCTTGTGATGCATTACCTTCCTATGCCAATCGGAAAGCAAAAAGGTTCCTTACCAATTGGGCGATACTTGACTGTCAGCCAAACAGTTTTTTTCTCGCCACTTTCAATATTTTTATATCTGACCAAGAGAAATGGTCAAAAAAAAAGGACTAATCTTTAATGTCCTGATTTTTTTTCCAGGGTTGCTCACAGCAATGCCCTGGAGATTGATCTTCAATTCCTGGAGACTCCAAGCCAATCCTGGCGGGTTGACTACCTTAATGGTAGCTAGAAATCAAAAGTTTAAAATTAGAATATGCTGTAAATACTCGGCAGATTAGGGAGCATGTGGAAAGAGAAGCTGTGAATGTTTCAGAGCAATAACCTTTTGCTCCAACCTGAAGCGTTAATTCTGTTTAGCTCCCCAGATGCTGCCTGGCTTGCTGTGTATTTCCAGCATCTCCATCTCCAATTATTAAGTCAGCCACGCTTGTTGTGATGCTGGGGCCACATCGGCTAGATCGAGTAAGGATGGCAAAATTCCTTCCTTAAAAGATGTCAACCAGTTGGGTTTTTTTAATGACTCATTCAATCTAATAATGGCTTCAAAAATAAAGTCAGATTCTTAAACTACCATGATGGACTTTAACTCTTATTTTAAAAAAATTATTCTTCCCTGAGATGAGCCACTGGAAAGGCCATTGTTGCCCATTTCTAATTGCCCTTGAGATGGTGGTGGTGGTGAGACTCCTTCTCAAACTGCTGCAGTCCAGGCCTCTGGATTACAGGTCCACTTCACCCCATATCCTGTCTGAACTTTTAACTCCCTTTAGATATGCAGTGATCTGAGCACTTCACCCTGTGGTTTTATTTTTGACCACTGGCTTTGAAGCCTGCCCAGATTGATGGGCCAGTGTGGATCATATTGTTGCCAAACAGCACAGGGTTCGATCCCTGTTCTGGCTGGGCTGGATTCAGGACCTGCCTCCTTGCCCTGTCCATGATGGAGGTTGTGGCGCAGAGAACTGAAGAATAAAGATATACTAGAGGTGGGGAAAAGGAATAGAAGAATATGCTCGTAGGGTTAGATGAAGAGGGGGTGTGAGGAAGCTGACGTAGACCAATTGGGTTGTAAGTTCTCCATCTGTGCAAGCTGCACTGGACCCAAGGCTGTCCAATCTGTTTTGCTGTGTTGAAATTTTTGTCTGGAATTCCTGGCTACAAACTGATGAAATCATGTGATTCCGTGCACCTATTATACAGGAACAGGCAAAAAATGAACTCGACTAGTCTATACCTTGGGTGATGGTGAATCGTTTTTTAATTTGATTAGAAAGAGATGCCAGAAGTCTCCACGTAAAGGAGGGACTGGGGGAGGGAGAAAGACCTGAATGCTGCTATCTCCTGACTGTTTTTGTAACCTGTGTGACTTGGCAGCTTTTCTACACAGCACCCATCTTCCCTGCTCACCTCATTTAAAAATCAGGTCCAGTTAATGCATGTGGAATTTTAAGACACGCCTGGGAGTTCAATTTCTCTGAATTTTAGAGAGCTCCTACCCATGCTTGGGGTAGGTGCTTCACCTGTGGGCTCACTTCATTTGTGGCTCTTGGTGCCAACTGTGGTTCAGCTGGCAACACCTTTGCCTCTGTCATAAAGCTCAGGGTTCAAATCCCACTCCTGAGACTTGAGCACCAAACTCCAGGCTGGCACTCTAGTGCAGTGCTGAAAAAGTTCTGCATTGTTGGAGGTCTCATCTTTTGGATGAGATGTTAAACTGAGGTCTGGTCTTTCAGGTCGACGTGAAAGATCCTGAGCACTATTTTGAAGAACAGCAGGGGTGTTGTCCCTGGAGTTCTGGCCAGTATTTATCCCTAAATCTGCACCCCCAAAATCTGGTCATTTCACAAATAGCCGATGAGAGAGCTGGCTGTGTGCATATGCTTCCTACCATACATCAGTACCACCTACACTTCCAAATGATTTCATTGCCTTTCGAGCGCTTTGGGATGTCATAAGATTTGTGAAAGGTACTATCAAAATGAGTTTTTTTCCCTCATTCCTTCCTGCTTTAGTACATTTCTAGGTTGCCATGACCAGAGTGCAAGCAGATAGAGCGCAATCAAAAGCTCAATCTCTTTTGAAGCCAAGAATTCTTTCTTCCTCAGTTCAAGAAAGAACTTTCTTTCAGGGAGTGCAAAACACTCCATGGCCAGTGAGAGCTTTCTAAAGTGCTCTGGTTTTATGTGGGTGGGGAAAAAGTAGCGGCCTGTTGGTGCAGAGCAAGATGCCACAAAATGGCAAATGAGAGATATCTGTTTCGAAGACCGAGACATGAACGTTCACTCGTACTGTAAAACCTTTTTCCCCATGACTAATGCTGTGCTCTCTTGTCCCTTTTTTGTTTTAATTGTCTACCTTATCAGAAAATTGGCACTCAACAATGTAATACTGCCCCCCCCCACCCCAGCGTAGCTCTGAAGTGGCGACCTGGTTTATTTATCCTGTTAATGTTTTTTTACAAAGTAATAAAATAGGAAATTACACTGAATAAAATTTGGAAGGAAATGAAAGACAGATAAACGAGCGAACGTATGACGTTTAATCATGTTTTAAATTAAACAGAGAAGAAATAATATTTTGAATTTTATTGCTAAGCATTTGTGTGCAAGTTGAAAGTTTTTAGACAAATGTAGGGGCCCAGTGAGACTTTTTTTTCTTGCCTTTTTATCCTGGCAAATACATAGACCAGTTGCAGTAGCTCCAGTATTATGTTGGTTTTTATGCTGTACAGGAATCTCCTCCCACCCCACATCATGGAACAGGAGGATAATCTGATTAAAAACTTGTTTCTCCCTGATGCTTATCGAGCTTCTTCTTAATCCCTTCTATGCTATTTGCCTCAACCATTCCCTGTGGTCGTGGAGTCCTACATTCTAACCACTGCCTGGGTAAAGAAGCTTTTCCTGAATTCCCTATTAGATCTAAGTCCCTGAGTTTTGAACTCGTATGCGGAAGCATTTTAAAAACTTTTTTTTTGGCTGCGTCTACACTTTCAAACCTGTCTAAAAACTCTATTAGCTCTGCCTTCTCCTTTTTTCTAGAGAAGAGCACCCCGGTCTGATCAGTCTTTCCTGATGGTTCCAACTAAGGGGCTAATTAAAAAGCTCTAATGGCAAAAAAATCATCAATTATGTGGTTGAGTGGCATAGATGAAGATATGGGTTTGAACTATAATGAGCATTATTCCTATCAGAGACTTCTGATGGGAGTGCACTCAGTTGCTGTGATCTAGAGCACAAATTTGAATAACAACTTATGTACTTTGTATTGAAACGTCCCTGGGCACTTAAAAAATGACACAGCCATAAAAGGAGATATTGGGTCAACTGATCAAAAGTTTGGTCAAAAAGGAAGGTTTTGAGGAACTTCTTATGGAAAGGTGATTGTAGAGAGGTGGAAAGGTGCAGGGAAGGTAGTCCAGAGCTTGGGTCCTAGACATCTGAAGGCAATGCCACAAAGGTTGGAACAGTTTAAAATTGGAGATGCACAAGTGGCCAGAATTAGAGGAGCGCAGATATTGCGGAGGACTTTTTTTATTCATTCAAGGGATGTGGGCTTCGCTGGCTGGGCCAGCATTTATTGCCCATCCCTAATTGTCCTTGAGAAGGTGGTGGTGAGCTGCCTTCTTGAACAAAAACAAAAATAAAAATATGTTTTTGTTTTGGATTTCCAGCATCTGCAGTTTTTTGCTTTTACCTTCTTGAACCGTTGCCGTCCATGTGGTGTAGGTACACCCAAAGTGCTGTTTGGAACAGAGTTCCAGGATTTTGTGACAGTGAAAGAACGGCGATATATTTCCAAGTCAGAATGGTGAGTGACATGGAGGGGAGCTTCCAGTTGATGGTGTTCCCATCTACCTGCTGCCCTTGTCCTTCTAGGTGGCAGTGGTTATGGGTTTGGGAGGTGCTGCCTAAGGAGCCTTGGTGAATTCCTGCAGTGCATCTTGTAGATGGTACACACTTCTACTGTGTGTCAGTGGTGGAGGGAATGAACGTTTGTGGATGGGGTGCCAATCAAGAGGGCTGCTTTGTCTTGTAGGAGCTGCACTCATTCAAGCAAGTGGGGAGTATTCCATCACATTCCTGACTTGTGCCTTGTAGATGGTGGATAGGCTTTGGGGAGTCAGGAGATGAGTTACTTGTCGCACGATTCCTAGCCTCTGACCTGCTCTTGCAGCCACAGTATTTATATGGCTAGTCCAGTTCAGTTTCGGGTCAATGGTAATCTCCAGTATGTTTATAGTGGGGGATTCAGTGATGGTAATGCCATTGAATATCGAGGGGTGATGGTTGGATTCTCTCTTGTTGGAGATGGTCATTGCCTGACACTTGTGTGGCACGAATATTACTTGCGACTTGTCAGCCCAAGACTGGATATTGTCCAGGTCTTGCTGCATTTGGACATGGACTGCTTCAGTATCTGAGGAGTCACGAATGGTGCTGAACATTGTGCAAACATCAAACATCTCTACTTCTGACCTCATGATAGAAGGCAGGTTATTGATGAAGCAGCTGAAGATGGTTGGGCTGAGGACACCACCCTGAAGAACTCCTGCAGTGGTGTCCTGGAGCTGAGGTGACTGACCTCCAATAACCATAACCATCTTCCTTTGTGCTAGGTTTGACTCTTAACCAGCGGAGAGTCCGTCCCGTTTCTCTCCCCCACTAGCACCCCCCCGATTCCCATTCACTCCAGTTTTTTGCTAGAGCTCCTTGATGCCACACTCGGTCAAATGCTGCCTTGATGCCAAGGGCAGTCACACCTCGCCTCAGGAGTTCAACTCTTTGGTCCATGTTTGAACCAAGGCTGTAATGAGGTCAGGAGCTGAGTGGCCCTGGCAAAACCCAAACTGGGCATCAGTGAGCAGGTTAATGCTAAGCAAGTGCTGCTTGATAGCACTGTTGATGACCCCTTCCATTACTTCAGGATTGAGAGTAATAGTGATGGGGCGGTAATTGGCCGGGTGGCATTTGTCCTGCTTTTTGTGTACAGGACATACCTGGGCAATTTTCCACATAGCTGGTGTCGTGGCTGTACTGGAACAGCTTGGGTAGGGGCGCGGCAAGCTCTGGAGCACAAGTCTTTAGTACATTGCCGGAATGTTGTCAGGGCCCATAGCCTCTGCAATACCAGTGCCTTCAGCCGTTTCTTGGTGGTATCATGTGGAGTGAATCAAATTGGCTGAAGACTGCCATCTGTGATGCTGGGGACCTCCAGAGGAGGCTGAGATGGATCATCCACTCGGCACTTCTGGCTGCAGATTGTTGCAAATGCTTCAACCTTATCTTTTGCACAGCTGTACTGGACTCCTCCATTATTGAGGATGGGGATATTTGTGGAGTATCCTCCAGTGAGTTGTTTAATTGTCTGCCACCATTCTTAACTGGATGTGGCAGGACTGCAGAGCTTAGATCTGATCCGTTGGTTGTGGGATCGCTCAGCTTTGTCTATCACTTGCTGCTTATTATGTTTGGCATGCAAGTAACCCTGATTTAAAGCTTCACCAGGTTGACGCCACATTTTTTGGTATGCCTGGTGCTACTCCTGGCATGCCCACCTACATACTTCATTGAACCAGGGTTGATCCCCTAGCTTGATAGTAAGGGTAGAGTGGGGGATCTGCCACGCCATGAGGTTACAGATTGTGTTCGAGTACAATTCTGCTGCATCTGATGACCGACAGTGCCTCATGGATGCCCAGTCTTGAGTTGCTAGACCTGTTCGAAACCTATCCCATTTAACATGGTGGTAGTGCCACACAGCACGATGGAGGGTGTCCTCAGTGTGAAGGCGGGACTGTGTGCGGTGGTCATTCCTACCAACACTCGTGTTAGGCAGGTTGGTAATGAGGTCAAGTATGTTTTTCCCTCTTGGCTCCCCCACCACCTGCTGCAGACCCAGTCTAGCAGCTATGCCATTTAGGGTTCGGTCAGTAGTGGTGCTACCGAGCCACTCTTGGTGATGGACATTGAAGATCCCACCCAGAGAACATTTTGTGCCTTTGCCATCCTCAATGCTCCCTCCAAGTGATGCTCAACATCAGGAGCACTGATTCATCAGCTGAGGGTGGGCAGCACGTGCTAACCAGCAGGAGATTTCCTTGTCCATGTTTGACCTGATGCCATGAGACTTCATTGGGTCCATACTCCATGTTGATGACTCCCAGGACAACTCCCTCACGACCGTATACCGCTGTGCTGCCATCTCTGCTGGGTCTGTGTGCCGGTGGGACAGGACATACCCAAGGATGGTGATGGTGGAGTCTGGGACATTATCTGTAAGGTATGATTCTGTCTGTGAGGATGAGTGGGGGAAGGCTGTTGCTTGACTAGTCTGAGACAGCTCTGCCAATTTTGGCACTAGGCCCCAGATGTTAGTAAGGAGGACTTTGCAGGGTCCGTTGTCATTTCCGGTGCCTAGGTCCATCTGGTAGGTTTCAAACCTTTTTTGTGTCTCTGTTACAACTGTGTCGACCACATTGCTGTGGGTCTGGAGTCATGTAGGCCAGACCAGGTAAAGAACAGTGAACCAGATGGGTGGTTACAACAATCGACAATGGTTTCATGGTCATCATTGGACGTAATTCCAGATTTTTATTGAATTCTGGTTCCACCATCTGCTGTGATGGGATTCAAACCAGAGCATTACCCTGGGTTTCTCGGTTACTAGTCCAGTGACAATACCACTACGCCACCGCCTCCTCATACTGTGGGGCTGGACGAGATTACAGACATGGGGAGGGGTGAGCCATGGAGGGATTTGAAAACAAGGGTGTGAATTTTAAAATGAAGACATTGCTTAACTGGGAGCTTGTGTAGGTCAGTGAGCACAGGGCTAATGGGTGAGCAAGATTGGTGAGGGTTGAGGCACGGGCAAGAGCGTTTTGGATGACTGAGTTTATCGAGGGCAGAATGTGGGAGACTAGCCAGGATAAGCAAACTGACTATGGCACTGTGATACAGGAAGCCATTCAAGTGTGGGGAGCAAAAAGGAACGTAGTGCTAACAGGTGACAGTACAGTGATTGACACTTCTCTGTAGCAAAGAGCAAGAGCCCAGATGGCTGTGTTGCCTGCCTGGTGCCAGGGTTCGGGATGTCTGCTTGAGGCTGGAGAGGAACTTGCAGTGGCAGGGGGAGGATCCAGTGGCCGTGGTCCATGTGTGCAACAACGAAATAGGCAGGGTGAGGGAAGAGGCTCTGCATAGTCCATATGTGGAGCTAGGCACCAAATTAAGAACAACCTCAAAGATAATTTCTTGTTACCTAAGCCGCGTACAAATTGGCATTGGACATTTAAGATTAGAGAAATGAATGCATGCCTCAAAGATTGGTGTGGGAGAAGTGAGTTCTAGTTTGTGGGGCACTGGCACCAGTATTGGGGAAAAGTGGGATCTGTACTGTTGGGATGGTCTACTCCTGAACTGTGCTGGATCAGTGTCCTCACGAACCGCATAACTAGGGAAGTAGAGGGTTTTAAATTAAATAGTGGGGGAAGGGATCAAATTGAACCAAAGAGTAGAGACAAGGCAGGAAAGAAAGTTATTAATATGGGAAACGATAAACAGACTGACAGTAAGGGACAGGGAGTCCAAATCTAAGAGTACATCAGTAGAGAAGGCGAGAAGCTACAAAATAAATGGAAAAAACTAAAGGCTCTATCTAAATGCATGTAGCATTCAAAACAAAACAGATGAACTGAGTTATTTCAATTTGTACTATGATCTGATAGCCATTACAGAGACATGGCTACAGGATGACATAGATTAGGACCCGAATATTGAAGAGTGACATTTAGGAAGGATTGGACCAGAAGCTAGGAAAAGGTGGAGGGGTGGCTCCGTTAATTAATGCTGGTATTAGCACATTCTAAATTCAGGAAACCAGGATGTAGAAGCATTTTTGCTTGCAATGAGAAATGACGATGACAAAGGCAAAAAATTACTTGGGAGTGGTGTACAGGCCCCCTAATTGCAACTACATGGTAGGACAAAGTATAAAAGAAGAGATAATGGGAGCTTGTCAGAAAGGTACAGCAATAGTCATGGGGGGGGTTTTAAATCTACGTAGACTGGAAAGATCAGATGGGCAGAGGTAGCGTAGCTGAGTTCATAGAATGTTTTTGAAATTGTTTCTGAGATCGTTTCTCAGAACAGTGTGTTCTGCAGCCAACCAGAGAGCAGGCTATACTAGACCTGGTAATAAGCAACGAGATAGGATTAATTGATAACCTCATAGTGAAGGCACCCCTAGGTAGCAGCAAGCATAATATGATTTGAATTTTACATTCATTTTGAGGGCGAAACGAGTGCATCCAAGACTAGTAATTTAAACTTAAATAAGGGCATGTAAACAGAGCTAGCTAAAGTGAACTGGCAAATGAGGTTAAGGGCTAGGTCAGTTAGAGGTTCAGTGGCAGGCATTTAAAGAGATATTTCAGAATACACAATATATACATTCCAATGAGAGAGAGAAAAATTCCAAGGAGATGGCCCACCATTTGTGGTTAACAAAAAAATTAAAAATCATATCAAACTTAAAGAAAAAGCATAGTTACGCAAAGATGGGTGGCAAGTCAAAATATTGGAAAGAATATAAAGAACAACAAAGAATGCCAAAAAGATTAGTAAGGAGGGAAATATTAGAGTATGAGAGAAAGCTGGCTAATATAAAGATGAATAGTAAGAGTTTCAATAGATATTTAAATAAGAAAAGAGTTGACAAAGTGAGCATTAGTCTCTGCGTCTGGGGAATTAATATTGGAAAGTAGGGAAATGGCATATGAATTAAACAGGTATTTTGCTTCGGTCTTCACCGGAGCGGACAAGTAACACTGCAGAAATAGCTGTAAATGGGAGGGAGGAGGTTGGGAGATGTTGGGAAGAGAGTTACAATCACTAGGGAAGTGGTATTGAACAACTTGTTGGTGCTGCGGACTGACACATCCCCAGGTCTGGGTGGACTTCACAGAATCTTTACAGTACAGAAGGAGGCCATTTGGCTCATTTTCACCATAAGGTCTTGAAAAATGGCTGGTGAGGTAGTTGATGCATTGGTTTTAATTTTTCAAAATTCCCTATATCTCGAGGAAACTTCCATTAGATTGGAAAATAGCGAATGGTAACTCCTTTATTTAAAAAGGGAGGGAGACAGAAACCAGGAAACTACAGGCCAGTTAGCTTAACATCTGTCATGGGGAAAATGTTAGAAGCTTTTATTGTTAAAGACATTATAGCAGGGCACCCGGAAAAATTCCGGGTGATCGTGCAGAATCAACATGGTTTGGTGAAAGGGAAATCATGTTTAACCAATTTATTGGAATTCTTTGAGGAAGTAACATGTGCTATGGATAAAGGGGAACCAGTGGATGTTCTGAGGTTCCCAGAAGGCATTTGATAAGGTGCCACATCAAAGCGTTTTGCGGAAAATAAAAGATCATGGTGTAGGGGGTGACATATTGGTATGGATTGAAGATTGGCTGGCTAACAGGAAGCAGAGAGTAGGCATAAATGGGTCTTTTTTTCTGGTTGGTAGGGTGTAACGAGTGGTGTGCCATGGGGATAAGTGCTGGACCCTCAACTTTTTACAATTCATATAAATGACTTGGATGGAGGGACCACAGGAATGGCTGCTAAACTTGCTGATGACAAAGATAGGTAGGAAAGTAAATTGTGAAGAGGACATAAGGAGGCTACAAAATGACATGGGTTAAGTGAGTGGGTAAAGCTCTGGCAAATGGAGTATAATATGGGAAAATGTGCAATTGTTCATTTTGGCAGGAAGCCTATTATTTAAATGGTGAGAGATTGCAGAGCTTTGAAATGCTGAGGGATCTGGGTGTCCCATTGCATGAATCTCAAAACTAGTATGCAGGTACAGAAAGTTTAGGAAAGCTAATAGAATGTTATCATTTATTGTGAGGGGAATTGAATAGAAAGTAGGGAAGTTATGCTTCAGCTGCACTGGGCACTAGTAAGACCAAATCTGGAGTACTGTGTATAGTACTGGTCTCCTTATTTAAGGAAAGATGTAACTGCGTTGGAAGCAGTTCAGAGAAGGTTTACTAGACTAATAGCAGGAATGGGTGGGTTGTCTTATGAGGAAAGGTTGGACAGGTTAGGCTGGGATCCGCTGGAATTTAGAGCAAGAAGTGACTTGATTGAAACATAAGATCCTGAGGGGTCTTGACAGGGTGGATGTGGTGAGGATGCTTCCTCTTGTGGGAGAATCTAGAACTAGGAGCCACTGTTTAAAAATAAGGGGTTGCTCATTTAAGACAGAAGATTTTAACTCTCGAGGGTCGTGAGCCATTGGAACTCCTCGTCAAAAGGCAGTGGAAGCAGAGTCTTTAAATATTAAGGCAGAGCTAGATAGATTCTTGATTAACAAGTGGGCAAAAGATTATTGGGGGTAGGCAGGAATGGTGGGGTTGAAGCTACAATCAGATCAGCCATGATCTTGTATGACAGAGCAGACTTGAGGGGCTGAGTGGTCTACTCCTGTCCCTAACTCCTATGTTCGTATGAGTACATTGGAATTGTCAAGTCTAGCAGTATTGAAGGCATTACTGAGGGTTTCAGCAGTGGATGAGCCGAGATGGGTAAATCAGGCGATGTTACAAAAGTGGAATTAGGGGCTATCGTGATGAAGTCGTCAGTAAGAGGTTGGAAGCTCTGCTCTAGGTCAAATATGAAACAGGTTGCAAAGAGACCGGCTTAATCTCGCACTGTCACTAGGGTACAGGATGGAATCAGTAGCTAGGGATGAAGTTTGGAGTGAAGACTGAACTATGATTTCAGTCTTCCCAATATTTCATTGGCAATAGTGATGCCTTGAGTTTACACAAACCAAAGTTGGAGTTTGAGAGGTGTGTATCTGGTGAAAAGGGGCTGTTGAGAAGGATAGAATATATGGACTTGCATGTATCACATTCACTTTGATCCCTATAGATAGTTGAGTGGGCAAAAAATTAGCAGGTGGAGTATAATGTGGGAAAATAAGTGATCAGGGTGTCCTTGTACATGAATTACAAAGTTAACATTCTGGTACAGTAGCTAATTGACCAGGCAAATTGAATGTTGGCCTTTATTTTAAGGTTGATGGTGACTGAAAGTAGGTAAGACTTGCTACAACTGTATGGGGCATTGGTGAGACCACACCTGGAGTATTGTATACAGCTTTGTTCTCCTTATGGAGTGATATAGTGCCACTGAAGGCAGTTTGGAGAAGGTTCACTGGGTTGATTCCTGGGCCAAAGGGATTGTCTTATGAAGAAAGTTTGAGCAGGTTTGGCCAATACTCATGGAGTTTGAGTGAGAGATGGTCTTATTGAAACATAAGATTGAGCGGACTTGACAGGGTAGATGCTGAGAGGATGCCCCCCCTCTTGGGGGAATCTAGAACTAGGGGTGGAATTTTCAAATCCATCTCCTCGATGAGGAGACTTGAGAGTCATTACTTTTTGGAATTCTCTACTGCAGAGAGCAGTAGAGGCTGGGTTATTGAATATATTCAAGGCTGAGTTACAGATTTTTGCTATATAAGGAATCCAGTGTTATGGGGGGGACAGGCGGAAAAGTGGAGTTAAGGCCACAATCAGATTAAATGGCGGAGCAGGCTCGAGGGGCTGAATGGCCTAGTCCCTATTTCTTATGATCGCATTATCTTAATGTCAACATTTGAGCACTTAAAACCCTCTCCTCCACCTTTATTTTATAATTGAGGGGTAGAACCCATTGTACCATCTCCTGTGGCTGGAGATTAGTTCAAGACGACAATCAATATGGTGACATTAAATTTAATCATGTACAATTAGGTACACTTGGTGACGGGCAGTACGTAAAATGGATGGATGTTGCCCTAATTCTTTGGAGAACAAATAATCATGTCTTGAAGCTGTCCACCCCTTTGGTCTTTATTACTGCTCTGCTCTTTCCCCAGAGGCATATTTTATATATTTCCACTCCATGTGGCAGCCCTGGGACTATAAAGTCATCTCCCCTCAGCCAGTCAGTGGCATGGTAGCCCATTGAATCCATGGATGGGCATGCTTCTAGTTTGCTCTTCCATGGCATTTTCCAGCAGTGCAACTTCTACTCTTAACTATAGTTTTTCTTAGGATTGTGTTGCTGTAAATGACAGCACTGCTGTGTGAGGCAGAATCATGCAAACCAGCATATCTCTGCTTCATCGCAGTTCAGTCGACCTCAACTGGTGCACAAATTGAGGTTGCTTTAGATCTCACTGGCTTGAGATTAGGAAGGTGAAAGATAAATTGTCTCATGGTCCTTGCTCCTGATTGCTTTCCAGATTCGGTGTGAGTGGGGATGTTGGCTGTGATGTGCTCTGTAGTGGAACAGCTGATTAACGCCTCTCTGACTACATACTACCAACAGTGAAGGGAAAAAATTGGTGGTTGAGTGAGGTGGAAATTGTTGGAGAAATGTGGTTTTAAATTTCTGCAATATTGGCATCTGCTACCCTATGTAGAAGTCTGAGTACCCTACATGTGTGACATTTAGTCTGGCAATTGAACTTCAGCCTTCGAATTAGCTAATGCTTTGGCTTAGATTTTTAGCCTATCATGATTGTTCTTAAAATGTCAATTGTCAATTATTTGGGATTTTTTTATGTTTAAAGGCAGAAGAAGAATTTTTAAAAGCCCAGAAAGTGTTTGAGGAAATTAATATTGACTTGCAGGAAGAATTGCCATCACTATGGAACAGGTGAGTGGCTGGTATATTGACTGTTTTTTATATTATATTGGACGAGGTTGGTGGCTGATCTAGCTTGTGGAAGTCAATGGAAGTCTGAGTCTTTACTTTTAATGCAAAGATGAAATCTGTACAGTTTTTGACACGCACTGGGCCTGATTAACATTTTAAGTCTGTATGACCTTTCTTCAGAGCTCTGAAGAAGAGTCATACGGACTCGAAATGTTAACTCTGTTTCTCTCTCCACAGATGCTGCTAGACCTGCTGAGCTTTTCCAGCATTTTGTTTTTTGTTTCAGATTTCCAGCATCCACAGTATTTTTCTTTTTTTGTTTGTTTAAACTGAGTGAGTTATAACCTTGCCCTGAATGTAGTAAGAAACAAAATGCTGTAAACATTCAGGTCAGGCAGCACCTGTGGTGATGAATTGAACTCAGACCTTTTGATTAGGCACTTTGAAACCTTCTGGACTCTACATTGAGTTCAACAATTTCAGATCCTAATCTCTACTGCCACTTTAGTAGCTTTCTCTCTGCAGGTTTCGGCTTTACTTGCATATTGTCTTGTTTTTGCTTTCAGGCAAACTGTTAATCATTCTGCCACTCACACCTCCTCTAGAGACATCTTTTTGTTCCTTTACTTATCCCGTTACGGCTCCCTTTGGCCCTGCACCATTAACTTTTTTTTATAATTTAATCTCTGTTTTCCACCCTGTCAAAGACCTTCCCTATTATGTTCTCGAAATTTCCAAGACTCTAGCTTTCACTTGTTAAAAGCTAGAAATGTAATAGGTTTTTCCCAGTTCTGATGAATGCTCTTCAGCCTGAAACATAACTGTTTTTTGCCACAGATGCTGCTTGTGCACAGAATGTTTCCAGCATTTTCTGTTTTTACTTCAGATATCCAGCATCTGCAGTATTCTGCTTTTCGATTTTACTTCTGAAACAATCTATAGTCAGTGTTCGAACCCTTTCACTTAAAAGTTGCCTAGTACAGTCTTTCTCTTTCTTTAACTCTACGTGAGGTTAAAAAAAAACGTACAGCACAGCAGGAGGTCATTTGGCCCATTGTGCCAGTGCTGGTTCTTTAACACAGCTATTCAATTAGTCTCCATTGAATTGCAATTTTTCACCAATTACTGTCAACTCTGCACCCATCATTCTTTCAGGCAGTACATTGCAGATCGTCATAACTGTATAATAAAAAAAAAAATCTCCTCTTGCCTCTGGTGCTTTTGCTAATTAGCTTAAATCAGTGTCCTTTGGTTACTGACCCTCCTGCCAGTGGTTTTGGAAAATGCCTCAAATACTCCCTTTCTATCCCAATGGCGCCCCCCCAAAACCTCCCAACAGTAGCTCAACTGATTTAAGTATTCAGTTGCTAAGCTGTACACACCAGTATGTCTGTTCTGTTCAAGATCTATAGCAAATCACCCAGGGGCAGTGAAAGGTGGTCAATAAATTTTTACTAGACAAGGATTTAAAAGGATATGGAGTCAAAGCAAGTGAATGGAGTTGAGATTCTGATCAGCCATGAACTCTGAATGGCAGAACATGCTCCTTGTTTCTCTGCTCTCTGCTGCAATATCTTGAAATGGTATTAGCTGAGGACTGATTATTTTTTAAAATATTATTGCAAAGATCTTCAAAACATTCTCAAGTTCTGGTGAAATGTGTTCCCATTACTCTATTGTGGATAGTTCTCTGACAGTGCAGGGAGAGTGGGAGGAGGTGCTGTAGTCTGAGTCCACACTGTCGACATTAATCATATTGCTCATCTCCAAATTGGACACAGGTGGGGCTAAGAATTGCTGAGATAAGTGAGATCTAATGTGTAACATCTGTCACCCAAAAACTGACAAGGTTCAAGCGTCTGGATGTGTTTCCTGGATTATTCGTCTGGTTGCACATTTTGTGCTTGCTCAAGTGTTGCTTTTGTAAAGCAGGTCAGCAGGGAGCCTGTGTTCACTTGTAGCATTTTGTTGAATTCTTGCTTTTAACCTGACCATGGTATTTTCCTATTTGAGAGACAATCAAAACCTAGCACTTTTCCACACACGAGTAAAGCACCATCCCTCCGCCCCACTCCAACCCCCATTGCAGTATTGGTACAAGAGCGACTCAGGATGTGAAAATTGAGGAAGGAATATGTGGGACAATTTTCTTTTTAAATGCTTCTCACACAAACTGTTAAAACTTGGCATTGCCCAAATTGGGCTATTCTAATGGTTGATGTTTACTTATTCTTTTCTACCTCCCTTCTCCACCACCTGCACTCCACCCGCCCCGCCCCCCACAAAAGTGTAATGTTTAATTTCCTCCTGTCCCTTGTCCCAAGAAATTCTTTTTTCAGAAGAAAGGTGGCAAATATGCATTTGTGGCCTACATTTACCCTAGTGTAACCTAGGTTCACAGAAAAGATGGGATAGAGCACAAACGCTAGAAATCTGAAGTAAAGCCTAGAACTAGGGGTCATAGTCTCAAGGTCAACTAATTAAGACAGATGGAGAAATTTCTTCATTCATTGTTGTGAATCTTTGAAATTTTCAGTGGTCAAGTATGTTGAATTTTTGGGCACTATAGGAGTAGGGGCATGGGAAAAGCAGAGTTGATCTTGAAGGGCAGTAGAGGCTTGAGACTGCATGGCCTACTCCTGTTTTTTTTACATTCGTTCATGGGATGTCGGTGTTGTGCTGGGCCAGCATTTATTGCCCATCCCTAATTGCTCTTGTTCAGAGGGCATTTGAGTCAACCACATTGCTGTGGGTCTGGAGTCACATGTAGGCCAAACAGCAGATTTCCTTCCCTAAAGGACATTAGTGAACCAGATGGATTTTTACAACAATTGTTGTAAATGTTGCAATGGTGGGATTTGATCCTGGGTCGCTGGAATACTAGTCCAATATGCCACTGCCTCCCCATGTGTTTATTACAACCGCATGAGGAGTGAAATGACTCCCCTGTTCTATCCCTCTAGACCTGACCGTAACAGGGCCTCTGTGAATTCAAAAGGATGCAGACATTAACTCAATGTCTGTGCTTACCCATTTACCTGCTGATTGCAAAGAAACCAGTCTGACAGGCGTTCTTGAGTTAAGCACAAAGGGTTTAGTAGTTTTATTGAGCTAAAATCCACCCAGGTAAAGATATAAAGATTTAAACAAGGTAAACCCACTTCCTGACATTTGCAACACGCACAAGCATTCAAAATTACAAGTTCTATAGTATGAAGTTGTGACCTAGCTCCATATAGTTCCTTTGGTCCATACCCTTAATAACCTTTAACAGATATCTCTTAATTTTTGGCCATATTAACTTTTACTGATAAAAGACAAATAATAGAGTTCATTGTGTCCTTCACTGGCATCTTTGGTTGATGCAAAATTTTTCCACAGTGGTCTTGAAATTTGAAGAGTTAAAGCCAATATAAACTGCAATTTCTAGAGACAATCTTTTTATGTAATCCACCTTTTCCAAAATTCTTCCCCTCTCATGCACATGTCACATCATTGTGACATATTTTCTTCAAGGTATGGGAATATTCCACTGAGATGGTCTTGCATACCCTGCTGTTTCTATTATGGCATTTATTGAGAGAGATTTAGTTAATTTTCTGTATCTTAAAGCGTAGGCACAGGAGTAGGCTACACCTCAAGGCTGCCATTTAATGAGATCCTGGATGACCTGTGACCTAACTCCATATATTTCCTTTGGTCCGTATCCTTAAAACCTATAGTTAACACATCTACTTATCGCAGATTTAAAATTAATTTTTTTAAAATTTGTTCGTTCATGGGACCTGGGTGTCACTGGCTAGGCCAGTATTTAGCCCATCCCTAATTGCCCTTGAAGGTGGTGGTGAGCTGCTGCCTTGAACTGCTGCAGTCTGTGGTCTAGGTATACCCACAGCACTGTTGGGGAGTTCTGGGAGTTTAACCTAGTGACTGTGAAGGAATGACGATGTAGTTCCAAGCCAGGATGATGTGTGGCTTGGAGGGGATCTTGCAGGTGGTGTTCCCATGCATCTGCTGCCCTTGTCCTTCTAGGTAGTAGTGGTCGTGGGTTTGAAAGGTGCTGTCAAAGATGAGTTGCTGCAGTGCATGTTGTATGTGGCACACACTGTCACTATGTGTTAGTGGTGCAGGGAGTGAATGCTAATAATGGTGGATGGGGATGCCAATCAAGTGGATTGCTTTGCCCTGGATGGTGTTGAGGTTCTTGTGATGTTGAAGCTGCACTCATCCAGGCAAGTGGCAAGTATTCCATGACATTCCTGAATTATCTTGTAGATGGCACAGATGGCTTTAGGGAGTTAGAGGCTGAGACAGCAAGTAACTCACCTGACCTTCTCTTATAGCCATAGTATTTATGTGGCTGGTTCAGTTACAGTTCTGGTCAATGGTAACCCCCAGATTGTTAGTATTCTGTAATGATAATGCCATTGAATGTCAAGGGCGATGGTTAGATTCTCTCTTGTTGAAGATAGTCACTGCCTGGCACTGATGGGCATGGGCTGCTTCAGTATCTCAGGAGTTGTTTGCTAATGATTGCACCATTCACATTCCCCCTTCTGACCTTATGATGGAGAGGTCATTGAAGCAACTGATGGTTGGGCCTAGGACAATGCCCTGAGGAACTCTTGCAGTGATGTCCTGGGACTGAGATGATTAACCTCTAACAACCAACTGAGCACTATTTGCAGGTTGTGGAAGAGAATTCCAGCTCCTCCATCCTTCACATATAGAAGTGCTTCCTAACTTCACTCCTGAAAGGTCTCGCTCTAACCTTTAGACTCTGTCCCCTGTTTCTAGCAACATAAGTTTCTCCTAACTTGCCATATCAGTTGCTACTAATACTTCAAACTTGCATCAGATCACCACTTAACCTTCTAAATTCCAGGAAACACAACCCTCGTTTGTGGGATCTCTCCTTGGACTTGAGAGTTACATTACAAGTGTTATTCCAGCAAATGTATGTGATGCTTCCTCAAAGGTCATTATATCCTTCCCCTAAGGTGTGGTGCCCAGAACTGCTCATTGCACTCCAAGAGTGGTCTAACAAGGGCTGTTTGGCTGAAGCATGACTTCTACCCCCTTGTATTCTGTTCCTCTAAATATAAAAGCGAGCATTGCATTAGCCATTTTGTTTTGTTTGTACCCATCCATAACATATTTTGAGGATCTATGTATTTGGACCACCACTACTTCTAACCCTTCACCAATTAGAAATCCCTCTGATCTATCCTTGGGTCCAAACACTTAATTTGTAGTATTAATCTAACTTTGCCGTGTTCCAGTTTTTAGTTCAGTGCAAGACCATGTATCAACTTGCTCTTTTTGATGAATCCTGTTTTAATTTTTGTTTTACAGTCGTGTTGGTTTTTATGTGAACACATTCCAAAGTATAGCTGGTCTGGAGGAAACATTTCATAAAGAAATGAGCAAGGTATGAGGTAATTACTTGGCTTGATGTTTTAGATGCTAGCATTTTGAAAGCATAGATTGAGGTCATCTCAAACTCTGCTTGTCTTAACTTACGCCAAGTTCCATTTCCCTATCACCCCTTTGCTCGCTGACCTACATTGACCCCATGTCAATCAATGTCATGATTTGAAAATTTTCATCCTTGCTTTCAAACCCCTCCATGTGCTTGCCCTTCCCTATCTCTCTAATCTCCTTCAGCCCCACAATCCTGAGATATCTGCAATCATCTAATTCTGGCTCCTTCTGCATTCCCAATTATAATTTCTGCCCCTCCCCCCCCGCCCACCGCCCGGTGACCGTGTCTTTGGTTGCCTCGGCCCCCAGGCTCTGCAATTTACCTCCCTAAACCACCTCTGCCTTTTAACTCGCCTTCCTCTGTTGGGATGCTCCTCTAAAACCTACCTTTCTGACTATCTGACCTATAGCTCAAGTCGCTCACTGTCATATTTTGTTCATAATATTCCTGTGGAGTGCACTGGGACAATTCTTTACATTTACAGATTTTATGTAGCCCTTTAAATGTAAACCAACTATGATTGACACTTCCCAATCTGAAGCATTCTGCTGATGTCCTGAGTTGTGTTTTTTGCCTCCACTGTTTAAGCAAATTTTTTTTTATATTTTCATGTTCAACAAAGTTGCCAAGACCTCAGGACATCGGCAAAATGAAGAATAAACAAAGCCTGGGATCCACTGTCCACTACTTTGGTTTTAAAATGCTGTCTGATATTGGAGGAAGGGTAGATTTGGGGGACAGTTTGAGCTTCTTAGAATTTTTAGTTTATTTGTTTTTGGGATGTGGGCGTTCCTGGCTAGTCCAGTGTTTTTTTTTTTGCTCATCCCATTGCCCTTGTTAAGGCAGTTGAGACTCTAGACCCAATGTGGTTGACTCTTATGTAGGCCAGACCAGGTAAGGAGAGCAGATTTCCTTCCTTAAAGGACATTAGTGAACCAGATGGGTTTGCACAACAATTGACAATCAGAGACTTTTAATTCCAGATTTTTATTGAATTCAAATTCTACCATTTGCCATGGTGGGATTCGAACCCAGGTCCTCAGAGCATGCCCTGGATTACTAATCTAGTGACAAACCACTACGCCACCACCTCCCCCTCTTTAATGCAATTTAGAATGAGATGACATTTGTAGGGAAATGGCAGAAGAGTGGGGCTAGTTGGGTTGCTCTTTCACAGAACCGACATGTGCGATGGTTGCCTCTTGTCCCATATTATTCTATGATTTCTGATAGAATGTCTTTTCTGGAGTTTAAGAACAAAATTAAATTGGGCAATGACCATGGCAACTTCAAGTTAAAATTGGAGGCCAGAGATGTAGGTTGAATTTTCAATTGGCCATTATTTTAAATAGATTTTTGAAATGCATATTTGAAGGCCATTTCTTTGCCATTGCTACTACAGGGATACAAGACCAAGGTCTGGTTGTGTTTACCTGAAAGGGATGGATATACAATAGTGAATAATCCCAGCGTGATTGGATTTCTTGCCTCATTTGATTTAACAATTTTAAATTAAGCTACACAATTGCAGCTAAATAAGAACACCTTGAGGGGATGTGGTGTAGTGGTAATGTCACTGGACGAGTAATCCAGAGGCCCAGGAGGATAATACTCTGGAATATGGGTTCAAATCCCGCTGGTAGCTGGTGGAATTTAAATTCAATTAATAAAATCAGGAACATAAGCTAATCTCAGCAATGGTCACCATGACAGCAATCATCGTTTTTTTTGGTAGAACCCCATCTGGTTCACTAATGTCCTTTAGGGAAGGAAACCTGCCACCTTTACCTGGTCTGGCCTTCGTGTGACTGTGGACTCAGCAGTGTGGTTGACTCTTAACTGCCCTCTGAAATGGCCTAGCAAGCCACTCCGTTCAAGGACAATTGAGGTTGGGCAGCAAATGCTGGCCTTGCCACATCCCATGAAAGAAAATACAGCTGCATAGACTTGGCAAAATCTGTCATCCTGAATGTGGCTGGCAATTTTTCAATGATTTTGTCTGATAAGTGTGAGGAAAATTCACCTCTTTGCTCTTTCCTGAGCCTAACCCACATTGCTGATTCTCAACTGTTAAGATTGCTACTATAGGGAGGTATAGTACACAAGCCAGCAGTCTCCTCTTGGCGTTGCTGTTCTTCTGTTCTTACTCACTGGCTCTCTGGCTTGCATGTTCTCTTTTTCTCTCGCCACCTCCCCTAGAGGGCTAGCTTTTAAGTTCCAATGTAAACTTGTGCAATAGAAATGGGCATTCAGTCCCATGGTTCTATGTATGTGTTTTCCCACTCTACTTTATCTCCCGCCATGTAACCTTTTCTTTCCCTCTCGTGCTTATCTAGCTTTCCATTGAATGCATATGTGTTGTTTGCCTCAACTAATTCATGTAGTAGTGTTCCACATTCTAGTAACTCTTTCTCTGGTAGCTGTATTTGTGACTATCTTATGTCCCCCTAGCCATGATGCTCTCCATCCTGATCACTGTTTTATTTTGTCCCTCCACAGCTGAACCAAAATCTTGGCGATGTAATGGACCAACTGGAACACCAACACACGGGCAAGCCATTACCAGTCAAGGGAGCACCAAGGTTGGTTTTGTTAAGGAGATGTGAAGTTTCCTTTTTTTTTTAAAAAAAGCTTTCAGTTTCATTTGTTCTGAAGATTTCTTTGGTTATTTTAATATTTTGTATCTTTGAAAATATTAATGGGTCTCTTACCTCAGTTTCTATATCTGCTGCTGGCTGTGATTCCTGGTCTACTGAAGTAACTGACCCTGCCCTCAGATGCTCCACATTCAGCCCCAATGTTCTGCATGAGGGATGGGGTTGCCACTCCCACTGATTTAACCTACTATTTCTTACTAAGCATCTTTACAGACAGTGATGTACTTTTGAAGTGTAATCATTGTTGTAAAGGAGGAAACATGACATCCAGTTTGCACACCGCAATCTCCCACAAACAGCAATGTCTTAATGACCAAATAATTTTTTTTTGTAATGTTGATTTGAGAGACAGATGTTAGCCAGGGCACCAGTAAGAAGCTCCCCTGCACATCAAAATGGTGCCTAGTCATCTTTTAACTCTGTGATCTCTGACGGGGCAGACAGGGCTCTGGCTTCCAGTTTCATCTGTACATTAATATAAAAGCAAAAAACTGCGGATGCTGGAAATCCAAAACAAAAACCAAAATACCTGGAAAAACTCAGCAGGTCCGGCAGCATCTGCGGAGAGGAACACAGTTAACGTTTTGAGTCTGAATGACCTTTCAACAGAACTAAGTAAAAATAGAAGAGAGGTGAAATATAAGCTGGTTTAAGGGGGGGTGGGACAAGTAGAGCTGCATAGAGGGCCAGTGATAGCTGGAGATAACCAAAAGATGTCACAGACAAAAGGACAAAGAGGTGTTGAAGGTGGTGATATTATCTAAGGAATGTGTTAATTAAGGGTATAAAGCAGGACAAGCAAGGTACAGATTTTTCGATTCCTTCACCCCACCCCCACTAGCACTATCTGTACCTTGCTTGTCCTGCTTTCTACCCTTAATTAACACATTCCCCAGATAATATCACCACCTTCAACACCTCTTTGTCCTTTTGTCTGTGACCTATCACTGGCCCTCTATCCAGCTCTACTTGTCCCATCCCCCTTGAACTAGCTTATATTTCATCTCTCTTCTATTTATACTTAGTTCTGTTGAAGGGTCATTCGGACTCGAAACGTTAACTGTGTTCCTCTCCGCAGATACTGCCAGACCTGCTGAGTTTTTCCAGGTATTTTTGTTTTTGTTCATCTGTAAACTGTTTTGTGAACCTTCTGATAAGTACTGTATTAATACAAGTTTGTCTTTGCATTGTGGCTTGGAATACAGTGGTTGCTGAGATATTTGAGTGGTTGCAGGCACTTGGCAATTTTTTTTTTTGTTTCATTTTTGAGGGGGCAGTAGGGAAGGTAGAAAGTAAAGATATCGCACCTGGCTTCCTCTTGCTCCTTCCTGTGATGTACAGGAAGACCAGGCAGCATGGGGAAAGTCTTGGTCATTAAACATTCTGTTTGTGCTTTGACATTACCGGAAACTTCTACCAGCCCAGACTGTTTCTATCAAAGTGGATAATTGTGAACAAATGCATGAACTTTCTTGCTCAGTTGTAAAGAAGCCCTGCTTCAGCATTAAAGATAGATTTTATAATTATGTTCTAGATTCCTGCAATAATGAAGTCTGTCCCCCTTTCTCCCTCCCTCCCTTATTTTTCTAACTTAAATGTTAGAATATTACAATTCTCACTCCCAGTTGATTTGGACTTATCTTAAATGCTTCATGAATTTGTGTGGAAAGTGACTAAATTAAAAGTCAAATTTTAAATCCCACTAAATTCAATTATAATCTAACAATCACTATCTGTTTAATGAATTATATAAACCTGTCATTAACAATGACGTGTGGCATAACCAGGCACCCCAAGGAAGTGACTGGCGAACAGAGTCAGAAACAGAAGGTTAATGGCCAAACTTGTGGTCAGAGCTTGGTTTTCAGGAGGCTTTTGGAGCCATGGTTGATTTTTACTTCCTCTAAGCTGCATTTAATACTGTTGCTGAAGGTGTGTCCACATTTCTCCTGTAGAGAGTGGAAATAGAGACTATCAGTAAGTTCAAAAGAAAGTTGGATGGGCACCTAAGAGAAATAGACTTGCAGGGCTATGGGGATGGAGTAGGGGAATGGGACTGACTGGATTGTGGAGAGCCAGCATGAACCTGATGGGCTGAATGGTCACCTCCTGTGCCATAATGACTGTAGGAGGGGAAATGTCTGTCAAACTCGCTCCATTTGGAGCAGAGTGCTGCAAACTTAAATAATGTGCCAAATTACCCTGAGGATGATTTGAAACTTGACATGCAACTTCAATTTGAATTTAATTATTTCTCGACAGAGAAAACAACACCTAGAATATCACATATGTGATGGGCATAATACACTTCTCTGTATGCGAATTTGAGCTCAATATTTTAATTCATTTTTTTTTCTTAAAATCACACCTGTTATACAGAGAACTGCATTTCCCCAACCCCCATGAACAGGAAAGGGCTGTGTGCATTAGGAATTGGAGAGCCCACCTCTCCTACAGGACTCCTTCCAGTTTCACCTGAAATACAGGCTTGAAACTGGTTTGAGAGCCTTCTGATACTTGCTTTATTAATGCGAGTTTGTCTTTGCATTGTGGTTTGGAGTGCACTGGTTGCTGAGATATTTGAGTGGCTGCAGACACTTAGCAATTTTTTTTTTTGTTTCATTTAAGGGGTCAGTAGGGGAGGTAGAAAGTAAAGATATAGTTTTTTTAGGAGCCAGATTAAAAAATTCTGAGCCAGTCTGGCCTCCAGTTGACCTATACCTTTGCTAAGAATGTCATCAGGATGGAAACCTTTACAGGCACTGCGCCATTTAGCCTTAAAGAGATATATGTATGCACTTCAGACTTACACTGCACTGTGGTTTAATGTTCATGTCCTTAAGTCCATCCTCTGACAGTGATCTGTATTGTGGGAGATATGCCTGTAGCTTTAAGTTAGTTTTGAACTGTCAACAGCATGCCCAAAGAATTATGTTTGCTGATTGTGCATTAATATGAATAAAATTTGTCGCGCCACACATGCACGATTGCTATCAAATGTGCAGCTTAACTTCAGAATGCCTTCTAAGAAATATTACAACATTCAGCTGTAATGCTTTAGAGAACTGTGGCTTGTAACCCATGTGGTTATAATTTTCTATGAGCCAAACCGTTTAGGAAAATGTTTTCCTCCCTGGACTTTTGCATAACTTGGACTCTGTAGCAATCTATAACCAACCTCTCCACAGGAAGTCGTTGAGCAGAGCAAGCCAGCTGCTGGCTGGCCTATTCACATTCTTGTTGATTTCCGCAGTGCCATTAACCAATGTTTGATTGCTTGTTAGTTGGTTTAAATGTAGAGGAAATTTGTTTTTGGTTCTGAAAGCTACTGGATGATATTTCGATAAGGACGCTCATTTAACATGGCAACACAGTTGAAGGAGGCAAAAAGAAAACTTGTTCCCAATCCAGAATAAAACACAAGAAGCTGAAGGTGTGCAATGTCAAAGGGTTCATATCTTGGAGTAACCATTTTACTACTTAGAGGAGAAGGGAAATGCACACCCAGGATGTTATCATATAAATCTCTGGATTCTGGTTGGCCTGCTGTGTGTTAACATTGAACAGTTAAGTAAACTTCCTTCTGTCTGTGGTTCACAACACACTAAGCTTGAGACACGTGGTGGTGTATATGAAGCAGATTTCAATCATCTACAGCATAGGTGATCAATCTAACTATACTGAGTGGCTTTCTGCCTTTGAGCCCTCAGAATTTTTTTTATTTGTCCATGGGATATGGGTGTTGCTGGCTAGGCCAACATTTATTACCCATCCCTAATTGCCCTTGTTCAGAGGGCAGTTAAGAGTCAACACATTTGCTGTGGGGCTGGAGTCGTGTGTAGACCAGACCAGGTAAAGACAACAGATTTCCTTCCCTAAAGGACATTAGATACTTTGCTCCTTTTATATGCCAGGTTTTCCTTTACACCAAAGGTGTATGTCCTGGATAGGACCCCATTGCATATGTTCCTGAATCCTTTGAAAACAGTCATGTAAACAGTTGTAGTTGATTACTTCAAATTTCTTTCAACTGGTTCTTTAAAGAATGAGCTTTATTAACAGTTAGCTTTGTATATTATAGTCAATGGATCCCTCTGCCTACTTATCACCCTAACCACTAAGGTTACACTTTATTCACCCATGGCTAAACTCATTACTGTTGCTTCTTTCTTTGCCCAAGCATTTTTTTAATATAACACTCAGACACTGAAAGCAGAAGAGAAGTCGTGCGTTCCTCATGCCATTTCGCAACCACCTTGTTCATCTTGAAAAGCCTGTTGCTCCAAGATGCAAAGACATTTGACTTTTAACTCTTAACTCTCAAATGTCCAACATACAGCTCTCCAGGATGCATAACATTCTGCATTTCCAGCATTTATTGTTCTGCTAATGTCTGGCTCATGGCGAATTTTAATCCAACACTGCATTACATACTGGTACCAAAACAAAAATAGCTGGAAAAACTCAGCAGGCCTGACAGCATCTGCGGAGAGGAACACAGACAACGTTTCGAGTCCGCATGACTCTTCAGAACTGTTCAGGCCTGCTGAATTTTTCCAGCTACTTTTGTTTTTGTTTCAGATTTCTAGCATCTGTGGTATTTTGCTTTTACATACTGGTAGTTTGACTAGTGCTTTGTCTGAAGAGCTTTGACAAATTCACTTAATGGGTTCAAACATTTGTCCACCATCTTGACCAGATTTGCCTTGGGTCATGAAGCAAGTGTTCATTTGTGTATAAAAGTCTCTTTTGCCAAAAGCACCAAGGATCAGGAGTAAAAACAAAAAACTACTACGGATGCTGGAAATCCAAAACAAAAACAGAATTACCTGGAAAAACTCAGCAGGTCTGGCAGCATCGGTGGAGAAGAAAAGAGTCGACGTTTCGAGTCCACATGACCCTTCAACAGAACTGAGTATAGTTAGGGGAGGGGTGAAATATAAGCTGGTTTAAGGTGGGGGGTGGGGGGAAAGAAGTTGGGGGGCGGGGGAGGGTGGTTGTAGGGACAAGCAAGCAGTGATAGGAGCAGATAATCAAAAGATGTCACAAACAAAAGGAGCAAAGCGGTGTTGAAGGTGGTGATATTATCTAAGAAAATGTGCTAATTAAGAATGGATGGCAGGACACTCAAGGTACAGCTCTAGTGGGGATGAGGTGGAAAGACTGACGAGGTATTAGTTGTAGATTTAAAAATAATGGAAATAGGTGGGAAAAGAAAAATCTATATAAATTATTGAAAAAAAAAGGGAGGGGGAAGAAACGGGGTGGGGATGGGTGGAGGGGGAGTTTAAGATCTAAAGTTGTTGAATTCAATATTCAGCCCGGAAGGCTGTAAAGTGCCTAGTCGGAAGATGAGGTGCTGTTCCTCCAGTTTACGTTGGGCTTCACTGGAACAATGCAGCAAGCCAAGGACAGACATGTGGGCAAGAGAGCAGGGTGGAGTGTTAAAATGGCAAGCGACAGGGAGGTTTGGGTCTTTCTTGCGGACAGACCGCAGGTGTTCTGCAAAGAAATCGCCCAGTTTGCGTTTGGTCTCTCCAAAGTAGAGGAGACCGTGTCAGCCTGTTCCTGCCCCACGGAACACATTTCTCGTTATCTTGACTCCCTTCTCTCTCCCCTTGTCCAGTCCCTTCCCACCTACATCCGTGATTCCTCTGACACCTTACGTCACATCAACAATTTCCAGTTCCCTGGCCCCAACCACTTCCTCTTCACCATGGATGTCCAATCCCTCTACACCTCCATCCCCCACCAGGATGGTCTGAGGTCCCTTAGCTTCTTCCTTGAACAGAGGCCCGAACAATCCCCATCCACCACTACTCTCCTCCGTCTGGCTGAACTTGTTCTCACACTGAACAATTTCTCCTTTAACTCCTCTCACTTCTTCCAAATAAAAGGTGTGGCTATGGGTACCCGCATGGGCCCCAGCTATGCCTGTCTCTTTATGGGGTATGTGGAACATTCCTTGTTCCAGTCCTACTCCAGCCCCCTCCCACAACTCTTTTTCTCCGGTACATCGATGATTACCTCGGTGCTGCTTCATGCTCTCGTCGGGACCTGGAAAAATGTATTAATTTTGCTTCCAATCTCCACCCCTCCATCATTTTCACATGGTCCATCTCTGACACTTCTCTTCCCTTCCTTGACGTCTCTGTCTCAATTTCTGATGATAGACTGTCCACCAATATCCATTACAAGCCTACCGACTCCCACAGCTACCTCGACTACAGCTCCTCACACCCCGCTTCCTGTAAGGACTCCATCCCATTCTCTCAGTTCCTTCGCCTCTGTCGCATCTGTTCTGATGACGCTACCTTCAAAAACAGCTCCTCTGACATGTCCTCCTTCTTCCTTAACCGAGGTTTTCCACACACGGTCGTTGACAGGGCCCTCAACCATGTACGGCCCATCTCCCGCGCATCCGCCCTCACGCCTTCTCCTCCCTCCCAGAAACATGATAGGGTCCCCCTTGTCCTCACTTATCACCCCACCAGCCTCCGCATTCAAAGGATCATCCTCCGCCATTTCCGCCAACTCCAGCATGATGCCACCACCAAACACATCTTCCCTTCACCCCCCCCGGTGGCATTCCGTAGGGATCATTCCCTCCGGGACACCCTGGTCCACTCCTCCATCACCCCCTACTCCTCAACCCCCACTTATGGCACCTCCCCATGCCCACGCAGAAGATGCAACACCTGCCCCTTCACTTCCTCTCTCCTCACCGTCCAAGGGCCCAAACACTCCTTTCAAGTGAAGCAGCATTTCACTTGCATTTCCCCTAACTTAGTCTACTGCATTCGTTGCTCCCAATGCGGTCTCCTCTACATTGGAGAGACCAAACGCAAACTGGGCGACCGCTTTGCGGAACACCTGCGGTCTGTCCGCAAGAAAGACCCAAACCTCCCTGTCGCTTGCCATTTTAACACTCCACCCTGTTCTCTTGCCCACATGTCTGTCCTTGGCTTGCTGCATTGTTCCAGTGAAGCCCAACGCAAACTGGAGGAACAGCACCTCATCTTCCGACTAGGCACTTTACAGCCTTCTGGGCTGAATATTGAATTCAACAACTTTAGATCTTAAACTCACCCTTCCCCCATCCCCACCCCGTTTCTTCCCCCTCCCTTTTTTTTTCAATAATTTATATAGATTCTTCTTTTCCCACCTATTTCCATTATTTTTAACTATACAACTAATACCTTGTCAGTCTTTCCACCTCATCCCCACTAGAGCTGTACCTTGAGTGTCCTGCCATCCATTCTTAATTAGCACATTTTCTTAGATAATATCACCACCTTCAACACCTCTTTGATCCTTTTGTCTGTGACATCTTTTGATTATCTGCTCCTATCACTGCTTGCTTGTCCCCACAACCACCCCACCCTCAACTTCTCTCTCCCCCCACCCCCCACCTTAGACCAGCTTATATTTCACCTCTCTCCTAACTATACTTCAGTTCTGCCGAAGGGTCATGAGGACTCGAAACGTCAACTTTTTTCTTCTCCACTGCTGAAGTTATACCTAGCATGGCTCATTGAATGTAAATTCTCATTGTATCACCAACCTCTGAACTAAACCCTGCTAACAATAAAACCCCTTTCATGCTACCAATTTTATTAGCAATATAAACATATTGCTTGATCTCTGCTGGATAGGTGTCAGTTTTCACCCCACTTCTTGAATGCTCTATTCAAAAAATGCAAATACACTAACTCTCTTACATCTCAAAACTAGTACACATCAAAGAACCCAGACTAGCTGGCTTTAATCCAATTAAGACACACCCACAGACTAAATACAGAGATAAAAACAAAAAACTACTGCGGATGCTGGAAATCCAAAACAAAAACAGAATTACCTGGAAAAACTCAGCAGGTCTGGCAGCATCGGCGGAGAAGAAAAGAGTTGACGTTTCGAGTCCTCATGACCCTTCAACAGAACTAAGTAAAAATAGGAGAGGGGTGAAATATAAGCTGGTTTAAGGTGGGGGGAGAGAAGTTGGGCGGGGGGTGCGGTGGTTGTAGGGACAAGCAAGCAGTGATAGGAGCAGATAATCAAAATATGTCACAGATAAAGGAACAAAGAGGTGTTGAAGGTGTTGTGCAAACACATCTTCCCTTCACCCCCCCGGCGGCATTCCGTAGGGATCGTTCCCTCCGGGACACCCTGGTCCACTCCTCCATCACCCCCTACTCCTCAACCCCCACCTATGGCACCTCCCTATGCCCACACAGAAGATGCAACACCTGCCCCTTCACGTCCTCCCTCCTCGCCGTCCAAGGGCCCAAACACTCCTTTCAAGTGAAGCAGCATTTCACTTGCATTTCCCCTAACTTAGTCTACTGCATTCGTTGCTCCCAATGCGGTCTCCTCTACATTGGAGAGACCAAATGTAAACTGGGCGACCACTTTGCAGAACACCTGCGGTCTGTCCGCAAGAAAGACCTAAACCTCCCTGTCGCTTGCTATTTTAACACTCCACCCTGCTCTCTTGCCCACATGTCTGTCCTTGGCTTGCTGCATTGTTCCAGTGAAGCCCAACGCAAACTGGAAGAACAGCACCTCATCTTCTGACTAGGCACTTTACACCCTTCCGGACTGAATATTGAATTCAACAACTTTAGATCTTGAACTCCCTTGTCCATCCCCACCCCCTTTCCGTTTCTTCCCCCTCCCTTTTGTTTTTTCCAATAATTTATATAGATTCTTCTTTTCCCACTTATTTCCATTATTTTAAAATCTATACCTTTAATGCCCTGTCAGTCTTTCCACCCCACCCCCACTAGAGCTGTACCTTAAGTGTCCTGCCATCCATTCTTAATTAGCATATTCTCTTAGAGAATATTACTACCTTCAACACCACAGACTAAACCTCTGTTTTAAAAGAAAAATGTTTTCCAATAATAATATATACATTAATAGCTTCACGACAAAGCCCCATTCCAGAGACTTGAGTACACATTCCAGACTAACAATCCAGTGCTACACTGTCACAGGTGCCATCATTTGGCTGAGAAGGACTAGGTTCCTGTCTGTCCCCTCAAATGGACATCAAAATACTGCTGTGGGATGTTTTAAGAGTAGGGGATTTATTCCCAGTGTCCTGGTCACTTTGTTCCTCAATCAATATCAAAAAACAGATTGGGTTATTCTGGCTTTGCTGTGTGCAAATTGACTGCTGTATTCTACATTCCCACAGTGACTAGTTTGGCTGTAAAGCACTTTGAGACATTCTGATAATGTAAGGTACCATATAAAGTCTCTCTCTTCCCATTGTGTAACAGGATAGCATATTAATTGCCTCGACAGTCAACAAACCACATTAATCTCCTGGAAATGTTGAGATGGGCCAGTTTTCTTCTGTGGTCATGCACATTAAATCTGCACAACCATTGTTTCATTGACTGAAGTCCTTTTGAGTATTGGGCTCTGCCAAGTGTTGGTTTCAGTTTGCCGATGCTGCCAGACCTACTGAGTTTTTCCAAGTATTTCTTTTTGTTTTGGATTTCCAGCATCTGCAGTTTTTTGTTTTTATCAGTTTACATTTTGCCTGAACTTAAGGCAGCACACCACCACCACCACCTTCTCAAGGCCAATTAAGGATGAGCAATAAATGCTGGCCTAGCCGGTGATGCCCACATCACATGAATTAAAAAAAAACTGTTAATGCAACTTGTGGGTGACTGTCTCCATTATGAGTCACTGAGGGCGGCAACTATTTTGGTTGATTTCAGTCAGCACTCATGGGGAAAACCTCCCTGTAAACAATCAGCTTTATAGCATTGTTTTTAAGAAAGGGGTCTTTATAAACTCTCTCTAACTTGATCCTTTGGTTATTTTAATTTTGGCCAACTTCACTGGGTGCCCATGCCCTACATTTATTCAACATCCCTTAAAGTCCTCTGGTCATTGCTCTTTGGGGGAGCTTGCTGTGCACAAATTGGCTGTTGTGTTCTCCACATTACGACAGTGGCTACACTTGAAAGAACTTCAAGGGCTGTGTCATGCTTTGGAGCATCTGGAGAATCATTAGGCGCTATAAAAATGTGCTTTGCTGTCCTCTTCTCGCACCCCGCCCCTGCGCCACCACCTCAAATGAAGATTCCTGACAATACTATGCGAAGTGCTATGGGGAGATGATGGTGTAGTGATAATGGGTTCAAATCACATGCTGGCAGCTAATTTAAAATATCTGGAATTCAAAGCTACTAACGGTGACCATGACTATTAAATCCCCTCTGGTTTATGGAAGGAAATCCGCCATTCTTACCTGGTCTGGCCTACATGTGACTCCAGACCCACAGCAATGTGGCTAACTCTTAACTGCCCTCAAAGGTAATTAAGGATGGGCATCAAATGCTGGCCTTACCAGCAATGCCCACATCCCATGAAAGAATTAAAAAAAAAAAGCACAGGGTAAATGTACCCTTGTTTTCCCCTTTTTCCCCAGTTTTGGGATGCAACTCATCAAGCCAAAATATTCTACGGGAACCTCTGCACTGGCTGCTTGATGCGACTGTAGCTTCTGTGTTTCAGGCTGGTTCTTTGAATCAAGGCCTTGCACGCAAAGAAATAATGATGCGGTTGCGTGTGTGAAGATAGATTGACTAACATAGTTGTACTTAGTGTGAGAGGTTTAGAGGGAGTGGAATTCTTAAAATGCATCCAGGAGAGCTTTTTAAGCCAGTATGTAGAAGGTCCTACAAGAGGGGGCGGTCCTGGACTTAATTTTAGGGAATGAAGCCAGGCAAGTGGTGGAGGTATCAGTGGGGGAATGTTTTGCAGATAGTGATTGTAACTGTTGGATTCAAGGTGGTTATGGAAAAGGAGAAGGATGGGCCAGAAATCAGAGTTCTAAATTGGGGGAAGGCCGATTTTAATAAGATCAGATATGATTTGGCCAGAGTGGACTGGGAGCAGCTACTTTTAAGTAAATCTGCATCAGAGCAGTGGGACTCATTCAAGAAGGAAATAGGGAGAGTACAGGGCCAACATATTCCAGTAAAGATAAAGGGTGAGCCCAACAAATCTACCCTGAATGTTGAGGGATATACAGGATTGGATAAAGAGAAAAAGGGAGGCTTATGGCAGATACCGAAGGCTCAAAACAGAGGAAGCCCTAGAGGAGTATAGAATGTGTAGGGGGGAACTTAAAAAGGAAATTAGGAGAGCAAAAAGGGACATGAAAAAACATTGGCAGGTCAAATCAAAATCCAAAGTTATTTTACAAGTATATTAATAGTGAGAGGATAACGAAGGAAAGAGTAGAGCCCATTAAGGATCATAGTGGTAATTTGTATGTGGAGCCAGAAGAGGTAGGTGGGGTTCTAAATGAATACTTTGTGTCAAGTGTTCACAAGTGAGAGGGACGATGTGGGTATGGAAATCAGGCAGAAGGACGATGATATAATTAAAGAAATTAGTATAGAAGGGAGGAGGTTCTAAGTGATCTGGCAGGCTTAAAAGTAGATAAATCTCCAGGCCTGGGTGAAATGTATCCCAGGCTGTTGAGTGAGGCAAGGGAGGAGATAGCAGGGGCGCTGGCAATTTTCAATACCCCTCTGGCCACTGGAAAGTTGTCAGAGGACTGGAAGACAGCCAATGTGGATACTTCCTGTTATTCAAGAAGGGAGGAAGGGATAAACCAGGGAACTACAGGCCAGTCAGTCTAACCTCAGTGGTGGGGAAACTGTTGGAAGTGATTCTGAGGGACAGAATTAATCTACACTGGGAGAGGCAGGAATTAATCAAGGACAGTCAGCATGGTTTTGTCAAGGGCCAATTTGATTGAATTTTTCAAAGAAGTGACCAGGTGTGTAGATGAGGGCAATGCATTTGACGTAGTCTACTTGGACTTCAAGGCTTTTGATAAGGTCCTGCATGGGAGACTGATAAAGAATGTAAGAGCCCATGGGATCCAAGGCAATTTGGCAAATTGGATCCAGAATTGGCTGATTGGCAGGAAGCAGAGGGTGATGGTCATTTTTGTGACTGGTTGCCTGTGTCCAGTGGGTTCCACAGGGATCAGTGTTGGGTCCCTTGTTGTTTGTGGTGTATATATAAACGATTTAGACTTGAATGTAGGAGGGTTGATCAGTAAGTTTGCGGATGACATGAAAATTGGTGGGGTGGTAAATAGTGTAGAGGATAGCCTTGGATTACAGGAGGAGCTAGACGGGCTGGTCAGATGGGCTGATCAGTGGCAAATGGAATTTAATCCGGATAAGTGTGAGGTGATGCATTTCGGCAGGACAATCACGGCACATGAATATACTATGAACGGTAGGACCCTGGGAAGTACCGAGGATCAGAGGGACCTTGGTGTGCATGTCCACCGGTCCCTTAAGGTAGTGGGACAGGTAGATAAGGTGGTTAAGAAGGCATATGGAATACTTCCCTTTATTAGCTGAGGCATGGAATAGAGCAGGGAGGTTATGCTGGAACTGTATAAAATGCTGGTTAGACCACAGCTAGAGTATTGCGTGCTGTTCTGGAATCCGCGTTATAGGAAGGATGTGATTGCACTAGAGAGAGTGCCGAGGAGATTTACCAGGATGTTGCCTGGGCTGGAGAGTTTTAGTTATGAGGAGAGATTGGATAGACTGGGGTTATTTTCCCTGGAGCAGAGAAGATTGAGGTGTATAAAATTGAGGCGCATAGATAGGGTAGACAGGAAGGAACTTTTCCCCTTGGTGGAGGGATCAATAACCAGGGGCATAGATTTAAGGTAAGGGGCAGGAGGTTTAGAGGGGATGTGAGGAAGATTTTTTCACCCAGAGGGTGATGGGAATCTGGAACTCACTGTCTGAAAGGATGGTTGAGGCAGAAACCCTCAACATTTAAGCATTTGGATGTGCACTTGTGATGCCCTGACTTTCAAGGCTATGGGCCTAGTGCTGGAAAATGATAGTAGAATAGTTAGGCACTTGATTGACTGGTGCAGACTCGATGGGCCGAAGGGCCGCCTTCTGTGCTGTAGACCTCTGACTCTAATTGGCCCACCTCAATAATTCTGCTGGCTTCAAGACTGGTGACTTGGAGGGAAAATGTAACTCTGGTTGGAAAAACATTGTGCTCTGGATTTCTTCACCTGCACATGCTGAGAAATCTTGACCACAGATGCCAGGGAGCCTGACAAATTTTCAAATCCAGGAATTGAAAATGGGCTATGGCAAGGATTGCTTCAGCTGGTTAGCTGAAGCCAGGCTGTGCTGCTTCTAGGACAACTTGTACTTAAATACCACTCTTTGACATAGTGAAAGGCACTTCAAAGGGGCATTATAAAAACAAAATGCCACTGCACAATGTTAAGATGCCTTGGTCAGATGACCAAAAGCTTAGTGGTAGTTTTTAAGGAACTCCTTAAAGGTGTAGGGAAGGAATTCCCTAGTTTTAGGGTCTAGGCAGCCGAAAGCACCACTGTCAGTGGAGGAGTTATTAAAATTGGGGATGCTTGAGGCTAGAATTGGAGAACGGCACAGACGTCTACAGCGCAGAAGGAGGCCATTTGGCCTATCCTGTCCGTGCCGGTCAATAAAGATCTGACTACACTAATCCCATTTTCCAGCGCTTGGCCCATCGTCCTGGAGGCTATGGCAACGCAGGTGAATGTCTAAATACTTAAATGTTAGGAGAGTTTCTGACTCGACCAACCTTTCAGGCAGTGAGTCCCAGACTCCCACCACCCTCTGGGTAAAATAATTTCTCCTCAACTCCCCTCTCAGCCTCTACCTCTTACCTTAAATATATGCCCCCTGGTTATTGACCCCTCTACTAATGGAAAAAGTGCTTTCCTAACCACCCCTATCTGTGCCCCTCATAATCTTATACACCTCTATCAGGTCCCCTCTCAACCTTCGTTGCTCCAAGGAAAATAACTCCAGCCTATCCAATCTTTCCTCATAACTCAGACCCTCCAGCCCAGGAAGCACCATGGTAAATCTCCTCTGCTGCACCCTCTCCAGTGCAATCACATCCTTCTTATAGTGTGGTGACCAGAACTGCACGCAGTCCCCTAGTTGTGGCCCAACCAGCATTTTATACAGTTCCAGCATAACCTCCCTGCTCTTGCCTTTATTAGCTGAGGCATTGAATACAAGTATCCCATATGCCTTCTTAACCACCTCATCTACGTGCCCTGCTACCTTCAGGGATCTATGGATATGCGCACCAAGATCCCCCTGATCTTCAGTACTTTCCAGGGTCCTACTATTCATAGCGTAATTCCATTTGCCACTGCTCTGCCCACCTGACTGGTCCATTGATATCCACCTGCAGTTTATGGCTATCCTCACTATTTACCGCCCTACCATATCTTGCAGGGTTGTTGCTGGAGGAGATGGGGAGAGACCAGGCTTTGAAGGGATTTGAAAACAACTATATGAATTTTGAATTCAAGACTGCTGGAGCAGGTACTAACGTAGATCAGTGAGCACAGATGGGTAAATGGGTATTGATATGAGTTAGGACACAGCATCAGAGTTTGAGTTTATAGAGGCTAGATGGTGGGGGGTAGTAGAAAACCTGGGCACCTGAATCTCCAAGTAAGTCCATTTGGTTATTTCCTCCACTGTGGCTGTTCAAATTGTTGTCACTTCTTTCTTCAGAAGTGTTATTAACATTTCTCAGTAAGATGGTGACCCATGATGTATGGCTGCTTTTAAGAAAAGTGCCTGTAATTGACTTTAATGACCTGTCGCTGCTAACCAGATTAAACGGTATTAAGTACGTCACCATTTTTGGCTCCTGTCTGGTTTTTAGCTCTTGGGGTGAAGAATTAAAGTGACAGGCCACCATGCTTGTGGACTGAATGGAAGTGTTCAGCAAAGCAGTCACCTATCCTGCATTTGGTCTCACTGATGCAGAAGAGACCACGTTTTGAGCAGCAAATACAGTATACCAGATTGTACTTCTGTAAATTGCTGCTTCACCTGGACGGAGTGTTTGGGGCCTTAGACGATGAGGAGAGAGTGGTGAAAAAGGCAGATGTTACACCTGCCTTTTTTTATTAATTCGTGGAATGTGGGTGTTGCCGATGAGGCCAGCGTTTATTGTCCATCCCTAGTTGCCCTTGTCCAAGGTGGCAGCTCACCACCACCTTCTCAACTGCAGCCCATGCAGCGTAGGTACACCCACAGTGCTGTAAGGGAGTGAGTTCCAGGACTTTGACCCGGTAACAGTGAAGGAACGGCAATATATTTCCAAGTCAGGATGGTGAGTGGCTTGGAGGGGAACTTCCAGGTGGCGGTGCTCCCATGTGTCTGCTGCCCTTGTCTTTCTAGATGGTAGTGGTCATGGGTTTGGAAGGTGCTGTCTAAGGAGGCTTGGTGAGTTCCTGCAGTATATCTTCTAGATGGTACACCCTGCTGCCACTGTGCATCAGTGGTGGAGGGAGTGAATGTTTGTTTGTGGATGGAGTGCTTTGTCCTGGATGATGCTGTGGGAAAGGGACAGGATGTTGTGGGTGATTTGAGGAGCGGACTAGGGTGTCACGGAGGGAACAGTCCCTTCGGAATGCTACTCCAGCAGGGGAAGATATGTTTGGTGGCATCATACTGGAGGTAGTGGAAATGGTGGAAAATGATCTGTTGAAAACTGAGGCTGGTGGGGTGGAAGGTGAGAAGGGAAATCCTACCATGGTTCTTAATCTAGTATACTATATTCATGCTTAAAATGTGTTATTGTCTACACTGGAAACACCAAATGCAGATTGGGTGACTGTCTCGCGGAGCACCTCCATTCAGTCTGCAAGCATGACCCACAGATTCCGGTGGCCTGTATGTTAATTCTCCACCTTGCCCTCATGCTGATATTTCAGTCCGTGGCCTGCTGCACTGTTCCAGAAAAGCCCAATGCAAGCTTGAACAGCACCTCGCCTTTTCATTTAGGCACTTCGCAGCCTTATGGACTCAACATTGAGTTAAACAGTTTCAGGTCATAATCTCCATTTTATTTCCTTTGCTTGGTTTTGGTTTTTTACTTCGTCAGCAGCAGCACTTGCTCTTCTGTTTCTTTGCTTTCTTGTCCTATCTCCATTCCCTTGGCTTCTGAAGACAATTCTTCTGTCATTTCAATCTCTCCTATCACAAACCTACCTTTTTGTCCTTGTCCCACCCACCCCTCGGTCAAAACCAAATACACCTCTAACTTCTTCCAGTTGAATTAAACAAAATGTGGGGAAATGATGGAATTCACCAGGAAACTCCATAGTGCCAGCTTGCCAACCAATCACTGCACTTTTGCAGTATAAATTGTTGCTCCCTTTGAAATTTGGCATTCTTGCATCTGTCCCGATGAGTGCAAGATGTAAAGATTTGATGGCATGTCTTTTTTCAGCAATACTCAAGTTCTGTACTACTAAGTGACTAATGCTAGTCTCCCTATACAAGCCTGACAGTCTCTTAGTTCACTGTCGTTGGAGCCCAGCTGTTTTTGATGTTTCTATTATATACTGACACTTCATCCAGTAATGTTTTTAATTGGGGGGCGGGGGGGAACAAAGGGCAAGATATTGGCAAGTTCCATAAGTCTCTGAACTTCTCTCAGTAGTGATTTCCAATGTTTATGACTTGCAGAATGCATAATTCTAGATATGCATATGAGCAACACCACTTTTTTTCCCTCAATATTTTGTTAAATATTCATATGTACATTGAAACAATTCTGCCTTGGCTCACCTGATTAAAATCCGAATGGATGCCTTTTGTTGCCTTTTGCTTACCTGTCCTAATATCGTTTTATGTGGCTTGGTGTCAGAATTTGACTCTTGCAAAATGTGTTGGGTTGCTTTACTACATGAAAGGTGCTGTATAAATGCAAGTGGTTGAATGTGAGTACTTTTCATGTGTGGGTGAACTAGGGCTCATGAGGCAATCCTTAATCAGTTCAGTAAAGAATTTAGGAGGAACCTCTTTACCCAAAGAATGGTGAGAATGTGGAACTTGCTACCACATGGAGTAGTTGAGGTGAATAGCCTACATGTAAGGGGAACTAATGAAGGAGAAACTACTAAAAGGGTATGTTTATGCCCTTGAGGCAATGAAAGATGTTATGTTTAAAAGGTATTTATTTTTGAGGGGATATTCTGTTGAACATTGCTTTATGAATTTTAAGGAGTTGTATGTTGTACCAACAGTACCCCTGTGAAACCTGAGAAGTCTGCATCACCGACAGTGGAAGAGTCTCCACCCAACAGTCCCACAACAAAGAATGACAACCATGTACCTGCTGCTTCTCCCACACCACATGCCCCTCCTATACCAAAGTCACCATCCCAGGTAACGTAGTTCATCAGTTGCCTTTCTGGTGGCTGCCATATGATATTCTTCAGTTAAATCATTGGTTTTTCCTTTAGTTCTGTGTGTCGACACTCAGGATCTGTATTAGAGGTTGGGAATAGTCCTGGAATACTGACGGTGGAATGGCTTGATTTGGAATTTTGCAGCTGTCATGAGAACATCTGAACTTTGCTCACCATGGCATAAAATATGTTGGTTTTGCTCTAAGCTGGTCAGTGGACAGCCAGTTACTGTCTCTTCCAATCCTAGACATTTTCTGACTATACTTGTGCTAAATGTAGTGCCAGTAGTGAATCTGCTGTTGTCATAGTTGTTTGTATTCTGCTAAGCTGGTTGTTACTGGGAATTGAGCTCACTTGAGTTGCATGTAAAATTCGGGAGAATTTAACTGAAATGTTCCCATGTTGCACTTATTTCAATCTGTTCCATTGTATAACTATAAAGTAATGCCCCACACAATGAAAGGTGGCTAAAATGACCTGTAATTTTATGAACTTGAAGCATTTGATAATCCAGTGATTTTTTTATCATAATTTTGTTAAAGTAAAGCATTGGTGATGAATGAGGGACTTCAAATATTAAGATAATCACTAATGAATCCAATAAGGGATTTGGGGGGAAACGTCTTTACCCAGAGTGGTTAAAATGTGAAACTCACTGAAGTTGGGGATTTTAAGTATGATGGGGCAAAAAGCAGAGAGTGACCGCTAATGAAGGTTAGCTTGCAAATTGTAATTTGAGAATGAGTCCCAGTTGTTACACTGGATGAGGATTTGGTAATTTTAGATGGAGTTAGAGCCTGAGCTGGCTACAGAGATACACTCACACATGTGAAAAGTATAAATAGCTGATTAGTTGTGCGTCATTTGGTTCCACAGTAGTACTGCATAGACTAATTTGCTATCTTGAATTAAGTGGCTACTATTAATTTGAATAAATTATTCATAAGTTGTTCTGACCCTTGGAGGGTTGAAAGCTGTTCGAAATATGCATTTTTTTTTTCTTTCTTACTATTCCCCCCCCAATGCCTCCTGTTCTATCATCTGTTTAACAATTTGTGATTGTGCCAACAAGGAGGGAAAAGAGACTTACCTGTTGAACCAAAGTAGGAAAGGAGAAGGCCATTCAGGTGTGATAGGATCCTGGGCAATACACTTAGCCACTGAGACATCAGGCAGTCCGATGTTGTATTTCTACGAATTAGAAGGAATTGGTCAGAATGATTTGTATTTATTACACTCTGGTGCACTAAATGCACCATTATTAAAATAATTGGACTGGATTTAACATTTTTGTGACCTGTCTATAAATATGCTGTCTATAAACTGTTTTTAAATTCAAACAATTAAACTTGATGAGTTACAAGAACCATCAAAGAGCCGGCTATATAAAGAGGTGACAGGTGTATGTGCGGGGGATGTACTGAGTCTTAAGTGACTTTGTCCTCTAGGTGAATCCGATAGCTGACTGGTCATGCCTCTGCTATTTGAACTGAGCTAAATGATACTACATAAATCCCTGCTGACTACATTGCTGCCTGACGCCACCCATATATCACTGCAGTGGAACAAATGCCTCTAAATCTGTCAATCTGGCTCTAGTTTCAAAGTCCAAGGGCAATTGTATTGGGGCTCCCCCTGCTAAAAATGTTAACGTCATGAGAATTATTTTAGTAACAACCCATTCACAGCCTGGGATTTAACCTAGAACTGTGTGCATTTTCATATCAAAAGTAAACAACTCTTTTCTAAATTCACATATTGAGTGGCTAAGTATTCTGCAGTGGTAGAATGTTGGAACCTACTGCAATATGGAGCAGTTGAGGCAAATAGCATAGTGCATTTAAGGGGAAGCTAGACAAGAACATGAGGGAATGCTGATAGAGGAGGAAGGATGGGAGGAGGCTTGAGTAAAACATACTAACCAGCATGGACTAGTTAATTTGAATGGCCTGCTTCTGTTCTGTATATTCTACCATTGTTAGAATGCAGACTGGTGTCTATAGCCTCTCACTCAGCAAATGCCTTTAGTCACATCTCAATTCTGCTGCCTGGAGGAATTGCTGAGCATTTCACCCAGGGGAGGCTCACTGGGTCTTTGGAGATTAATAAACATAATAACTTGCCTTTATATAAGCGCAATGTCCCAAGACATTTTACTGGAGCATCAGCAAACAAAATTTGACACCAAACCATGTATATTATTTGGCCAGGTGACAACAGGCTTGGTCAAAGCTGGGTTTTAAGGAGTGTCTTAGAGGAAAGACCAGTTTAGGGAGGGAATTCCCTAGCTTAGGGCTGAGGCAGTTGAAGGCATGGCCACCGATGGTGGACTGAAGAAAAGTCCTGGAGGATTGTACAGATGGAAGAATTGAGATGGCTAGGGGTGTGATAATTATGGCTGGAGGGGCTGACTGTCCTAGGCTCAATCATCTTCAGCTGCTTTGTTAATGACCATCTTTCCATCATAAGGTCAGAAGTGGGGATATACAATCATCAGTGAACAATGTTCACCATTGCTGACGACTCTGATACTGAAGCTGTCCCAAATGCAGCGAGACCGGGACAACATTCAGGCTTGGGGTGGCAAGTAGCATTCATGCCACACAAGTGCCAGGAATAATCATCTCCAACAAAAGAGAATCTAACCATCGCCCCTTCATATTCAACGGCATTACCATTGCTGAATCCTCCACTATCAACATCCTGGGGGTTGCCATTGACCAGAAACTTAACTGGATTAGCCATATAAATACTGTGGCTACAAGAGCAGGTCAAAAGGCTAGAAATCCTGTAGTGAGTAACTCACCTGACTCCCTAAAGCCTGTCCACCATCTACAAGGCACAAGTCAGGAGTTGTTGGAATACTCTCCACTTGCCTCGATGAGTTCAGCTCCAATAACACTTCAAGCTTAACTCCATCCAGGACAAAGCAGCCCACTTGATTGGCACCCCATCCACAAACATTCACTCCCTCCACCCACGCACAGTAGCAGCAGTGTGTACCATCTACAAGATGTGCTGCGGAAACTCACCAAGGCTCCTTCTTCGACAGCACCTTCCAAACCCACGACAGCTACTGTCTAGAAGCACAAAGGCAGCAGATGCATTGGAGCGCCACCACCTGGAAGTTGCCCTCCAAGTCACTTACCATCCTGACTCGGGAATATATTCTCACTATCACTGGGTTAAGACCCTGGAACTCCCTCCCTAACAGCACTGTGGGTGTACAACAGTGGCTCAAGAAGGCAGCTCACCACTACCTCGACGGCAACTAGGGGTGGGCAATAAATGCAGGCCTAACCAGCGAAGCCCACATCCTATGCATGAATTAATTAAAAAAAACTAGTTCTGTTCACATCGTTGTCAGATGCCATCTGCTTCTAGTGCAAAAAAAGAGACAAAAGTTTGACCGTGTTGGTTTTTAAGCTGTACTGAAATCCAGGGCTTGAAGTTGTACAATGCCTGTTTTAATTGGGACAGGACTGGGAAGGATGAATGTTAGCAGCAGGAAATTGACCTCATTTTTACCCAGCACCCTAGCAAGCACAGCTCCTGGTCTGTGATTTTGGACACAGTTCAAGTGAAAACCTTTCAATCTCTCCAGTGATTTGTCCCTGGCCATTTAAACTGGAGTCTGCAGAAAGGAGTATGAGACTCCCTGCAAAATGGAATTGAGGCAAATGGTATTGATATGCAGCGATTGGAATGTGAGGGAGAAAAGAGTAGAAATTATGTGGAAGAGGTGTGGGAGAGGCTCATGTGCAGCATAAACACCAGCATAGTACGTTAGGACCAAATGGCCTGCTTGTGGTATATAATATGTAATTCTGTGTGTAACCCTTGCTCAAAGCACTAATACAGCTTTATATCTTTTTAAATTGAACGGCACTCATTGGAAAAATGTGGCTTTTATTTTAAAACCGTGTCAGTTTGAATCATCTGAGGGCTGACTGTGTAAAGGAGTACTCTTTTTTGCTGATTTATCACCAATGACTCTATCAAGTGCCCTGCAGTCAGCTGTAGCCAAGGACATCCTCCTCCGTCTTTCAATGATATATTTAGGACCCTGAACACCAGTGTTTGTCTTCGCCGAAATCATAGTTTCAGTGGGAGATTGGACTCTGAGCTGGTGTTCTTATTTTTGTGCTGTGGTTGACCATTAGTGGGGCTGTCGCAGCTGGTTTGTTGTTTCTACCGTCGGTAAAGGGGAAATTTGATAAGAGTTCATAATTGAAAAGTTTTGATAAAATCCAATAGAGGAATGAGCTGATTTGAGTGGCAGGAGAGTCCGTAATCAGAGGGCGCCGGCTTAAGGTAATTGGCAAAAGAACCAGAGGCAGCATGAGCAAACGTCAGCCCTGGCTCGGTTGGTACCACTATTAAGTATACAGAAGCTGCATAAAGTTTTGTATTAGCACTTGATGATGCATGAGAATGTTTGTTTATTCTGGTGAAGCACAGGTGGAAGAGTGATGTCTTTTTTTTTAAATGAAGGGTTGGTTGCAATGTGAATCTGTGTACTTTCTCCAGTGCCTCATATCCTCTTCATAGTTTGCAAACCAGATAGATTTATAGTACTTTTAGCTGTGAGGTAAGATTGCATAGGCTGGAGCAGAGGAGAAATTTCATTGAGGTGTATAAAATTGACGGGGCCTAGATAGTGGGTAGGAAGGGTCTGTTAGCAGAGGGGCCAACGACTAAGGGGAAAGATTTAAAGTAATTAGACTGGCGCAGACTAGATGGGCCGAAGGGCCTTTTTCTGTGCTGTGGACCTCTGACTCTATGACTCTAGAAGGGTTAAAGGGGAGTTGAGGAGGAATATTTTCACCCAGAGGATGGTGGGGATTTGGAATTCACTGGCTGAAAGGGTGGTAGAGGAGAAGCCCTAATCGTGTTTGGATGTGTATTTGAGTTGCTGTAACCTACAGGGCTACAGACAGCTGGAAAGTGAGACAAGACTAATGACAACAACAGAGATAAAAACAAAAAACTACTGCAGATGCTAGATGACTAAGACTAGATGACTCTCTTTTTGGACCAGCAAGACCACAATAAGCCAAATGGCTGCCTCCTGTATTGAATGTTGGATTAAACAAAACTGAACAAATTGAACAAGTTTCCCTTTACCTGTCTGCTTGATCTGTGTTCTACACCTCCCTCTAGGTCCAGCCTGCTCTGCTGTTCCTGTTCCTCAATGCACTTGGTCTCTACTAATGTTTGTTACAAAGTTTAGCGTTGATTGTCCTGCCTTGCTCTTTTCCTGCTTTTTTGCTATTGATGTATTTTTGTGCATATGCAGCAAAGGAAAGGCCCTCCAGTGCCCCCTCCACCAAAGGTCACACCGTCAAAGGACATCAAGCAAGAAAATATCCTCAATCTGTTTGACGACAGTTTCATCCCTGAGATAAGTGTGACGACACCTTCACAGGTTAGCCATTGCCTCTTCCAACACTCTTGTGTCCTCCATCACCATCCCTTCCATTTTCATCACCACTTTCGACTAATCTTCAATAATCCATTGTGCATGAAGCATGCTTTGGGTTAGTTGATGGCTTCTTGTGCCTGACCCCTCCCTTCAGTTACTGACCTAACACGACTATTCCTGTTTTCACTCCAACTAGACTGGGATTGCCACCTTTTCCTAACCAAAACTGCGATGCGTTAAAATGTTTTGACCTTCAATGGGTAAAATTTGCAAAATAACCCAAAAAAATTTATCTCAACGCCAATATTGTCAGAAATTAATTTGCATTGGTGGGGGTGGGAAGAAAGTAACCTGACTGTGCTTAGTTAATATTTTAGGCACTTACAATGTGTGGCAGCTCCAAGTCTCTCAAAATCTTTTGTTCCCTTGTCTGTGGCTACTTATGCAGATTCCTAAAGGGCCTTACCAAATATTGCAAAGTCAACATACTAATTGTTCCTCAGAGTGCTTGTTATACACTTGGAGGAAACTGGTTGTCATCTACATGCTCTAGTTTGAGCAAGTGTCTAATGGGCTGTGTTTGACGAGCAATTTTTTTCCCCAAACCACTTGTACAGAATTGACATCAATTCAACTTGAACGGATTTCAGCAATTTGTAATCTCTCAGCCTACCCAGAAATGAGAAAGTTCTGTGGTTTATCTAAAGCAAGAAGTTTCATTTTATACTGAGTTGGGTATAAAGTTAGCTTCAAGTATTTCTTTACACAGTGCTTAAATTTTAGTGAATTGTTTTACAATAATGTTTTGCATATAAGATCGTTTACTTTTTAACCAGTGATGATTACTCTCAATTACTTGATTGTAGCACATCAGATCCTGAGGGGACTTGATGGACTGGAAGTGGAAAGGATGTTTTGTCTTGTGGGAGAATCTAGAACTTGGGCGTCACTCTCTTTTAAAATAAGGGGTAGCCTGTATAAGACAAATGAGGAAAAATATTTTGAGGATTGAGACTTTGGAGTTCTCTTCCTCAAAAGGTGGTTGAGGCAGAGTCCTTGAACATCTTTAAGGCAGAGGTAGGTAGATTCTTGATGAGCAAGGAGGTTGAAGGTTATCAGGGCTTGGCAGGAATGTGAAGTTGAGGTTAAAATCAGGTCAGTCATGACCTTATTGAAAACAAAAACAGAGTTACCTGGAAAAACTCAGCAGGTCTGGCATCATCGGTGGAGAAGATGCTGCCAGACCTGCTGAGTTTTTCCAGGTAATTCTGTTTTTGTTTTGGATTTCCAGCATCCGCAGTAGCTTTTAGCTTTTTGTTTTTATGACCTTATTGAATGCCAGAGCAGGCTTGAGGGACCCAGCGGCCTCCTACTGCTCCTAATTCGTTTGTTTGTATGTAATTTGGGATATTCAGCATTGCCGTTTGAGAACCTGTTCTGACTTTTTTTAAAATGACGGGTTGGACACAATCTGGTTAGTTGGCCTGTTTGAAATGTTTAGGGACTAGAGGTTCTGCTTTAATTAAAAACCTATGGCAAAACGTGGGATTAAATGCCCTCTTGGACTGCTGAGGTGAGGAAAGTATGCAGTTGTTACAGCCTTCTAGAAGGAAAGAGGTACCTGGACATTACCAAGTATTGGGTGTGGAAGGGGTAATGAGCTTTTAATTATGATTTTTAGTTATGGACAACTGAAGTCACATGTTGCATATATGAAGGCTTTGAGTCAGAAGGAATCTTCACAAGTACTTCTTGACTTAGTTGCAGATTGCTTGGCTTTTCCAGGGGATAATGTGGGGAAGTGGATGTGTGTATGGAAGGTTAAGGTAATAGTGAAGTTGATGAAGTAAAAACAAAGTACTGCGAAAACTCAGATCTGGCAGCATCTGTGGAGAGGAAACAGTTAATTTTTTGAGTCTGATATGACGACTCTTTGGAGTGCCGAAGAAGTCATATTGGACTCTAAACGTTAACTCTTTTTCTCTCTCCACAGGTGCTGCCAGACCTGCTGAGTTTTTCCAGCACTTTGTTTTTTTATTTCAGATTTCCAGCAGCTGCAGGATTTTGCTTTTATTTTAATGAAGTTGATGAGATGGAGCAGGCCTCCTCGCCACTCCTGCAGAGAGGTGGGCTTGATTCTACTAATTCATCTCTCTGGTTCATATGCTGTAAGGGGGTGAAAATGCTAAATATAGTCACTGTAGGCTGATACTATCAGTGTGGTGGGGTCAGGGGGTGTGGTGGTGGTGGTGTGCACCCTTCCTGAGAAAGCTTGCACCATCTTTTCTAATCCTTTTACTTCAATTTTATTTATAATTGGGCTTGCCTTTTCTTGAATATTGGTCTCCACCATTTTTAAACTCTTTCCCAGAAGCATGTAAATTGGAGTGTTCAGCTCTTCCTGATGAGTTTGCTGGTTTCTGGTGGGCACTATTGATTAGAATGTTTAGATGGAATTTGGTGTTTTTTTTTCTTTTGGTTAGCATCTTCCAGATTCACTAACGGACCATCCAGTGAGGTGCAGATGGCATTTGGTAATAAATCTACATTCCCTGCGCTACTGCCTCCTGATGGCTGGAGGAAGGTACTTGTATATTCTTGAAGCACATGGGAGGTTCTTCAGTATGTGAACTTCAGATCCTGTGACAGGAGTGTCCACTTCAACAAAAATTGTGTACATTAGTCTAAATATGGTTCTCCTTTCTCTTGGCCTGGGAGGGGAGGTAGAGGGAAGAGGTGCTGCCCATTTGGGAAGAGGGAGGGAGTCCAGCATTCACATTTGGCTTTAGTTTTCTCTACTGCTCCACTACTTCCTCCTGGGCCAGCTGGATTTGGTTCCTGAGGCTTCTCTCCATGGTAACAAAGTGTTGCTCCATAAGGGAATGCTTGGGATCCCACTTTCCTGGTTGAGTGATCGTGCATGATATTTCACCTCTTCCCAGGTGGTTTGAAGAAGTGTTTCAACCAGTATCCCAATGAGGAAGGGCAGATGGTGAAGAGGAGGTAAAGATGGTGAAATAGGCCCACTTAAGACATGATTATGCCATGGATGCAGGTTTGAACAGGATTGTAGCTCCCTAGTGCCAGAGCTGATGATTCTGTTCAGCACACCTGTAGTTATCTGGCTAACATTTGAAATGAATCCAAATAAGCTAATACTGGAAAAAAAAAAATGGTGTTGAGTTTTGCAAGGTGTATGTAGTCACATCCATTCAGTTTGTTCAATCTGCTTCTTAAACCGATGTGATTGCTGAGCTAAATTTTCAAAAGGCTCTGAACTTTCATTTTGCTGTGGAACTGTTTAGCTGCCATCTAATTTACTGATTTAATGTTGATTCAATAGGATTTGAGTAATAGCTGATTCACGAACAGCTGTGTCTTGAGCCGCGTTCCATTCAATAAACAGGATGTCAACATAAATGGAATGCTAAGCAATCTGTTCTATAATCTGATGCTGTTTGGTACCCTTTTCACTAATTAAGGTTAAGTTCTCTGATCTGTTGCTCTGACCTGGCCAGTACCCTTTTAACTTACCCAGGTGATATTTATGTCTTCCTTTTGTGAGTCAGCGCCATGTCCTACATAAAGACTTGGAATACTCTGTGAAGCTACATCAACAAATGCAAGAACTTTATCTACCCTATACATTCCTCCCCTCCCTGCTCCAACCTACTGGGAGCAGCAAGAAAATGCAAGTAAATCTTGTCAATCTTGCTCGACAGCCATTGGCAAGTAGGCTTCACCACCAAGGTGGTGATTGTTTTCCCTTGCCTAATTGGCAGGAATGGTATCCTTTCCTCCGTCTTTTTACAAAGTATGTGGCAAAATCAAAATGGACGTTTTGTTTCACTTTAATTGCAACTGAAGATGGGTAATGTGCAGAGTCCAATAAAGTCTTTGGCTTCATCAGGATTGTGCGTGCAGATCAAGGCAAAATTGCTATTGGTAAATAAGTAGCTTTAGTTTGTCATCCTCTTTAATTGGAACAAAGTTCTTTAAAGTCACCCTTGTTAAAGATTATTGTTGTCTGTTACTATAATCTTGTTTCATCTACCTCATCTCTGTTGTGCTAAAGCCTACATGTGTTTTTTTTCATGTTCAGCTACTCAACACTGCATCATGACATACCTGTGTAGCAAATGAGTAAACTACTTTCTCTCTTTCTCCTCTTTCCCTCCCCCATACAAAAACCTGCCTAGTTTGAGGCTCCTGGGCTTCTGCAGGATGAAGGAAGCCTATTGGACTTAGACTTTGATCCTCTGAAGCCAGAGTCCAGTCCAGTAGTGAGAGCAGCTTCGCCAGTCTCTCAGGTTTGTTTAGCTCAGTCTTTTCTCTGGTTAGTGACCTAACCACTCAAGGTGTAGAAAATACTTTTAGCCTAGAGAAGGTGTTGTTTGCTTATTGAACCAGATCATGTTCTCCAGTGAAGTACCTGTCTGAGCTCTTGGTTGTGTGGAAGAAGATGCAGCCCAGGTTGCTCATTTTGTAGAGAATGACACATTGAAATTTTAGCCTTTTTCCCCTCTGGAGCTGGGAGACTGAGGCTTCATTTAATTGCCTGTCCCTAGTTGTACCAAAAAGGTGGAACCTTGAACCACTGAGGTGACTGTGTTCCCACAATCAGGAAGCAGGGAATGCCAGGATTTCTTTTAATTCATTCACAGGTTGTGGCGAGGCCATTTTATTGCACATTCCTGTTCAACTAAGTGGCATGCTTAGCCATTTTGGAGGGCAATTGAGTCAACCACATTGCTATGGGTCTGGGTCACACATAGGCCGGTCCAGGTAATGACAGCAGATTTCCTTCCCTAAAGGACATTAATGAACCAGATGGATATTTACAGCAATCTCATTTCACAGTTGTTATTACTGATGCCAGCTTCTTATTCTAGAATCATTTAATTAATTTGAATTTAAATTTCCCAGCTACCATGGTGGGATTTGAACTCCTGTCAATGGATCGCTAGTCCAGGCCTGTGGATTACTGGTCCAGTAACGTAACCACTATGCTACCATATCTGCAAAATATTGACCCAGCAATCATAAAACCATGCAATTTACAGTTTTGATCCAATCAAACTAGGGTTGGTGGCTGTAGATCATTCACTAATTATAGTTTGTAGCTTCTAGTTGCACGAAGTTTTTAAAAGCTGCACCAAAGGACAACATGGGAAATTAACCCTAACTGATTGTAGTTGTTGCATGTATTTTTTTTTAAAACAATGGATGTTCACAGTTCTAAATGTTGAGAGAATTGAGCAAATTGTGACTGCTCAAAAATCGGAACATTAACTGGTCCACCAACTCTCCACTGTGCCCAGTCAGGCTGAGATGTTTCAAACTGTCATTTACAATCGTTCGTCCCCCATTGCCTCCAAAGAAGGGGGTGAAAGATTTTTCCTCCTCCTTTCCACTCTCTGCCCCACACACTATTCTCTGCTCTTAAATGTGCTGTCTCTGGTTGTACTTTTCCTGTGGCTGAAGGCAAATGGGCTGTGTGATGCGAATGCTGCTGGTTACCCACAAGAATCTGAGTGGGGGCAGCATTGTTACAGCCATGATCCCTCTGTTATCTTTCCTTCAACACCCTCCACAGCCAATCAATGCAGCTTGTGGGTGCTGTGTGACTTTTGTTCAGTCCTTGGATCATAAAAAAAGCAGTGGCTGTGCTGGCAATTTTGCACACTCCACGCTCTGCTTTCAAACCCATCCCATCGATTGATTGCACTGTACCTCTGCTTGAGTGGAGAGTCCTTCCAGTCACCACTTCAATTGGAAATAGGCAGTTAGAAGCCCATGGTCGGACATTAAGGTTCTTGCCCTTTCCGCTAACTAGCAACCATCTATTTGCAGCACCTGCTGTTTTTCAACTGGTCCCGAATGGACCCAGCTGTGGTGCTATCCAGCTAGAGTCATTCAGCACAGATGGAATCCATTTGGCCCATTGTGCCTGTGCTGGTGTTTTTTAAAGGGAAATTAATTTAGTTTGTCCCACTCCCTGGCCCTTCCCCATGTACTTGCAAATTTTTTCCCTTCCAAGAATTTGCCCAACTAATTGAAACAGGAAAAATTTAAAAGGATTGGAGCTAAGTTGCCTGGTGGCCAACACTGGTACAATGGACCGAATGGCCACCTTTGTGCCATAAAATTCTATGAAGATTGGGCTTTCTTTTCCGCAGTAAATATTTTAAGACCTGGCAATATTTTGTCACCTAACAGCACAGAGCTGGACTTTATTTAACTGCCATTAAATTGGGTGTTTACTGATATTGCATTTTGAAATATACCTCAAACAGGGAGAGGGAACGTAATATATTCTTGCTATAAGGTGTGACTAACGCCTGCTCAATTTACATGTTTTATGTATTTTATTCAACATGCTAGTCTTTACCTTGGGATTTGTGGGAGGTAAGCAACATGGATCATTATTTTAAAACACGCCTAACTTTCAGCATGTACAACAAGTCTCGCCTTTGTCACTGCCCATCCAGTTCATGTTTGCATCTTTTTTTTAAAAAATGTGTGCATAGTTTATATATGCATTGCTCTAAACAGCTACCAGCAGAATCTGAGCTTTAAGTGGTTAGGTGCTTTTTCTGCTCTCAGCATGCATTTGTTCATTATTCCTTCTCTGAGATCACTTCACCCCACCCTGTATCCACCCTCAGGCACTGCAGTCTGCACACAGTTGCTTTGCTTAAAGCCTAGTCTGTCTTGTGTATGAGGTAAATGTTACCCTTGTGTGTCTGTGGTCCGTCTTTATGTACCTCTGGGTTTTATATCAAAAAATGGCTTCACTTCTCAAGTTGCAGCATGGCTGTCATGTCAAGTTGTTTTTTAAAATTGTTTTTGTTCCAGTCTTTGTGTAGTCAAATCGGACAAGACCTCCTTAAGATGTGCTGTGAATTATTTGTTAAGCAGCTGACTAGGAATCCTGGCTCTGCAATTTGGTACATTTCTTTAGTGCAACATGTCCAATTTTTTTCTTTTGCCAATTGCGAGCTGTGGTGCCCCTGTTTGAACACCCGCCCTTAAGTAAGAACATTCACTTGTCACAGTTTTTACTTACATAAAAATAAGTCAAGACAAGATGGCAATTTGTTTTGATCCCCTCTGGAAATGGTCAAATAGGTTCCTGACTTGTGTGTGACTAATGGCCACTTGGATGAAATACTGGAGGTTGGCTGTTTAATGGAACTAACATTCAAGAGTCAGTACCCTCAGGAGGTGAGGAAATTCTCTTGGTGTATTAAAAAACTGGCTTAACTCTGTATTTCCCAGTAATATGCTAACATTTCTGTCCAAATCATATGGTTTTAAAGCTGATTGCCCTGACCCTCCACCTCCCCAGAAAACCAGAGTGCCAGATAGCTTTTTTGGCATTTTGAAAAGATGCTTTATTTTATACATTTTGGGATTTGGGTGGCAATAGCAACACCAGCATTTATGGCCCATCCCTAATTATCTTTAACTGAGTGGCTTGCTAAGTCATTTCAGGGGGCGAATACATTGCTGTGGAGTCACAGCCACATTGGGTAAGGACAGCAGATTTGCTTTGCTAAAGGACATGAGTGAACCAGATAGGTTTCTACAACGATCCAGTAATTTCATGGACTTTTTATTCCAGATTCATTTAATTAACTGAATTTAAATTCCAAAGCTGCTCTGCTGGGATTCAAACTCGTGTCTCAGATTATTAGTCCAGCCCTCTGGATTACTGGTCCAGTAACATAACCACTGCATTATCATTCCTGAGGTACAAGGTAGTTAGATCTTGTTGTGAGATATTGCTAGTTATTAGTGTTGGGATGTGTTTCTGACACCACTGTTACAGACTTTTGCAGCCAGATGCAGAGCATGTGTATCTTGAGTGCTACAGACTTGAGCAAAGAAACAAGATTATTCAAAGAAGTTAAACATACTGGGTTACAGTGTGGTGACTGTGGGACCCGAGTTGACTTCACACTCATGGGTTTTTAGTTCCGTCTGGTCGATTGTTTGAACATATGAACATATGAATTAGGAGCAGGAGTTGGACACTCAGCGTTTTGAGCCTGCTATTCAGTAAGATCATGGCTGATTCATCACATTCCTCCCTACCCCCAAAAACCTTCCACTCCTGTCTTATTAAGAATCTATCTACCTCTGCCTTAAAATATTCAAGGGCTCTGCTTCTACCCCTTATTGAGGAAGTGTTCCAAAGACACTCGACCCTCCAAAAAAAAAAATTCCCCTTATCAAATGCCTTCTGGAAATCTAAATACAGTACATCCACTAGTTCTCCTTTATCCAGAGTATATGTGACTCCTTCAAAGAGCTCCAATAAATTGGTTAAACATGATTTCCCTTTCTCAAAAGCATGTTGACTGCCTGATTATCCTGAATTTTTCCAAGTGCTCTGCTATAACATCTTTAGCTTCCAACATTTTCTCTATGACAGATGTTAAGCTAACTGGCCTGTAGTTTCCTGCTTTGTCGTCGTCTCCTTTTGAATAAAGGAGTGACATTTGCGATTTTCCAATCTAATGGAACCGTCTCTGAATCTAGGAAATTTTGGAAGATTAAAACCAACACATCAACTATTTCCCTAGCCACTTCTTTCAAGACCCTAGGGTGAAGTCCATCATGACCCAGGGACTTGTCAGCCTGCAGCTTCAACAATTTGCTCAGTACCACTTCCTTGGTGATTTTAATTCCTGGAGTTCCTGCCTCCCTTCCATTTCCTGATTTGCAGCTATTTCTGGGATGTTACTTGCATCCTCTATAGTGAAGACTGATGCAAAATGCCTGTTCAATTTATCCACCATCTCCTTATCTTCCATTATTAATTCCCCAGACACTCTTTCTATAGCACCAATGCTCACTTTGTTAACTCTCTTCTTTGTTAACTCTTACTCTTGTTGTCTTTATATCTGTAGCTAGGTTTCTCTCATGCTCTAATTTTTCCATTCTTTTCAATCTTTTAGTCATTCTTTGCTGTTTTTTATATTCTGTCCAATCTTCTAACCTACCATACACCTTTGTGTAATTATATGCTTTTTCTTTCAAGTTTGATACTATCGTTAACATTTTTAGCTAACCACAGATGGTGGGTTCCCCTTCTTTTGAATTTTTTTTTGTTCTCATTGGAATATCTCTGTTCTGTGTATTCTGAAATATCCCTTTTAAATGTCTGCCATTGCATCTCTGTTGACCTATCCCCTTGATTAACACCATTGAATCATATGGTGCCAGGAGTAATGGTGTAGTTTGCACACTGCTGTAAGGTCCAGTAATATCTTGCACTATCATGTTGACTAAGATGGTTTAGCAATTAACAATCTATTAGGTGGGAAAGACCTTGAAGAGAAGACATTCCACTTCAGTAGAAAAATCGAACGTTTTGTTGCTGAGGGAAACTATCTGGAAGGAATCAGTCTCCCCATGAAGAAGTCGCTAATCTACTTCTGCCCTTCAGGAGAGTTTGAGGAACCTGTAGTGGGGCATCACTATCGCCTTCACTCAACAGGAATTTGTGGCCATTAATTAGTGCATTTCCTTTTAACTGATGGTGGAACGCTATACATGCAGAGTGCTTCCTGCACCATGGAGTTCATGAAGACCTTGCAAAGTGGAAAGATTTGATTTGTACTTCATAGAAATGCTTTACATTGATTGTGGGCAAAGGTTAAGCAAGGGCCAAGTGTGATCTGCGCAAACCTCCCAGCCCAGGTATCAGGTAGAGTATAAATCATCTTGGAGAAGCAAAATTGGGTATTTTAAGATTTATTGGAGTGATGTTTTGACCTGCTGTCAAACCACTGACAACTGCTGTAGGATGAAAGCTGCTGTTCTTGCATTCCCCACCCATTGTGTGGTCTCTTCACTCCATACCTGCCTTTATTTTTTACTATGCTTCTCTCTTTATCTTTTCTCACTGGATTGTGCAGCCTGAAAAGAGTGCATCTAACAGCATGCCTATGGATCACTCTCCAAGTATGGCCATGGGGGATGGTCTTAATGAGAGCAGTTTTGCAGTGGACTGGTCAGCCCAGCCCAACCTGCTTGACCAGAATGAAGGTGTCACTGCTGAAGTAAGTGTAAATAATTGGCTTTTTTTCAGAAGTTGTGTATATATTTCCACTACTGTGCACTTTCAATTGCTGCAAATATATTGTTTGTTTAGGCCAGGTGAAGAATTAAAAAAACTTATTGTAAGTGTGCAGGTGTAACTGTGGGCTGAATTCAGGTTGCCTATTCCAGTTGGATATTCTCTTGAAACAAGGCTGAGGGGTGACCTAATAGGTCTTCAAAATTGTGAAAGGTTTTGAGTGGATACAAAGAATGCTTTCTCTTGTGGGGAAGAGCCATCAATATAAGATAGTCATCAAGAAATCCAATAGGGAATTGAGAAGGAACTTGTTATCCAGAGTGGTGAGGATGTGGAACTTGCTACTACAGTGGTTGAAACAAATAGCGGAGATGCATTTAAGGGTAAACTAGGCAAGCATATGAAGGAGAAAGATGGCAGATTTAGATGAGAAAAGATGGGAGGAGGCTCAAGTGGAGCATAAACACTTGTGGACTGGTCTGGCCAAATGATCTGTTTGTGTAGTTTGCACTGGTTCCAACATTAAGTCACTTCTGGCTCTTGCCTTTTGGAATAAATTCTAGATGATATTTTGGCCTATTAGATGGACTTGGGTTACTAGATTCAGTGAGGGAAACAATTTGTTGTCATCCTCATTTTGCCTTAACCACCCTACCAAAAATAAAATGTTTCTCCTAGATTTTTATTTTTAAGCATCAAATTTACTCTTTCAGTTGGTAGAGGGAAGGGAGTTACAGATCGCATACAATCTGGTAATTTTAATGTGGAATCTTGTGCTTTCTTTCTTCCACTGTCACTTGCGAATAAGTTTAATGCAGAATCCTATAGAAGTATATTGAATCATTTAGATAAGTTAAACTATTGTTTCAGAATAAACCTGGCTGAAAAATACCAGAGGACCCAAGGTTCAGTGAACAGTGAATTTAGAGCTAATGTTTAAAACAGTTTCAAACATATGTTGTCATCTTTGAGTAATACATTACCTTGTCTATTTTACAAACTTTAAAATGCAGTTGGATAGACTGGGAATTGAGTCTGGACTGAGTTGACTTTTCCTAGCCCTTAACTATTCATTCCTTTCTCTTCATACTTAACTATGCCCTCCAAAGGGGGGGGAACCAACATTTCAATGGGTGAACAAAAAATGAGCATTTTTTTGTGATGCAGAATGGTTTGGGTTGGGTTGGACCTGGTCTCCATCTTGGTGAGAGGATGGGGCAGTGAGTGCAAAATACTTATTTCGGGTTTCCATATTTTTATTTTAATAACAAATGTTGAATGCAGAATAGGTCCATCAACAACTGGAAGAGAGTTTAATAGAAGTGTACAAAATCGAGGGGTTTTGATTCCAAGGAGAGAAAGTTTCCACTTACAGGACAGTTGGGAACCAGAGGGGACAGATTTCAAATAATTGGTGAGGGGTGATTAGGAAAATCTTCTTTCACTCAGCAAGTTATGACCTGGAATACACTGCCTTGAAAGGGTAGTGGAAGCAGTGTCAATAGAAACTTTCAAAAGCGAATTGGATAAATACTTGAAGGGAAAAGCTTTACAGGTCTGCAAAGGAGAGGGAAGTGGGACTATTTGGATAGGTCTTTCAAAAGAGCCAGGCATGATGGACTAATTGACCTGTGATGCCTTAATCTTAAATCTTTGCTTAAAGTTGAGAAAGGATGAGGTCCTTCTTCAGAAATGGCTGCTGTCTGACCCATCCTTAATGCCAATTTTGCAGTGCATTTCCACTTTTTTCTTCATAAGATGCAATGTTTTTAGATCTAAACATAGCGCACCTGCATGTTGAATTTTGTAATGGGTTAACTTCAGATACTTCCACAATTTCTAACTTCATTTTGAGCTCCTCTTCCTTCATTTCTCTCCACCCCACCCAAACTACATCAGTTGCTTATCAATCTCTCACTTTCAAGGGTCAAGATTATAGGTCAAAATTTGTGGATGATATAAATTGGAAACATTGTGAACTCTGAGTAGGATAGTGTAGAATTTCAAAAGGATGTGGACTGGTTGGAATGGGTGGACAAGTGACAGGTGAAATTTAATGCAGTGAAGTGTGAAGTGATTCATTTTGAAAGGATGAACATGGAGAGACAATATAAAATAAATGGTATAATTCTAAAGGAGCTGCAGGAGTAGAGGAACCTGTGTGTGTGCATAAGCCATTGAAGGTGGCAGGACAGATTGAGAGAATGGTTAATAAAGCATATAGCATCCTGGACTTTATCAACAGGGGCATTGAGTACAAAAGCAAGGGAATTGTGTTAAACCTGTATAAAACTCTGCTTCTGCCTCAACTGGAATATTGCACCCAGTTCTAAGCACCACACTTAGGAAAAACGTGAAGGCATTAGAGAGGGTGCAGAAAAAATTCATGAGAATGGTTCCAGGCATGAGGAACTTCAGTTATGTAGATTGGAGAAGAGAAAGTTGAGGAAGTTTGATAGAGGCATTCAAAATTATGGGTCTGGACAGAGTAGGTAAGGAGAACTAGAGGGCACAGTTTTAAGGTGATTGTTACTTTTGCAAATCATAGCATAAGGGAAAACTTTTTCACACTGCAAATGGTTAGGCTCTGGAATGCACTGCCTAAGACATTCAAAAGGGAATTAGGTTATTACCTAAAAAGGAAAAATGTGCAAAGTTATGGGGAAGTGGCACTAGGTGAATTGCTCCTTCAGAGGGCCAGCGCAGACATGATGGGCTGAATGCCCTCTGCTGTAACCATTCTATGATTGTACAAGCCCTGGAGCAGAACTTTATACAGTGATGCACTATTCCTGTAGTACTGGGGTGTTATTCAAAAGAATAATATGGGATTAGTCCCTGTCTACTCAACCTTGTTTTTGGGTGGGCTTTTCTATACACAAAATGGTGTCTACATTTTTCTATAGCCACTACCCTTCAAACTTCAGAGGGACATGATTTACCAAATAAAAGCAAAGCTCTTGTATATAGGATTGTGATTGCTAAAGTTTGAGCTAGCCAAATAATAGAAACATAGAAAATAGCAGAAGTAGGTCATTTGGACCCCCAAGCCTGCTCCGCCATTCAGTATGATCATGGCTGATCCTCTATCTCAACGCCGTACCTCTTGATGCCTTTAGAGCCTAGAAAGCTATCTAATTCCTTAAATATAATCAGTGACTTGGCCTCCACAGCCTTCTGTGGTAGATAATTCCACAGGTTCACCACCCTTCTGAGTGAAGAAGTTTCTCCTCATCTCAGTCCTAAATGGCCTACCCTGTATCCTGAGATTGTGACCCTTTGCTCTGGGATTCCCCCCCAACCAGAGGAAACATCCTCCCTGCATCCACTCTGTCCAGCCCTGTCAGAATTTTATACGTTTCAATGAGATCCCCTGTTTCTTCTAAACTCCAGTAAATACAGGCCTAGCTGGCCCAATCTCCTTGTATAACAATCCTGCCATCCCAGGAATCAGTCTGGTGAACCTTTTCTTAGGTAAGGAGAGCAAAACTGCACACACTACTCCAAGTGTGGTCTCACCAAGGCCCTGTATAGCTGCAGTAAGACATCCTTGCTCCTGTACTCAAGTCCTCTCTCAATGAAGGCCAGCATACCATTTGCTGCCTTAACTGCTTGCTGCACCTGCATGTTTGCTTTCAGCGATTTGGTGTAACAAGGACACCCAGGTCCCTTTTGTACGTCAACATTTCCCAATCTATCTATCAGCATTTAAATAATACTCTGCCATTCTGTTTTTCCTACCCAAGTGGATAACTTCACACTTATCCACGTTATACTGCATCTCCCATGTATTTGCCCACTCACTCAACTTGTGTAAATCGTCTTGAACCCTCAACACCCTCTTCATCACTCGCATTCCCACCTAGTTTTGAGTCGTCAGCAAACTTGGAAATATTGCATTTGGTGCCTGCATCCAAATCATTGATATGTATTGTGAATAGCTGGGGCCCAAGCACTGGTCCCTGCAGTACCCCACTAGTCACTGCCTGCCATTCTGAAAAAGACCCATTTATTCCTTCTGTTTCCTGTCTGCTAACCAATTCTCAATCCATGTCAATATATCATCCCTAATCCCATGTACTTTAATGTTGCACACTAACCTCTTTTATGTGAGACTTTATCAAAAGCTTTCCGAAAATCCAAATACACTGTATCCACTGGTCCTCCCTTATCTATTCTGCTAGTTATGTCCTCAAAAAAAAAACTCCAGTAGGTTTGTCAAACATGATTTCCTCTTTCATAAATCCATGTTGACTTTGTCTAATCCTGTTATTTTCTAAGTGTCTTGTTATCACATCCTTTTCAATAGTCTAGCATTTTCCCTACCACTGATGTTAGGCTAACTGGTCTGTAATTCCTTGTTTTTTCCCTCCCTTTTTTTAAATAGTGGGGTTACATTTGCCACCCTCCAATCTTCCAGGACTGTTCTGAACCTACAGAATTTTGGAAGATGACAACCAACGCATCCACTATATTTCCATGACCACCTCCTTTAGTACCCTGGATATAGATTATCAGGCCCTGAGGATTTATCCGTTTTCATTCCAATTAATTTCTCCACTTTTTTTTTAGTAATACTCATTTCTTTAAACTCCTCCTCCTCACTAGACCTTCCGTTCCTAGTATTTCTGGAAGGTTATTTGTCTTCCTCTGAAGAAAGAACTTAAGTAGTTGTTTAATTGCTCTACCATATCCTTGTTCTCAATTATAAATTCTCCTGTTTTGGACTGTAAGGGACCTACATTTGTCTTCACTAATCTTTTTCTGCTTGCTTACTTAGAAGCTTTTACAGTCCTCTTTTATGTTCCTTGCAAGTTTATTCTCATACTCTAATTTTCCCTTCTTGATCAATCTCTTGGTCCTCCTTTGCTGAATTCTAAACTGCTCCCAATCCCCAGGTTTGCTACTTTTTCTAGCAACTTTATATGACTCCTCTTTTGGATCTAATACTACCCTTAATTTCTTTTGTTAGTCATGGTTGGGCCACTATTCCTGTTGTGTTTTTGCACTAGAAAGGAACATATAACTGTTGTAATGCATACATTAATTCCTTAAATATTAGCCATTGCCCACCCTTTTAATGAAGCTCCTCAATCTATCTTAGCCAACTCGCACCTCATACCTTCATAGTTCCCTTTGTTTAGATTTAGGACCATAGTTCTGGATTGTACTACTTTACTTTCCAACCTAAGGAAGAATTCTGTCATGTTATGGTCACTGTTCTCTAAAGGACCCTGCACAAAATATTATTAGCTAGCCCCTTCTCATTGCACAAAACCAAATCCAGGATAGCCTGTTCCCTAGTTGGTTCCTTGACATACTGGTTTAAAAAAACACATCTTGTACACACTACAGGAATTCATCTGCCACAGTGTTATTGCTAATTTGGTTTGCCCAGTCTACATATAGATTAAAGCCACCCATGATTACTGTAGCACCCTTGTTACATGTATCTCTAATTTCCTGTTTAATACTGTCCCCACCTTACCACTACTGTTTGGATGCCTATATACAACTCCCACTAATGCTTTGTCCCTTGTTGCTTCTTAGCTCCACCCAGACTGATTCTACATCTAGACTTTCAGAGCCAATATCCCCTCACTATTGCACTGATTTCACCCTTAACTAACAATGCCATGCCATCTCATTTTCCCTTTTGCTTGTCCTTCATAAATATCGAATATCCTTGGATATTCAATTCCTAGCCTTGGTTCCCCCACAACCATGTCTCTAATCGCAATCATATCGTACCTGTTTACATCTAACTGTGCTGTTAATTCGCCTACCTTATTACAAATGCTCCATGCATTCAGATACAGTACAAATCTTGCTACAACTGTAAAAGAAATAACTGAACATGGGACATTTGACTAATTTTATCATATTGCTTCAAAATGTGCAATTACTATTTTTTTGGGTAATATTCTCCCAGCTGTTGCCTTTTCAATTTAATTTACATTTGCTTACACCTCATTGTACTGCTTGAATTTAGTGGTCACTATCATAAGGATTGCTATTGTCCGTTCAGAGATGCTACCTGTAGTTGAACTGAGCCATGGAGTACAAAAAACAGACTTGAATCATTAGAATGGTTACAGCACAGAAGGAGACCATTTGGCCCTTCATGTCGGCACTGGGCCTCTACAAGAGAAACTCAGACAGTGCCACTCCCCTGCCTTTTCCTGTTGGTTTTGCAATATTTTTTTCTCTTCAGATGCATATCCAGTTCTCTTTTGAAAGCCACAATTGAATCCACCTCCGCCATATTTAGTGCATCATGGCTCCTAATCCGTCACTCTGTAAAAAGGCTTTTCCTCATGTTACCATTGCTGCTTTTGCCTTACATCAATGTCCTCTGGTTCTCAACCCTTTCACCAATCTCGCTGTCCTTGCTCACTCTCCCATTCTAGACCTCGTGATTTTGAACATCAGTAACAAATTTCCTCTCAACCTTCTCTCCTCTAAGGCAAACAGCCCCAGCTTCTCCAACCTATCCATGTAACAAAAACAGAAAATGCTGGAAAAACTCAGCAGGTCTAGCAGCATCTGTGGAGAGAGAAACAGAGTTAAGAGTTAATGTTTTGAGTCTGTATGATTTCTTCAGAGCAGCATTTCTTCAGAGTATTTTGCTTTTATCCATGTACCAAGTGTCTCATCCCTGGAACCATTGTCCTGAATCTTTTCTGCACCCTCTCCAATGCCTTTGCTTTCTAAAGTGTAGTGCCCAGAATTGAGTTGGCACTAAGGCTCCTATATCTATGCTCAGAAAACCAGCCAAGATTTTGCACTTGCAACCTCTCAATTCAGTGAAGTTTCCCTTAACTTGAGTGCCTTGATTGACCATTTCAGGGTATAGTTTTGCTGTGGTCTGGAATTGCAAATAGGCCAGACTGAGTAAGATAGCAGATTTCCTTCCATCCAAGGTGTAAGTTAATCAGATGGGTTTTGATGACAATCGTTTCCTGGTACAGGCCTTAAAGTTAGTTTATTTAAACACCTGAATTTTAAGTTCCCCGGCTGCCATGATGGGATTTGAGCTTGTCTCCAGATTTCTAGTCCACTATGCCTTCATTTGCCATGTTAGATAGGACAAGTTGTTTACTTTGAATATAATGCTAAGATCTGCGTGTCTTAATGCTGATGTGCTATGCACCACTTTGCATCTTTCCCAGTTATTTTTGTGAATGTTTTGGCTCTGCAGTGCCATCTAGAGTCTGGTAAAATCCGTCCTGAATTAAGCACAGAATAGTAGGCAACCAGGGAAATACTTTGCAGCATACCTGTTTCTAGTATTTGTATTGGAACCTGCTTCTGTTGACATTTCTAAAGTAGGACAGGTCTTTGCATTGTGCTTTGGCAAACAGAAGTTTGGATCATTGTTTACTGTGTGTCTGTCTCTCTCTCTCTAACTTTGTGTAATATCAAATCTGGTTGTTCACATTGAACATGTTAGTGTTATCGCTGGTTTTCTTTTTGCTTTGTCTTTTCATTGCCATGAATACAATTCTAATTTAGACACTGTCATCACTTTTCAACTAAGCGCTCCCAGATGTAGTATCCCAGCAATGTGCCTCAACTCTGACCTCTGAACACCATGTTCATTACACGTGCTGGGCAGTTGTCCTCTTAAGTAGATTGATAAAATTGCTTTGAGTGGTAGCCTCACCTCCATCCATGCCTCTAATCTGGCTTCAAAATGCTTGCCTGAATTTTAACCAGATAGCCAAACATGCCTGTGAAAGCAAAATACCAATTTTAACTGATTTGGGTGTGTGAAGTTAGCTGTTATTTGTAGCTGTAATAACCGTGTTTTAGGCTGAAAACCATCTGGTTTATGGTTAAGTCTAGTCATTTGGTGCAATGGATTTGGCAAATTTTTACATGTGTGATATGGACTGTGATTTTTGTCCTGGGCACCATTTTTTTTAATATCCTGGATGTGGTGATAGTGCCCGTGAGTGTGTGGACCTGTTGCCCCAGTTCCAGGATTGACTATGAACTTTGTCTTGTAAATGGATACAGTTGGATGTTATGCCAGTATAAATCCTATTCTAATGTTACAACCCCAGGGTATGCTACTGACATCTGGGTTGGTGCCAGAAGTTTGAGTATTTTCTGCTTTTGATCACCTGAGAGAGACACAGACATTCAAACATTGGAGACATTGCAGATGATAGCAGCAAGGGAGTTCCCTGTCTTGGGATGCTTTATCAAACAAGGCTGGAGAAACTTGGGCTCTTCACCTTTTCCTAGCATTTCATTTAAAGGTTGAATTTCACTTGGGTAAACAAAATTGCAAATGGTATGTGAAAGGTAAATCCATAAAATGAGACTAGAATAAAGAGCCATCGGATTAAGCTGATGGCCAAAAGGTTAAAACTCGTAACAGGACATTCAGCATGCACAGTGGATTCTTGAGCAACTCCTGGAATTGCTTGAGAACCAGTTGGATGTTGCAGTAGGGGAGACCTTGGGGTGAGTTGTTGTGATAATCCATGTCCATAATTTTATTCCAGATTTGTGAACTCTACAGTGAATTCTTCAATCGCATCCCGCACCCCTCCGCCCCCACAACTAACCCAGATATTTGGCTGTGGCTCGGAGTGTTCCTGGATTTTCATTGCCGCAGGCATCTAATTTCTTCCATGGAATGCTCTGTGACTTTTTAAAAAGAGCATGGATTTTTTGTTTACAATGGAGATTTCCAAATTGCAATGTCTAGAAAACGCGCTTGCTGTAAAAAAAAATATATATTTTAAATGTAATGTAGGATGCGACTTCTGTTGCCCTTAATATTTAGAGTTAGTGCAACTAGACAAAGGAAAAGATGGAAGTGTGCAGCCTGTTCCCTATGAAATCCTTTTAATTGTACTTTTGAGGCACCTCTAACTTGCTTTCCTCTAGGACACTCCGTAAAACAACGTCTTTGACCAAACTTTGGTCATCTGACTTATATTTCCTTATGGCTCTGTGTCATACTTTGTTTTGTAACACTCCTGTGAAATGCCTTGGGACATTTCACTGTTAAGGATGCTACCTAAATGTAAGTTGTTGATTACATTGATAGAAACATAGAAACTAGGAGCAGGAGTAGGCCATTCGGCCCTTCAAGCCTGCTCCGCCATTCATCATGATCATGGCTGTTCATCCAACTCAATAGCCTGCTCCTGCTTTCTCCCCATATCCTTTCGCCCCAAGAGCTACATCTAACTCCTTCTTGAAAACATACAATGTTTTGGCTTCAACTACTTTCTGTGGTAGCGAATTCCACAGGCTCACCTCTCTGGGTTAAAAAATTTCTCCTCATCTCAGTCCTAAATGGTCTACCCCGTATCCTCAGACTGTGACCCCTGGTTTTGGACTCCCCCACTACCGGGAACATCCTTCCTGTATCTACCCTGTCTAGTCTTATTAGAATTTTATAGGTTTCTATGAGATCCCCTCCCATTCTTCTGAACTCCAGCAAATATAATCCTAATCAACTCAATCTCTCCTCATATATGTCAGTCCTGCCATCCCAGGAATCAGTCTGATAAACCTTCGCTGCACTCCCTCTATAGCAACCACAGTGTAGTTCTGATTTTTAACTGAGGGGTTGTTTCCTTTGACAAAATGTTGCATTTCATTCTCTTGCAGGCAGTGGAACAAGAAAACGCCAGCAGTGAAGTTACAGAGAAAGGAGATGGAGATAAAGCTGCATCTTTTATTGTAAGAACCTGGATTATTACTTTTTTAATTGGTCTAATACTGTGGGGGTGGATCTGGCAACTCTAAATAGACCATTTTGTTTTGTTTGACTTTTGTACATCTGTTATTGAAATCCCTTTTTTCTTCTTTGCGGATGAAGTTAGGCCATCTTCAGGCTGGAAATATTAAGGCGAGCAGCTTGAAAGAATGGCTTTTTTCTTTTTTTTTGCCATGATAGATCTGCCAGGCATTTAATTTGATCATCCTTGTAATTGAGAGTTGACTCGAGATCTAGTTAACCAGGGCCTGTATTGCTGTACAACCCTCATGGCTACCATTGCAGGCATTGGATCTGTTAGTCCATTGATTGATGACATTTATAATATGCCAGCTAATGTAAAGTAGAAAACAGAGGCTGTAATATTGAGTTTTTACTTGATTTTAGCAGTCAAACTGCTGGGTTGCTCACATTGCAGTGTTGGGCAACTTACTTTTGAAGCTGCTGATGAGATGAAAAGAACAGTTGAGGATGGATGCTGAGGGGCAGATGTATTTGTCATAGCAAGGAAATTAGAAGGTTGAAGGATTATTCCTTCTACCAGATGGTGAACATGTTCTCAAGGCTGGTTTTTGAGTACAGAGCTTCAAAGGGTCTTCCAGTTCTTCTTTCTCTTTCTTTCTCCACCACACCCCCTGCCCCAACCTCTCTTGTCAAGCAACTCTGAGCAGTGCTAATTCCCAAGACTTGAGAGAGGGCCACTTATAGTATTTCAGTTTGTCCAGATATAAAGAGAATTTTAGTTCTCCCCCCGCCCCCCCACCTCGCACTGAAAGTAGTCATTAATATCATGTAGTCCAGTACAAGTTGAGAAGGTGCCAATGGGCTATTCAGCTCTTCAGTGTTACAGATGAGCTTGATTATTGAACCTGAGAGCACAAACAGAGGCCATTCTACCTATCATGCCTGTGCTGGCTCTTTGACTGCTTTACTGACCACACATGCACTCAGTTTGACATAGGGTTTACTGGGCAGAGAAAGAAAGAAAGAAAACATAGTTGTACAAGTACCTCAGGATGGCTCAAAGTGCTTTACATCCAGTGAACCATTTTAGAAATGCAGGGTGTGTTGTAGGAGCCAGCCACATTATGCACAGTAAGCTTTGAAATAAGAATGAGGTAAATGACTAATGTTTTGGTTGTGGGTTGAATTGCTCAAGACACTGGGGCGATCACCACTGGCCCTCTTCATAATCGGGCCATGAGATCTTTTATGCCCACCTGAAAGGTTTAAATCTCATCTGAAAGACAGCACCTCTGACAGTGCAATGTTCCCATTCAGTACTGCACTGATTTATGTACACCAGTCTCCTGAGTGAGTTTGACTTAGGTGGGAGTGGAATCCACTGAGCTGTAGTCATCAGGAGCTCTCCCTCCCCTTGTCTGTGGATTTGGAAGCCAATTGGAGAGTTCATATTGTGGCTGTGATCAGACTCCTCAGCACTAATCAGGAATAAAGTCTATAACCGCCCCTGATCAGTGTGATTCTGTACGAACTATGATGCATTCACCTTCTGGGAGAGTGTATGTTTTCAAGCATAAAGGGCAAGTAGACCAAGAAGCACTTAAAACAAAATAAAAAATACTTCTGTTTGTTCTGGGCACATGAGTGTCATTGGCAAGGCCAGCATTTATTGCCCATCCCTAATTTCCCTTGAGAAGGTGGTGTTGAGCAGCTGCCTTTACCTGCAGTCCATGGTGCACCCATAAAACATAGGAGCAGAAATTAGGCCATTCGGCCCATCAAGTCTGCTCCACCATTCAATCATGGCTGATAAGTTTCTCAACCCCATTCTCCCGCCTTCTCCCCGTAACCTTTTATACCCTTACCAATCAAGAACCTATCTATCTCGGTCTTAAGTACACAATGACCTGACCTCCACAGCCTTCTGTGGCAATGAATTCCAAAGCTTCACCACTCTCTGGCTAAAGAAGTTTCTCCTCATCTCTGTTCTAAAAGGTCTTCCCTTTACTCTGAGGCTGTGCCCTCGGGTCCTAGTCTCTCCTACTAATGGAAACATCTTCCCCACGTCCACTCTTCCCAGGCCTTTCAGTATTCTGTAAGTTTCAATCAGATCCCCCCTCATCCTTCTAAACTCCGTCGAGTATAGACCCAGAGTCCTTATACGTTCCACATATGTTAATCCTTTCATTCCTGGTATCATTCTCGTGAACCTCCTCTGGACCCTCTCCAGGGCCAGAACATCCTTCCTGAGATACGGGGCCCAAAATTGCTCTCAATATTCTAAATATGGTCTGACCAGAGCCTTATAAAGCCTCAGCAGCACATCTCTGCTTTTATATTCTAGTCCTCTCGAAATAAATGCCAACATTGCATTTGCCTTCCTAACTACCGACTCAACTTGCAAGTTAACCTTAAGAGAATCCTGGACTAGGACTCCCAAGTCCCTTTGCACTCCAAATTCCTGAATTCTGTCCCCATTTAGAAAATAGTCTATGCCTCTATTCTTCCTACCAAAGTGCATGACCTCACACTTCCCCATGTTGTATTCCATCTGCCACTTCTTTGCCCATTCTCCTAACCTGTCCAGATCCTTCTACAGCCTCCCCCCCTCCTCAATGCTACCTGTCCCTCCGCCTATCTTTGTATCATCCGCAAACTTAGCCAGAATGCCCTCAGTTCCTTCACCTAGATCATTAATGTATAAAGTGAAAAGTTGTGGTCCCAACACTGACCCCTGCGGAACTCCACTAGTCACCGGCCGCCATCCTGAGAAGGACCCCCTTATCCCCACTCTCTGCCTCCTGCCAGACAGCCAATCTTCTATCCATGCTAGTTCCTTGCCTCTAACACCATGGGCTCTTATCTTACTGAGCAGCCACCTGTGCGGCACCTTGTCAAAGGCCTTCTGGAAGTCCAAGTAGATAACATCCATTGGCTCTCCTTTGTCTAACCTACTCGTTACCACCTCAAAGAATTCTAACAGATTTGTCAGGCATGACCTCCCCTTGATGAAACCATGCTGACTTTGCCCTATTTTACCATGCACTTCCAAGTATTCTGAAATCTCAGCCTTAATAATGGAATCTAACATCTTACCAACGACCGAGGTCAGGCTAATCGGCCTGTAATTTCCCGTCTTTTGCCTCACTCCCTTCTTAAACAGGGGGTTACATTAGCGATTTTCCAGTCCTCTGGGACCCTCCCTGACTTGAGTGATTCCTGAAAGATCACCACTAACTCCTCTACTATCTGTTCAGCTATCTCCTTCAGAACTCTGGGGTGTAATCCATCTGGTCCAGGGGATTTATCCACCTTCAGACCTTTTCATTTTTCCTAGCACCTTCTCCTTGGTAATGGCCACCATACTCACCTCTGCGTCAGTCTTCACGGTGGAAGACATGAGTAACATCCCCAAAGTTCAAGAGAGTCAGGGGGCAAAGTACCTATTCAGTTCCTCCGCCATTTCTTTGTTCCCCACTACTATTTCTCCAGCGTCATTTTTCAGTGGCCCAATGTCCACTTTTGCCTCTCTCTTACCCTTTTATACATCTAAAAAAAACTCTTGCAATCTTCTTTTATATTACTGACTAGTTTACCCTCATATTTAATCTTCTCCCTCATTTTTTTAGTTGTCCTCTGTTGGTCTTTGTAGGCTTCCCAATCCCCTGGTTTCCCACTGCTCTTCGCCGCATTGTATGCTTTCCCTTTAGCTTTTATGCTGTCCTTGACTTCCCTTGTCAGCCATGGTTGCCTCATCCTCATCATTTAGTATGCTGCTTCTTCCTAGGGATGAATTTTTGCTGTGTCTCCCAAATTACTCCCAGAAACTCCTGCCATTGCTGTTCCACTGTCTTTCCTGCTAGGCTCATCTCCCAGTCAATTCTGGCCAGCTCCTCCCTCATGCCTCTGTAGTTGCCTTTATTCAACTGTAATACCGTTACATCTGATTCTAGCTTTTTCCCCTCAAATTGTGGGGTAAATTCTATCATATTATGGTCACTTCCTCCTAAGGGTTCCTTCACCTTAAGCTCCCTTATCAAATCTGCCTCATTACACATCGCTAAATCTAAATTGCCTGTTCCCTAGTGGGCTCCACCACAAGCTGCTCCAAAAAGCCATCTCGTAGACATTCCACAAATTCCTTTTCTTGGGATCCACTACCAACCTGATTTTCCCAGTCTACCTGCATATTGAAATCCCCCATGATCACTGTAACCTTGCCTTTCTTACATACCTTTTCTATCTCCTGGTGTATCTTGTGCCCCACATCCTGACTACTGTTCTGAGGCCTGTACGTAACTCCCATTATGGTTTTTTTTACCTTTGTGTTTCCTCAACTCTACCCACACAGATTTTACATCATCTGACCCTACGTCATATCTTGCTATTGATTTAATTTCATTTCTTACTAACAAAGCAGCCCCACCCACTCTGGCAACCTGCCTATCTTTTCTATAGGATGTATATCCTTGGATATTTAGCTCCCAGTCCTTATCCCCTTGCAGCCATGTCTCCGTGATGCCCACCACATCATACCTGCCAATTTCAATCTGCGCCACAAGCTCATTTACCTTATTTCGTATACTGCGTGCATTCAGGACCTGTACAGGACCTTCAGTCCTGTATTTCCCGTCCCCTTTCTCATTGTCGTCCCTTTATCTGATGTGCTTGAAGTTAGATTCCTAGCCCTTTCCAAACACTGTCCTATTTTGTGTTCTGGGGACTTTAATAGCCTCTCCTGGGCTCTCCTTTCTTTTCAGTTTTTTCATAATTTTCCATGAAGTTGAATCCACTCCCCCCACACGCTAACCTGCTGCTTTGTTTCCCATTAGTCATACTTCTTGGAGTTTTACCCTTCCCTCCCCCTCCCCACCCCACAGTGCTTTCTTGTTTCTCTGTAGCAGTTTGGCACAACTGAGTGGCTTGCCTGGCTCATTTCAGAGGGCAGTTAAGAGTTAACCACATTGCTGTGGTTCTGGAGTCACATGTAGGCCAGACCAGGTAAGGACGGCAGATTTCCTTCTCTAGAGGACACTAGTGAACAGATGGGTTATTCCAACAGTTGCTATTAAGACTAGCATTTTATTCCAGATTATTTGAATTTAAATTGCCCCAACTGGGATTGGAACTCATGTATCTGGAGTATTTGTCCTAACCTCTGGTTCACTAATCCAGTAACATTACTCCTATGTTACCATACCCTGGTAACCAAAGCATTATTACCATGTTTCTAAATATGATTTCTAGCATTAACCATCATCTAGATGCCAGTCTTCCATCTAATCCATATTTCCCTGAATTTCAGTCCGAGGAACAATCAGAACCAAAGAAAGAAGTTGTGGAAAATGAAAATGAAACTGAAGCTGACATTACTGTGGTAAGTTAAATAGTTCACTGTTTTACCAAGACTGAAATTTCTAATATAGCTACAGGAGACGACCATTTAGTCCCTCGAGCGCTCAGATCATGGCCGACCTGTATAAGTTCATCTTCCTATCTTTGTTCTGTAACGCTTAATAGCATTCTGAATAAACAGCTGTTTTTCTAGGGAATCGGAATGAAGATGTTGGTCAAATTTGTCTCTTGCTGGTCTTCTCCTGCCTGTCTGTCATTTTCATTTGTGCCTCTATACAGCTGGAAGCAGCTGTACTGAATCTTGTCGAGCGATTAGCCCCCTGTCTTTGTTCCATTCATGGGGAGAAGAAAACCCAATGTGCAAGTTTTAAAAAAAAAACAGGAAATGCTAGAAAAACACACAGCGCCTATTGACATCTGACTGAACTAGAGGCAAGGTATCCTTTTTTTGGTAGGGTTCACCTGGAGGGAGTCATATAAAGGGTGCAAACTGTTCTCATTGCCCAACATTTTGATCCTTGGTCTCCCAGTGCCTCGGTTTTTTTTTTCAACTAAGGTATTCCTGTATTCAAATCCTCCAAGGCTTCACTATTTCTAACCATCCCCCAGTCCTACAATACTCTGCAAACCATGTGGTCTTCTGACTGGCCTCATCTGCTTCTTCCATTCCCTTTGTCTCACCAATGGTGACCATATCTTCAGTGGTTTAAGCCCCATGCTCTGGGATACCCTCCAGCTCACTTTTATTTTCTTTTAAGGGCATACTTAAAGTTGGGGGGGCAGATGGAGCTTTACAGCACCTTTCACATCCTTGATGTCCCAAAGAACTTTGTGCAAAATGTATTACCTTACAAAGTGTGGTCACTATTGTTTTGTAGGAAAACACAGCAGCTATTTTGCACACAGCAAGATCCCACAAATGGGAAATGAGACGCAGGCCTAGTTAATCTGATTTGATGCTGGTTGAGTGAGGGATAGGTGTTGACTAGAATATACCAGGAGATCTCTTTGGGGCAGTGCTATGGAATTTCCTTTTACAGACTGGGTGTCGGTTTAACATCTCATCTGAAAGATGAAATCATTTCTCTTGGTGATGTGCCAGCCCAGTATTTGCTCAGCTTCCAAAGTGGGGGGAGGTTAAGCCCACAGCCTCATGACATGACATGACATGACATGAGTGTGAATAAACTCCAAGAGCCTGAGTTCATCCAAAATTCTGCTACCTGTATACTAACTCCAAATCACATTCACCCAATGCCCCTGTGCTCGTTGTCTAAATCAGCTCCAGGTCCGGCAATGCCTCAATTTAATCATTCTCATCCCAGTTTTTTTGAATCCCTCTTTGCTCTCCTCTTATCATACCCTTCTCTGACCCCACGCAACTCTCAGGTATCTGTGCTCCCCAAACTCCAGCTTCTTCTGCACCCCTAGTTTTAAATTTCTCTGCCATTGAAGGCTGTTCCTTCAGATGCCTAGGCCCTAAGCTCTGGAATCCCCCCTCTCCCCACCTAAAGTGCTCTACCGCTCTGCTTTTAAATGCTCCTTAAAACTTACCTCTTTGACCGAACCTTTTGGTCACCTCCAGTATCTGCTTATGCAATTGTCATATTTTGCTCTAACACTCCTGTTCGAGGGCTGTGGGACAGTTTATTACATGAAAGGCACAATGTCAATGCAAGTAGGAGGAGTGGAGCATTACATTTTGGTTTTTCAGCACCATTTACAGAACATTTAAGTGCTACCTTTTTTTAAATTTCAAGTCGAAGGATGTTTTGCCAGCTGTGGTAACGGAGACACTTCTAGCAACCACCAATGGAGCTGTGTATGACACAGTGCCTTCTGACGAGATTGAAATGCCCCCTGGATTTCAGTTTAAGGTGGGTGTTGAGCTAGTTTATTTCGATAACAATGCATTGAAGCAGCTACTATTGAACTTTACTCCTGTCATTATTAAATCCGACTTTAACTGGCAGATTATGGATTTTTTTTTTTAATGTATAATCAGGATATTTTGGTTTCCTTATTTAGGTTGCATAAGTAACTGTTTTGTCTAGATCCATTCCAACAGCTCAGCCTTGGGCAGGAAGTCTTGAGGCTCAGTGGGCAGCGTCCCTGCATCTGGGCCAGACCCTCCAGGTTAAGTCCCACTCCAGGACTTGATGGGCAAGGAAGGTATGTTTATAACGTGGCCAAACAAGTTGAGGATCAACCTGTAGATCCTTCCAATATGCTTATGACAGGCAGTAAGTGGGAGAGTCTCCTGGTCAGCTGGAACAGTGCAGTAGCTGCAGCGCAACAGCCTCCATGTTAAACTCTGTGCGCAGGTTCCTACCATGGGCTGTACGCCATGGCAAGCATCCTCCTTGCCTAGAGGGACTACCGATGATGGTATTCCTGGGCGGAGTGTGGCACAGTAACCAACTAATAACTTGCACTAATGGCACTGCTATTGAGCAGATAGGGACCAAGAATTGTCTCCCTGAAGGCTGGTCGAATTGAAATCTGGCCAAGCAACGAATACAGAATTCAGTTGCCTGTCTTTGTGAGTTTGATTGACAAGATCCCAGGAACTGCTGTTTGTACCCTCCAGCATTGGAGGATCTTGGGCACCTTTCATGTGATGAGCCTATAGCCACCACTGCATGCTGTGGTCTCAATGTCACACATGATCAGGGAATATATGATTTTTGCCACCTAGTTTTTTTTAAAAAAAAAAAACAATTTTTCACTTGTCTTGAGCTGTAGCTGGATTTGGCTGGCATTGAGAACAGTGCTAGGCTAGAAGAATGCCAGTGGGGGTGGATCAGATCTCTGCCCTCCTTCAATTCTGGTCTTGTGCACATTTCCCCTTTCCTTTGGTCCCTCATTGGTGGCTGTGGGCTCCAAGTGCTGGAATTCCCTTCCAAAATTTCTCCACTTAAACCTTTCCTCCTGAGGGATCACTTTTTTTTTTGTCAGCGTAGAATGTATACTCCTTGGAGCTGCTGATTCATATGCAGGCAATATTGGTGTTTGGCTTTGATGAGAATTGACAGCTGGGTGAAGTTTTTGTAGAAATAAAATGGTGGAAACTCCATTATGAATTGAGAGCACTATTCAGTTAACACGCTTTCTGCTGTTGTCAGGTTCGGGCTCTCCACGATTACAATGCAACAGACACTGACGAACTAAATCTTAAAGCAGGCGATATTATTTTTGTCGTTGCACATGAAAACCCAGAGGAACAGGTAAGCAGTTTTGTTTATCTTAAACTTTAGTTGTGGTCAGAGGCACATGAAGATTTCAGTTTGGTCTGGGATGACCTGCAGTGATGGGGGTGAAGGAAAAGGAGGAAAGATTTTCATTTATATAAACATCTTTCATGACTTCATATCTCCAAAATGCCCGACAGCCAATGAATTACTTTTAAAGCGTAGTTACTGTTGTATTGTAAGAAATGTGGCAATTTGCACACAGCAAGCTCCCACAATGAACAATGCGATAATGACCAGAGTTGTTTTTTTGTGATGTTGATTGAGGGATAAATATTCACAAAGTCACCAGAATAAATAGGCACAGTATGAGGGAGAACTCCTCTGCTCTTTGAAATAATGCCATGGAGTCTTTTACACCCATCTGAAAGAGGGCAGATGGGACCTCGGTTAAACACCTCATCTGAAAGAGGGCACTTCAGGCAGTGCAGCACTCCTTCATTTAGTACGCTGGAGTGCTGGTGTGGATTTTGTGCTAAAGTATCTAAAGTGGTGCTTGAACCCACAACCTGTTGACTCCAAGGTGAGAATGATATCCCCTGACATAAACAGGAAATGGTGGAAGCAGCTCTGGCAGCGTCTGTGGGGAGAGAAGCTGCAGAGTAAACATTTCAGGTCAGTGACTCATAGGAACTGTCATGATGAGTGGCTCATCAACCTGTAATGTTAACTCATCCTCACTCCACAGATGCAGCTTGACCTGAATGCCTCCACTTTTGTTTTTATTTAAGGAGCTAAAATATTTTGCTTCTGTATGTCATGATATAAACTTTGGAGTGGGGTGGGGGACAGAATCGTGCAGGACAGAAACTGTCAAGTGCTATTGAATTGCTGAGGTGGGTATGGAGAGTGGGAGATGGGAGAAATGACTAATTGTACTTATTCTGGAAACATTTTTGTAAACATAAATTTTATAATTAGATGTTACAAGTTCAATATTCTCGTACCCTTCAATTAAGGAGCAGCTGGATGGGTATTTGGCAAGAAACATGATTTAAGGATGTTAGAAGGTAGTAACTTGAACACAATATCTAGGTTGATGCATTCAGTGCTGAGGGAGTGCTACACTGTCATCTTTCTGACGAGACATTAAACCGATGTTCTGTCTGCCCTTGGATTGATATGAAAGGTTCCAAGCTGCTAATTTGAAGACCAGGAGGGTTCACCTTGGTGACCTGAGCAATATTTTATCCCTCGAACACTAGGTATGTTATATTTATAACCTGGTCATTTTTATTTTTTGTGGGACCTTTCTGCACGCAAGTTGGCTGTCACACTTCCAACGTTATAACAGTGACTCCAGTTGCCAAAGCACTTTACATCCCATGGAAGTACTTTTCAATGTCATGAGGTTGTAAAAGGTTGTAATATAAATGCAAATTATTTTCTTTTGGGTCCTGCCAGAAGGTTTCCCCAATGGTGTCTTGGTACATTCCTACATTCCTGAGCAATCTTGGGTTGCCATCTTTCTCAAGTGACCAGAAACTAGCAGGTTACAGATCAATTGAATTCTACCTCCCAATTTGAGAGTGTAAAAAAAAAGAAATCAGAAGCCAACTCTCGAATAAATGGCCTGAATCTTGTATTTAAAGCAACATGCCCAATGCTTTTTTTTGTTGTAGTAGTGACCTGCCCATGGGCAGGCTGTCTGCTCATTTCCTCTGCACCTTCTGGCCTTTCTCTTCTGGAGCTTGTAGGAACCTCTCATTCTTAATTTCAATGACCAAATGATCCAGCAAAAGAATACATGAGGTGGGGTTTCCCATTGCCTTCCTCGTGTGCTTAAAGGAAATGCAAGTCCCCTTCTTAAATGATCCTCTGCCTGTAAGCAGCTGTTGCCCATTCGGTTTTAGCTCTTCTGCCATTACCATAGAAAACTTTCCGGTTCTGCCATTGACCATAGTACCGTTGAGTATGGGAACCTTACCTGGACCTGGGGCAATTTGCAAAAAGGGCTGGGGTGACCGCCCCTTAAAGTCTCATGACCTGGCTACCCTGTTAATGCTCTTTCTCAAATACAAATGAGTTCCAGATCAACTGAGGGTGGTAAGGCTGGCTTTTTACTAACGTTGGGTCACTTTTTTTTTATTTGTAATTTTTCTTCCTCACAGGATGAGGGCTGGCTAATGGGCATAAAGGAGATTGACTGGATCCAGCAGAAAGATCTGAAGTCTGCCAGCAGTGTGTTCCCAGAAAACTTTACCGAGCGTGTTCAATAGCTCCGTTGGAAACAGGAGACCAGCAAGGTGGGAGGAGGCTCCTGGGGCCTGCAAGTGGAAGACCCGCACCAGTGCAATTTGCTCAAACACACTCTCAACCAAAATGCAGAAGTTGCCATTGTAAATGTGAAACATTCAGCTGTGATTTCATGTTTACCTATTCTGGTTATGGTGCTTTGAATATTAATTAAAAAGTGCAGCTGGTCCCTGGAACAAACAGTTCTACCATTTAAAACCGCAATCTACTCTAGTTTTTACATTGATGCATGAAATTCTGTTGTGGCAATTTGAGCGTACAGGAAAGTCAAACATATCTAAAGGTATTATGTGATATCCTGGTTAGAGGTGGGAGAAGGTCATTCGATGTTTTTAAAGCTACTGGTGTCGCTTGTAGGGGTCTCCGAGCCGACCTTCCAAATGCTTCCACAGGCCAAGAGGTAATCTTGACTCTGCAGTGTCATTTTATGCGATGCAGTTATGTATGACCTTTAGAAAATGGCCAATTTAAAGCTTGATTATTTTTCAGGTTGGGTTCGTCAGACGGTATTGGGGATAAGGGTCGGGGTAGGCAGTTGGGAACTGAATTACATGAAACTATTTTACACTCAAACCGCATCGGATTCGGTGCTCCTACCTTTTTTTATTTACACTTGTGCAATAATTTCTAGAAAGGGATGCCCTATGGTTTATCAATGGCTCATTTTCATGGGCACTCCTATCTCTAGAAAGATGGAACTGAATCTATAAAACACATGGGGTGACTGTAGTAGACAGGTTGCTATAACCAGAGAATCGAAGGAAGTTGTGACTTTCATTGGTATTCTCCATCACAGGGCAAGGAAGTCTGATTATCATTGAGTCTTGGTGTTCAGACTGTTTTTTTTCCTCGTTAGTTTTTTTTTGTAGCTTTTGAGGTTTTTTTTATTTGTAGGCTGGAACAGTGGTAGGGTTGCCATTTCTGGATGTATTCCTGGATGTTTCATCACCTGACTTCCCTCCTGCCCCCATCCCCTACCCCACACCCTCCCATTGGCCATCCAACATATCCATACCTGCAAGGCCACACCTTCCCCAGACCAATGGGAAAGCAAGAAGGCTCTTCATCACTCGATTGGCCGATGCTTGACTATCGCTCAAACAGACTCTCCTTTCCAATTTAAAATCCTTTTTAATAACTAAAGCAAGTGTTGAAATGATTATTCTTCTATGTTGTCAAGAGATTAATCTTCAATTCCTGGAGACTGCAGAACAATCCTGGAGGGTTGGCAACTCTCTGCCTGGGTGAAACCAAATCACCATCATCCATTCAGTCTTTGTCACAACCAATTTTTCTTCAATTAAGTTTGAAAAATTGGTTGGTTCTCTAACCCTGGCTGCAATCTGTTTCAAATGGAGCATTAATGATCTTGTGACTCCATTCTCTAAGCATTATACTCTTTGCACATTTTATTTGTCCTTCTGTCTCTTTCCCTACCCCACCCCCTCTCTTTTTTCTCTTTCCTTCACTCTCGTTGCCTTGTGCTCTTGTTTTCATGAAGGTGAAGCGAGAGATGACTCCACAATTGCTGGCAGCTCTGAAATCTGGCCAAGAGGTCCATTGTACATGAACCTCAATGGTGAGGGACTGTAGGCTTTTTGATTGTTTGTGGGGGTGCAGGGTAGGAGGTGACAGGTGAACATGATGAAGCTGATCCTTGATGTCCCTACATATGCACATATCCAACAGGGGTCATGGGGTAACAATCTGGATTGGGGACTTCTGTCTGCACTTTAATTCTACCCCTTGCTCCTACCCCAGGGACAACTGATGCCAAATCAGCCCTCTTTGAGCTCTTGTCAAAATAATTATAAACCTGCCCTGATCATTGCAAGCAGTCTGAATTAAGATGTTGATCATCTTTTAGTTTTTTTTAAATGCTGTCGTAGCCTCAGCAGGTGAGTCTCCAACCATGAGGACCTGACTTAGCAGTATTTTAATTATTGTAAATTCTGCAAACATGTATTCTTGATTGAGATATTAGTTGACCTTGCAATCAAGGGTTGTTGTTTTAAGCTAGCCATCTATATACTTCATCTTGGCTCAAGTCAATTGTTTAATATGCGAGTCATTGCCATCTGTATGTGTGTGTATGTATATATAATAGCTTCCCAATAGCCTGATCATTTTGAAGTGGTTTGGTTTCCGTGTTGCATTATTTAAGAATTATGGCAAAAATCCCAATACTGGAACATCAGTTTGTTAATAGTTTTCTGTTGGTGAATTATCTCATGGTGTCTTCCACAAACACCCAATGTTTTGAACATTTTTGTTCAGTTGCAAGCAGCTCTGATGTTCACTTCTGTATGGTATTGCAACCCTGTGAAATTGCTCATCCCCAGTGACGTATGCAATGCAGTTGGAATTGCTCTGTTCATAGCTAATGCACAAAGAAATAAAACTGGTCTTCTGGTCACTTGTTTTTTTTTTCTTAGTTCTAAGGGAATTTGTTTCAAAAGTGCAGATTCCTGAGGCTAAATGGCTTTACCAGCCCAAGCGTGGGACAATCCATAACTTGTAGAAAATGGAAGGGAAGGTGTGGGGGTGGTAGAGAATTTTTCTTTATTGTAGAGCAATTCGGGTGCCCCAAGTGCTTGACAATCAATGAAGTACTTTTTGAAGTGTTGTCACTAGCTGCCATACTTCCTACAAACATGCAGCAATGTAAGGTGGTAAATGACAAGCCGATCTAGTGATTTCAGTTTGGGGATAAATACTGGCCAGGACAGTGGGAAGTGCAACCCTGCACGTCTTTCTTAAAAAAAAAAAACACACTTTGGGATCTGGTAAATCCAGCTCAGTTCAACGTCTCATCTGAAAGACCTCATGCCTGGCCTGCATGGTGCTCCCTCCAACTTCCACTGATTGTTATGCTGGAGTGGGTCTTGAACACATGCACACACTTCTGACTGAGGAAGGAGAAGGGGCAAGAGCAAGGTACCATGATGTGATTGAGTTGGCTGGTGAAGGCTGCTATGGGAAAGAGTTGAAGGCAGAAATTCTGAATAAGTGCAATTTAACTAAATTAGTGATAACTGCTTCAGATTTACTTGAGCTATTTCATGTGGCCTGTCCATTATTATTGTGGGACCCAGGCTTGTGTATACTGGCACCCTCTGTCTAAGGGTTGGTTGAGTGCCTGATATTCAGTAGCACGCAAACATATGCAAAATGACGCAACAAAAGACCATTTATAACAGTTCTCTATCTGAGTTTGGGCTGTCTTAATCCGATTTCTTGTGGCACTATTGCATCAAACACATGCTTGACTATCTATTGGCACAAGTCAAATCTCATTATCATAGCTGGTTTATAAAAAGATTATGCACACCTATACACCTTTCATGACTGCAGGATGGCCCAAAGCACATGACAGTCAATAAAGTGCAGTTACCGTTGTAATCTAGGAAATGTAGCCCCTGATTTGTGCACAGTAAGCTCCCACAGATGCCAATGTGATAATGACTAGATAACCTTGCTCAATACACAAAACCAGGTTAAATGTTGGTCACTGCGGGTAACCCTGAAAGGCCCCAGACCTGAAAAATTAACTTTGGCAGCATCTCTGGAGAGAGAAACGGAGCTGAGTATTTCCAGCATTTTTTTTTATAGTGAGGATAACTTTATTGCTCTTCAGAGTGGTGCCATCTGATGAAAGTGGGAAATGTCGTGTTGGTGCTGTTTGAAGTTTCTTAATGATGTTCAACTTGTAAAGAACTTTGATTGGACCTGCTTTCCTGGGTTCTAGCTATCCATAGTATTGAAAACCAATGTAGGGGCACTGGAAAAGATGGAACAACATTGGTGCCATTGTTGAGATCCTTCTGTGCGTGTGCAGTGGCTCATGCATTGCTGCCGTCATTCAAAGTGTCCAGGGTGCACAAGGGTGGTTGTGTTGGTGTCAGACACAGCCATGTAAAAAAATTTAAATATAATGCCTGAACTGATGTTCTACCTACTGTGGAGGCAGAGGATCTTCTCTTTAGAAAAAAAGAGGGGCGAGCTAATAGAGCTCTTCAAGATCATAGAAGGGCTTGATAAGGTAGATTTGGTCCCTTTTGTGGGGGAGTCCAAAACCAAAACGAGTCACTAATGAACCTAATAGTGAATTCCAGAGAAGCTAAGTGGTTTGAACGTGGAACTTGCTAACACAAGTTGTTAAGGTACACAGCACAGATGCATTTAAGCAGAAGCTAGATCAGCATATGATGGAGAAAGGCATAGAAGGTTCTGGTGATGGGGTGAGATGACAAGGCATGAGAGGCACCTTGTGAGGGGCATAGACACTGGCATTGTTGGGCTGAATGGCCTGTACTTTGTAAATTGGGTGAACATGGAGACAAGTTGAGGTCATGGAAGTATTATTTTACATCTCGGGAATAGCAAAAAGCTAAATGACATTGAAATTCAGTCAGCCATTTTGGAAGGAAGTCCTGTTCCTGATAATTCCACAGGATATTTCACGTATGCATGAACAGACAAACATGCAGCATCTCTGTTTAATGCCTCATCTGAAGGGTAACAGCATCAGGGTGAAGAAAGGAGGTGTATTTATTTAGTGCCTTTTGGGACTCTTAAAGTGCTTCACATTCCATTGATATACATTTGAAATGTAGTCACTGTCATAGGAAACGAGACCATTTGGGCACAGTAAGAACTTGCAAATAACAATGCGATAATGACTAGAAGAACGGTGCTATCACTTTGCCTTGATATTGTATTCAAAAAGTTATCTCTTCTCTCTCAGCACTTTGTATACTGTGGGTGGAATTTTACGGCAGCAGGATTTTACATTCCTGTCGAAGTCAATGGAGTTTATTGAACTTTTTAATTTGCTTTTTAACCATGTTTATTAGTTATAGACATATTGGAGTTGGGAGCTACATGTAACTGGGAGGTCATGGGATGAAGCCTCCAGGAACGTATCCAACCGGAGTTGGAAATCTGAGGTACAAGCTGGAAATTGCTGAGGACTCCAAGGCCTTACTGTCGCGTTGGAGCAGCAATATGTAATTGGATGTTTGGTGTACAGGAGAGCTGTGGTGCTCACCATCTGTGATGCTCCCAATTGCTGTAGTTCATTGATTTCTCCCAGCCCCCCCTCAAGAGTTTCTAAGTGGAGAGGCACAGGGCAAAGTTAGTGCTTCCCAACACCGGGGTGCCCTTGGGCTTCTGTGCTAGTGAGTGTTCACTTGCCCTCCTGTGACCAAAGGCTTGGAGGAAATTACTGTGCATAGTCAGGAAAACATGTGCAATACATCTTTATGGAGGGGAGAGGAACGAGTTGCAAAATTAACCTAATGTTGTAATTTAACTAAAATTGATTTACATTTTTTTGCAATTGCCTTTTAGTTTTCTGTAGCATTTGCTTATCTGCAGGTACGACAGGAGCCTCTGTCATTGGCTATAATGAAGAGGATCATTGATCTGCTAAGGCTAGAGCTTGACTCTGCCCAGCAACACCCTAGAAATATGAATGAAGATGTCATGTAATTCAGATAGCAAATGGAAGTTTAATCTCTTTGGGCTGTGAGGTTGTCACTCAGGAGGAGATTGGTGTTAGCATGTTTTTCAACAAGGTTCCAGGATTTTAACCTAGTGACAGTGAAGAAATTTCCCAGTCAGGAGTGTGTCTCTTGGAGGAGAACTTCCAGGTTGGGATGTTCACATGTCTGCATTGCACTTGCCCTTTTAGATAATAGTGGTCATGGGTTTGGAAGGTGCTGTCTAAGGAGGCTTGGTGAGTTGCTGTAGTGCATCTTGAAGATGATACACACTGTTGCTACTGTGCATTGGAGGGAATGAATGTTTGTGAATGGGGTGCCAATCAAGAGGGCTGGTATGTCTTGGATGGTGTCAAGCTTCTTGTAGTTGCACTCATTCATGGTGGTAGGTATTCCATCACACTCTTGACTTGTGCCTTGTAGATGGACAGGCTCGTAGGCCCTGACTTGCTCTTGTAGGCAGCTTCTTTGCCCATGTTTGACTTGGCACCACTGTTTCACCACCCCTGCTCAGTCAGTCCTGCTGGTGGGACAGGACATACCCAGGGATGTTTCCATGAGTATGGTTACGTCACAAGTCTGAGAGACAGCTCTCCCAACTTTGGCACTAAGCCCCAGATGTTAGTCAGGAGGACTTTGTAGGGTCAACAGGGTTGGGTTTACTGTTGTCATTTTAGACTCCTTAGCAGCTTGATATAACTAAGTGGCTTGCTAGGCCATTTCAGAAGTCAAGCAGTTAGGAGTCAACCACATGCTGTGGGTCTGGAGTCATATGTAGGCCAGGCCGCAAATTTCTCATCCTCAAGGTGCATTAGTGAACCAGCTGGGTTGTTTACAACAATGGTTTCATGGTCGTCGTCATCAGACTTTTAATTAGATTTTTATTTGAATTCAAATTTCACTATCTGCCATGCTGGGATTGGAACCAGGTCCCCAGCACATTACCCTGGGTCTCTGGAATACCAGTCCAGTGACAATACCACTACTCCACCACCTCCTGCCTCTTGATTAGGAGTTACATTTGCTAACTTCAATTCCATGGAGGTCCACTACAGGATCTAGGGAATTTTGGAAAATCTGAACCAGTGCATCCACAATCTCTGCAAATACTTGTTTTGGAAGCAGGTCCTGGGAATTTGCTGTGCCTTCACCCACTTAAGACTGAGTCCTGACCTGGCTGCTATCTCAATGCATAACACCAGGTGAGGAATGCATAAGGTGCATTAAAAAAAACCACAGCTTTCATTTTTTCACATGTCCTGTACTAGACCATTTTCCACTCCAGTTAAAAGCAGATATACATATAAATATACGAATTAGGAGCAGGAGTAGGCCATTTGGCCTCTTGAGCCTGCTCCACCATTCAGTAAGATCATGGCTGATCTGATTGTGGCCTCAACTCCACATTCCGCCTCTCCTGCCCCGGGATAACCGTTGACTCCCTTCTTAGTCAAGAATCTATCTACCTCTGCCTTAAAAATATTCATTGACTCAGCCTCCACCGCTCTGGGGAAGAGAGTTTCAAGGACTCGCAACCCTTTGAGAGGAAAAAATTTCTTCTCATCTCCGTCTCATGGAAGAACCCTTACTTTTAAACTGTGTCCCATAGTTCTAGTCTTTCCCACAATGGGAAACATCCTTTCAGCATCCAACCTGTAAAATCTCCTCAGGATCTTGTATGTTTCAATAAGATCACCCTCAATCTTCTAAACTCCAATGGATACAGGCCCAACCTGATGTAATTGGTTGGTTTATTGAAAAATCATTATGGTGGCAGATGTTGCATTGTAATGACGGTACAGATAAAACAAGCAATCATAATTTATAACTATTAAGGACTGATTAAAATAAAGTATAAAATAAAAGGTTTGCACGATTATGAACATTTGGTTACGATATCTTGCAAATTGCAGGTCCTCTTTATAAAATAAAAATGAAAGATCTACTGCACTCAAGTCCATTGATCATGTGTTGTCAGGTTAATCGCATTTAAATTATCAATCATTTACATGTTAAATTGTGCTTACATAGAATAGATGGAAATCACCACCGAGGAAATTGTGCAGGAGTTTAATCAAGGTGAGGAAATTGGATATCTTTCCTTAGAGCAGCAGTTTGCAGGGCCAGGGGGAAAAGAACAGAGGAGAGTGGGGCTAATAGGGTAGTGCTTTCAAAGGGCCAGCACAGGCACAATGGGCTGAATGGCCTTTTCTGTGCTGTATCATTCTGTAATTTTATTGATGGGCACTTTCCATTTTCGCCTCCCTATTTTTAGTGAGCCTCTGTATAAAGGTTTACAAGAATGGATTTAAACTCCTTGTTTTGGGCATGTAAGAGTTGTTCCCTGGAAATATCTGTGGCTGCCACTTGAGGGTGCCAGATATCTTCCTTCTTCACATTAACATGAGTGTATTAATACTGTGATTGCACTTTACCTCCTGAATTACTGTTACTTTAATCTAGCGATCTTTACAAAGGTCGAAGGCAGGTAAAGAAATGCCCCAATAATCTGCACCCCAGTAGTGCTGTTCCTTCCATCTAGGCCCTAAGCACTGGAATTTCCTCCCCAAACCTCTGCACCTCTCTACTTTTCTCTTTGCTCCTTTAAGATACTCCTTAAAACCTATGTCTTTAACCAGACCTTTTGTCACCCAACCTAAATGGTGTCAGTTTTTGGTCACAATTGCGCCTTAGGATGTTAAAGGTGCAATATAAATGGAAGATGTTGTACTCCAATGACGGGATTGTCCCTTAACACCAGCCGAAATCTCTCAGCAGCAGCAAACTATTTGCGCTGTATAAAAACACAAGTTGCTAGAAAATTACTCAGCAGGTCTAGCAGCATCTGTGGAGAGAAACTGAGTTACTGCCTCAGGTCGATGACCTTACACCAGAACCCAGGTCCTTGACTTGAAACGTTAACTCTGTTTCTCTGTTTGCAGTTGCTGCCTGACCTGCTGAGTATTTCAAGCATTTTCCACTTTTTTAATCTAAGAGAGAGGTTATTCTTCTGGGAGGGGAGAACGGGAATTCATTCCCACCAGGCTTTCCTGCTTGCCTAAGATCCCAGTAAAAATGGCAGAAGCAGCTACGTAGCGAATTCAATCGCAACCTCTCTAGATAAAGTACATCATCTTAGACCAGACTGTTAACTCCTGAGTGCACTGCTGAGTGAGTGCTGCACTTTTGTAGGATCGCTTCTGAGTGAGATGTTTAAACTATCTACCCTCGAGTGGGTGTAGTAGACCCCATAGCACTATTTTGAAGAAGAGCACGGGGATTCTCACTGGTGCCCTGGCCAATATTTATCTCTCAATCGACATCGCCAAAACAGGTCATTATCACATTGTTGTTTGTGGGAGCTTGCTGTGTGCACAAGTTGGACTGTTGCTTGTCTTACAGCAGTGACCACGTTTCAAAAAAAATTTCATTGCCTGTAAAGTGCTTTGTGATGTTTTGAGGCTGTGAAAGGGTGCTATATAAATGCAAGTTCTAATTGGGTAAAAGCAGAGGCAATGGTTCCAGATCAGGATGAAGGAAAATGGACTGAAGGGATATGGAAACAAGGTGTATCATCAGAACTATATGCTGATGTGGAAGGTAAATGCTAACACAGACTGGTTGGGCCAAATGGCCTGGTTTTGTATTGTAACCTTGATGCATTTCTATCACACTTCATAAGTACATCATTGACTGTAAAGCACTTGGCAGCATCCTGTGGCTATGAAAGGTGCTATATAAATGCAGGTTAGTCTTTCTTCCTTTAAGTATTCATTCTTATGACCTGGTCAATATTTATCCCTCAATCAACATCAGAAAAAACATCACCTTGTCATTATCGAATTGCTGTGTGTGGGAGTTTGCCATGTGCAAATTGTCTGTCGTGTTTCCTACGATACAAGTGATTGCACTCAAAAGTATTTAATTGGCTGTAAAGGGCTTTGGGATGTTCTGAGATTGTGAAAGGCACTGTATAATGCAAGTCTTTTATTTGTCTCCGGGTGTTCAAATGCAGAACTTCAACCAAACTTTAATTTCAAGTGCTGGCAGAACTTCTGTGTCTCATCAGCTTTTTCTTCAGCTGAGGCACCTCCCTTCACCAGCCACAGTGAAGGCGATTGTCTATCCCCACTGTGTGTGTGTGTGTGAGTGTAATCGAGCCTTATGGTACAGCAATACCTTCTGCACAGGAATGAAGCAAGGTAAAACACATATACAACACAAGATACACTGTGCATGTTGCAAATCTCAAAGAGAAATATAATGGAAACACTCATCAGCTCTGGCAACATCAGTGGAGAGGAAAACAGAATTAACCTTTTCAGGTCGACAACCTTTCACCCCACACTAAAATCTTGTTGATTATGGGGAAATAAATGAGGCGACATTAACATGTGCAAATACTTACCCCCCCTCTCCCACCACCCCAAGGGATATTTAGGAGATAATTATTGTGGATCGGAATCACAGGAAACAAATGAGCACAGGGAAAAGGGAATGGAAGTTTGCAAGTGTTTCTCCCCTTCTCTCCCTGTGGAAATCTGTAAATATCCTATTAATAATATCCTTTGTCATTATATACGGAATATTTCTGGATGCATTTCCCCACCTCAGGCAGCTACGTAAATTTCTAGGACACCATCAATTCACTGCAGGTTTCAAAACACATTCATTAGACAACATATTATGTCTGGAAATAATTATTACTTGATCTGGTTTCAGCTTTCAAGCTGCTTCTGCAATCATACTGAATAAACACAAATGATTTCAATTGCCGCTGTTATGAATATAGTTGAATTACTGGAAGGAAGACGAGGCTCGGTTTCCCCATAATATTAAACTCTGAACTGTACATTAATAGTAATAATTCAGGCTGGCCACAGTCATTGAGTTAGTAACTAATTGCTTCTGCCTGAATTCTCCCCTATTCTGTAGGGTAGTTACACAGGCAATCAATATCTTTCCAATGGTTTCCTGTCATGAATAATCTCTGAGATATTGCAGCCAGCTTAATTTCTTCCTGGTCATACAATTTCACCCTTTCTAAATTGGACTCGATGTGAGTTAATGATAGCTGCAGTATTTCACAAATCCTGGCAGTGGCGCTGCTGTATCCATAAAAATGGTTTATTCTCAGCAGCACCATAGAGTCATAGAGGTCTACAGCACAAAAAAAAAGGCCCTTCGGCCCATCGGGTCTGCGCCAGTCAAACTTTAAGCACCTAACTATTCTAATCCCATTTTCCAGCACTAGACCCATAGCCTTGTATGCCATGGCATCGCAAGTGCACATCCAAATACTTCTTAAATGTTATGAGGGTTTCTGCCTCTACCACCCTTTCAGGCAGTGAGTTCCAGATTCCCACCGTCCTCTGGGTGAAAAAATTCTTCCTCACGTCCCCTCTAAACCTCCTGCCCCTTACCTTAAATCTATGCCCGCAGGTTATTAATCCCTCCACCAAGGGGAAAAGTTCATTCCTGTCTATCCTATCTATGCCCCTCATAATTTTATACACCTCAATCATGTCCCCCCGCAATCTCCTCTGCTCCATGGAAAATAACCCTAGTCTATCCAATCTCTCCCCATTACTAAAACTCTCCAGCTCAGGTAACATCCTGGTAAATCTCCTCTGCACTCTCTCTAGTGCAATCACATACTTCCTATAATTCCAGAACTGCACGCAATACTCTAGCTGTGGCCTAACCAGTGTTTTATACAGTTCCAGCATAACCTCCCTTTTGTTATATTCTTTGCCTCGGCTAATAAAGGCAAGCATCCCATATGCCTCCTTAACCACCTTATCTACGTGTCCCTCTATCTTAAGAGACCGGTGGACACGCACACCAAGGTCCCTCTGATCCTCGGTACTTCCCAAGGTCCTACCATTCACCGTGTATTCCCGTGCCTTGTTTGTCCTGCCCAAGTGCATCACCTCACACTTATCCGGATTAAATTCCATTTGCCACTGATCAGCCCATCTGACCAGCCTGTCCATATCCTCCTGTAATCTAAGGCTATCCTCACTATTTACCACCCCACCAATTTTTGTGTCATCTGCGAACTGACTGATCAACCCTCCTACATTCAAGTCTAAATTGTTTATATATACCACAAACAGCAAGGGACCCAACACTGGTCCCTGTGGAACCCCACTGGACACAGGCATCCAGTCATAAAAACACCCCTCGACCATCGCCCTCTGCTTCCTGCCACTCAGCCAATTCTGGATCCAATTTGCCAAATTGCCTTGGATCCCATGGGCTCTTACCTTCGTTATCAGTCTCCCATGCGGGACCTTATCAAAAGCCTTGCTGAAGTCCAAGTAGACTACGTCAAATGCATTGCCCTCATTTACACACCTGGTCACTTCTTTGAAAAATTCAATCAAATTGGCCCTTGACAAAACTATGCTGACTGTCCTTGATTAATCCCTGCCTCTCCAAGTGTAGATTAATTCTGTCCCTCTGAATTGCTTCCAATAGTTTCCCCACCACTGACGTTAGACTGACTGGCCTGTAGTTCCCTGGTTTATCCCTTCCTCCCTTCTTGAATAACGGTACCACATTGGCTGTCCTCCAGTCCTCTTGCACCTCTCCTGTGGCCAGAGAGGTTTTGAAAATTATTGCCAGCGCCCCTGCTATCTCCTCCCTTGCGTCACTCAACAACCTGGGATACATTTCATCCAGGCCTGGAGATTTATCTACTTTTAAGCCTGCCAGACCACTTAGAACCTCCTCCCTTTCTATGCTAAATTCTTTAATTATATCATAGTCCTTCTGCCTGATTTCCATACCCATGTCGCCCCTCTCACTTGTGAACACCGACACAAAGTATTCACTTAGAACCCTACCTATGTCTTCCGGCTCCACACACAAATTACCACCATGGTCCTAATTACCACCATGGCCCTAGTTATCCTCTTACTATTAATGTACTTGTAAAATAACTTTGGATTTTCCTTTATTTTGCCTGCCAATGTTTTCTCATGCCCCCTTTTTGCTCTCCTAATTTCCTTTTTAAGTTTCCCCTACACATTCTATACCCCTCTAGGGCTTCCGCTGTTTTGAGCCCTCGGTATCTGCCATAAGCCTCCCTTTTTATTTTTATCCAATCCTGTATATCCCTCGACATCCAGGGTTTCCTGGATTTGTTGGTCCCACCCTTTATCTTTACTGGGATATGTTGGTCCTGTACTCTCCCTATTTCCTTCTTGAATAAGTCCCACTGCTCTGACGCAGATTTACCTGCTCCCAGTCCACTCTGGCCAAATCATATATGATCTTATTAAAATCGGCCTTCCCCCAATTTAGAACTCTGATTTCTGGCCCATCCTTGTCCTTTTCCATAACAACCTTGAATCTAATGGAGTTAAGATCACTATCTGCAAAATGCTCCCTCACTGATACCTCTACCACTTGCCCGGCTTCATTCCCTAAAATTAAGTCCAGGACCGCCCCCTCTCTTGTAGGACCTTCTACGTACTGGCTTAAAAAGCTCTCCTGGATGCATTTTAAGAATTCCGCTCCCTCTAAACCTATCACACTATGACTAAGCCAGTTAATGTTGGGTAAGTTGAAAACCCCCACTATTACTACCCTATTATTTTTACACTTCTCTGAAACTTGCCTACATTTCTGCTCTTCTACTTCTCTCTGTTTAGGGGCCTATAGTACACTCCCAGCAATGTGATTGCTCCTTTTTTGTTTTTCAGTTCTACCCATAAGGCTTCATTTGAGGAGCCTTCTAAGATGTCATCCCTCCTTTCTGCTGTAATTGATTCCTTGATCAATATTGCGATACCCCCTCCTCTTTTACCTCCTTCCCTGTCTCACCTGAAGACCCTATATCCAGGAATATTGAGCTGCCAATCCTGCCCCTCTCTCAACCATGTCTCTGTGACAGCAATGGCATCATACTTCCATGTGTTAATTTGTGCCCTCAACTCATCTGCCTTATTCGTCAGACTCCCTGCATTAAAATAAATACCATCCAACCTTGCCAAACTCCCTTGTGCCTTAACTGGCCTATAATTTCTATGCCTTTCGGACTCACTTGCTCTCTCTTCTAATTTTGGTTGCACATCTCCCCCTGCTGAACCTCTTCTCAGGATCCCATTCCCCTGCCAAGTTAGTTTAAACCCTCCCCAACAGCACTAGCAAACCTCCCCGCAGGAGGATGGTGGAACTGCAGCCACA